>NW_028270158.1:75385488-75985488 GCF_037043375.1 Chiloscyllium plagiosum
GTACCTCAGATAGGGCTCCCTCAATACCTCAGAAAGTGCTCCCTCAATACGACAGAAAGTGCTTCCTCAATACCTCAGACAGTGGTCCCTCAATACCTCAAAAAGTGCTCCCTCAATACTTCAGAAAGTGCTCCCTCAGTACCTCAGATAGTTCTCCCTCAGTACCTCAGAAGGTGCTCCCTCAATACCTCAGATAGTGCTTCCTCAGTACCTCAGAAAGTGCTCCCTCAATACCTCAGGTAGTTCTCCCTCAATACATCGAAAGTGCTCCCTCAATACCTCAGAAAGTGCTCCATAAATACCTCAGATAGTTCTCCAATAGTACCTCTGATAGTGCTTCCTCAGTACGTCAGATAGTGCTCACTCAATACCTCAGAAAGTGTCCCCTCAGTACCACAGAAAGTGCTACCTGAATACCTCAGAAAGTGCTCAATCAATACCTCAGAGAGGGCTCCCTCAATACCAAAGATAGCTCTCCTTCAATACCTCAGATAGTTCTCCCTCAAAACCTCTGAAAGTGCTCGCTCAATAACTCAGATAGTTCTATCTCAATACCTCACATAGTGCTCCTCAATACCTCAGATAGTTCTCCCTCAATACCTCAGATAGTGCTCCCTCAGTACCTCAGATAGTTCTCCCTCAGTACCTCAAATAGTCCTCAGTCAGTACCTCAGAAAGTGCTTTCTAAATACCTCAGAAAGTGCTCCCTCAGTACCTCAGATATTGCTACCTCAATGCCTCAGATAGTGCTCCCTTAATACCTCAGAAAGTGCTCCCTCAGTACCTCAGATAGTTCTCCCTCAGTACCTCAGATAGTTCTCCCTCAGTACCTCAGAGAGTGCATCCTCAATACCGCAGAACTTGTTCCCTCAGTACCTCAGATAGTTCTCCCTAAATACCTCAGAAAGTGCTCCCTCAGTACCTCAGAGAGTGCTTCCTCAATACCTCAGAACTTGTTCCCTCAGTACCTCAGAAAGTGCACCCTCAATACATCAGATAGAGCTCCTCAATACCTCAGATAGTTCTGCCTCAATACCTCAGATAGTGCTCCCTCAGTCCCTCAGATAGTTCTCCCTCAATACCTCTGAAAGTGCTACCTCAATACCTCAGATAATTCTCCCTCAATGCCTCAGATAGTGCTCCCTCAATACCTCAGAAAGTTATCCCTCACTACCTCAGATAGTACTCACTCAGAACCTCAGCTAGTGCTTCCTCAGTACGTCAGAAAGTGCTCCCTCAATACCTCAGAAAGTGCTCCCTCAGTACCTCAGATAGTTCTCCCTCAGTACCTCAGATAGTTCTCCCTCAGTACCTCAGAGAGTGCATCCTCAATACCGCAGAACTTGTTCCCTCAGTACCTCAGATAGTTCTCCCTAAATACCTCAGAAAGTGCTCCCTCAGTACCTCAGAGAGTGCTTCCTCAATACCTCAGAACTTGTTCCCTCAGTACCTCAGAAAGTGCTCCCTCAATACATCAGAAAGTGCTCCCTCAGTACCTCAGATATTGCTCCCTCAATGCCTCAGATAGTGCTCCCTTAATATCTCAGAAAGTGCTCCCTCAGTACCTCAGATACTTCTCCCTCAGTACCTCAGATAGTTCTCCCTCAGTACCTCAGATAGTTCTCCCTCAGTACCACAGATAGCGCTCCCTCAATAGTTCAGAAAGTTCTCCCTCAATACCTCATAAAGTGCTTCCTCAATACATCAGATTGTGTTCCATCAAAACCTTAGAAAGTGCTTCCTCAATACCTCAGAAAGTGCTCCCTCAATACCTCAGAAAGTGCTTCCTCAATACCTCAGAACTTGTTCCCTCAATACCTAGGAAAGTGCTCCATCAATACCACAGATAGTCCTCCCTCAGTACCTCAGATAGCGCTCCTTCAATACCTCAGAAAGTGCTCCCTCAATACCTCATAAAGTGCTTCCTCAATACATCAAATTGTGTTCCATCAAAACCTCAGAAAGTGCTTCCTCAATACCTCAGAAAGTGCTCCCTCAGTACCTCAGATAGTGCTCCCTCAATACCTCAGAAAGTGCTCCATCAATACCTAAGATAGTTCTCCCTCAGTACCTCAGACTGTGCTTCCTCAATACTTCAGAACTTCCTTCCTTAGTACCTCAGATAGTGCTCCCTCAATACCTCAGAAAGTGCTCCCTCAGTACCTCAGAAAGAGCTTCCTCAATAACTCAGGAAGTGCTTCCTCAATACCTCAGATAGTGCTCCCTCAATACCTCGAAAGTGCTCCCTCAATACCTCAGATAGTGTTCCATCAGTACATCAGAAAGTGCTCCATCAATACCTCAGATAGTTCTCTATTAGTACCTCTGATAGTGCTTCCTCAGTACGTCAGATAGTGCTCCCTCATTACCTCAGAAACTGTCCCCTCAGAACCTCAGAAATTGCTACCTCAATACCTCAGAAAGTGCTCCATCAATACCTCAGAGAATGCTACCTCAATACCTAAGATACTTCTCCTTCAATACCTCAGATAGTTCTCACCCAATACCTCAGATAGTGCTCCTCAAAACCTCAGATCGTTCTCCCTCAGTACCTCAGATAGTGCTCCCTCAATACCTCAGAGAGTTCTCCCTCAATACCTATGGAAGTGCTCCCTCAATACTTCAGAAAGTGCTCCATCAATACCTCAGACAGTGCTCACTCAATACCTAAGATAGTGCTTCCTCAACACCTAAGAAAGTGCTCCCTCAATACCTCAGATAGTTCTCCCTCAATACCTCAGATAGTTCTCCCTCAATACCTCAGAAAGTGCTTCCTCAGTACGTCAGATAGTGCTCCCTCAATACTTCAGAACCTCTTCCCTCAGTACCTCAAATAGTGCTCCCTCAATACCTCAGAATGTGCTCCCTCTGTACCTCCGAAAGTGCTTCCTCAATACCTCAGAATGTGCTTTGTCAATACCTCAGAAAGTGCTTTCTCAAAACTTCAGAAAGTGCTCCCTCAGCACCTCAGAACGTGCTTCCTCAATACCTCAGAAAGTGCTTTGTCAATACCTCAGATAGTGCTCCCTCAATACCTCAGACAGTGCTCCCTCAATACCTCAGAAAGTGCTTTCTCAAAACTTCAGAAAGTGCTCCCTCAGCACCTCAGAACGTGCTTCCTCAATACCTCAGATAGTGCTCCCTCAATACCACAGAAAGTGCTCCCTCAATGCCTCTGAAAGTGCTCCAACAGTGACTCAGATAGTGCTCCCTCAATACCTCAGATAGTGGTCCCTCAATACCTCAGATAGTTCTCCCTCAATACTTCAGTAAGTGGTCCCTCAGTACCTCAGAAAGTGCTCCCTCAGTACCTCAGAAGGTGCTCCCTCAATACCTCAGGTAGTTATCCCGCAATACCTCGAAAGTGCTCCCTCAATACCTCAGAGAGTGTTCCATCAGTACCTCAGAAAGTGCTCCCTCAATACCTCAGATAGTGCTCCCTCAATACCTCAGAATGTGCTTCCTCTGTACCTCAGAAAGTGCTCCCTCAGTACCTCAGATAGTGCTCCCTCAATACCTCAGAAAGTGCTCCCTCTGTACCTCAGAAAGTGCTTCCTCAATACCTCAGCAAGTGCTCCAGCAATACCACAGATAGTTCTGCCTCAGTACCTCAGATATGGCCCCCTCAATACCTCAGAACGTGCTCCCTCAGTACCTCAGATAGTTCTCCCTCAATGCCTCAGATAGTGCTCCCACAATAACTCAGATAGATCTCCCTCAATACCTCAGGTAGTGCTCCCGCAGTACCTCAGAAAGTGCTCCCTTAATGCCTCAGAAAGTGCTCCCTCAGTACCTCAGATAGTCCTCACTCAGAAGCTCAGCTAGTGCTTCCTCAGTACGTCAGAAAGTGCTCCTTTAATACCTCAGAAACTGCTCCCTCAGTACCTCAGATAGTTCTCCCTCAGTACCTCAGATAGTTCTCACTCAGTACCTCAGAAAGTGCTCCCTAAATACCTCAGAAAGTGCTCCCTCAGTACTTCAGATATTGCTCCCTCAATGCCTCAGATAGTGCTCCCTCAATACCTCAGAAAGTGCTCCCTCAGTACCTCAGATAGTTCTCCCTCAGTACCTCAGAGAGTGCTTCCTGAGTACCTCAGAACCTTTTCCCTCAGTACCTCAGATAGTGCTCCCTCAATACCTCAGAAAGTGCTCCCTCTGTAACTCAGAAGTGCTTGCTCAATACCTCAGAAAGTGCTTTCTCAATACCTCAGATAGTGCTCCCTCAGTACCTTAGAAAGTGCTTCCTCAATGCCTCAGATAGTACTCCCTCAATACCACAGAAAGTGCTCCCTCAATACCTCTGAAAGTGCTCCCTCAGTAGCTCTGATAGTGCTCCCTCAATGCCTCAGAAAGTGCTTCCTCAATACCTCAGATAGTGGTCCCTCAATACCTCAGATAGTTCTCCCTCAATACTTCAGTAAGTGGTCCCTCAGTACCTCAGAAAGTGCTCCCTCAGTACCTCAGAAGGTGCTCCCTCAATACCTCAGATAGTACCTCCTCAGTACCTCAGAAAGTGCTCCCTCAATACCTCAGGTAGTTCTCCCTCAATACCTCGAAAGTGCTCCCTCAATACCTCAGACAGTGTTCCATCAGTACCTCCGAAAGTGCTCCCTCAATACCTCAGATAGTGCTCCCTCAATACCTCAGAATGTGCTTCCTCTGTCCCTCAGAAAGTGCTCCCTCAGTACCTCAGATAGTGCTCCCTCAGTACCTCAGATAGTGCTCCCTCAATACCTCAGATAGTGCTCCCTCAATACCTCAGAATGTGCTTCCTCTGTCCCTCAGAAAGTGCTCCCTCAGTACCTCAGATAGTGCTCCCTCAATACCTCAGAAAGTGCTCCATAATTACCTCAGATAGTACTCCCTCAGTACCTCAGATAGTGCTCCCTCAATACCTCAGAAAGTGCTCCATAATTACCTCAGATAGTACTCCCTCAGTACCTCAGATAGTGCTCCCTCAATACCTCCGAACTTGCTTCCTCAGTACCTCAGATAGTTCTCCATCAGTACCTCAGAAAGTGATTCCTCAATACCTCAGGTAGTTCTCCCTCAATACCTCAGAAAGTGCTCCCTCAGTACCTCAGATAGATCTCCCTCAGTATCTCAGAAAGTGCTCCATCAGTACCTCTGATAGTATTCCCTCAATACCGCAGAAGGTGCTCCCTCAGTACTTCAGAAAGTATTACCTCAGTACCTCAGGAAGTGTTCCCTCAATACCTCAGATATTTCTCACTCAATACCTCAGAAAGTGCTCCCTCAATACCTCAGATATTTCTCACTCAATATCTCAGAACGTACTCCCTCAATACCTCAGAAAGTGCTCGCTCAATACCTCAGATAGTGCTCCCTCAGTACCTCAGATAGTTCTCCCTCAGTACCTCAGAAAGTGCACCCTCAGTGCCTCTGATTGTATTCCCTCTATACCTCAGAAAGTGCTCCCTCAGTACCTCAGAAAATGTTCCCTCAGTATCGCAGAAAGTGCTCCATCAATACCTCAGATATTTCTCACTCAAAACCTGAGAAAGTGCTCCCTCAATACCTCAGATATTTCTCACTCAATATCTCAGAACGTGCTCCCTCAATACCTCAGAAAGTGCTCGCTCAATACCTCAGAAAGTGCTCCCTCAGTACCTCAGATAGTTCTCCCTCAGTACCTCAGAAAGTGCTCCATCAATACCTCAGATATTTCTCACTCATTATCTCAGAACGTGCTCCCTCAATACCTCAGAAAGTGCTCGCTCAATACCTCAGAAAGTGCTCCCTCAGTACCTCAGATAGTTCTCCCTCAATACCTCAGAAAGTGCTCCCTCAATACCTCTGAAAGTGCTCCCTCCGTACCTCAGATAGATCTCCGTCAGTACCTCAGAAAGTGCTCCCTCAATACATCAGAAAGTGCTCCCTCAGTACCTCAGATAGTTCTCCCTTAGTACCTCAAATAGTGCTCCCTCAGTATCTCAGAGAGTGCTCCCTTAGTACCTCAGAACGTGCTCCCTCAATATCTCAGATAGTTCTCCATCAATAGCTCAGATAGTGCTCCCTCAGTACCTCAGATAGTTCTCCGTCTGTACCTCAGATAGTTCTCCCTCAATACCTCAGAAAGTGCACCCTCAATACCTCAGACAGATTTCCATCAGGACCTTAGATCATGTTACCTCAATTCCAAAAATAGTGCTCCCTCAATACCTCAGAAATTGCTACCTCAATACCTCAGAATGTGATTCCTCCGTACCTCAGAAAGTGTTCCCTCAATACCGAAGAAACTGCTTCCTCAATATCTCAGAAAGTGCTCCCTCAATATCTCAGAAAGTGATCCCACAGTACCTCAGATAGTGCTCCATCGGTTCCTCAGATAGTTCTCCCTCAGTACCTCAGATAGTTCTTCCTCAGTACCTCAGAAAGTGCTCCCACAATACTTCAGAAAGTGATACCTCAGTACCTCAGACAGTGCTCCCTCAATACCTCGGAAAGTGCTCCCTCAGTACCTCAGATAGGTCTCCCTCAATACCTCAGAAAGTGCTCCCTCAGTACCTCAGATAGTTCTCCCTCAGTACCTCAGAAAGTGCTCCCTCAGTACCTCTGATAGTGCTCCTTCAATACATCAGAAAGTGCTCCCTCAGTACCTCAGAAAGTGCTCCCTCAATACCTCAGGAAGTGATCCCTCAGTACCTCAGAAAGTGCTCCCTCAATACATCAGAAAGTGCTCCCTCAGTACCTCAGAAAATGCTCCCTCAGTACCTCTGATAGTGCTCCCTCAATACCTCAGAAAGTGCTCCCTCAGTACCTCAGATAGTTCTCCCTCAATACCTCAGAAAGTGATCCCTTAGTACCTCCGAAATTGCTCCCTCAATACCGAAGAGAGTGCTCCCTCAATATCTCAGAAAGTTTGACCTCAGTACCTCAGATAGTGCTCCCTCTGTACCTCAGATAGTTCTCCATCAGTACCTCAGATAGTTCTTCCTCACTACCTCAGAACGTGCTCCCACAATATTTCAGAAAGTCAAGCCTCAGTACCTCAGACAGTGCTCCCTCAATACATCAGAAAGTGCTCCCTCAGTACCTCAGAAAGTGCTCCCTCAGTACCTCTGACAGTGCTCCCTCAATACCTCAGAAAGTGCTCCCTCAGTACCTCAGATAGTTCTCCCTCAATACCTCAGTAAATGCTCCCTCAGTACCTCAGATAGTTCTCCCTCAGTACCTCTGATAGTGCTCCCTCAGTACCTCAGAATGTGATCCCTCAGTACCTCAGAAAGTGCTCACTCAATACTGAAGAATGTGCTTCCTCAATATCTCAGAAAGTGATCCCTCAGTAGCCCAGATAGTTCTCCCTCAGTACCTCAGAAAGTGCTCCCTCAGTACCTCTGAAAGTGCTCCCTCAATACATCAGAAAGTGCTCTCTCAGTACCTCAGAAAGTTTTCCCTCAATACCTCAGAAAGTGATCCCTCAGTACCTCAGAAAGTACTCCCTCAATACCGTAGGAAGTGCTCCCTCAATATCACCGAAAGTGTTCCCTCAGTTCCTTAGATAGTTCTCACTCAGTACCTCAGGTAGTTATTCCTCAGTACCTCAGAAAGTGCTCCCTCAATATCTCAGAAAGTGATCCCTCAGTACCTCAGAAAGTGCTCTCTCAGTACCTCAGAAAGTGATTCCTCAATACCTCAGAAAATGCTCCCTCAATACCAAAGAAAGTGCTCCCTCAAAATCTCAGAAAGTGCTCCCTCAGTACCTCAGATAGTGCTCCCTCAGTACCTCAGATAGTTCTCCCTCAGTACCTCAGATAGTTCTTCCTCAGTACTTCAGAAAGTGCTCCCTCAATATCTCAGAAAGTGATCCCTCAGTACCTCAGACAGTGCCCCCTCAATACCTCAGAGGGTGCTCACTCAGTGTCTGAGAAAGTGCTCCCTTAATACCTTTGATAGTGCTCCCTCAATATCTCAGAAAGGTCTCCCTCAGTACCACAGATAGTTCTCCCTCAGTACCTCAGAAAGTGCTCCCTCAGTTCCTCTGATAGTGCTCCTTCAATACATCAGTAAGTGCTCCCTCAGTTCCTCAGATAGTTCTCCCTCAATACCTCAGAAAGTGCTCCCTCAGTACCTCAGAAATTGCTCCCTCAATACCGAAGAGAGTGCTCCCTAAAAACCTCGAAAGGGCTCCCTCAATACCTCAGAAAGTGCTCCCTCAGTACCTCAGAAATTGCTCCCTCAATACCGAAGAGAGTGCTCCCTCAATACCTCGAAAGGGCTCCCTCAATACCTCAGAGAGTGTTCCATCAGTACCTCAGAAAGTGCTCCCTCAATACCTCACATAGTTCTCTATTAGTACCTCTGATAGTGCTTCCTCAGTACGTCAGATAGTGCTCCCTCATTACCTCAGAAACTGTCACCTCAGTACCTCTGAAATTGCTACCTCAATACCTCAGAAAGTGCTCCATCAATACCTCAGAGAATGCTCCCTCAATACCTAAGATAGTTCTCCTTCATTACCTCAGATAGTTCTCCCTCAAAACCTCTGAAAGTGCTTGCTCAATACCTCAGATAGTTCTCCTCCAATACCTCAGATAGTGCTCCTCAAAACCTCAGATAGTTCTCCCTCAATACCTCAGATAGTGCTCCCTCAATACCTCAGATAGTTCTCCCTCAATACCTCTCGAAGTGCTCCCTCAATAACTCCGAAAGTGCTTCCTCAGTACGTCAGATAGTGCTCCCTCAATACTTCAGAAAGTGCTCCATCAATACCTCAGACAGTGCTCACTCAATACCTAAGATAGTTCTCCCACAATACGTCAGATAGTTCTCCATCAAAACCTCTGAAATTGCTCCCTCAATACCTCAGGTAGTGGTCCCTCAATACCTCAGATAGCGCTCCCTCAATACCTCAGAAAGTGCTTCCTCAACACAATCAGAAAGTGCTCCCTCAATATCTCAGAAAATTCTCCCTCAATACCTCAGATAGTGCTCTCGCAGTACCTCAGAAAGTGCTCCCTCAATACCTCAGAAAGTGATCCCTCAGTCTCTCAGATAGTTCTCCATCAGTTCCTCAGATAATGCTTCCTCTGTACCTCAGACATTGCTCCTTTAAAAACCTCAGAAAGTGCTCTCTCAGTACCTCAGACAGTGCTCCCTTAATATCTCAGAAAGTGCTCCCTCAGTACCTCAGAGAGTGCTCCCTCAGTACCTCAGATAGTACTTACTCAGAACCTCAGCTAGTGCTTCCTCAGTACGTCAGAAAGTGCTCCCTCAATAGCTCAGAAACTGCTCCCTCAGTACCTCAGATACTTCTCCCTCAGTACCTCAGATAGTTCTCACTCAGTACCTCAGAAAGTGCTCCCTAAATACATCAGAAAGTGCTCCCTCAGTACCTCAGATATTGCTCCCTCAATGCCTCAGATAGTGCTCCCTTAATAACTCAGAAAGTGCTCCCTCAGTACCTCAGATAGTTCTCCCTCAGGACCTCAGGTAGTTCTCCCTCAGTACCTTAGAGAGTGCTTCTTCAATACCTCAGAAACTGCTCCCTCAATACCTCAGATAGTGCTCCCTCAATACCTCAGAGAGTGTTCCATCAGTACCTCAGAAAGTGCTCCCTCAATACCTCAGATAGTTCTCTATTAGTACCTCTGATAGTGCTTCCTCAGTACGTCAGATAGTGCTCCCTCATTACCTCAGAAACTGTCCCCTCAGTACCTCAGAAATTGCTACCTCAATATCTCAGATAATTCTCCCTCAATACCTCAGATAGTGCTCTCGCAGTACCTCAGAAAGTGCTCCCTCAATACCTCAGAAAGTGATCCCTCAGTCTCTCAGATAGTTCTCCATCAGTTCCTCAGATAATGCTTCCTCTGTACCTCAGACAGTGCTCCTTTAAAAACCTCAGAAAGTGCTCTCTCAGTACCTCAGACAGTGCTCCCTTAATATCTCAGAAAGTGCTCCCTCAGTACCTCAGATACTTCTCCCTCAGTATCTCAGATAGTTCTCACTCAGTACCTCAGAAAGTGCTCCCTAAATACATCAGAAAGTGCTCCCTCAGTACCTCAGATATTGCTCCCTCAATGCCTCAGATAGTGCTCCCTTAATAACTCAGAAAGTGCTCCCTCAGTACCTCAGATAGTTCTCCCTCAGTACCTCAGGTAGTTCTCCCTCAGTACCTTAGAGAGTGCTTCCTCAATACCTCAGAACTTGTTCCCTCAGTACCTCAGATGGAGCTCCCTCAATACCTCAGAAAGTGCTCCCTCAGTACCTCAGATAGTGCTCCCTCAATACCTCAGAAAGTGCTCCCTCAAAACCTCATAAAGTGCTTCCTCAATACATCAGATTGTGTTCCCTCAATACCTCAGAAAGTGCTTCCTCAATACCTCAGAAAGTGCTCCCTCAGTACCTCAGATAGTGCTCCCTCAATACCTCAGAAAGTGCTCCATCAATACCTCAGATAGTTCTCCTTCAGTACCTCAGAGTGTGCTTCCTCAATACTTCAGAACTTCCTCCCTTAGTACCTCAGATAGTGCTCCCTCAATACCTCAGAAAGTGCTCCCTCAGTACCTCAGAAAGAGCTTCCTCAATACCTCAGAAAGTGCTTCCTCAATACCTCAGATAGTGCTCCCTCAATACCTCGAAAGTGCTCCCTCAATACCTCAGATAGTGTTCCATCAGTACCTCAGAAAGTGCTCCATCAATACCTCAGATAGTTCTCTATTAGTACCTCTGATAGTGCTTCCTCAGTACGTCAGATAGTGCTCCCTCATTACCTCAGAAACTGTCCCCTCAGAACCTCAGAAATTGCTACCTCAATACCTCAGAAAGTGCTCCATCAATACCTCAGAGAATGCTACCTCAATACCTAAGATACTTCTCCTTCAATACCTCAGATAGTTCTCACCCAATACCTCAGATAGTGCTCCTCAAAACCTCAGATAGTTCTCCCTCAGTACCTCAGATAGTGCTCCCTCAATACCTCAGAGAGTTCTCCCTCAATACCTATGGAAGTGCTCCCTCAATACTTCAGAAAGTGCTCCATCAATACCTCAGATAGTTCTCCCTCAATACCTCAGATAGTTCTCCCTCAATACCTCAGAAAGTGCTTCCTCAGTACGTCAGATAGTGCTCCCTCAATACTTCAGAACTTGTTCCCTCAGTACCTCAAATAGTGCTCCCTCAATACCTCAGAATGTGCTCCCTCTGTACCTCCGAAAGTGCTTCCTCAATACCTCAGAATGTGCTTTGTCAATACCTCAGAAAGTGCTTTCTCAAAACTTCAGAAAGTGCTCCCTCAGCACCTCAGAACGTGCTTCCTCAATACCTCAGAAAGTGCTCCCTCAATACATCAGAAAGTGCTCCCTCAGTACCTCAGAAAGTGCTCCCTCAGTACCTCAGATAGTACTTACTCAGAACCTCAGCTAGTGCTTCCTCAGTACGTCAGAAAGTGCTCCCTCAATAGCTCAGAAACTGCTCCCTCAGTACCTCAGATACTTCTCCCTCAGTACCTCAGATAGTTCTCACTCAGTACCTCAGAAAGTGCTCCCTAAATACATCAGAAAGTGCTCCCTCAGTACCTCAGATATTGCTCCCTCAATGCCTCAGATAGTGCTCCCTTAATAACTCAGAAAGTGCTCCCTCAGTACCTCAGATAGTTCTCCCTCAGGACCTCAGGTAGTTCTCCCTCAGTACCTTAGAGAGTGCTTCCTCAATACCTCAGAAACTGCTCCCTCAATACCTCAGATAGTGCTCCCTCAATACCTCAGAGAGTGTTCCATCAGTACCTCAGAAAGTGCTCCCTCAATACCTCAGATAGTTCTCTATTAGTACCTCTGATAGTGCTTCCTCAGTACGTCAGATAGTGCTCCCTCATTACCTCAGAAACTGTCCCCTCAGTACCTCAGAAATTGCTACCTCAATATCTCAGATAATTCTCCCTCAATACCTCAGATAGTGCTCTCGCAGTACCTCAGAAAGTGCTCCCTCAATACCTCAGAAAGTGATCCCTCAGTCTCTCAGATAGTTCTCCATCAGTTCCTCAGATAATGCTTCCTCTGTACCTCAGACAGTGCTCCTTTAAAAACCTCAGAAAGTGCTCTCTCAGTACCTCAGACAGTGCTCCCTTAATATCTCAGAAAGTGCTCCCTCAGTACCTCAGATACTTCTCCCTCAGTATCTCAGATAGTTCTCACTCAGTACCTCAGAAAGTGCTCCCTAAATACATCAGAAAGTGCTCCCTCAGTACCTCAGATATTGCTCCCTCAATGCCTCAGATAGTGCTCCCTTAATAACTCAGAAAGTGCTCCCTCAGTACCTCAGATAGTTCTCCCTCAGTACCTCAGGTAGTTCTCCCTCAGTACCTTAGAGAGTGCTTCCTCAATACCTCAGAACTTGTTCCCTCAGTACCTCAGATGGAGCTCCCTCAATACCTCAGAAAGTGCTCCCTCAGTACCTCAGATAGTGCTCCCTCAATACCTCAGAAAGTGCTCCCTCAAAACCTCATAAAGTGCTTCCTCAATACATCAGATTGTGTTCCCTCAATACCTCAGAAAGTGCTTCCTCAATACCTCAGAAAGTGCTCCCTCAGTACCTCAGATAGTGCTCCCTCAATACCTCAGAAAGTGCTCCATCAATACCTCAGATAGTTCTCCTTCAGTACCTCAGAGTGTGCTTCCTCAATACTTCAGAACTTCCTCCCTTAGTACCTCAGATAGTGCTCCCTCAATACCTCAGAAAGTGCTCCCTCAGTACCTCAGAAAGAGCTTCCTCAATACCTCAGAAAGTGCTTCCTCAATACCTCAGATAGTGCTCCCTCAATACCTCGAAAGTGCTCCCTCAATACCTCAGATAGTGTTCCATCAGTACCTCAGAAAGTGCTCCATCAATACCTCAGATAGTTCTCTATTAGTACCTCTGATAGTGCTTCCTCAGTACGTCAGATAGTGCTCCCTCATTACCTCAGAAACTGTCCCCTCAGAACCTCAGAAATTGCTACCTCAATACCTCAGAAAGTGCTCCATCAATACCTCAGAGAATGCTACCTCAATACCTAAGATACTTCTCCTTCAAGACCTCAGATAGTTCTCACCCAATACCTCAGATAGTGCTCCTCAAAACCTCAGATAGTTCTCCCTCAGTACCTCAGATAGTGCTCCCTCAATACCTCAGAGAGTTCTCCCTCAATACCTATGGAAGTGCTCCCTCAATACTTCAGAAAGTGCTCCATCAATACCTCAGACAGTGCTCACTCAATACCTAAGATAGTGCTTCCTCAACACCTAAGAAAGTGCTCCCTCAATACCTCAGATAGTTCTCCCTCAATACCTCAGATAGTTCTCCCTCAATACCTCAGAAAGTGCTTCCTCAGTACGTCAGATAGTGCTCCCTCAATACTTCAGAACCTCTTCCCTCAGTACCTCAAATAGTGCTCCCTCAATACCTCAGAATGTGCTCCCTCTGTACCTCCGAAAGTGCTTCCTCAATACCTCAGAATGTGCTTTGTCAATACCTCAGAAAGTGCTTTCTCAAAACTTCAGAAAGTGCTCCCTCAGCACCTCAGAACGTGCTTCCTCAATACCTCAGAAAGTGCTCCCTCAATACATCAGAAAGTGCTCCCTCAGTACCTCAGAAAGTGCTCCCTCAGTACCTCTGATAGTGCTCCCTCAATACCTCAGAAAGTGCTCCCTCAGTACCTCAGATAGTTCTCCCTCAATACCTCAGTAAGTGCTCCCTCAGTACCTCAGATAGTTCTCCCTCAGTACCTCAGAACGAGCTCCCTCTGTACCTCTGATAGTGCTCCCTCAGTACCTCAGAATGTGATCCCTCAGTACCTCAGAAAGTGCTCACTCAATACTGAAGAATGTGCTCCCTCAATTTCTCAGAAAGTGATCCTTCAGTACCTCAGACAGTGCACCCTCAATACCTCAGATAGTTTTCCTCAGTACCTCAGAAAGTGCTCTCTCAGTACCTCAGAAAGTGCTCCCTCAATACCTCAGAAAGTGATCCCTCAGTACTTCAGAAAGTGCTCCATCAATACCGAAGAGAGAGCTCCCTCAATATCTCAGAAAGTGATCCCTCAGTACCTCAGATAGTGCTCCCTCAGTACCTCAGATAGTTCTCCATCATTACCTCAGATAGTTCTTCCTCAGTACCTCAGAAAGTGCTCCCACAATATCACAGAAAGTGATGCCTCAGTACCTCAGACAGTGCTCCCTCAATACCTCAGAAAGTGCTCCCTCAGTACCTCAGAAAGTGCTCCCTCAGTACCTCTGATAGTTCTCCCTCAATTCCTCGGAAGGTGCTCCCTCAGTTCCTCAGATTGTTCTCCCTCAGTACCTCAGAAAGTGCTCCCTCAGTATCTCTGATAGTGCTCTCTCAAAACCTCAGAAATTGCTCCGTCAGTACCTCAGAAAGATCTCCCTCAGTACCTCAGATAGTTCTCCCTCAATATCTCAGAAATTGCTCCCTCAGTACCTCAGATAGTTCCCCCTCATTACCTCAGAAAGTGCTCCCTCAGTATCTCTGATAGTATTCTCACAATACCGCAGAAAATTTGACCTCAGTACCTCAGAAAGTGTTTTCTCAGTCCCTCAGGAAGTGCTCCCTCAATACCTCAGAAAGTGCTCCCTCAGTACCTCTGATAGTGCTCCCTCAATACCTCAGAAAGTGCTCCCTCAATGCCTCAGATAGTTATCCCTCAATATCTCAGATAGTTCTCCATCAATAGCTCAGATAGTGCTCCCTCAGTACCTCAGATAGTTCTCCGTCTGTACCTCAGATAGTTCTCCCTCAATACCTCAGAAAGTGCACCCTCAATACCTCAGACAGATTTCCATCAGGACCTTAGATCATGTTACCTCAATTCCAAAAATAGTGCTCCCTCAATACCTCAGATAGTTCTCCGTCTGTACCTCAGATAGTTCTCCCTCAATACCTCAGAAAGTGCACCCTCAATACCTCAGACAGATTTCCATCAGGACCTTAGATCATGTTACCTCAATTCCAAAAATAGTGCTCCCTCAATATCTCAGAAAGTGATCCCACAGTACCTCAGATAGTGCTCCATCGGTTCCTCAGATAGTTCTCCCTCAGTACCTCAGATAGTTCTTCCTCAGTACCTCAGAAAGTGCTCCGACAATACTTCAGAAAGTGATACCTCAGTACCTCAGGCAGTGCTCCCTCAATGCCTCAGAAAGTGCTCCCTCAGTAGCTAAGAAAGTGTTCCCTCAATATCTCAGAAAGTTCTCCCTCAATACCTCAGAAAGTGCTCACTCAGTACCTCAGATAGTTCTCCCTCAATACCTCAGAAAGTGCTCCCTCAGTACCTCAGATAGTTCTCCCTCAGTACCTCAGAAAGTGCTCCCGCAGTACCTCAGAAAGTGCTCCCTCAATACCTCAGGAAGTGATCCCTCAGTACCTCAGAAAGTGCTCCCTCAATACCTCATAAAGTGATCCCTCAGTACCTCAGAAATTGCTCCCTCAATACCGAAGAGAGTGCTCCCTCAATATCTCAGAAAGTTTGACCTCAGTACCTCAGATAGTGCTCCCTCTGTACCTCAGATAGTTCTCCATCAGTACCTCAGATAGTTCTTCCTCATTACCACAGAAAGTGCTCCCACAATATTTCAGAAAGTCAAGCCTCAGTACCTCAGACAGTACTCCCTCAATACATCAGAAAGTGCTCCCTCAGTACCTCAGATAGTTCTCCATCAGTACCTCAGATAGTTCTTCCTCATTACCACAGAAAGTGCTCCCACAATATTTCAGAAAGTCAAGCCTCAGTACCTCAGACAGTACTCCCTCAATACATCAGAAAGTGCTCCCTCAGTACCTCAGAAAGTGCTCCCTCAGTACCTCTGATAGTGCTCCCTCAATACCTCAGAAAGTGCTCCCTCAGTACCTCAGATAGTTCTCCCTCAATACCTCAGAAAGTGATCCCTCAGTACCTCCGAAATTGCTCCCTCAATACCGAAGAGAGTGCTCCCTCAATATCCCAGAAAGTTTGACCTCAGTACCTCAGATAGTGCTCCCTCTGTACCTCAGATAGTTCTCCAAAAGTACCTCATATAGTTCTTCCTCAGTACCTCAGAAAGTGCTCCCACAATATTTCAGAAAGTCAAGCCTCAGTACCTCAGACAGTGCTCCCTCAATACATCAGAAAGTGCTCCCTCAGTACCTCAGAAAGTGCTCCCTCAGTACCTCTGATAGTGCTCCCTCAATACCTCAGAAAGTGCTCCCTCAGTACCTCAGATAGTTCTCCCTCAATACCTCAGTAAATGCTCCCTCAGTACCTCAGATAGTTCTCCCTCAGTACCTCTGATAGTGCTCCCTCAGTACCTCAGAATGTGATCCCTCAGTACCTCAGAAAGTGCTCACTCAATACTGAAGAATGTGCTTCCTCAATATCTCAGAAAGTGATCCCTCAGTACCTCAGATAGTTCTCCCTCAGTACCTCAGAAAGTGCTCCCTCAGTACCTCTGAAAGTGCTCCCTCAATACATCAGAAAGTGCTCTCTCAGTACCTCAGAAAGTGTTCCCTCAATACCTCAGAAAGTGATCCCTCAGTACCTCAGAAAGTGCTCCCTCAATACCGTAGGAAGTGCTCCCTCAATATCTCAGAAAGTGATCCCTCAGTACCTCAGAAAGTGCTCTCTCAGTACCTCAGAAAGTGATCCCTCAATACCTCAGAAAGTGCTCCCTCAATACCAAAGAAAGTGCTCCCTCAAAATCTCAGAAAGTGCTCCCTCAGTACCTCAGATAGTGCTCCCTCAGTACCTCAGATAGTTCTCCCTCAGTACCTCAGATAGTTCTTCCTCAGTACTTCAGAAAGTGCTCCCTCAATATCTCAGAAAGTGATCCCTCAGTACCTCAGACAGTGCCTCCTCAATACCTCAGAGGGTGCTCACTCAGTGTCTGAGAAAGTGCTCCCTTAGTACCTCTGATAGTGCTCCCTCAATACCTCAGAAAGGTCTCCCTCAGTACCACAGATAGTTCTCCCTCAGTACCTCAGAAAGTGCTCCTTCAGTATCTCTGATAGTGGTCCCTCAATACCTCAGAAAGTGCTCCCTAAGTACCTCAGGTAGATCTCCCTCAGTATCTCAGAAAGTGCTCCATCAGTACCTCTGATAGTATTCCCTCAATACCGCAGAAGGTGCTCCCTCAGTACTTCAGAAAGTTTTACCTCAGTACCTCAGGAAGTGTTCCCTCAATACCTCAGATATTTCTCACTCAATACCTCAGAAAGTGCTCCCTCAATACCTCAGATATTTCTCACTCAATATCTCAGAATGTGCTCCCTCAATACATCAGAACGTGCTCCCTCAGTACCTCAGAAAGTGCTCGCTCAATACCTCAGAAAGTGCTCCCTCAGTACCTCAGGTATTTCTCACTCAATACCGCAGAACGTGCTTCCTCAATACATCAGAACGTGCTCCCTCAGTACCTCAGAAAGTGCTCCCTCAATATCTCAGAAAGTGCTCCCTCAATATCTCAGATAGCGCTCCCTCAGTACCTCAGATAGTTGTCCCTCAATACCTCAGCAAATGGTCCCTCAGTACCTCAGATAGTTCTCGCTCAGTACCTCAGAAAGTGCTCCCTCAGTACCTCTGAAAGTGCTCCCTCAATACATCAGAATGTGCTCCCTCAGTACCTCAGATAGTTCTCCCTCAGTACCTCAGAAAGTGCTCCCTCAGTATCTCTGATAGTGCTGCCGCGAGACCTCAGAAATTGCTTCCTCAGTATCTCAGGTAGATCTCCCTCAGTACCTCAGATAGGTTTCCCTCAATACCTCACAAATTGCTCCCTCAGTACCTCAGATAGTTCTCCCTCAGTACCTCAGAAAGTGCTCCCTCAGTATCTCTGATAGTATTCTCACTGTAGCGCAGAAAGTGATATCTCCATACCTCAGAAAGTTTTTTCTCAGTCCCTTAGGAAGTGCTCCCTCAATACCTCAGATATTTCTCACTCAATACCTCAAAAAGTGCTCCCTCAATACCTCAGATAGTTCTCCCTCAGTACCTCAGAAAGTGATCCCTCAGTACCTCAGAAAGTGTTCCCTGAATACCTCAGAAATTGATCCCTCAGTACCTCAGAAAGAGCTCCCTCAATACCGAAGAAAGTGCTCCCTCAATATCTCAGAAAGTGTTCCCTCAGTTCCTTCGATAGTTCTCACTCAGTACCTCAGGTAGTTCTTCCACAGTACCTCAGAAAGTGCTCCCTCAATATCTCAGAAAGTAATCCCTCAGTGCCTCAGATAGTGCTCCCTCAGTACCTCAGATAGTTCTCCCGCAGTCCCACAGATAGTTCTCCCTCAGTACCTCCGAAAGAGCTCACTCAGTACCTCTGATAGTGCTCCCCCAATATATCAGAAAGTGATGCCTCAGTACTTCAGACAGTGCTCCCTCAATACCTCAGAAAGTGCTCCCTCAGTACCTCAGAAAGTGCTCCATCAGTACCTCTGATAGTGCTCCCTCAATCCCTCAGAAATTGCTCCCTCAGTACCTCAGATAGTTCTCCCTCAGTACCTCAGAAAGTTCTCCCTCAGTATCTCTGATAGTGCTGTCTCAATACCTCAGATATTTCTCCCTCAGTACCTCAGAAAGTGCTCCCTCAGTATCTCTGATAGTATTCTCACTATACCGCAGAAAGTGCTACCTCCGTACCGCAGAAAGTGTTTTCTCAGTCCCTCAGGAAGTGCTCCCTCAATACCTCAGATATTTCTCACTCAATACCTCAGAAAGTGCTCCCTCAATACCTCAGGTATTTCTCACTCAATATCTCAGAATGTGCTCCCTCAATACCTCAGAAAGTGCTCCCTCAATACCTCAGAAAGTGCTCCCTCAGTACCTCAGATAGTTTTCCCTCAGTATCTCAGAAAGTGCTTCCTCAGTATCTCTGAGAGTATTCCCACAATACCGCAGAAAGTGCTCCCTCTGTACCTCACATATTTCTCACTCAAAACTTGAGATAGTGCTCCCTCAATAGCTCAGATATTTCTCACTCATTAGCTCAGAACGTGCTCACTCAATACATCAGAAAGTGCTCCCTGAATACCTCTGAAAGTGCTCCCTCAGTACCTCAGATAGATCTCTCTCAGTACCTCAGATAGTGCTCCCTCAATACATCAGAACGTTCCCCCTCATTACCTCAGGTAGTTCTCCCTTAGTACCTCAGATAGTGCACCCTCAGTACCTCAGGAAGTGCTCCTTTAGTACCTCAGGAAGTGCTCCCTCAATATCTCAGATAGTGCTCCCTCAATACCTCAGATCGTGCTCTCTCAGTACCTCACAAAGTGCTCCCTCAATACCTCAGATAGTTATCCCTCAATAACTCAGATAGTTCTCACTCAATAGCTCAGATAGTGCTCCCTCAGTACCTCAGATATTTCTCCGTCAGTACCTCAGATAGTTCTCCCTCAATACCTCAGAAAGTGCTCCCTCAATACCTCAGATAGTTCTCCCTCAGTACCTCAGATCATGTTCCCTCAATTCCAAAAATAGTGCTCCCTCAATACCTCAGAAATTGCTATGATAGTTCTCCCTCAGTACCTCAGATAGTGCTCCCTCAGTATCTCAGATAGTGCTTCCTCAATACCACAGATAGTGGACCAACAGTACCTCAGATAGTTCTCCCTCAATATCTCATATAGTTCTCCCTCAATACCTCAGATAGTGCACCCTCAATATCTCATATAGTTCTGCCTCAATACCTCAGGTAGTGCGCCCTCAATACTTCAGACAGTGCTACCTTAGTACCTCAGAAAGTGCTCCCTCAGTACCTCAGATTGATCTCAGTCTGTACCTCAGATAGTGCTCCCTCAATACCTCAGAAATTGCTACCTCAAGACCTCAGAAAGTGATCCCACAGTACCTCAGAAAGTGTTCCCTCAATACCGAAGAAACTGGTTCCTCAATATCTCAGAAAGTGCTCCCTCAATATCTCAGAAATTGCTCCCTCAGTATCTCAGATAGATCCCCCTCAGTACCTCAGTTAGTTCTCCCTCAATACCTCAGAAATTGCTCCCTCAGTACCTCAGATAGTTCTCCCTCAGTACCTCAGAAAGTGCTCCCTCAGTATCTCTGATAGTATTCACAATATACCACAGAAGGTGCTACCTCCGTACCTCAGAAAGTGTTTTCTCAGTCCCTCAGTAAGTGCTCCCTCTGTACCTCAGGTATTTCTCACTCAATACCGCAGAAAGTGCTCCCTCAATACCTCAGATATTTCTCACTCAATACCTCAGAACGTGCTTCCTCAATACCTCAGAAAGTGCTCTCTCAGTACCTCAGAAAGTGGTCCCTCAATATCTCAGAAAGCACTCCCTCAGTACCTCAGATAGTTCTCCCTCAATACCTCAGTAAATGGTCCCTCAGTATCTCAGTTAGTTCTCGCGCAGTACCTCAGAAAGTGCTCCCTCAGTACCTCTGAAAGTGATCCCTCAATATATCAGAAAGTGCTCCCTCAATACCTCAGATAGTTCTCCCTCAATACCTCAGAAAGTGCTCCCCCAGTACCTCAGATAGTTCTCCCTCAGTACCTCAGAAAGTGATCCCTCAGTACCTCTGATAGTGCTCCCTCAATGCCTCAGATAGTTCTCCCTCAGTACCTGAGAAATTGATCCCTCAGTACCTCAGAAAGTGTTCCCTGAATACCTAAGAAATTGATCCCTCAGTACCTCAGAAAGAGCTTCATCAATACCGAAGAAAGTGCTTCCTCAATATCTCAGAAAGTGTTCCCTCAGTTCCTTAGATAGTTCTCACTCAGTACCTCAGGTAGTTTTCCTCAGTACCTCAAAAAGTGCTCCCTGAATATCTCAGAAAGTAATCCCTCAGTGCCTCAGATAGTGCTCACTCAGTACCTCAGATAGTTCTCCCGCAGTCCCTCAGATAGTTCTCCCTCAGTACCTCAGAAAGAGCTCCCTCAGTACCTCTGATAGTGCTCCCTCTATACATCAGAAAGTGCTCCCTCAGTACATCAGAAAGTGCTCCCACAATATCTCAGAAAGTGCTTCCTCAATACCTCAGAAATTGCTCCCGCAGTACCTCTGATAGTGCTCCCTCAATACCTCAGAAAGTGCTCCCTCAGTACCTCAGATAGTTCTCCCTCAGTACCTCAGAAAGTGCTCCCTCAGTATCTATGATAGTGCTCTCTCAATACCTCAGAAATTGCTTCGTCAGTATCTCAGATAGATCTCCCTCAGTACCTCAGATAGTTCTCCCTCAATATCTCAGAAATTGCTCCTCAGTACCTCAGATGGTTCTCCCTCATTACCTCAGAAAGTGCTCCCTCATTATCTCTGATAGTATTCTCACAATACCGCAGAAAGTGCTACCTCCGTACCTCAGAAAGTGTTTTCTCAGTCCCTCAGGAAGTGCTCCCTCAATACCTCAGATATTTCTCACTCAATACCTCAGAAAGTGCTCCCTCAATACCTCAGATATTTCTCACTCAATATCTCAGAACGTTCTTCCTCAACACAACAGAAAGTGCTCCCTCAGTACCTCAGATAGTTCTCCTTCAGTACCTCAGAAAGTGCTCTCTCAGTATCTCTGAGAGTATTCCTCAATACCGCAGAAAGTGCTCCCTCAGTACCTCAGAAAGTGTTACCTCAGTATCTCAGGAAGGTCTCCCTCAATACCTCAGATATTTCTCACTCAAAACCTGAGAAAGTGCTCCCTCAATATCTCAGCTAATTCTCACTCATTATCTCCGAACGTGCTCACTCAATACCTCAGAAAGTGCTCCCTCAGTACCTCAGATAGATCTCCGTCCATACCTCAGATAGTGCTCCCTCAATACATCAGATAGTGCTCCCTTTGTACCTCAGAAAGTGCTCGCTTAGTACCTCAGAAAGTGCTCCCTCAATATCTCAGATAGTGTTCCCTCAATACCTCATATTGTGCTCTCTCAGTAACTCACAAAGTGCTCCCTCAATACCTCAGATAGTTCTCACTCAACAGCTCGGATAGTGCTCCCTCAGTACCTCAGATATTTCTCCGTCAGTACCTCAGATGTTCTCCCTCAATACCTCAGAAAGTGCTCCCTCAATACCTCAGATAGTTCTCCCTCAGTACCTCAGATCATGTTCCCTCAATTCCAAAAATAGTGCTCCCTCAATACCTCTGAAATTGCTACCTCAATACCTCAGATAGTTCTCCCTCAGTACCGCAGATAGTGCTTCCTCAATATCTCAGATAGTGCACCCTCAGTACCTCAGATAGTTCTCCCTCAATATCTCATATAGTTCCCCCTCAATACCTCAGATAGTGCACCCTCAATATCTCATATAGTTCTCCCTCAATACCGCAGGTAGTGCGCCCTCAATACTTCAGATAGTGCTCCCTCAATACCTCTGAAAGTGCTCCCTCAGTACCTCAGATAGATCTCCGTCAGTACCTCAGATCGTGCTCCCTCAATACCTCAGAACTTGCTACCTCAATACCTCAGAATGTGACCGACAGTACCTCAGAAAGTGTTCCCTCAATACCGAAGAAACTGGTTCCTCAATATCTCAGAAAGTGCTTCCTCAATATCTCAGAAATTGCTCCCTCAGTACCTCAGATAGATCTCCCTCAGTACCTCAGATAGTTCTACCTCAATAACTCAGAAATTGCTCCCTCAGTACCTCACATATTTCTCCCTCAGTACCTCAGAAAGTGCTCCCTCAGTATCTCTGATAGTATTCTCACTATACCGCAGAAAGTGCTACCTCCGTACCTCAGAACGTGTTTTCTCAGTCCCTCAGGAAGTGCTCCCTCAATACCGCAGATATTTCTCACTCAATACCTCAGAAAGCGCTCCCTCAGTACCTCAGATAGTTCTCCCTCAATACCTCAGTAAATGGTCCCTCAGTACCTCAGATAGTTCTCTCTCAGTACCTCAGAAAGTGCTCCCTCAGTACCTCAGAAAGTGCTCCCTCAGTACCTCTGATAGTTCTCCCTCAGTACCTCAGAAAGTGCTCCCTCAGTATCTCTGATAGTGCTCTCTCATTACCTCAGAAAGTGCTCCCTCCGTACCTCAGATAGTTCTCCCGCAGTACCTCAGAAAGTGCTTCCTCAGTACCTCTGATAGTGCTCCCTCAATACATCAGAAAGTGCTCCCTCAGCACCTCAGAAAGTGCTCCCTCAATACCTCAGAAAGTGATCCCTCAGTACCTCAGAAAGTGCTCCCTCAATACTGAAGAATGTGCTCCCTCAATATCTCAGAAAGTGATCCCTCACTACCACAGACAGTGCATCATCAATACCTCAGATAGTTCTTCCTCAGTACCGCAGAAAGTACTCCCACAATATCTCAGAAAGTGATGCCTCAGTACCTCAGACATTGCTCCCTCAATACCTCAGAAAGTGCTCCCTCAGTACCTCAAAAAGTGCTCCCTCAGTACCTCTAATAGTGCTCCCTCAATACCTCAGAAAGTGCTCCCTCAGTACCTCAGAAAGTGCTCCCTCAGTACCTCTGAAAGTGCTCCCTCAATACCTCAGAAAGTGCTCCCTCAGTACTTCAGATAGTTCTCCCTCAGTACCTCAGGAAGTGCTCCCTCTGTATCTCTGATAGTGCTCCCTCCAGACCTCAGAAATTGCTCCCTCAGTACCTCAGGCAGATCTCCCTCAGTACCTCAGATAGTTCTCCCTCAATACCTCAGAAATTGCTCCCTCAGTACCTCAGATAGTTCTCCCTCAGTACCTCAGATAGTGGTCCCTCAGTATCTCTGATAGTATTCTCACTATACCGCAGAAAGTGATATCTCCATACCTCATAAAGTGTTTTCTCAGTCCCGCGGGAAGTGCTCCCTCAATACCTCAGATATTTCTCACTCAATACCTCAAAAAGTGCTCCCTCAATACCTCATTTAGTTCACCCTCAGTACCTCAGAAAGTGATCCCTCAGTACCTCAGAAAGTGTTCCCTGAATACCTAAGAAATTGATCCCTCAGTACCTCAGAAAGAGCTCCCTCAAGACCGAAGAAAGTGCTCCCTCAATATCTCAGAAAATGTTCCCTCTGTTCCTTCGATAGTTCTCACTCAGTACCTCAGGTAGTTCTTCCTCAGTACCTCAGAAAGTGCTCCCTCAATATCTCAGAAAGTAATCCCTCAGTGCCTCAGAAAGTGCTCCCTCAGTACCTCAGATAGTTCTCCCGCAGTCCCTCAGATAGTTCTCCCTCAGTACCTCAGAAAGAGCTCCCTCAGTACCTCTGATAGTGCTCCCTCTATACATCAGAAAGTGCTCCCTCAGTACATCAGAAAGTGCTCCCTCAGTACCTCAGAAAGTGATCCCTCAGTACCTCAGAAATTGCTCCCTCAATACCGAAGAAAGTGCTCCCTCAATATCTCAGAAAGTGCTCCCTCAGTACCTCAGATAGTGCTCCCTCAGTACCTCAGAAAGTGCTCCCTCAGTACTTCAGAAAGTGCTCCCTCAATATCTCAGAAAGTGATGCCTCAGTACCTCAGACAGCGCCCACTCAATACCTCAGTCTCTCAGAAAGTGCTCCCTCAGGACCTCTGATAGTGCTCCCTCAACACTTCAGAAAGTTCTCCCTCAGTACCTCAGATTGTTCTCCCTCAGCACCTCAGAAAGTGCTCCCAAGCATTTCTGACAGTGCTCCCTCAATACCTCAGAAAGTGCTCCCTCAGTACCTCAGACAGATCTCCCTCAGTATCTCAGAAAGTGTTCCCTCAATACCTCAGATATTTCTCACTCAATACCTCAGAAAATGCTCCCTCAATACCTCAGATATTTCTCACTCAATATCTCTGAACGTGCTCCCTCAATACCTCAGAAAGTGCTCCTCAAAACCTCAGAAAGTGCTCCCTCAGTACCTCTGATAGTATTCCCTCTATACCTCAGAAAGTGCTCCCTCAGTACCTCAGAACGTGCTCACTCAATGCCTCAGAAAATGCTCCCTCAATACCTCTGAAAGTGCTCCCTCAGTACCTCAGATAGATCTCCGTCAGTACCTCAGATAGCGCTCCCTCAATACATCAGAAAGTGCTCCCTCAGGACATCAGATAGTTCTCCCTTAGTACCTCAGATAGTGCTCCCTCAGTATCTCAGAGAGTGATCCCTTAGTACCTCAGAAAGTGCTCCCTCAATATCTCAGATAATGCGCCCTCAATACCTCAGATAGTGCTCTCTCAGTACCTCACAAAGTGCACCTCAATGCCTCAGATAGTAATCCCTCAATATCTCAGATAGTTCTCCCTCAATAGCTCAGATAATGCTCCCTCAGTACCTAAAAAAGTGCTCCCTCAATATCTCAGGAAGTTCTCCCTCAATTCCTCAGAAAGTGTTCCCTCAGTACCTCAGATAGTTCTCCCTCAGTAACTCAGAAAGTGCTCCCTCAGTACCTCTGATAGTGCTCCCTCAATACATCAGAAAGTGCTACCTTAGTACCTCAGAAAGTGTTCCCTCAATACCTCAGAAAGTGCTTCCTCAATATCTCAGAAAGTGATCCCTCAGTACCACAGACAGTGCACCCTCAATACCTCAGATAGTTTTCCTCAGTACCTCAGAAAGTGCTCCCACAATATCTCAGAAATTGCTCTCTCAGTACCTCAGAAAGTGCTCCCTCAATACCTCAGAAAGTGATCCCTCAGTACCTCAGAAAGTGCTCCCACAATACGGAAGAGAGTGCTCCCTCAATAACTCAGAAAGTGTTACCTCAGTACCTCAGATAGTGCTCCCTCAGTACCTCAGATAGTGCTCCCTCAGTACCTCAGATAGTTCTCCATCAGTACCTCAGATAGTTCTTCCTCAGTACCTCAGAAAGTGCTCCCACAATATCTCAGAAAGTGATCCCTCAGTACCTCAGACAGTGGTACCTCAATACCTCAGAAAGTGCTCCCTCAGATAGTTCTCCCACAGTACCTCAGAAAGTGCTCCCACAGTATCTCTGATGGTGCTCCCTCAAGACCTCAGAAATTGCTCCCTCAGTACATCAGATAGTTCTCCCTCAGTACCTCAGAAAGTGCTCCCTCAGTATCTCTGATAGTATTCTCACTATACCGCAGAAAGTGATATCTCCGTACCTCAGAAAGTGTTTTCTCAGTCCCTCAGGAAGTGCTCCCTCAATACCTCAGATATTTCTCACTCAATACCTCAGAAAGTGCTCCCTCAATACCTCAGATAGTTCTCCCTCAGTACCTCAGAACGTGATCCCTCAATACCTCAGAAAGTGCTCCCTCAATACCTCAGAAAGTGCTCCCTCAGTACCTCAGATAGTTCTCCCTCAGTATCTCAGAAAGTGCTCCCTCAGTATCTCTGAGGGTATTCCCTCAATACCGCAGAAAGTGCTCCCTCAGTACCTCAGAAAGTGTTACCTCAGTACCTCAGGAAGTGCTCCCTCAATACATCAGATATTTCTCACTCAAAACTTGAGAAAGTGCTCCCTCAATAGCTCAGATATTTCTCACTCATTATCTCAAAACATGCTCACTCAATACCTCAGAAAGTGCTCCCTCAATACCTCTGAAAGTGCTCCCTCAGTACCTCAGATAGATCTCCGTCAGTACCTCAGAAAGTGTTCGCTCAATATCTCAGAAAGTGCTCCCTCAAAATCTCAGAAAGCGCTCCCTCAGTACCTCAGATAGTGCTCCCTCAATACCTCTGATAGTGCACTCTCAGTACCTCACAAAGTGCTCCCACAATACCTCAGATAATTATCCCTCAATAACTCAGATAGTTCTCACTCAATAGCTCAGATAGTGCTCGCTCTGTACCTCAGATATTTCTCCGTCAGTACCTCAGATAGTTCTCCCGCAATACCTCAGAAAGTGCTCCCTCAATACCTCAGATAGTTCTCCCTCAGTACCTCAGATCATGTTCCCTCAATTCCAAAAATAGTGTTCGTCAATACCTCTGAAATTGCTACCTCAATACCTCAGATAGTTCTCCCTCAGAACCTCAGATAGTGCTTCCTCAATACCTCAGATAGTGCACCCTCAGTACCTCAGATAGTTATCCTTCAATATCTCATATAGTTCTCCCACAATACCTCAGATAGTGCACCCTCAATATTTCATATAGTTCTCCCTCAAAACTTCAGGTAGTGCGCCCTTAATACTTCAGATAGAGCTTCCTCAATACCTCTGAAAGTGCTCCCTCAGTACCTCAGATAGATCTCCGTCAGTACCTCAGATAGTGCTCCCTCAATACCTCAGAAATTGCTACCACAATACCTCAGATAGTTCTCCCTCAGTACCTCAGATAGTTCTCCCTCAATACCTCAGAAATTGCTCCCTCAGTGCCTCAGATAGTTCTCCCTCAGTACCTCAGATAGTTCTCCCTCAATACCTCAGAAATTGCTCCCTCAGTACCTCAGATAGTTCTCCCTCAGTACCTCAGAAAGTGCTCCCTCAGTACCTCTGAAAGGGCTCCTTCAATACATCAGAAAGTGCTCCGTCAGTACCTCAGAAAGTGCTCCCTCAATACTTCAGAAAGTGATCCCTCAGTACCTCAGAAAGTGCTCCCTCAGTACCTCAGAAAGGGCTCCCTCAGTACCTTAGAAAGTGCTCCCTCAATACCTCAGAAGGTGCTCACTCAGTACCTCAGATAGTTCTCCCACAGTAACTCAGAAAGTGCTCCCTCAATACCTCAGAAAGTGCTCCCTCAGTACCTCAGATAGATCTCCCTCAGTACCTCAGATAGTTCTCCCTCAATACCTCCGAAAGTGCTACCTCAGTACCTCAGATAGTTCTCCCACAGTTCCTCAGAAAATGCTCCCTCAGTATCTCTGATAGTATTCCCTCAATACCACAGAAAGTGCTACCTCAGTACCCCAGGAAGTGTTACCTCAGTTCCTCAGGAAGTGCTCCCTCAATGCCTCAGATATTTCTCACTCAATACCTCAGAAAGTGCTCTCTCAATTCCTCAGATATTTCTCCCTCATTATCTCAGAACTTGCTCACTCAATACCTCAGAAAGTGCTCCCTCAATACCTCTGAAAGTGCTCCCTCAATACTTTAGATAGATTTCCATCTGTACCTCAGATAGTGCTCCCTGAATACATCAGAAAGTGCTCCCTCAATACCTCAGATAGTTATCCTTCCATAGTTCAGATAGTTCACCCTCAATAGCTCAGTTAGTGCTCCCACAGTACCTCAGATATTTCTCCGTCAGTAACTCAGAAAGTTCTCCCTCAATACCTCAGAAAGTGCTCCCTTAATACCTCAGATAGTTCTCCCTCAGTACCTCAGATCATGTTCCCTCAATTCCTAAAATTGTGCTCCCTCAATACCTCAGAAATTGCTACCTCAATACCTCAGATATTTCTCCCTCAGTACCTCAGATAGTGCTTCCTCATTACCTCAGATAGTGCTCCCTCAGTACCTCAGATAGTTCTCCGTCAATACCTCAGAAAGTGCTCCCTCAGTATCTCTGATAGTATTCCCTCAATACCGCAGAAAGTGCTACCTCAGTACCTCTGAAACTGTTACCTAAGTACCTCAGGAAGTACTCCCTCAATACGTCAGATATTTCTCACTCAATATCTCAGAACGTGCTCCCTCAATACCTCAGAAAGTGCTCCCTCAATACCTCAGAAAGTGCTCCCTCAGTACCTCAGATAGTTCTCCCTCAGTACCTCAGAAAGTGCTCCCTCAGTATCTGTAATAGTATTCCCTCAATACCGCAGAAAGTGCTCCCTCAGTACCTCAGAAAGTGTTACCTCAGGACCTCAGGAAGTGCTCCCTCAATACCTCAGGTATTTCTCACTCAAAACCTGAGAAAGTGCTCCCTCAATACCTCAGATATTTCTCACTCATTATCCCAGAAAGTGCTCCCTCAATACCACAGAAAGTGCTCCCTCAATACCTCTGAAATTGCTCCCTCAGTACCTCAGATAGATCTCCGTCAGTACCTCAGATAGTGCTCCCTCAATACATCAGATATTGCTCCCTCAGTACCTCAGATAGTGCTCCCTTAATACCTCAGATAGTGCTCTCTCAGTACCTCACAAAGTGCTCCCTCAATACCTCAGATAGTTATCCCTGAATATCTCAGATAGTTCTCCCTCAATAGCTCAGATAGTGCTCCCTCAGTACTCAGACATTTCTCCGTCAGTACCTCAGATAGTTCTCCCTCAATACCTCAGAAAGTGCTCCCTCAATACCTCAGATAGTTCTCCCTCAGTACCTCAGATAATGTTCCCTCAATTCCAAAGATAGTGCTCCCTCAATACCTCAGAAATTGCTACCTCAATACATCAGATAGTTCTCCCTCAGTACCTCACATTGTGCTTCCTCAATACCTCAGATAGTGCACCCTCAGTACCTCAGATAGTTCTCCCTCAATATCTCATATAGTTCTCCCTCAATACCTCAGATAGTGCACCCTCAATATCTCATATAGTTCTCCCTCAATACCTCAGATAGTGCACCCTCAATACTTCAGATAGTGCTCCCTCAATACTTCAGATAGATCTCCCTCAGTACCTCAGATAGTGCTCACTCAATCCCTCAGAAAGTGCTCCCTCAATATTTCTGATAGCTCTCCCACAATACTTCAGATAGTGCTCCCTCAATACATCAGAAAGTGCTCACTCAGTACCTCAGATAGTTCTCCTTTAGCACCTCAGATAGTGCTTCCTCAGTACCTCAGAAAGTGCTCCCTTCGTACCTCAGAATGTGCTCCCGCCATATCTCAGATAGTGCTCCCTCAATACCTCAGATAGTGCTCTCTCAGTACCTCACAAAGGGCTCCCTCAATACCTCAGATAGTTATCCCTTAATATCTCAGATAGTTCTCCCTCAATAGCTCAGATAGTGCTCCCTCAGTACCTCAGATATTTCTCCGTCACTACCTCAGATAGTTCTCCCTCAATACCTCAGAAAGTGCTCCCTCAATACCTCAGATAGTTCTCCCTCAGCACCTCAGATCATGTTCCCTCAATTCCAAAAATAGTGCTCCCTCAATACCTCAGAAATTGCTCCCTCAATACCTCAGATATTTCTCCCTCAATACCTCACATAGTGCTTCCTCAATACCTCAGATAGTGCACCCTCAGGACCTCAGATAGTTCTCCCTCAATATCTCAAATAGTTCTCCCTCAATACCTCAGATAGTGCACCCTCAATACCTCATATAGTTCTCCCTCAATACCTCAGATAGTGCGCCCTCAATACTTCAGATAGTGCTCCCTCAATAGTTCAGATAGTTCTCCCTCAGTACCTCAGATAGTGCTCCCTCAATCCCTCAGAAAGTGCTTCCTCAATATTTCTGATAGCTCTCCCACAATACTTCAGGTAGTGCTCCCTCAATACATCAAAAGTAGTACCTCAGATAGTTGTCCCTTAGTATCTCAGATAGTGCTCCCTCAGTACCTCAGAAAGTGCTCCCTTAGTACATCAGAAAGTGCTCCCTCAATATCTCAGATAGTGCTCCCTCAATACACCCGATATTGCTCTCTCAGTACCTCACAAAGTGCTACCTCAATACATCAGATAGTTCTCCCTCAATATCTCAGATATTTCTCCCTCAATAGCTCAGATAGTGCTCACTCAATACTTCAGATAGTGCTCCCTGAATACTTCAGATAGTGCTCCCTCAATACCACAGAAAGTGCTCCCTCAGTACCTCAGATAGTGCTCCCCAATACCTCAGAAAGTGCTCCCACTATTTTTCAGATAGTTCTCCCTCACTACCTCACATAGTGCTCCCTCTATAACTCTGATAGTGTTTCCTCAATACCTCAGAAAGTGCTCCCTCAATAGTTCATATAGTTCTCCCTCATTACCTCAGAAATTGCTCCCTCAGTACTTCAGATAGTTCTCCCTCAGTACCTCAGAAAGTGCTCCCGCAATATCTCAGATCGTTCTCCCTCAGTACTTCAGAAAGTGCACCCTCAATACCTCAGATAGTTCTCCCTCAGTACCTCAGAAAGTGCTCCCGCAATATCTCAGATCGTTCTCCCTCAGTACTTCAGAAAGTGCACCCTCAATACCTCAGATAGTTCTCCCTCAGTACCTCAGAAAGTGCTTCATCAATACCTCAGAAAGTGCTCCCTCAATACCTCAGATAGTTCTCCCTCAGTACCTCAGATAATGTTCCCTCAATTCCAAAGATAGTGCTCCCTCAATACCTCAGAACGTGCTCCCTCAATACCTCAGAAAGTGCTCCCTCAGTACCTCAGAAAGTGCTCGCTCAATATCTCAGAAAGTGCTCCCTCAAAATCTCAGAAAGCGCTCCCTCAGTACCTCAGATAATTCTCCCTCAGTACCTCAGAAAGTGCTCCCTCAGTACCTCTGAAAGGGCTCCTTCAATACATCAGAAAGTGCTCCGTCAGTACCTCAGAAAGTGCTCCCTCAATACTTCAGAAAGTGATCCCTCAGTACCTCAGAAAGTGCTCCCTCAGTACCTCAGAAAGGGCTCCCTCAGTACCTTAGAAAGTGCTCCCTCAATACCTCAGAAGGTGCTCACTCAGTACCTCAGATAGTTCTCCCACAGTAACTCAGAAAGTGCTCCCTCAATACCTCAGAAAGTGCTCCCTCAGTACCTCAGATAGATCTCCCTCAGTACCTCAGATAGTTCTCCCTCAATACCTCCGAAAGTGCTACCTCAGTACCTCAGATAGTTCTCCCGCAGTTCCTCAGAAAATGCTCCCTCAGTATCTCTGATAGTATTCCCTCAATACCACAGAAAGTGCTACCTCAGTACCCCAGGAAGTGTTACCTCAGTTCCTCAGGAAGTGCTCCCTCAATGCCTCAGATATTTCTCACTCAATACCTCAGAAAGTGCTCTCTCAATTCCTCAGATATTTCTCCCTCATTATCTCAGAACTTGCTCACTCAATACCTCAGAAAGTGCTCCCTCAATACCTCTGAAAGTGCTCCCTCAATACTTTAGATAGATTTCCATCTGTACCTCAGATAGTGCTCCCTGAATACATCAGAAAGTGCTCCCTCAATACCTCAGATAGTTATCCTTCCATAGTTCAGATAGTTCACCCTCAATAGCTCAGTTAGTGCTCCCACAGTACCTCAGATATTTCTCCGTCAGTAACTCAGAAAGTTCTCCCTCAATACCTCAGAAAGTGCTCCCTTAATACCTCAGATAGTTCTCCCTCAGTACCTCAGATCATGTTCCCTCAATTCCTAAAATTGTGCTCCCTCAATACCTCAGAAATTGCTACCTCAATACCTCAGATATTTCTCCCTCAGTACCTCAGATAGTGCTTCCTCATTACCTCAGATAGTGCTCCCTCAGTACCTCAGATAGTTCTCCGTCAATACCTCAGAAAGTGCTCCCTCAGTATCTCTGATAGTATTCCCTCAATACCGCAGAAAGTGCTACCTCAGTACCTCTGAAACTGTTACCTAAGTACCTCAGGAAGTACTCCCTCAATACGTCAGATATTTCTCACTCAATATCTCAGAACGTGCTCCCTCAATACCTCAGAAAGTGCTCCCTCAATACCTCAGAAAGTGCTCCCTCAGTACCTCAGATAGTTCTCCGTCAGTACCTCAGAAAGTGCTCCCTCAGTATCTGTAATAGTATTCCCTAAATACCGCAGAAAGTGCTCCCTCAGTACCTCAGAAAGTGTTACCTCAGGACCTCAGGAAGTGCTCCCTCAATACCTCAGGTATTTCTCACTCAAAACCTGAGAAAGTGCTCCCTCAATACCTCAGATATTTCTCACTCATTATCCCAGAACGTGCTCCCTCAATACCACAGAAAGTGCTCCCTCAATACCTCTGAAATTGCTCCCTCAGTACCTCAGATAGATCTCCGTCAGTACCTCAGATAGTGCTCCCTCAATACATCAGATAGTGCTCCCTCAGTACCTCAGACAGTGCTCCCTTAATACCTCAGATAGTGCTCTCTCAGTACCTCACAAAGTGCTCCCTCAATACCTCAGATAGTTATCCCTGAATATCTCAGATAGTTCTCCCTCAATAGCTCAGATAGTGCTCCCTCAGTACTCAGACATTTCTCCGTCAGTACCTCAGATAGTTCTCCCTCAATACCTCAGAAAGTGCTCCCTCAATACCTCAGATAGTTCTCCCTCAGTACCTCAGATAATGTTCCCTCAATTCCAAAGATAGTGCTCCCTCAATACCTCAGAAATTGCTCCCTCAATACATCAGATAGTTCTCCCTCAGTACCTCACATAGTGCTTCCTCAATACCTCAGATAGTGCACCCTCAGTACCTCAGATAGTTCTCCCTCAATATCTCATATAGTTCTCCCTCAATACCTCAGATAGTGCACCCTCAATATCTCATATAGTTCTCCCTCAATACCTCAGATAGTGCACCCTCAATACTTCAGATAGTGCTCCCTCAATACTTCAGATAGATCTCCCTCAGTACCTCAGATAGTGCTCACTCAATCCCTCAGAAAGTGCTCCCTCAATATTTCTGATAGCTCTCCCACAATACTTCAGATAGTGCTCCCTCAATACATCAGAAAGTGCTCCCTCAGTACCTCAGATAGTTCTCCTTTAGCACCTCAGATAGTGCTTCCTCAGTACCTCAGAAAGTGCTCCCTTCGTACCTCAGAATGTGCTCCCGCCATATCTCAGATAGTGCTCCCTCAATACCTCAGATAGTGCTCTCTCAGTACCTCACAAAGGGCTCCCTCAATACCTCAGATAGTTATCCCTTAATATCTCAGATAGTTCTCCCTCAATAGCTCAGATAGTGCTCCCTCAGTACCTCAGATATTTCTCCGTCACTACCTCAGATAGTTCTCCCTCAATACCTCAGAAAGTGCTCCCTCAATACCTCAGATAGTTCTCCCTCAGTACCTCAGATCATGTTCCCTCAATTCCAAAAATAGTGCTCCCTCAATACCTCAGAAATTGCTCCCTCAATACCTCAGATATTTCTCCTTCAATACCTCACATAGTGCTTCCTCAATACCTCAGATAGTGCACCCTCAGGACCTCAGATAGTTCTCCCTCAATATCTCATATAGTTCTCCCTCAATACCTCAGATAGTGCACCCTCAATACCTCATATAGTTCACCCTCAATACCTCAGATATTGCGCCCTCAATACTTCAGATAGTGCTCCCTCAATAGTTCAGATAGTTCTCCCTCAGTACCTCAGATAGTGCTCCCTCAATCCCTCAGAAAGAGCTCCCTCAATATTTCTGATAGCTCTCCCGCAATACTTCAGGTAGTGCTCCCTCAATACATCAAAAGTAGTACCTCAGATAGTTGTCCCTTAGTATCTCAGATAGTGCTCCCTCAGTACCTCAGAAAGTGCTCCCTTAGTACATCAGAAAGTGCGCCCTCAATATCTCAGATAGTGCTCCCTCAATACACCCGATATTGCTCTCTCAGTACCTCACAAAGTGCTACCTCAATACATCAGATAGTTCTCCCTCAATATCTCAGATATTTCTCCCTCAATAGCTCAGATAGTGCTCACTCAATACTTCAGATAGTGCTCCCTGAATACTTCAGATAGTGCTCCCTCAATACCACAGAAAGTGCTCCCTCAGTACCTCAGATAGTGCTCCCCAATACCTCAGAAAGTGCTCCCACTATTTTTCAGATAGGTCTCCCTCACTACCTCACATAGTGCTCCCTCTATAACTCTGATAGTGTTTCCTCAATACCTCAGAAAGTGCTCCCTCAATAGTTCATATAGTTCTCCCTCATTACCTCAGTAATTGCTCCCTCAGTACTTCAGATAGTTCTCCCTCAGTACCTCAGAAAGTGTTCCCGCAATATCTCAGATCGTTTTCCCTCAGTACTTCAGAAATTGCACCCTCAATACCTCAGATAGTTCTCCCTCAGTACCTCAGAAAGTGCTTCATCAATACCTCAGAAAGTGCTCCCTCAATACCTCAGATAGTTCTCCCTCAGTACCTCAGATAATGTTCCCTCAATTCCAAAGATAGTGCTCCCTCAATACCTTAGAAATTGCTACCTCAATACATCAGATAGTTCTCCCTCAGTACCTCACATAGTGCTTCCTCAATACCTCAGATAGTGCACCCTCAGTACCTCAGATAGTTCTCCCTCAATATCTCATATAGTTCTCCCTCAATACCTCAGATAGTGCACCCTCAATATCTCATATAGTTCTCCCTCAATACCTCAGATAGTGCACACTCAATATCTCATAAAGTTCTCCCTCAATACCTCAGATAGTGCACCCTCAATACTTCAGATAGTGCTCCCTCAATACTTCAGATAGATCTCCCTCAGTACCTCAGATAGTGCTCACTCAATCCCTCAGAAAGTGCTCCCTCAATATTTCTGATAGCTCTCCCACAATACTTCTGATAGTGCTTCCTCAGTACCTCAGAAAGTGCTCCCTTCGTACCTCAGAATGTGCTCCCTCCATATCTCAGATAGTGCTCCCTCAATACCTCAGATAGTGCTCTCTCAGTACCTCACAAAGGGCTCCCTCAATACCTCAGATAGTTATCCCTGAATATCTCAGATAGTTCTCCCTCAACAGCTCAGATAGTGCTCCCTCAGTACCTCAGATATTTCTCCGTCACTACCTCAGATAGTTCTCCCTCAATACCTCAGAAAGTGCTCCCTCAATACCTCAGATAGTTCTCCCTCAGTACCTCAGATCATGTTCCCTCAATTCCAAAAATAGTGCTCCCTCAATACCTCAGAAATTGCTCCCTCAATACCTCAGATATTTCTCCCTCAATACCTCACATAGTGCTTCCTCAATACCTCCGATAGTGCACCCTCAGGACCTCAGATAGTTCTCCCTCAATATCTCATATAGTTCTCCCTCAATACCTCAGATAGTGCGCCCTCAATACTTCAGATAGTGCTCCCTCAATAGTTCAGATAGTTCTCCCTCAGTACCTCAGAAAGTGCTCCCTCAATATTTCTGATAGCTCTCCCACAATACTTCAGGTAGTGCTCCCTCAATACATCAAAAGTAGTACCTCAGATAGTTGTCCCTTAGTATCTCAGATAGTGCTCCCTCAGTACCTCAGGAAATGCTACCTCAATACCTCAGATAGTTTTCCCTTACCACCTCAGATAGTGCTTCCTCAAAACCTCAGATAGTGCACCCTCAGTACCTCAGATAGTTCTCCCTCAATATCTCATATAGTTGTCCCTCACTACCTCAGATAGTACTCCATCAATATCTCATATAGTTATCCCTCAATACCTCAGATAGTGCTCACTCAATACTTCAGATAGTGCTCCCTCACTACTTCAGATAATTCTCCCTCAGCACTTCAGATATGCTCCCTCAATACCTCAGAAAGTGCGCCCTCAATATTTCAGATAGATCTTCCTCAATACTTCAGATAGTTCTCCCTCAGTACCTCAGATAGTGCAATCTCAATACCTCAGAAAGAGCTCCCTCAATATTTCAGATAGTGCTCCCTCAATACCTCAGATAGTGCTCCCTCAGTACCTCAGATAGTTCTCTCACAGTACCTCAGATAATGCTCCCTTCATTCCTCAGATAGTGCTCTCTCAATACCTCAGAAAGTGCTCCCTCAATACCTCAGAAAGTGCTCCCTCAGTACCTCAGAACGTGCTCCCTCAATACCTCAGAAAGTGCTCCCTCAATATCTGAGAAAGTGCTCCCTCAGTACCTCAGATAAGTTCTCCCGCAGTACCTCAGAAAGTGCTCCCTCAATACATCAGATAGTGCTCCCTCAGTAGCTCAGATAGTTCTCCCTCAGTACCTCAGAAAGTGCACCCTCAATATCTCAGAAATTGATCCCTCAATACCTCAGACGGTGCTCCCTCAATACCACAGATAGTGCTCCCTCAATATCTCAGATAGTGATCCCTCAATACCTCAGAAAGTTCTCCCTCAGTACCTCAGCAAGTGCTCCCTCAGTACCACAGAAAGTTCTCCGTCAATATCTCAGAAAGTGCTCCCTCAATACCTCTGATAGTGCTCGCTGAATACGTCAGAAAGTGAACTCTCAGTACCTCAGAAAGTGCTCCCTCAGTACCTCAGGTTGTACTCGCTCAGTACCTCAGAAAGTGCTCCCTCAATATCTCAGAAAGTGCTCCCTCAATACCTCTGATACTGCTCTCTCAGTACCTCAGAAAGTGTTCCCTCAGTACCTCAAAAGGTGCTCCCTCAATACCTCAGAAAGTGCTCCCTCAGTACCTCAGAAAGGGCTCCCTCAATACCTCAGACAGTTCTCTCTCAGTACCTGGAAAGTGTTTGCTCAGCACCTCAGAAAGTGCTCCCTCAATACTTCAGATATTTCTCCCTCAATACCTCAGAAAGTGCTCCCTACAATACCTCAGATAGTTCTCCCTCAATATCTCAGATTGTTCTCCCCCAATACCTCAGATAGTGCTCACTCAATACTTCATATATTTCTCCCTCAATATTTCAGATAGTGCTCCCTTAGTACCTCAGAAAGTGCTCCCACAATTTTTCAGATTGTTCTTTCTCACTATCTCAGATTGTGCTCCCTCAATACCTCTGAAAGTGCTTCCTCAATACCTCAAAATTTGCTCCCTCAATACCTCAGAAAGTGCTCCCTCACTTCCTCAGATATTTCTCACTCACTATGTCAGAAAGTGCTCCCTCAGTACCTCAGGAAGTGCTCCCTCAATACCTCCGATAGTTCTCCCTCAGTACCTCAGATAATGCTCCCTCAATTATTCGGATAGTTCTCCCTCAATACCTCAGAAAGTGTTCCCTCAGTACCTCAGAAGGTGCTCCCTCTGTACCTCAGATATTTCTCACACAATACCTCAGAAAGTGCTCCCCCAATACCTCAGATAGTTCTCCCTCAATATCTCAGATAGCTCTCCCTCAATACCTCAGATAGTGCTCACTCAATTCCAAAGATAGTGCTCCCTCAATACCTCAGAAATTGCTACCTCAATACATCAGATAGTTCTCCCTCAGTACCTCACATAGTGCTTCCTCAATACATCAGATAGTGCACCCTCAGTACCTCAGATAGTTCTCCCTCAATATCTCATATAGTTCTCCCTCAATACCTCAGATAGTGCACCCTCAATACTTCAGATAGTGCTCCCTCAATACTTCAGATAGATCTCCCTCAGTACCTCAGATAGTGCTCACTCAATCCCTCAGAAAGTGCTCCCTCAATATTTCTGATAGCTCTCCCACAATACTTCAGATAGTGCTCCCTCAATACATCAGAAAGTGCTCCCTCAGTACCTCAGATAGTTCTCCTTTAGCACCTCAGATAGTGTTTCCTCAGTACCTCAGAAAGTGCTCCCTTCGTACCTCAGAATGTGCTCCCTCCATATCTCAGATAGTGCTCCCTCAATACCTCAGATAGTGCTCTCTCAGTACCTCACAAAGGGCTCCCTCAATACCTCAGATTGTTATCCCTGAATATCTCAGATAGTTCTCCCTCAATAGCTCATATAGTGCTCCCTCAGTACCTCAGATATTTCTCCGTCACTACCTCAGATAGTTCTCCCTCAATACCTCAGAAAGTGCTCCCTCAATACCTCAGATAGTTCTCCCTCAGTACCTCAGATCATGTTCCCTCAATTCCAAAAATAGTGCTCCCTCAATACCTCAGAAATGGCTCCCTCAATACCTCAGATATTTCTCCCTCAATACCTCACATAGTGCTTCCTCAATACCTCAGATAGTGCACCCTCAGGACCTCAGATAGTTCTCCCTCAATATCTCATATAGTTCTCCCTCAATACCTCAGATAGTGCACCCTCAATACCTCATATAGTTCTCCCTCAATACCTCAGATAGTGCGCCCTCAATACTTCAGATAGTGCTCCCTCAATAGTTCAGATAGTTCTCCCTCAGTACCTCAGATAGTGCTCCCTCAATCCCTCAGAAAGTGCTCCCTCAATATTTCTGATAGCTCTCCCACAATACTTCAGGTAGTGCTCCCTCAATACATCAAAAGTAGTACCTCAGATAGTTGTCCCTTAGTATCTCAGATAGTGCTCCCTCAGTACCTCAGAAAGTGCTCCCTTAGTACATCAGAAAGTGCTCCCTCAGTATCTCAGATAGTGCTCCCTCAATACACCCGATATTGCTCTCTCAGTACCTCACAAAGTGCTACCTCAATACATCAGATAGTTCTCCCTCAATATCTCAGATATTTCTCCCTCAATAGCTCAGATAGTGCTCACTCAATACTTCAGATAGTGCTCCCTGAATACTTCAGATAGTGCTCCCTCAATACCACAGAAAGTGCTCCCTCGGTACCTCAGATAGTGCTCCCCAATACCTCAGAAAGTGCTCCCACTATTTTTCAGATAGTTCTCCCTCACTACCTCACATAGTGCTCCCTCTATAGCTCTGATAGTGTTTCCTCAATACCTCAGAAAGTGCTCCCTCAATAGTTCATATAGTTCTCCCTCATTACCTCAGAAATTGCTCCCTCAGTACTTCAGATAGTTCTCCCTCAGTACCTCAGAAAGTGCTCCCGCAATATCTCAGATTGTTCTCCCTCAGTACTTCAGAAAGTGCACCCTCAATACCTCAGATAGTTCTCCCTCAGTACCTCAGAAAGTGCTTCATCAATACCTCAGAAAGTGCTCCCTCAATACCTCAGATAGTTCTCCCTCAGTACCTCAGATAATGTTCCCTCAATTCCAAAGATAGTGCTCTCTCAATACCTCAGAAATTGCTACCTCAATACATCAGATAGTTCTCCCTCAGTACCTCACATAGTGCTTCCTCAATACCTCAGATAGTGCACCCTCAGTGCCTCAGATAGTTCTCCCTCAATATCTCATATAGTTCTCCCTCAATACCTCAGATAGTGCACCCTCAATATCTCATATAGTTCTCCCTCAATACCTCAGATAGTGCACCCTCAATACTCCAGATAGTGCTCCCTCAATACTTCAGATAGATCTCCCTCAGTACCTCAAATAGTGCTCACTCAATCCCTCAGAAAGTGCTCCCTCAATATTTCATATAGTTCTCCCTCATTACCTCAGAAATTGCTCCCTCAGTACTTCAGATAGTTCTCCCTCAGTACCTCAGAAAGTGCTCCCGCAATATCTCAGATTGTTCTCCCTCAGTACTTCAGAAAGTGCACCCTCAATACCTCAGATAGTTCTCCCTCAGTACCTCAGAAAGTGCTTCATCAATACCTCAGAAAGTGCTCCCTCAATACCTCAGATAGTTCTCCCTCAGTACCTCAGATAATGTTCCCTCAATTCCAAAGATAGTGCTCCCTCAATACCTCAGAAATTGCTACCTCAATACATCAGATAGTTCTCCCTCAGTACCTCACATAGTGCTTCCTCAATACCTCAGATAGTGCACCCTCAATACTTCAGATAGTGCTCCCTCAATACTTCAGATAGATCTCCCTCAGTACCTCAGATAGTGCTCACTCAATCCCTCAGAAAGTGCTCCCTCAATATTTCTGATAGCTCTCCCACAATACTTCAGATAGTGCTCCCTCAATACATCAGAAAGTGCTCCCTCAGTACCTCAGATAGTTCTCCTTTAGCACCTCAGATAGTGTTTCCTCAGTACCTCAGAAAGTGCTCCCTTCGTACCTCAGAATGTGCTCCCTCCATATCTCAGATAGTGCTCCCTCAATACCTCAGATAGTGCTCTCTCAGTACCTCACAAAGGGCTCCCTCAATACCTCAGATAGTTATCCCTGAATATCTCAGATAGTTCTCCCTCAATAGCTCAGATAGTGCTCCCTCAGTACCTCAGATATTTCTCCGTCACTACCTCAGATAGTTCTCCCTCAATACCTCAGAAAGTGCTCCCTCAATACCTCAGATAGTTCTCCCTCAGTACCTCAGATCATGTTCCCTCAATTCCAAAAATAGTGCTCCCTCAATACCTCAGAAATGGCTCCCACAATACCTCAGATATTTCTCCCTCAATACCTCACATAGTGCTTCCTCAATACCTCAGATAGTGCACCCTCAGGACCTCAGATAGTTCTCCCTCAATATCTCATATAGTTCTCCCTCAATACCTCAGATAGTGCACCCTCAATACCTCATATAGTTCTCCCTCAATACCTCAGATAGTGCGCCCTCAATACTTCAGATAGTGCTCCCTCAATAGTTCAGATAGTTCTCCCTCAGTACCTCAGATAGTGCTCCCTCAATCCCTCAGAAAGTGCTCCCTCAATATTTCTGATAGCTCTCCCACAATACTTCAGGTAGTGCTCCCTCAATACATCAAAAGTAGTACCTCAGATAGTTGTCCCTTAGTATCTCAGATAGTGCTCCCTCAGTACCTCAGAAAGTGCTCCCTTAGTACATCAGAAAGTGCTCCCTCAGGATCTCAGATAGTGCTCCCTCAATACACCCGATATTGCTCTCTCAGTACCTCACAAAGTGCTACCTCAATACATCAGATAGTTCTCCCTCAATATCTCAGATATTTCTCCCTCAATAGCTCAGATAGTGCTCACTCAATACTTCAGATAGTGCTCCCTGAATACTTCAGATAGTGCTCCCTCAATACCACAGAAAGTGCTCCCTCAGTACCTCAGATAGTGCTCCCCAATACCTCAGAAAGTGCTCCCACTATTTTTCAGATAGTTCTCCCTCACTACCTCACATAGTGCTCCCTCTATAACTCTGATAGTGTTTCCTCAATACCTCAGAAAGTGCTCCCTCAATAGTTCATATAGTTCTCCCTCATTACCTCAGAAATTGCTCCCTCAGTACTTCAGATAGTTCTCCCTCAGTACCTCAGAAAGTGCTCCCGCAATATCTCAGATTGTTCTCCCTCAGTACTTCAGAAAGTGCACCCTCAATACCTCAGATAGTTCTCCCTCAGTACCTCAGAAAGTGCTTCATCAATACCTCAGAAAGTGCTCCCTCAATACCTCAGATAGTTCTCCCTCAGTACCTCAGATAATGTTCCCTCAATTCCAAAGATAGTGCTCTCTCAATACCTCAGAAATTGCTACCTCAATACATCAGATAGTTCTCCCTCAGTACCTCACATAGTGCTTCCTCAATACCTCAGATAGTGCACCCTCAGTGCCTCAGATAGTTCTCCCTCAATATCTCATATAGTTCTCCCTCAATACCTCAGATAGTGCACCCTCAATATCTCATATAGTTCTCCCTCAATACCTCAGATAGTGCACCCTCAATACTTCAGATAGTGCTCCCTCAATACTTCAGATAGATCTCCCTCAGTACCTCAAATAGTGCTCACTCAATCCCTCAGAAAGTGCTCCCTCAATATTTCATATAGTTCTCCCTCATTACCTCAGAAATTGCTCCCTCAATACTTCAGATAGTTCTCCCTCAGTACCTCAGAAAGTGCTCCCGCAATATCTCAGATTGTTCTCCCTCAGTACTTCAGAAAGTGCACCCTCAATACCTCAGATAGTTCTCCCTCAGTACCTCAGAAAGTGCTTCATCAATACCTCAGAAAGTGCTCCCTCAATACCTCAGATAGTTCTCCCTCAGTACCTCAGATAATGTTCCCTCAATTCCAAAGATAGTGCTCCCTCAATACCTCAGAAATTGCTACCTCAATACATCAGATAGTTCTCCCTCAGTACCTCACATAGTGCTTCCTCAATACCTCAGATAGTGCACCCTCAGTGCCTCAGATATTTCTCCCTCAATATCTCATATAGTTCTCCCTCAATACCTCAGATAGTGCACCCTCAATATCTCATAAAGTTCTCCCTCAATACCTCAGATAGTGCACCCTCAATACTTCAGATAGTGCTCCCTCAATACTTCAGATAGATCTCCCTCAGTACCTCAGATAGTGCTCACTCAATCCCTCAGAAAGTGCTCCCTCAATATTTCTGATAGCTCTCCCACAATACTTCAGATAGTGCTCCCTCAATACATCAGAAAGTGCTCCCTCAGGACCTCAGATAGTTCTCCTTTAGCACCTCAGATAGTGCTTCCTCAGTACCTCAGAAAGTGCTCCCTTCGTACCTCAGAATGTGCTCCCTCCATATCTCAGATAGTGCTCCCTCAATACCTCAGATAGTGCTCTCTCAGTACCTCACATAGGGCTCCCTCAATACCTCAGATAGTTATCCCTGAATATCTCAGATAGTTCTCCCTCAATTGCTCAGATAGTGCTCCCTCAGTACCTCAGATATTTCTCCGTCACTACCTCAGATAGTTCTCCCTCAATACCTCAGAAAGTGCTCCCTCAATACCTCAGATAGTTCTCCGTCACTACCTCAGATCATGTTCCCTCAATTCCAAAAATAGTGCTCCCTCAATACCTCAGAAATTGCTCCCTCAATACCTCAGATATTTCTCCCTCAATACCTCACATAGTGATTCCTCAATACCTCAGATAGTGCACCCTCAGGACCTCAGATAGTTCTCCCTCAATATCTCATATAGTTCTCCCTCAATACCTCAGATAGTGCACCCTCAATACCTCATATAGTTCTCCCTCAATACCTCAGATAGTGCGCCCTCAATACTTCAGATAGTGCTCCCTCAATAGTTCAGATAGTTCTCCCTCAGTACCTCAGATAGTGCTCCCTCAATCCCTCAGAAAGTGCTCCCTCAATATTTCTGATAGCTCTCCCACAATACTTCAGGTAGTACTCCCTCAATACATCAGAAAGTAGTACCTCAGATAGTTGTCCCTTAGTATCTCAGATAGTGCTCCCTCAGTACCTCAGAAAGTGCTCCCTTAGTACATCAGAAAGTGCTCCCTCAATATCTCAGATAGTGCTCCCTCAATACACCCGATATTGCTCTCTCAGTACCTCACAAAGTGCTACCTCAATACATCAGATAGTTCTCCCTCAATATCTCAGATATTTCTCCCTCAATAGCTCAGATAGTGCTCACTCAATACTTCAGATAGTGCTCCCTGAATACTTCAGATAGTGCTCCCTCAATACCACAGAAAGTGCTCCCTCAGTACCTCAGATAGTGCTCCCCAATACCTCAGAAAGTGCTCCCACTATTTTTCAGATAGTTCTCCCTCACTACCTCACATAGTGCTCCCTCTATAACTCTGATAGTGTTTCCTCAATACCTCAGAAAGTGCTCCCTCAATAGTTCATATAGTTCTCCCTCATTACCTCAGAAATTGCTCCCTCAGTACTTCAGATAGTTCTCCCTCAGTACCTCAGAAAGTGCTCCCGCAATATCTCAGATCGTTCTCCCTCAGTACTTCAGAAAGTGCACCCTCAATACCTCAGATAGTTCTCCCTCAGTACCTCAGAAAGTGCGCCCTCAATACCTCAGAAAGTGACCCCTCAATACCTCACATAGTTCTCCACTCAGTACCTCAGATAATTCCCTCAATTCCTCAGATAGTGCTCCTTCAGTACCTCAATAAGTGCTTCCTCAATACCTCAGAAAGTGCTCCCTCATTACCTCAGGAAATGCTACCTCAATACCTCAGATAGTTTTCCCTTAGCACCTCAGATAGTGCTTCCTCAAAACCTCAGATAGTGCACCCTCAGTACCTCAGATAGTTCTCCCTCAATATCTCATATAGTTGTCCCTCACTACCTCAGATAGTACTCCATCAATATCTCATATAGTTATCCCTCAATACCTCAGATAGTGCTCACTCAATACTTCAGATAGTGCTCCCTCACTACTTCAGATAATTCTCCCTCAGCACTTCAGATATGCTCCCTCAATACCTCAGAAAGTGCGCCCTCAATATTTCAGATAGATCTTCCTCAATACTTCAGATAGTTCTCCCTCAGTACCTCAGATAGTGCCATCTCAATACCTCAGAAAGAGCTCCCTCAATATTTCAGATAGTGCTCCCTCAATACCTCAGATAGTGCTCCCTCAGTACCTCAGATAGTTCTCTCACAGTACCTCAGATAATGCTCCCTTCATTCCTCAGATAGTGCTCTCTCAATACCTCAGAAAGTGCTCCCTCAATACCTCAGAAAGTGCTCCCTCAGTACCTCAGAACGTGCTCCCTCAATACCTCAGAAAGTGCTCCCTCGATATCTGAGAAAGTGCTCCCTCAGTACCTCATGAAGTTCTCCCTCAGTACCTCAGATAGTGCTCCCTCAGTACCTCAGATAAGTTCTCCCGCAGTACCTCAGAAAGTGCTTCCTCAATAACTCAGATAGTTCTCCCTCAGTATCTCAAATAGTTCCCCCTCAGTACCTCAGAAATTCCTCCCTCAGTACCTCAGAAAGTGCTCCCTCAATACATCAGATAGTGCTCCCTCAGTAGCTCAGATAGTTCTCCCTCAGTACCTCAGAAAGTGCTCCCTCAATATCTCAGAAATTGATCCCTCAATACCTCAGACGGTGCTCCCTCAATACCACAGAAAGTGCTCCCTCAATATCTCAGAAAGTGCTCCCTCAATACCTCTGATAGTGCTCGCTGAATACGTCAGAAAGTGAACGCTCAGTACCTCAGAAAGTGCTCCCTCAGTACCTCAGGTTGTACTCGCTCAGTACCTCAGAAAGTGCTCCCTCAATATCTCAGAAAGTGCTCCCTCAATACCTCTGATACTGCTCTCTCAGTACCTCAGAAAGTGTTCCCTCAGTACCTCAAAAAATGCTCCCTCAATACCTCAGAAAGTGCTCCCTCAGTACCTCAGAAAGGGCTCCCTCAATACCTCAGACAGTTCTCTCTCAGTACCTGGAAAGTGTTTGCTCAGCACCTCAGAAAGTGCTCCCTCAATACCTCAGATATTTCTCCCTCAATACCTCAGAAAGTGCTCCCTACAATACCTCAGATAGTTCTCCCTCAATATCTCAGATTGTTCTCCCTCAATACATCAGATAGTGCTCACTCAATACTTCATATATTTCTCCCTCAATACTTCAGATAGTGCTCCCTTAGTACCTCAGAAAGTGCTCCCACAATTTTTCAGATTGTTCTTTCTCACTATCTCAGATTGTGCTCCCTCAATACCTCTGAAAGTGCTTCCTCAATACCTCAAAATTTGCTCCCTCAATACCTCAGAAAGTGCTCCCTCACTTCCTCAGATATTTCTCACTCACTATGTCAGAAAGTGCTCCCTCAGTACCTCAGGAAGTGCTCCCTCAATATCTCAGATAGTTCTCCCTCAGTACCTCAGAAAGTGCTCCCTCAAAATCTCAGAAAGTGATCCCTCAGTACCTCAGAATGTGCTCCCTCAATATCTAAGAAACTGCTCCCTCAATACCTCCGATAGTTCTCCCTCAGTACCTCAGATAATGCTCCCTCAATTCCTCGGATAGTTCTCCCTCAATACCTCAGAAAGTGTTCCCTCAGTACCTCAGAAGGTGCTCCCTCTGTACCTCAGATATTTCTCACACAATACCTCAGAAAGTGCTCCCCCAATACCTCAGATAGTTCTCCCTCAATATCTCAGATAGCTCTCTCTCAATACCTCAGATAGTGCTCACTCAATACTTCAGATAGTGCTCCGTCAATACTTCAGATAGTGCTCCCTCAATACCTCATACAGTTCTCCCTCAGTACCTCAGATAATGCTCCCCCAATACCTCAGAAAGGGCTTCCACAATTTTTCAGATAGTTCTCCCTCACTACCTCAGATAGTGCTCCCTCAATACCTCAGAAATTGCTCCCTCAATACTTCAGATAGTGCTCCCTCGATACCTCAAAAAGGGCTCCCTCAATACCTCAGAAAGTGCTCCCTCAATACCTCAGATATTTCTCACTCAATATGTCAGAAATTGCTCCCTCAGTACCTCAGAAAGTGCTCCCTCAAAATCTCAGAAAATGCTTCCTCAAAATCTCAGAAAGTGATCCCTCAGTACCTCAGAAAGTGCTCCCTCAATATCTAAGAAACTGCTCCCTCAATACCTCCGATAGTTCTCCCTCAATACCTCAGGTAGTGCTTCCTCAGTTCGTCAGAAAGTGATCCCTCAGTACCTCAGATAGTTCTCCCTCAGTACCTCACATAATGCTCCCTCAATTCCTCAGATAGTTCTCCCTCAATACCGAAGATAGTACTCCCTGAATACGTCAGAAAGTGCTCCTTCAATACCGAAGAAAGCACCACTTTGTTGTGTTTAACCCCCAAAGCCCCTCCACAAAACATTCACATCCTCAACACTTCAGGGCTCAGCCTAGCTCCCCCCTCAGATTGTGTTCAAACCCCTTCAGACTGTAAGATCCCACATCCACCCCTGTCCAAGATTGGAGCCCAGGTCCCCAGAACATGATTTGTCTCTCTGGATTAATTTTAGAATTCCTACAGTGTCGAAGCAAGCCATTCCGTCCATTGACTCCACACTGACTGTCTGAACAGCATCCCACCCAGACTCACATCCCCTACTCTATCCCTGTAATGCTGCATTTCCCATGGCATCATTGGGCGGTGGGAGCACCCGGAGGGAACCCGCACAGATACAGAGAGAATGTGTAAACTCCACACAGACAGTCACCGGGAGTTAGAATCAAACCACTGAGGCACCGTGCTGTCCTCTTTCCTTGGATGCCATCTCCTCTAACCTTTTACTAAGCAACCTCCCATGTGAAACCTTCTCATCTGTCTCCTTGGTCATCCCGTCAAAAGCTCTATCAAGTTGGACACATCATTTCCACAAACAAAGTCAAGCTGACCATCCCTAATCAATTCTTGCTTTTCCAAATACATGTAAGTTGTCTCTCAGAATGCCCTCCAACAGCTTACCCACCACTGCCACCAGGCTCACAGCTCGATAGTTCAATGGCTGTTCCTTGCAGCCTGACTTCAATAATGGCACATCATTAATCACCCTCCAGCCTTCAGGCACCTCACCCGTTGTCACTGATCGGTCCATCTGACAAGGCCATCTCCATCCTTCTGTAACCTAAGGCAATCCTCCTCAGTATTTATCACCCAACCAATCCCCATATCATTCATGACCCCAATGATTAACCCTCCACCATTCAAATCTAAATCTTTTCTAACAACCACATCAGCAAGACCCCAACAGTGAGACATGAACAGACAGAGATTTCTAACTGGGCCATCACTGTCTGCTTCCTGCCACTCAGCATTCTGCGCCAAATTCCTTGGATCTTGAGTTTTTACGTTCACTATCAGTTTCCAATATGGATCCTGACAAAAGCCTTACTGACCTCCAAGCAGGCGACAGCAAAGCATTGCCCTAATTTACACTCCTGGTCACCTCCTTAAAAAGTGCAATCCCATTGCTCAGACCTGACCTCCACTAACAAAACCATTCTGACTGTTCTTCATGACTCCAGTCTCGATAAATGCTGATTAGTTCGATCTCCCAAAATTGCTTCCACGGTATGAGCCTGACTGGCCTGGAGCTGCCTGGTATATCCCATACTCCTTCTTGAATAACAGGACCACATGGTCAGTCCGACGGCACCTCTCCTGTGGCCAGAGGGGATTTGAAAATGTTTGCAAGTGTCCCTGCTACTTCCTCCATCCCCTCATTCGGTAAACCGAGATACATTTCCACTGTCTTTGGAGATTTATTGGGTTGTAAGAAGGCCAGACCACTCAGAACCATCCCTCTCTATATATGCTAATTCATTTAATTGTATCACAGAGCATCTCCACGATTTCATACCGTCCCTGTCCCAATGAGCATTGACAAAATGCATCCATTCACTGTAGCCTCTGGGTCCATGCACAAATTCTCACTGTGTTCCACAACCTACTCTTTCCCTCATTATCAATTCACCCTTAATGTCACTGTAAAGCCATTTCAGTTTTTATTTCATCTCTTAGCACTCCTCTTTTCCAGGCAATTAGCCTGCGATACGATTTGGAGGAGTGTGGGATATCGAACTGGATGTGGATTAGCATTGGGAAGCTAAGAAATAAGGAACACACGACTGTTCTGAGTGTGGGGTAGTGGGATTCATTTGGGATGAGCAGACGGAAGCTGAGGAATAAGCCTCAGCCCTGCAGCATGAAAATATCCCTTTCAGCTGGCAAATCAATCACACGAAACGAAAACTTGATCCCTGGGAAAAGAGGGTGGTAACCAAATGAAGACGGTCTGTTTGAACACAGTCTCTGGAATCTGGACGTGAGAATCATTGCTGAGCAGGGTATGAAGGACGCAGAGGCAGAAATGTACTGAACAATTTCAGATATTCCTCGTAGACCACAAGACATGGGAGCAGGAATTAGGCCATTCAGTCCTTCTGATAGTGTGGCACTCACTCAGTACTGACTCTCTTACAATGCAGGTATCCCCCAGACTGACCCTCTGACAGTGCAGCACTCCCTCAGTACTGATCCTCTGACAGTGCAACACTCCCTCAGTACTGACTCTCTGACAGTGCAGCTCTCCCCCAGTACTGACCGTCTCACAGTGCAGCACGACCCCCAGATTGACCGTCTGACATTGCGGTAAAAACAATGACTGCAGATGCTGGAAACCAGATTCTGGATCAGTGGTGCTGGAAGAGCAAAGCAGTTCAGGCAGCATTAGAGGACAGGCAAAATCGACGTTTCGGGCAAAGGCCCTTCCTGATGAAGGGCCTCTGACATTGTGGCAATCCCCCATTGCTGACACTCTGACAGTGCAGCACTCCCTCAGGAGTGACTCCCTGACAGTGCAGCACTCCCTCAGTACTGACCCTCTGACAGTGCAGCATTTCCATAGTACTGACCCTCTGACAGTGCAGCACTCCCTCAGTACTGACTCTCTGACAGTGCAGCACACACTTAGTACTGACCCTCTGAGAGTGCAGCAGTTCCACAGTACTGACCCTCTGACAGTGAAGCACTCCCTCAGTGCTGACTCTCTGACAGTGCAGCACTCCCTCAGTACTGACCCTCTGACAGAGCAGCACTCCCTCAGTACTGACCATCAAACAGTGCAGCGTTAACTCAGTACTCACCCTCTGACAGTGCAGCACAACCTCAGTACTGACCCTCTGACCGTGCAGCACGCCCTCAGTACTGACCCTCTGACAGTGCAGCACTCCCGCACTACTGACCATATGACCGTGCTGAACTCCCTCAGTACTGAACTTCTGACAGTGCAGCACTCCCTCAGTACTGACCCTCTGTCAGTGCAGAACTTCCTCGGTACTGACCCTCTGACAGTGCAGCACACGCGCAGTTTTGACCCTCCAACAGTGCAGCACTCCCTCAGCACTGACCCTCTGACAGTGCAGCACTCCCTCAGTACTGTCCCTCTGAGAGTGCGGCACACCCTCAGTTTTGACCCTCCAACAGTGCAGCACTCCCACAGTACTGACACTCCGACAGTGCAGCACTTCCTCAGTACTGACCCTCTGACAGTGCAGCACTCCCGCAGTACTGCCCCTCTGACAGTGAAGCAATCCCTCAGAGCTGACCCTCTGACAATGCAGCACTCCCTCAGTACTGACCCTCTGACAGTGCAGCACTCCCGCAGCACTGACCCTCTGACAGTTCATCGCTCCCTCAGTACTGACCCTCTGACAGTGCAGCAGTTCCTCAGGACTGACCCTCTGACAGTGCAGCAGTTCCACAGTACTGATCCTCTGACAGTGCAGCACGCCCTCAGTACTGACCCTCTGACAGTGCAGCACTACCTCAGTACTGACCCTCTCACAGTGCAGCACTCACTCAGTACTGACCCTCTGACAGTGCAGCACTCCCTCAGTACTGACCGACTGACAGTGCAGCACTCCCTCATTACTGACCCTCTGACAGTGCTGCACTCCCTCAGTACTGACCCTCTGACAGTGCAGCACTCCCTCAGTACTGACCCTCTGACAGTGCAGCACTCCCTCATTACTGACCCTCTGACAGTGCTGCACTCCCTCAGTACTGACCCTCTGACAGTGCAGCACTCCCTCAGTACTGACAATCTGGCAGTGCAGCTCTTTGACAGTGCAGCGCTCCTTTAGTTCTGACATTCTTACAGTGTCGCGCTCCCTCGTACTAATCCTCAGAGAATGCACTGCTCCCTCAGTACTAACTCTTTGACAGTGCTGCACTCCCTCAGCACTGACCCTCTGACAGTCCAGCACTCCCGCACTACTGACCCTCCGACAGTGCTGCACCTCCTCAATACTGACCCTCCGACAGTGCTGCACTCCCTCAGTACTGACCCTCTGACAGTGCAGTACTCCCTCAGTACTGACCCTCTGACAGTGCAGCACTCCCTCAGTACTGACCCTCTGACAGAGCAGCACTCCCTCAGTACTGACCATCTAACAGTGCAGCGCTAACTCAGTACTCACCCTCTGACAGTGCAGCACACCCTCAGTACTGACCCTCTGTCCGTGCAGCACTCCCTCAGTACTGACCCTCTGACAGTGCAGCACTCCCGCACTACTGACCCTATGACCGTGCTGAATTCCCTCAGTACTGAAACTCTGACAGTGCAGCACTCCCTCAGAACTGACCCTCCGGCAGTGCAGCACTCCCTCAGCACTGACCCTCTGACAGTGCAGCACTCCCTCAGTACTGTCCCTCTGAGAGTGCGACACACCCTCAGTTTTGACCCTCCAACAGTACAGCACTCCCTCAGTACTGACACTCCGACAGTGCTGCACTTCCGCAGTACTGACCCTCTGACAGTGCAGCACTCCCGCAGTACTGACCCACTGACAGTGCAGCAATCCCTCAGTGCTGACCCTCTGACAATGCAGCACTCCCTCACAACTGACCCTCTGACAGTGCCGCACTCCCGCAGTACTGACCTTCTGACAGCGCAGTGATCCCTCAGTACTGACCCTCTGGCAGTGCAGCATTCCCTCGGTACTGAAGCTCACACAGTGCAGAACTTCCTCAGTACTGACTATCTGACAGTGTTGCACTGTCCCCATACCGACCGTGTGACAGTACGGTACACCCTCAGGACTGACTCTCTGGCAGTGCAGCTCTTTGACAGTGCAGCGCTCCTTTAGTTCTGACATTCTTACAGTGTAGCGCTCCCTCAGTACTAACCCTCAGAGAATGCACCGCTCCCTCAGTACTAACTCTTTGACAGTGCTGCACTCCCTCAGCACTGACCCTCCGAAAGTGCAGCACTCCCTCAGTACTGACCCTCTGACAGTGTAGCACTCCCTCAGTACTGACAATCGAACCGTGCAGCGCTACCTCAGTTCTCACCCTCTGACAGTGCAGCACACCCTCAGTACTGATCCTCCGACAGTGCTGCACTCCCTCCGTATTGACCCTCTGACAGTGCTGCACTTCCTAAGGACTGACCCTCTGACAGTGCAGCACACCTTCAGTACTGATCCTCCGACAGTGCTGCACTCCCTCAGTACTGACCATCGAACAGTGCAGCGCTACCTCAGTTATTACCCTCTGACAGTGCTGCACTTCCTAAGTACTGACCCTCTGACACTGAAGCACTACCTCAGTACTGATCCTCCGACAGTGCAGCACTCCCTCACTCTTGACCCTCTGACAGCGCAGTGATCCCTCTGTACTGACCCTCTGGCAGTGCAGCACTTCCTCGGTACTGACGCTCACACAGTGCAGAACTTCCTCAGTACTGACCATCTGACAGTTTTGCACTGTTCCCATACCGACCGTGTGACAGTACGGTACACCCTCAGTACGCCCCTCTGACAGTGCAGCACTTTGACAGTGCAGCGGTCCTTTAGTTCTGACATTCTTACAGTGTAGCGCTCCCTCAGTACTAACCCTCAGAGAATGCACAACTCCCGCAGTACTAATACTTTGACAGTGCAGCACTCACTCAGTACTGACCGTCTGACAGTGCAGCACTCCCGCACTACTGACACTCCGACAGTGCTGCACTCCCTCAGCACTGACCCTCCGACAGTGCTGCACTCACTCAGTACTGACCCTCTGTCACTGCAGCACTCCCGCAGTACTGACCCTCTGACAGTGCAGCACTCCCTCAGTACTGACCCTCAGACAGTGCAGCATTCCCGCACGACTGACCCTCTGACCGTGCTGAACTCCCTCAGTACTGACACTCTGACAGTGCAGCACTCTCTCAGTACTGGCCCTCTGACAGTGCAGCACTCCCTCAATACTGACCCTATGACAGCGCAGCACTCCCTCAGTACTGACCCTCCGGCAGTGCAGCACTCCCTCAGCACTGACACTCTGACAGTACAGCACTCCCTCAGTACTGACCCTCCGGCAGTGCAGCACTCCGTCAGTACTGACCGTCTGACAGTGCAGCACTCCTACAGTACTGACCCTCTGACAGTGCAGCACTCCCTCAGGACTGTCCCTCTGACAGTGCGGCATACCCTCAGTGTTGAAACTCCGACAGTGCAGCACTCCCTCAGTACTGACACTCCGACAGTGCTGCACCCCCACAGTACTGACCCTCTGACAGTGCAGCACTCCCTCAGTGCTGACCCTCTGACAATGCAACACTCCCTCACTACTTACATTCTGACAGTGCAGCACTCCCGCTGTGTTGACCCTCCAACAGTGCAGCACTCCCTCAGTACTGACCCTCTGACAGTGCAGCACTCCCGCAGTACTGACCCTCTGAGAGTGCAGCACACCCTCAGTACTGACTCTCTGACAGTTTAGTACTCCCTCAGTACTGACCATCTAACAGTGCAGCGCTTACTCAGTACTCATCCTCTGACAGTGCAGCACACCCTCAGTACTGACCCTCTGACCGTGCAGCACTCCCTCAGTACTGTCCCTCTGACAGTCCAGCACTCTCGCACTACTGACCCTCCGACAGTGCTGCAGTCCCTCAGTACTGACCCTCTGACAGTGCAGGAAACCCTCAGTACTGATCCTCCGACAGTGCTGCACTCCCTCAGTACTGACCCTCTGACAGTGCAGCACTCCCGCAGTACTGACCCTCTGACAGTGCAGCACTCCCTCAGTACTGAACCTCTGACAGAGCAGCACTCCATCAGTACTAACCATCTAACAGTGCAGCGCTTACTCAGTACCCATCCTCTGACAGTGCAGCACACCCTCAGTACTGACCCTCTGACCGTGCAGCACTCCCTCAGTACTGTCCCTCTGACAGTGCAGCACTCCCGCACTACTGACCCTATGACCGTGCTGAACTCCCTCAGAAGTGAACCTCCGACAGTGCTGCACTTACTCAGTACTGACCCTCTGACAGTGCAGCACTCCCGCAGTACTGACCCTCTGACAGTGCAGCACTCCCTCAGTACTGACACTCTGACAGTGCAGCACTCCTTCAGTACTGACCCTCTGACATTGCAGCACTCCCTCAGAACTGACCCTCTAACAGTGATGCACTCCCTCATTAATGACCCTCTGACAGTGCTGCACTCCCTCAGTACTGACCCTCTGACAGTGCAGCACTCCCTCAGTACTGACCCTCCGACAGTGCAGCACTCCCTCAGTACTGAACCTCTGACAGTGCAGCACTCCCTCAGTACTGATACTCTGACAGTCAAGCACTGCCTCCGAACATACCCTCTCTCAGTGCAGCACTCCCTCCGTACAGACCATCTAACAGTGCAGCGCTACCTCAGCACTCACCCTCTGACAGTGCAGCAGTTCCTCAGTAATGACCCTATGACAGTGCAGCAGTTCCTCAGTGCTGATCCTCTGAGAGTCTAGCACTCCCGCACTACTGACCCTCTGACAGTTCAGTGATCGCTCAGTACTGACCCTCTGGCAATGCAGTGATCCCTCAGTACTGACCCTCTGGCAGTGCAGCACTCCCTCGGTACTGACGCTCACACAGTGCAGAACTTCCTCAGTGCTGACGAGCTGACAGTGTTGCACAGTCCCCATACCGACCGTGTGACAGTACGGTACACCCTCAGTACTGACCCTCTGGCAGTGCAGCTCTTTGACAGTGCAGCGCTCCTTTAGTTCTGACATTCTTACAGTGAAGCGGTTCCTCAGTACTAACCCTCAGAGAATGCAGCACTCCCTCAGTACTAACTCTTTGACAGTGCAGCACTCCCTCAGTACTGACCCTCTGTCAGTGCAGCACTCCCGCACTACTGACCCTCCGACAGTGCGGGAAACCCTCAGTACTGATTCTCTGACAGCGCAGGAAACCCTCAGTACTGACCCTCCGACAGTACTGCACTCCCTCAGTAATCACCCTCTGACAGTGCAGCACTCCCGCAGTACTGACCCTCTGACAATGCAGAACTCACTGAGTGCTGACCCTCCGGCAGTGCAGAACTCCCTCAGTACTGACCCTCTGACAGTGCAGCACTCCCTCAGTACTGACCCTCTGATAGTGCAGCACTCCCGCACTACTGAACCTCTGACAGTGCTGAACTCCCTCTGTACTGACCCTCTGACAGTGCAGCACTCCCTCAGTACTGACCCTCTGACAGTGCAGCAATCCCTCAGTACTGACCCTCCGGCAGTGCCGCACTCCCTCAGTCCTGACACTCTGACAGTGCAGCAATCTCTCAGTACTGACCCTCTGACAGTGCAGCACTACCTCAGTACTGACCATCTGACAGTGCAGCACTCCCACAGTACTGACCCTCCGGCAGTGCAGCACTCCCTCAGCACTGACCCTCTGACAGTGCAGCACTCCCTCAGTACTGACCCTCCGACAGTGCAGCACTCCGTCAGTACTGACGCTCTGACACTGCAGCACTCCATCAGGACTGTTAATCTGACAGTCAAGCACTCCGTCCGTACATACTCTCTGGCAGTGCAGCACACCCTCCGTACAGACCATCTAACAGTGCAGCGCTACCTCAGTACTCACCCTCTGACAGTGCGGTATTCCCTCAGTACTGACCCGCTGATAGTGCAGCACTCCCTCATTACTGACCATCTTACAGTGGATCACTCCCACAGTATTAACCCTCTGACAGTGCAGCACTCCCTCAGTACTGACCCTCTGTCAGTGCAGCACTTCCTCGGTCCTGACCCTCTGACAGTGCAGCACACGCGCAGTGTTGACCCTCCCACAGTGCAGCACTCCCTCAGTACTGACCCTGTGACAGTGCAGCACTCTCTCAGTACTGACCCTCTGACAGTGCAGCACTCCCTCAGTACTGACAATCCGACAGTGCATCACTCCCTCAGCACTGATCCTCTGACAGTGCAGCACACCCTCAGTACTGACACTCTGGCAGTGCAGTTCTTTGACAGTGCAGCTCTCCTTTAGTTCTGACATTCTTACAGTGTGGCGATCCTCAGTACTAGCCCTCAGAGAATGCACTGCTCCCTCAGTACTAACTCTTTAACAGTGCAGCATTCCCTCAGTACTGGCCCTCTGACAGTCCAGCACTCCCGCACTCCTGACCCTCCGACAGTGCTGCACTCCCTCAGTGCTGACCTTCTGACAGTGCAGGAAATCCTCAGTACTGATCCTCCGACAGTGCTGCACTCCCTCAGTACTGACCCTCTGGCAGTGCAGCACTCCCTCAGTACTGACCCTCTGACAGTCCAGCACTCCCCACTACTGACCCTCCGACAGTGCTGCACTCCCTCAGTACTGACCCTCTGACAGTGCAGGAAATCCTCAGTACTATCCACCGACAGGGCTGCACTCCATCAGTACTCACCCTCTGACAGTGCTGCGCTCCATCAGTACTCACCCTCTGACAGTGCAGCACTCCCTCAGTACTGACCCTCCGGCAGTGCAGCACTCCCTCAGCACTGACCCTCTGACAGTGCAGCACTCCCTCAGTACTGTCCCTCTGAGAGTGCGGCACACACTCAGTTTTGACCCTCCAACAGTGCAGCACTCCCTCAGTACTGACATTCCGACAGTGCAGCACTTCCTCAGTACTGACCCTCTGACAGTGCAGCACTCCCGCAGTACTGACCCTCTGACAGTGCAGCAATCCCTCAGTGCTGACCCTCTGATAACGCAGCACTCCTTCAGTACTGACCCTCTGACAGTGCAGCACTCCCGCAGTACTGACCCTCTGACAGTGCAGCGCTCCCTCACTACTGACCCTCTGACAGTGGAGCACTCCCTCAGTACTGACCATCTGACAGTGCAGCACTCCCTCAGTACTGACCATCTGACAGTGCAGCACCCTCTCAGTACTGACCCGCTGACAGTGCAGCACTCCCTCATTACTGACCGTCTGACAGTGCTGCACTCCCGCAGTACTGACCCTCTGACAGTGCAGCACTCCCTCAGTACTGACCCTCCGACAGTGCGGCACTCCCTCAGTACTGACCCTCTGACACTGCAACACTCCCTCAGTGCTGACCCTCTGACAATGCAGCACTCCTTCAGTACTGACCCTCTGTCAGTGCAGCACTCCCGCAGTACTGACCCTCTGACAGTGCATCACTCCCTCACTACTGATCATCTGACAGTGCAGCACTCCCTCATTAATGACCCTCTGACAGTGCTGCACTCCCTCAGTACTGACCCTCTGACAGTGCAGCACTCCCTCAGTACTGACCCTCTGACAGTGCAGCATTCCCTCAGTACTGACCCTCTGACACTGCAGCACTCCCTCAGTGCTGACCCTCTGACAATGCAGCACTCCTTCAGTACTGACCCTCTGACAGTGCAGCACTCCCGCAGTACTGACCCTCTGACAGTGCAGCACTCCCTCACTACTGACCCTCTGACAGTGGAGCACTCCCTCAGTACCGACCCTCTGACAGTGCAGCACTCCCTCAGGACTGAACCGCTGACAGTGCAGCACCCTCTCAGTACTGACCCTCTGACAGTGGAGCACTCCCTCAGTACTGAACGTCTGACAGTGCAGCACTCCCTCAGTACTGACCCTCTGACAGTGCCGCACCCTGTCAGTACTGAACCTCTGACAGTGCAGCACTCCCGCATTACTGACCCTCTGACAGTGCTGCACTCCCTCAGTACTGACCATCGAACCGTGCAGCGCTACCTCAGTTCTCACCCTCTGACAGTGCTGCACTTCCTAAATACTGACCCTCTGACACTGCAGCACTCCCTCAGTACTGATACTCTGACAGTCAAGCACTCCCTCCGTACATACCCTCTGGCAGTGCAGCACTCCGTCCGTACAGACCATCTAACAGTGCAGCGCTACCTCAGTACTCACCCTCTGACAGTACGGCATTCCCTCAGTACTGACCCTCTGACAGTGCAGCAGTTCCTCAGTACTGACCCTATGACAGCGCAGCAGTTCCTCAGTATTGATCCTCTGACATCCCAGCACACCCTCAGTACTGATCCTCCGACAGTGCTGCACTCCCTCAGTACTGACCATCGAACAGTGCAGCGCTTCCTCAGTTGTCACCCTCTGACAGTGCTGCACTTCCTAAGTACTGACCCTCTGACAGTGAAGCACTACCTCAGTACTGACCCTCTGACAGCGCAGTGATTCCTCAGTACTGACCCTCTGGCAGTGCAGCACTCCCTCGGTACTGACGCTCACACAGTGCAGACCTTCCTCAGTACTGACTATCTGACAGTGTTGCACAGTCCCCATACCGACCGTGTGAGAGTATGGTACACCCTCAGTACTGACCCTCTGGCAGTGCAGCTCTTTGACAGTGCAGCGCTCCTTTAGTTCTGACATTCTTACAGTGTAGCGCTCCCTTAGTACTAACCCTCTGACAGTGCAGCACTCCCGCACTACTAACCCTCCGACAGTGCAGCACTCCCTCAGTACTGACCCTCCGAAAGTGCAGCACTCCCTCAGTACTGACCCTCTGACAGTGCAGCACTCCCTCAGTACTGACCCTCTGACAGTGCAGCACTCCCTCAGTACTGATCCTCCGACAGTGCTGCACTCCCTCAGTACTGACCCTCTGACAGTGCAGCACACCCTCAGTACTGATCCCCCGACAGTGCTGCACTCCCTCAGTACTGACCCTCTGACAGTGCAGCACTCCCTCAGTGCTGACCCTTCGACAGTGCAGCACACACTCAGTACTGATCCTCAGACAGTGCTACAGTCCCTCAGTACTGACCATCGAACCGTTCAGCGCTACCTCAGTTCTCACCCTCTGACAGTGCTGCACTTCCTAAGTACTGACCCTCTGACAGTGCAGCACTCCCTCAGTACTGACCCTCTGACAGTGCAGCACACCCTCAGTACTGATCCTCCGACAGTGCAGCACTCCCTCACTACTGACCCTCTGACAGCGCAGTGATCCCTCAGTACTGACCCTCTGGCAGTGCAGCACTTCCTCGGTACTGACGCTCACACAGTGCAGAACTTCCTCAGTACTGACTATCTGACAGTTTTGCACTGTCCCCATACCGACCATGTGACAGTACGGTACACCATCAGTACGCCCCTCTGGCAGTGCAGCTCTTTGACAGTGCAGCGCTCCTTTACTTCTGACATTCTTACAGTATAGCGCTCCCTCAGTACTAACCCTCAGAGAATGCACCGCTCCCGCAGTACTAACCCTCAGAGAAAGCACTGCTCCCGCAGTACTAACTCTTTGACAGTGCAGGACTCCCTCAGTACTCACCCTCTGACAGTGCAGCAGTCCCTCAGTACTGACCCCCTGACAGTGCAGCACTCCCCCAGTACTGACGCTCTGACAGTGCAGCACTCTCTCAGTACTGACCCTCTGACAGTGCAGCGCTAACTCAGTACTCACCCTCCGACAGTGCAGCAGTCCCTCAGTACTGACGCTCTGACAGTGCAGCACTCCCTCAGTACTGACCCTCTGACAGTGCTGCACTTCCTAAGTACTGACCATCTGACAATGGAGCACTCCCTCAGTACTGACCCCCTGACAGTGCAGCACTCCCCCAGTACTGACGCTCTGACAGTGCAGCACTCTCTCAGTACTGACCCTCTGACAGTGCAGCACTCCCTCAGTACTGACCCTCTGACAGTGCTGCACTTCCTAAGTACTGACCATCTGACAATGGAGCACTCCCTCAGTACTGACCCCCTGACAGTGCAGCACTCCCCCAGTACTGAGGCTCTGAGAGTGCTGCACTCCCTCAGTGCTGACCTTCTGACAGTGCAGGAAATCCTCAGTACTGATCCTCCGACAGTGCTGCACTCCCTCAGTACTGACCCTCTGGCAGTGCAGCACTCCCTCAGTACTGACCCTCTGACAGTCCAGCACTCCCCACTACTGACCCTCCGACAGTGCTGCACTCACTCAGTACTGACCCTCTGACAGTGCAGGAAATCCTCAGTACTATCCACCGACAGTGCTGCACTCCATCAGTACTCACCCTCTGACAGTGCTGCGCTCCATCAGTACTCACCCTCTGACAGTGCAGCACTCCCTCAGTACTGACCCTCCGGCAGTGCAGCACTCCCTCAGCACTCACCCTCTGACAGTGCAGCACTCCCTCAGTACTGTCCCTCTGAGAGTGCGGCACACACTCAGTTTTGACCCTCCAACAGTGCAGCACTCCGTCAGTACTGACATTCCGACAGTGCAGCACTTCCTCAGTACTGACCCTCTGACAGTGCAGCACTCCCGCAGTACTGACCCTCTGACAGTGCAGCAATCCCTCAGTGCTGACCCTCTGATAACGCAGCACTTCTTCAGTACTGACCCTCTGACAGTGCAGCACTCCCGCAGTACTGACCCTCTGACAGTGCAGCGCTCCCTCACTACTGACCCCCTGACAGTGGAGCACTCCCTCAGTACTGACCGTCTGACAGTGCTGCACTCCCGCAGTACTGACCCTCTGACAGTGCAGCACTCCCTCAGTACTGACCGTCCGACAGTGCAGCACTCCCTCAGTACTGACCCTCTGACACTGCAACACTCCCTCAGTGCTGACCCTCTGACAATGCAGCACTCCTTCAGTACTGACCCTCTGTCAGTGCAGCACTCCCGCAGTACTGACCCTCTGACAGTGCATCACTCCCTCACTACTGATCATCTGACAGTGCAGCACTCCCTCATTAATGACCCTCTGACAGTGCTGCACTCCCTCAGTACTGACCCTCTGACAGTGCAGCACTCCCTCAGTACTGACCCTCTGACAGTGCAGCACTCCCTCAGTACTGACCCTCTGACACTGCAGCACTCCCTCAGTGCTGACCCTCTGACAATGCAGCACTCCTTCAGTACTGACCCTCTGACAGTGCAGCACTCCCGCAGTACTGACCCTCTGACAGTGCAGCACTCCCTCACTACTGACCCTCTGACAGTGGAGCACTCCCTCAGTACTGACCCTCTGACAGTGCAGCACTCCCTCAGTACTGAACCGCTGACAGTGCAGCACCCTCTCAGTACTGACCCTCTGACAGTGCAGCACTCCCTCTGTACTGACCCTCTGACAGTGGAGCACCCCCTCAGTACTGAACGTCTGACAGTGCAGCACTCCCTCAGTACTGACCCTCTGACAGTGCAGCACTCCCTCAGTACTGACCCTTCGACAGTGCAGCACACACTCAGTACTGATCCTCAGACAGTGCTACAGTCCCTCAGTACTGACCATCGAACCGTTCAGCGCTACCTCAGTTCTCACCCTCTGACAGTGCTGCACTTCCTAAGTACTGACCCTCTGACAGTGCAGCACTCCCTCAGTACTGACCCTCTGACAGTGCAGCACACCCTCAGTACTGATCCTCCGACAGTGCAGCACTCCCTCACTACTGACCCTCTGACAGCGCAGTGATCCCTCAGTACTGACCCTCTGGCAGTGCAGCACTTCCTCGGTACTGACGCTCACACAGTGCAGAACTTCCTCAGTACTGACTATCTGACAGTTTTGCACTGTCCCCATACCGACCATGTGACAGTACGGTACACCATCAGTACGCCCCTCTGGCAGTGCAGCTCTTTGACAGTGCAGCGCTCCTTTACTTCTGACATTCTTACAGTATAGCGCTCCCTCAGTACTAACCCTCAGAGAATGCACCGCTCCCGCAGTACTAACCCTCAGAGAATGCACTGCTCCCGCAGTACTAACTCTTTGACAGTGCAGGACTCCCTCAGTACTCACCCTCTGACAGTGCAGCACTCCCTCAGCACTGACCCTCCGACAGTGCTGCACTCCCTCAGTACTGACCCTCTGTCACTGCAGCACTCCCGCAGTATTGACCATCTAACAGTGCAGCGCTAACTCAGTACTCACCCTCTGACAGTGCAGCAGTCCCTCAGTACTGACCCTCTGACAGTGCAGCACTCCCTCAGTACTGACCCTCTGACAGTGCTGCACTTCCTAAGTACTGACCATCTGACAATGGAGCACTCCCTCAGTACTGACCCCCTGACAGTGCAGCACTCCCCCAGTACTGACGCTCTGACAGTGCAGCACTCTCTCAGTACTGACCCTCTGACAGTGCAGCACTCCCTCAGTACTGACCCTCTGACAGTGCTGCACTTCCTAAGTACTGACCAGCTGACAATGGAGCACTCCCTCAGTACTGACCCCCTGACAGTGCAGCACTCCCCCAGTACTGAGGCTCTGACAGTGCAGCACTCCCTCAGTACTGACCCCCTGACAATGCAGGAAACCCTCAGTACTGATCCTCTAACAGTGCTGCACTCCCTCAGTACTGACCCTCTGACAGTGCAGCACTCCCGCAGTACTGAACCTCTGACAGTGCTGCAGTCCCTCAGTGCTGACCCTCTGACAATGCAGTACTCCCTCACTACTGACCCTCTGACAGTGCAACACTCCCGCAGTGTTGACCCTCCAACAGTGCAGCACTCCCCCAGTACTGACCCTCTGACAGTGAATCACTCCCGCACTACTTACCCTCTGACAGTGCAGCACTGCCTCAGTACTGATCTCTGACAGTGCAGCGCGCCCTCCTTATTGACCCTCTGGCAGTGCAGCACTCCTCGGTACTGATCCTCCGACAGTGCTGCACTCCCTCAGTACTGACCCTCCGACAGTGCTGCACTCCCTCAGTACTGCTCCTCCGACAGTGCTGCACTCCCTCAGTACTGACCCTCTGACAGTGCTGCACTCCCTCAGTACTGACCCTCTGACAGTGCAGCACTCCCGCAGTACTGACCCTCTGACAGTGCAGCACTCCCGCAGTACTGACCCTCTGACAGTGCAGCACTCCCTCAGTACTGACCCTGCGACAGTGCTGCACTCCCTCAGTACTGACCCTCTGACAGTGCAGCGCTACCTCAGTACTCACCCTCTGACAGTGCGGCACTCCCTCAGTACTGACCCTCTGACAGTGCAGCACTTCCTCAGTATTGACCCTCTGACAGTGCAGCACTCCCTCATTACTGACCATCTTTCAGTTGAACACTCCCACAGTATTAAACATCTGACAGTGCAGCACGCCCTCAGTACTGACCCACTGACAGTGCAGCACTCCCTCAGTACTGACCCTCTGTCATTGAGGCACTCCCTCAGTACTGACTCTCTGGCAATGAGGCACTCCCTCAGTACTGACCCTCTAAAGGTGCAGTGCTCTCTCAGTGCAGATCCTCTGATAGTGAGGCATGCCGTCTGGACTGAAACTCTGACCGTGTGGTGCTCACTCAGTACTGACCTTCTGACAGTGCGGCACTCCGTCAGTACTGACCCTCTGACAGTGTAGCACTCCCTCAGTACTGACCCTCTGACAGTGCAGCACTCCCTCAGTACTGACCCTCTGACAGTGCAGCACTCCCTCAGAACGAACCATCTGACAGTGCTGCACTCCCTCAGTACTCACCCTCTGACAGTTCAGCTCTTTGACAGTGCCGCACTCCTTTCGTTCTGACATTCTTACAGTGATGCGCTCCCTCAGTACTAACCCTCAGAGAATGTACCGCTCCCACAATACTAACTCTTTGACAGCGCAGCACTTCATCAGTACTGACCCTCTGACAGTGCAGCACTTCCTCAGTACTGACCATCTGACAGTGAAGCACACGCGCAGTTTGAACCTCCGACAGTGCAGCACTACCTCAGTACTAACCCTCTGACAGTGCAGCACTGCCTCAGTACTGATCTCTGACAGTGCAGCGCTCCCTCCTTATTGACCCTATGACAGTGCAGCACTCCTCAGTACTGACCCTCTGACAGAGAAGTACTCCCTCAGTACTGATCCTCCGACAGTGCTGCACTCCCGCAGTACTGACCCGCGGACAGTGGAGCACTCCTTCAGTTCTGACCCTTTGACAGTGCAGCACTCCCTCAGTACTGAATCTCTGACAGTGCTGCACTCCCTCAGTGCTGACCCTCTGACAATGCAGCACTCCCTCACTACTGACCCTCTGACAGTGCAGCTCTCCCGCAGTGTTGACCCTCCAACAGTGCAGCACTCCCTCAGTACTGACCCTCTGACAGTGCAGCACTCCCGCAATACTGACCATCTGACAGTGCAGCACTCCCTCTGTACTGATCCTCTGGCAGTGGAGCACTCCCTCAATACTGACCCTCTGACAATGCAGCACTCCCGCAGTACTGACACTCTGACAATGCTGCACTCCCTCAGTCCTGACATTCTGAGAGTGCAGCACTCCCTCAGTACTGACCCTCCGACAGTGCAGCACTCCCTTAATACTGACTCTCTGACAGTGCAGCACTCCCTCAGTACTGATACTCTGACAGTCAAGCACTCTCTCCGTACATACCCTCTGGCAGTGCAGCACTCCCTCCGTACAGACCATCTAACAGTGCAGCGCTACCTCAGTACTCACCCTCTGACAATGCGGCACTCCCTCAGTACTGACCCTCTGACAGTGCATCACTTCCTCAGTACTGACCCTGTGACAGTGCAGCACTCCCACATTACTGACCATCTTACAGTGGAACACTCCCACAGTATTAACCATCTGACAGTGCAGCACTCCCTCAGTACTGACCCTCTGACAGTGCAGCACTTCCACAGTACTGACCCTCTGACAGTGCAGCACTCCCTCAGTACTGATCTCTGACAGTGCAGCACTCCCTCCTTATTGACCCTATGACAGTGCTGCACTCCCTCAGTACTGATCCTCCGACAGTGCTGCACTCCCTCAGTACTGACCCTCCGACAATGCTGCACTCCCTCTGTACTGACCCTCTGACAATGGAGCACTCCCTCAGTGCCGACCCTCTGACAATGCGTCACTCCCTCTACACTGACCCTCTGACAATGCTGCATTCCCTCCACACTGACCCTCTGACAATGCTGCACTCCCTCCACACTGATCCTCTGACAATGCTGCTCTCCCTCCACACTGACCCTCTGACAACGCTGCACTCCCTCCACCATGACTCTCTGACAATTCTGCTCTCTCTCCACACTGACCCTCTAACAATGCAGCACTCCCTCCATACTGACCCTCTGACAATGCAGCATCCCTCAGTACTGACCCTCTGACAATGCTGCAATCCCTCTACACTGACCCTCTGACAATGCTGCATTCCCTCCACACAGACCCTCTGACAATGCTGCACTCCCTCCACACTGACTCTCTGACAATGCTGCTCCCCCTCCACACTGACCCTCTGACAGTGTTGCACTCCCTCCGCACTGACCCTCTGACAATGCTGCACTCCCTCCATACTGATCCTCTGACAATGCTGCACTCCCTCCACACTGACCCTCTGACAATGCTGCACACCCTCCACACTGATCCTCTGACAATGCTGCACTCCCTCCACACTGATCCTCTGATCGTGATCCACTCCCTCAGTACTGACTCTCTGACTATGTGGAAGTAGCCCTCTACTGACCTCCGACAGTGTGGCCCAATCTCAGCACAACACTTCTGACAGTACAGCACTCCATCATACCTGACACTCTGACAGTACAGCATTCCCTCAGTACTGGCTCATTGACACTGTAGCACTCCCTCAGTACTAACCCTCTGCCTCGGTACTGCACCTCTGACAGTCCAGCAGTGCCTCAGCACTGTCTATCTGACAGTGCAGCACTCTCTCTGTACTAACCCTCTGACAGTGCAGCACTCCCTCAGTAATGACCCTCTGTCATTGAGGCACTCCCTCAGTACTGACCCTCTGGAAATGAGGCACTCCCTCAGTACTGACCCTGTAATGGTGCAGTGCTCTCTCAGTGCAGATCCTCTGATAGTGAGGCTTGCCGTCTGGGCTGAAACTCTGACCGTGTGGTGCTCACTCAGTACTGACCTTCTGACAGTGCGGCACTCCGTCAGTAATGATCCTCAGACAGTGTAGCACTCCCTCAGTACTGACCCTCTGACAGTGCAGCACTCCCTCAGTACTGACCCTCTGACAGTGCAGCACTCCCTCAGTACTGACCCTCTGACAGTGCAGCACTCCCTCAGTACTGACCATCTGACAGTGCAGCACTTCCACACTACTGACCTTCTGACAGTGCAGCACTCCCTCAGCACTGACCCTCCGACAGTGCTGCACTCCCTCAGTACTGACCCTCTGTCACTGCAGCACTCCCGCAGTATTGACCATCTAACAGTGCAGCGCTAACTCAGTACTCACCCTCTGACAGTGCAGCAGTCCCTCAGTACTGACCCTCTGACAGTGCAGCACTCCCTCAGTACTGACCCTCTGACAGTGCTGCACTTCCTAAGTACTGACCATCTGACAATGGAGCACTCCCTCAGTACTGACCCCCTGACAGTGCAGCACTCCCCCAGTACTGACGCTCTGACAGTGCAGCACTCTCTCAGTACTGACCCTCTGACAGTGCAGCACTCCCTCAGTACTGACCCTCTGACAGTGCTGCACTTCCTAAGTACTGACCAGCTGACAATGGAGCACTCCCTCAGTACTGACCCCCTGACAGTGCAGCACTCCCCCAGTACTGAGGCTCTGACAGTGCAGCACTCCCTCAGTACTGACCCCCTGACAATGCAGGAAACCCTCAGTACTGATCCTCTAACAGTGCTGCACTCCCTCAGTACTGACCCTCTGACAGTGCAGCACTCCCGCAGTACTGAACCTCTGACAGTGCTGCAGTCCCTCAGTGCTGACCCTCTGACAATGCAGTACTCCCTCACTACTGACCCTCTGACAGTGCAACACTCCCGCAGTGTTGACCCTCCAACAGTGCAGCACTCCCCCAGTACTGACCCTCTGACAGTGAATCACTCCCGCACTACTTACCCTCTGACAGTGCAGCACTGCCTCAGTACTGATCTCTGACAGTGCAGCGCGCCCTCCTTATTGACCCTCTGGCAGTGCAGCACTCCTCGGTACTGATCCTCCGACAGTGCTGCACTCCCTCAGTACTGACCCTCCGACAGTGCTGCACTCCCTCAGTACTGCTCCTCCGACAGTGCTGCACTCCCTCAGTACTGACCCTCTGACAGTGCTGCACTCCCTCAGTACTGACCCTCTGACAGTGCAGCACTCCCGCAGTACTGACCCTCTGACAGTGCAGCACTCCCGCAGTACTGACCCTCTGACAGTGCAGCACTCCCTCAGTACTGACCCTGCGACAGTGCTGCACTCCCTCAGTACTGACCCTCTGACAGTGCAGCGCTACCTCAGTACTCACCCTCTGACAGTGCGGCACTCCCTCAGTACTGACCCTCTGACAGTGCAGCACTTCCTCAGTATTGACCCTCTGACAGTGCAGCACTCCCTCATTACTGACCATCTTTCAGTTGAACACTCCCACAGTATTAAACATCTGACAGTGCAGCACGCCCTCAGTACTGACCCACTGACAGTGCAGCACTCCCTCAGTACTGACCCTCTGTCATTGAGGCACTCCCTCAGTACTGACTCTCTGGCAATGAGGCACTCCCTCAGTACTGACCCTCTAAAGGTGCAGTGCTCTCTCAGTGCAGATCCTCTGATAGTGAGGCATGCCGTCTGGACTGAAACTCTGACCGTGTGGTGCTCACTCAGTACTGACCTTCTGACAGTGCGGCACTCCGTCAGTACTGACCCTCTGACAGTGTAGCACTCCCTCAGTACTGACCCTCTGACAGTGCAGCACTCCCTCAGTACTGACCCTCTGACAGTGCAGCACTCCCTCAGAACGAACCATCTGACAGTGCTGCACTCCCTCAGTACTCACCCTCTGACAGTTCAGCTCTTTGACAGTGCCGCACTCCTTTCGTTCTGACATTCTTACAGTGATGCGCTCCCTCAGTACTAACCCTCAGAGAATGTACCGCTCCCACAATACTAACTCTTTGACAGCGCAGCACTTCATCAGTACTGACCCTCTGACAGTGCAGCACTTCCTCAGTACTGACCATCTGACAGTGAAGCACACGCGCAGTTTGAACCTCCGACAGTGCAGCACTACCTCAGTACTAACCCTCTGACAGTGCAGCACTGCCTCAGTACTGATCTCTGACAGTGCAGCGCTCCCTCCTTATTGACCCTATGACAGTGCAGCACTCCTCAGTACTGACCCTCTGACAGAGAAGTACTCCCTCAGTACTGATCCTCCGACAGTGCTGCACTCCCGCAGTACTGACCCGCGGACAGTGGAGCACTCCTTCAGTTCTGACCCTTTGGCAGTGCAGCACTCCCTCAGTACTGAATCTCTGACAGTGCTGCACTCCCTCAGTGCTGACCCTCTGACAATGCAGCACTCCCTCACTACTGACCCTCTGACAGTGCAGCTCTCCCGCAGTGTTGACCCTCCAACAGTGCAGCACTCCCTCAGTACTGACCCTCTGACAGTGCAGCACTCCCGCAATACTGACCATCTGACAGTGCAGCACTCCCTCTGTACTGATCCTCTGGCAGTGGAGCACTCCCTCAATACTGACCCTCTGACAATGCAGCACTCCCGCAGTACTGACACTCTGACAATGCTGCACTCCCTCAGTCCTGACATTCTGAGAGTGCAGCACTCCCTCAGTACTGACCCTCCGACAGTGCAGCACTCCCTTAATACTGACTCTCTGACAGTGCAGCACTCCCTCAGTACTGATACTCTGACAGTCAAGCACTCTCTCCGTACATACCCTCTGGCAGTGCAGCACTCCCTCCGTACAGACCATCTAACAGTGCAGCGCTACCTCAGTACTCACCCTCTGACAATGCGGCACTCCCTCAGTACTGACCCTCTGACAGTGCATCACTTCCTCAGTACTGACCCTGTGACAGTGCAGCACTCCCACATTACTGACCATCTTACAGTGGAACACTCCCACAGTATTAACCATCTGACAGTGCAGCACTCCCTCAGTACTGACCCTCTGACAGTGCAGCACTTCCACAGTACTGACCCTCTGACAGTGCAGCACTCCCTCAGTACTGATCTCTGACAGTGCAGCACTCCCTCCTTATTGACCCTATGACAGTGCTGCACTCCCTCAGTACTGATCCTCCGACAGTGCTGCACTCCCTCAGTACTGACCCTCCGACAATGCTGCACTCCCTCTGTACTGACCCTCTGACAATGGAGCACTCCCTCAGTGCCGACCCTCTGACAATGCGTCACTCCCTCTACACTGACCCTCTGACAATGCTGCATTCCCTCCACACTGACCCTCTGACAATGCTGCACTCCCTCCACACTGATCCTCTGACAATGCTGCTCTCCCTCCACACTGACCCTCTGACAACGCTGCACTCCCTCCACCATGACTCTCTGACAATTCTGCTCTCTCTCCACACTGACCCTCTGACAATGCAGCACTCCCTCCATACTGACCCTCTGACAATGCAGCATCCCTCAGTACTGACCCTCTGACAATGCTGCAATCCCTCTACACTGACCCTCTGACAATGCTGCATTCCCTCCACACAGACCCTCTGACAATGCTGCACTCCCTCCACACTGACTCTCTGACAATGCTGCTCCCCCTCCACACTGACCCTCTGACAGTGTTGCACTCCCTCCGCACTGACCCTCTGACAATGCTGCACTCCCTCCACACTGACCCTCTGACAATGCTGCACTCCCTCCATACTGATCCTCTGACAATGCTGCACTCCCTCCACACTGACCCTCTGACAATGCTGCACACCCTCCACACTGATCCTCTGACAATGCTGCACTCCCTCCGCACTGATCCTCTGATCGTGATCCACTCCCTCAGTACTGACTCTCTGACTATGTGGAAGTAGCCCTCTACTGACCTCCGACAGTGTGGCCCAATCTCAGCACAACACTTCTGACAGTACAGCACTCCATCATACCTGACACTCTGACAGTACAGCATTCCCTCAGTACTGGCTCATTGACACTGTAGCACTCCCTCAGTACTAACCCTCTGCCTCGGTACTGCACCTCTGACAGTCCAGCAGTGCCTCAGCACTGTCTATCTGACAGTGCAGCACTCTCTCTGTACTAACCCTCTGACAGTGCAGCACTCCCTCAGTAATGACCCTCTGTCATTGAGGCACTCCCTCAGTACTGACCCTCTGGAAATGAGGCACTCCCTCAGTACTGACCCTGTAATGGTGCAGTGCTCTCTCAGTGCAGATCCTCTGATAGTGAGGCTTGCCGTCTGGGCTGAAACTCTGACCGTGTGGTGCTCACTCAGTACTGACCTTCTGACAGTGCGGCACTCCGTCAGTAATGATCCTCAGACAGTGTAGCACTCCCTCAGTACTGACCCTCTGACAGTGCAGCACTCCCTCAGTACTGACCCTCTGACAGTGCAGCACTCCCTCAGTACTGACCCTCTGACAGTGCAGCACTCCCTCAGTACTGACCATCTGACAGTGCAGCACTTCCACACTACTGACCTTCTGACAGTGCAGCACTCCGTCAATACTGACCCTCTGACAGTGTAGCACTCCCTCAGTACTGACCCTCTGACAGTGCAGCACTCCCTCAGACCTGACTCTCTGACAGTGCAGCACTCCCTCAGTACTAACCATCTGACAGTGCAGCACTCCCTCAGTACTGACCATCTGACAGTGCAGCACTCCCTCAGTACTGACCCTCTGACAGTCAAGTACTCCCTCATTACTGACCCTCTGAAATAGCACTCACTCAGAACTGACACTCTCACTGTGTAGCGCTCCCTCAGTAGTGACCTTTTGATAGTGCATGCTCCCTCAGTTCTGACTCCATGACAGTGTAATGCTCGTTCAGTACAGACCCTCTGATGGTGCAGTGGTCTCAGGGTACTGAGCCTCAGAAAGTGCGCCTTTCCCTCTTGACTGAACCTCTGACAGTGTGGAGCTCCCTCAGTACTGACCCTTTGACAGTATAGTACTCCTCAGAAATGGCCCTCTGTTAATGCAGCAGTCCCTCAGTCCTGACCCTCTGGCAGCGCAGTGATCCCTCAGTACTGACCCTCTGGCAGTGCGGAACGCCCTCGGTACTGACGCTCACACACTGCAGAACTTCCTCAGTACTGACCATCTGACAGTGTGGCACTGTCCCCATACCGACCGTGTGACAGTGCGGTACACCCTCAGTACTGACCCTCTGACAGTGCAGCACTCCCGCAGTACTGATCCTCTGACAGTGCAGCACTCCCTCAGTACTGAACCTCTGGCAGTGCAGCATTCCCTCATTACTGACCCTAAGACAGTGCAGCTCTTTGAAAGTGACAGTCTAACAGTGCAGTGCTCCCTTAGTACTGACCCTCTGAGAATGTACTGCTCCCTCAGTACTGAACCATCCGACAGAGCAGCACAACCTCAGTCCTGACCCTCTGGCAGGGCAGCACTCCCTCAGTACTGACGCTCTGACAGTGTGGTGCTCCCTCAGTACTGAACCATCTGACAGTGCAGTACTCCCTCAGTACTGATCCTCTGACAGTGCAGCACTCTCTCAGTACTGACGCTCTGACAGTGTGATGCTCCCTCAGTACTGAACCATCTGACAGTGCAGCACTCCCTCAGTACTGACCCTTTGACAGTGCAGCACTCCCTCTATACAGACCCTCTGGTGATGCAGCACACCCTCAGTACTGACCCCTCTGACAGTGCAGCACACCCTCAGTACTGACCCTCTGACACAACAGCATTCCCTCAGTACTGACCCTCTGACTCTACAGCGCTCCTTTTGTACTGACATTTCTACAGTGCAGCATTCCCTCGGTACTGATACTCATCCAGTGTGGCATTCCATCAGTACAGACTCTCCGACAATGTTGCACTCCCTCAATACAGATGCTCTCACAGTGCACCACTCCCTCGGTACTGACCCTCCGATAACGTGGAATTTTCTCAGTACTGTCCCTCCGACAGAGCAGAACTCCCTCAGTCCTGACCCTCTGAAACAACACTCCCTCAGAACTGACAGACTGACTGTATTACACTCCCTCAGTAATGACCCTTTGAGTGTGCACTTCCTCCACACTGACCCTCTGACAATACTGCACTCCCTCCATTCTGATCCTCTGACAATGCTGCACTTCCTCCACACTGACCCTCTGACAATGCTGCACTCCCTCCACCATCACCCTCTGACATTGCTGCTCTCTCTCTACACTGACCTCTGACAACGTTGCACTCCCTCCACACTGACCCTCTGAAAATGCTGCTCTCCCACCACACTGACCTCTGACAATGCTGCACTCCGTCCACACTGATCCTCTGACAATGCTGCACTCCCTCCACACTGATACTCTGACAATGCTGCACTCCCTCCACACTGACCCTCTGACAATGCTGCACACCCTCCACACTGATCCTCTGACAATGCTGCACTCCCTCCGCTTTGATCCTCTGATCGTGATCCACTCCCTCAGTACTGACTCTCTGACTATGTGGAAGTGGTCCTATACTGACCTCCGACAGTGTGGCCCAATCTCAACACAAAACCTCTGACAGTACAGCACTACATCATAACTGACACTCTGACAGTACAGCACTGCCTCAGTACTGGCTCATTGACAGTGTAGCACTCCCTCAGTACTGACCCTCTGCCTCGGTCCTGCATCTCTGACAGTCCAGCAGTCCCTCAGTACTGACCATCTGACAGTGCAACACTCTCTCTGAACTAACCCTCTGACAGTGCAGAACTCCCTCAGTTCTGACGCTCTGACAGTGCAGCACTCACTCAGCACTGACCCTCCGTCAATGAGGCACTCCCTCACTACTGACTCTCTGACAACGTGGCACTCCCTCACTAAAGACCCTCTGCCAATGAGGCACTCGCTCAGTACTGACTCTCTGACTGTGCAGCACTCCCTCAGTACTGACCCTCTGACAGTGCAGCACTCCCTCAGTACTGACCCTCTGACAGTGCAGCACTCCCTCAGTACTGACTCTCTGACAGTGCAGCACTCCCACATTACTGACCCTCTGACAATGCAGCACTCTCTCAGTACTGACCATCTGACAGTGCAGCACTCCCTCAGTACTGACCCTTTGTCAATGGGGCACTCCCTCAGTACTGACCCTCTGTCAATGAGGCACTCCCTCTGTACTGACACTCTCACTGTGTAGCGCTCCCTTAATAGTGACCTTCTCATAGTGCGTGCGCCCTCAGTTCTGACCCCATGATAGTGTAGTGCTCGCTTAGTACTGACCCTCTGATGGTACAGTGCTCTCAGAGTACAGAGCCTCAGAAAGTGAGGCATTCCCTCTGGACTGAACCTCTGACAGTGTGCTGCTTTCTCAGTACTGAAGCGTTGACAGTACAGTACTCCTCAGAAATGGCCCTCAGGTAATGCAGCAGTCCCTCAGTACTGACCCTCTGACAACGCAGTGATTCCCTCAGTACTCACCCTATGGCAATGCAGCAGTCCCTCAGAACTGACCCTCTGACAGTGCAGCACTGCCTTAGTACTGTCCCTCTGACAGTGCTTCACTCCCTCAGTACTCACCCTCTGACCGTGCAGCACTCCCGCAGTACTGACCCTCCGACAGAGCTGCACTTACTCAGTACTGACCCTCTGACAGTGCAGCACTCCCGCAGTACTGACCGTCTGACAGTGCAGCACTCCCTCAGTACTGACCCTCTGACAGTGCAGCACTCCCTCAGTACTGACACTCTGACAATGCAGCACACCCGCAGTGTTGACCCTCCAACAGTGCAGCACTCCCTCAGTACTGACACTCTGACAGTGCAGCACTCCCTCAGTACTGAACCTCTGACAATGCAGCACTCCCGCAGTACTGACACTCTGACAGTGCAGCACTCCCTCAGTACTGACCCTCTGACAGTGCAGCACTCCCTCAGTACTGACCCTCTGACAGTGCAGCACTCCCGCAGTACTGACACTCTGACAGTGCAGCACTTCCTCAGTACTGACCCTCTGACAGTGCAGCACACGCGCAGTGTTGACCATCCGACAGTGCAGCACTCCCTCAGTACTGATCTTCTGACAGTGCAGCACTCCCTCCGTATTGACCCTCTGACAGTTCAGTGATCCCTCAATACTGACCCTCTGGCAGTGCAGCACTCCCTCAGTACTGATCTCTGACAGTGCAGCGCTCCCTCCTTATTGACCCTATGACAGTGCAGCACTCCTCAGTACTGACCGTCTGACAGTGCAGCACTCCCTCAGTACTGATCCTCCGACAGTGCTGCACTCCCTCAGTACTGACACTCCGACAGTGCTGCACTCCCTCAGTACTGACCCTCTGACAGTGCAGCACTCCCGCAGTACTGACCGTCTGACAGTGCAGCACTCCCTCAGTACTGACCCTCTGACAGTGCAGCACTCCCTCAGTACTGACACTCTGACAATGCAGCACACCCGCAGTGTTGACCCTCCAACAGTGCAGCACTCCCTCAGTACTGACACTCTGACAGTGCAGCACTCCCTCAGTACTGAACCTCTGACAATGCAGCACTCCCGCAGTACTGACACTCTGACAGTGCAGCACTCCCTCAGTACTGACCCTCTGACAGTGCAGCACTCCCTCAGTACTGACCCTCTGACAGTGCAGCACTCCCGCAGTACTGACACTCTGACAGTGCAGCACTCCCTCCGTACATACCCTCTGGCAGTGCAGCACTCCCTCCGTACAGACCATCTAACAGCGCCGCGCTACCTCAGTATTCACCCTCTGACAGTGCGGCACTCCCTCAGTACTGACCCTCTGACAGTGCAGCACTTCCTCAGTACTGACCCTCTGACAGTGCAGCACACGCGCAGTGTTGACCATCCGACAGTGCAGCACTCCCTCAGTACTGATCTTCTGACAGTGCAGCACTCCCTCCGTATTGACCCTCTGACAGTTCAGTGATCCCTCAATACTGACCCTCTGGCAGTGCAGCACTCCCTCAGTACTGATCTCTGACAGTGCAGCGCTCCCTCCTTATTGACCCTATGACAGTGCAGCACTCCTCAGTACTGACCGTCTGACAGTGCAGCACTCCCTCAGTACTGATCCTCCGACAGTGCTGCACTCCCTCAGTACTGACACTCCGACAGTGCTGCACTCCCTCAGTACTGACCCTCTGACAGTGCAGCACTCCCGCAGTACTGACCATCTGACAGTGCAGCACTCCCTCTGTACTGACCCTCTGACAGTCCAGCACTCCCTGAGTACTGACCCTCTGACAATGCAGCACTCCCTCAGTACTGACACTCTGACAGTGCTGCACTCCTTCAGTACTGACACTCTGACAGTGCAGCACTCCCTCAGTACTGACCCTCCGACAGTGCAGCACTCACTCAGTACTGACCCTCTGACAGTGCAGCACTCCCTCAGTACTGATACTCCGACAGTCAAGCACTCTCTCCGTACATACCCTCTGGCAGTGCAGCACTCTCTCCGAAGAGACGAGCTAACAGTGCAGCGCTACCTCAGTACTGACCCTCTGACAGTGCGGCACTCCCTCAGTACAGTCCCTATGACAGTGCAGAACTTCCTCAGTACTGACCCTCTGGCAGGGCAGCACTCCCTCAGTACTGACGCTCTGACAGTGTGGTGCTCCCTCAGTACTGAACCATCTGACAGTGCAGTACTCCCTCAGTACTGACCCTTTGACAGTGCAGCACTCCCTCCATACAGACCCTCTGTTGAGGCAGCACACCCTCAGTACTGACCCCTCTGACAGTGCAGCACTCCCTCAGTACTGACCCTCTGACAGTGCAGCACTCCATCAGTCCTGACCCTCTGACAGTGCAGCACACGCGCATTGTTGCCCATCCGACAGTGCAGCACTCCCTCAGTACTGACCCTCTGACAGTGCAGCAGTCCCTCCGTATTGACCCTCTGACAGTGCAGCACTCGCTCAGCACTGACCATCCGACAGTGCAGCACACCTTCAGTACTGACCCTCCGACAGTGCTGCACTCCCTCAGTACTGACCATCGAACAGTGCAGCGCTACCTCAGTTCTCGCCCTCTGACAGTGCTGCACTTCCTAAGTACTGACCCTCTGACAGTGAAGCACCAACTCAGTACTGACCCTCTGACAGTACAGCACTCCCTCACTACTGACCCTCTGACAGCTCAGTGATCCCTCAGTACTGACCCTCTGGCAGTGCAGCTCTCCCTCGGTACTGACGCTCACACAGTGCAGAACTTCCTCAGTACTGACTATCTGACAGTGTTGCACTGTCCCCATACCGACAGTGTGACAGTACGGTACACCATCAGTACGCCCCTCTGGCAGTGCAGCTCTTTGACAGTGCAGCGCTCCTTTAGTTCTGACATTCTTACAGTGTAGCGCTCCCTCAGTACTAACCCTCAGAGAATGCACCGCTCCCTCAGTACTAACACTTTGACAGTGCAGCACTCCCTCAGTACTGACCCTCCGACAGTGCAGCACTGCCGCACTACTGACCCTCCGACAGTGCAGCTTTTCCTCAGTACTGACCCTCTGACAATGCAGCACTCCCTCAGTACTGACCCTCTGACAGTGCAGCACTCCCTCAGCACTGATCCTCTGACAGTGCAGCACTCCCGCAGTACTTACCTTCTGACAGTGCAGCACTCCCTCAGTACTGACCCTCTGACAGTGCAGCACTCCCTCTGTACTGACCCTCTGACAGTGCAGCACTCCCTCAGTACTGAACCTCTGACAGTGCAGCACTCCCTCAGTACTGACCCTCTGACAGTGCAGCACTCCCGCAGTACTGACCCTCTGACAGTGCTGCACTCCATCAGTACTGACCCTCTGACAGTGCAGCACTCCCTCAGTACTGACCCTCTGACAATGCAACACTCCCGCAGTGTTGACCCTCCAACAGTGCAGCACTCCCTCAGTACTGACCCTCTGACAGTGCAGCACTCCCGCAGTACTGACACTCTGACAGTGCAGCACTCCCTCAGTACTGACCCTCTGACAGAGCAGCACTCCCTCAGTACTGACCCTCTGACAGTGCAGCATTCCCTCAGTACTGACACTCTGACAATGCTGCACTCCCTCAGTACTGACCCTCTGACAGTGCAGCACTCCCTCAGTACTGACCCTCTGACAGTGCAGCACTCCCTCAGTACTGACCCTCTGACAATGCAGCACTCCCGCAGTGTTGACATTCCAACAGTGCAGCACTCCCTCAGTACTGACCCTCTGACAGTGCAGCACTCCCGCAGTACTGACACTCTGACAGTGCAGCACTCCCTCAGTACTGACCCTCTGACAGAGCAGCACTCCCTCAGTACTGACCCTCTGACAGTGCAGCATTCCCTCAGTACTGACACTCTGACAATGCTGCACTCCCTCAGTACTGACCCTCTGACAGTGCAGCACTCCCTCAGTACTGACCCTCCGACAGTGCAGAACTCCCTCAGTAAAGACCCTCTGACAGTGCAGCACTCCCTCAGTACTGATACTCTGACAGTCAAGTACTCCCTCCGTACATACCCTCTGGCAGTGCAGCACTCCCTCAGTACTGACCATCTAACAGCGCAGCGCTACCTCAGTACTCACCCTCTGACAGTGCGGCACTCCCTCAGTACTGACCCTCAGACAGTGCAGCACTTCCTCAGTACTGACCCTCTGACATTGCAGAACACGCGCAGTGTTGACCATCCGACAGTGCAGCACTCCCTCAGTACTGACCCCCTGACAGTGCAGCACCCCCTCAGTACTGATCTTCTGACAGTGCAGCACTCCCTCCGTATTGACCCTCTGACTGTGCAGCACACCCTCAGCACTGATCCTCTGACAGTGCAGCAAACCCTCAGTACTGATCCTCCGACTGTGCTGCACCCCCTCAGTACTGACCATCGAACAATGCAGCGCTACCTCAGTTCTCACCCTCTGACAGTGCTGCACTTTCTAAGTACTGACCCTCTGACAGTGCAGCACTCCCTCACTACTGACCCTCTGACAGCTCAGTGATCCCTCAGTACTGACCCTTTGGCAGTGCAGCTCTCCCTCGGTACTGACGCTCACACAGTGCAGAACTTCCTCAGTACTGACTATCTGACAGTGTTGCACTGTCCCCATACCGACCGTGTGACAGTACGGTACACCCTCAGGACTGACCCTCTGGCAGTGCAGCTCTTTGACAGTGCAGCGCTCCTTTAGTTCTGACATTCTTACAGTGTAGCGCTCCCTCAGTACTAACCCTCAGAGAATGCACCGCTCCCTCAGTACTAACTCTTTGACAGTGCTGCACTCCCTCAGTACTGACCCTCCGACAGTGCAGCACTGCCGCACTACTGACCCTCCGACAGTGCAGCATTTCCTCAGTACTGACCCTCTGACACTGCAGCACTCCCTCAGTACTGACCCTCTGACAGTGCAGCACTCCCTCAGCACTGATCCTCTGACAGTGCAGCACTCCCGCAGTACTGAACCTCTGACAGTGCAGCACTTCCTCAGTACTGACCCTCTGACAGTGCAGCACTCCCTCAGTACTGACCCTCTGACAGTGCAGCACTCCCTCAGTACTGACCCTCTGACAGTTCAGCAGTCCCTCAGCACTGACCCTTTTTTTTTCTATTTCATCGAGTCTTGTGAAAATTTGGAGACATAGGTTTTGCAGATTCTTAAAAGGCCTGAGAGAGACACACAAACCAAGGTCTGTCCAAAACCCTCTGTAATAGACTATTCAGAGGCACAGAGTCACAGAGATGCACAGCTTGGAACCAGTCCCTCCTCTCCAACTCGTCCATACCAACCAAATATTCTCATCTCATTTCATTCCATTTGCTAGCACTTGTCTGTTATTTCTCGAAAACCTCCTCTTCACATGCTCATCCTGACGCCTTTTTGAATGTCACAAATGTACCAGCCCACATCACTTCCTCTAGCAACTACCTGCATGCCCTTGAATAAGTGCTCAAACATTCATACTGTCGATACAAACTCGAATAAACACCCACCTACGAAAAGCTATCATTGCCATTTTCAACCCACCCTTTGATTCTCCATTATGCTGATTTGAACAGAGGTAAAGAAACAGAGTCAGTGACCATCCACCGTGACCCTGTTATAAAACGTATTTTCACATATGGCTTATATGTGATTCCCACATTCTCTAATAGTTGCCTGGAAGGTTGGGGTGGGGTGTACTACCCCTGCTGCAGTCCTTGGGTGTCCCGCAGTGATGTTAGGGAGGGAGCTCCAGGATGTTGACCTGAACTATGTCAAGAGCTCTCTTCCTGGAGTGCCCTTTTAAAGTTGGGAAGTTAATATAGACCAGGAGGACCCGAGAGCTGCTGTCTTGTCAAAGAGAGAGGCCTGGTGGGTCTGACACCTCAGGTGAGGGGCGAGTTTGAGAAGCTGAGGGTTTCATGGTAGTTTCAGACATGACAGAGATTGAGCCAACAGTGTTGGCATCACGAACCTGTTCGCTGAGATAACTGACCCCCCCGCCCTTTGTAGCAGAGGGATTCAATCCCTATAATAGAGCAAGCTTCAGAATTCAACACTAAAATCAATCTCTACGGTCACGCTGGAGACCTGAACCATCAATACAGAGACTCAGCATGTCCGGCAGCATCTCTGAAGGGAGAGGGAGAAAGAGACAGAGAGAGAGTTCACCTTTCAATCCAGTGATTTCTGCGGGAAAGTTCCTTCAAAACAGACCGTTTTTAAGAAAGGGTCACTTGAAATGCGAATTGTTCCTCTCTCTATTCACCGTTGCTGCCTGCTGAATTCTGCTGAAATTCCCCACCATATGTTTGCTTGAGAATTTGATCTGAACTGATCCAAGCGTCACTGAGTCATTCAGTCTGTGTTCAATGCCCTGAGGCTGCTTCTGTTGAAAGTTGGCAAACAGGTTTAAGGCTTTGTAAGGTATTGTATTCGGAGGGCGGGGTACATGGGAGGACAGATACAGAACACAGGCACTTCACAAAGATCCTTATCAATGTAACTTTGTGATGTTAATTCAGAAGGCACAGCTCAGACCTAACATTTCAGTTAATCAGCCAAGGGGAGGATATATGTCATGGCAAAGACTTGTTGTACAGACTGTACAGAACCGAACTTTAGAGACTATGTTTGTACGTAAAGTGTTTTATTGTGAATAAAGTCTCTGTTTGAAATTGGTATAAATATTTTTCGAGGGGGACCAACATCTTGAGCTTGTGGAGGCATTGCCCTTCTCCCTAATCTTTCTTAAATAAACGCTAGACAAGTTAGATACTCCCCGGGTATAGACATCAAACGGTCATCAACGGGGAGGAGATGGTGGGATGGTCACGGGGGCTCAGTGTTGCCTCACCCCACCCGGGGTTCGATTCCAGCCTCGGGCGACTGTCTGTGTGGAGTTGGCACATTCTCCTCGTGTCAGCCTCCGGGTGCCCCAGTTCCATCTCACTGTCCAAAGATGTGCAGACTAAGTGGGTTAGCCAGAGGAAATGAAGGGATCCAGGGATAGAGTGGTGGGACGGGCTGCTCGGCCGAGGGTCAGTGTGAACCTGATAGGCCGAATGGCCTGCTTCCACATTCTTTGATCAATCCAGAGACTCAAATAATGTTCTGGGCCCTGGGGTCCAATCTTGGGGGGGGGGGGGGGGGGGGGGGGGGAGGTGGGTGGGGGCTGTGGGTCATCACAGTTAGAACAGGTTTGGGAATGAACATGGTCCAAGGGGGCAACAGGTTTGCTTTCTAAGGTGTTGAGGGCATGAATGTTCTGTCGAGATGTTTTGGGGATAAACATACTGAGGGGATGGTTCCTAAGGAACACTATCTGTCGGTGCAGGGTGCAGATGGGCGAAAGGTACAGTTACACTTCATAGGACATAGAACAGTACAGCACAGAACAGGCCCTTCAGCCCACGATGTTGTGCTGACCGTTGATCCTCAAGTAAGGTAAACCTAATGTACGATCCCTCAAATGTCTGTGACCATATGCATGTCCAGCAGTCACTTAAATATCCCCAATGACCATGCTTCCACAACTGCTGCTGGCAACGCATTCCATGCTTTCGCAACTCTCTGCTTAAAGAACCCGCCTCTGACATCCCCTCTATACTTTCCTCCAAACAGCTTAAAACTATGACCTCTCGTGTTAGCAATTTCTGCCCTGGGAAAAAAGTGTCTGGCTATCAACTCTATCTATGCCTCTCATTATCTTGTATACCTCTGTTAGGTCCCCTGTCTTCCTTCTTTTTTCCACTGAAAGAAGTCCGAGCTCAGTCAACCTCTCTTTGTTAGATAAGCCCTCCATTCCAGGCAGCATTCTGGTAAACCTCCTCTGAACCCTCTCCAAAGCATCCACATCTTTCCTATATTAGGGCGACCAGAACTGGACACAGTATTCCAAGTGCGTTCGAACCAAAGTTTTATAGAGCTGCATCAAGATCTCACGACTCTTAAACTCAATCCTCCTGTTAATGAAAGCCAAAACACCATATGCTTTCTTAACAACCCTGTCCACTTGGGTAGCCATTTTAAGGGATCTATGTACCTGCACACCAAGATCCCTCTGTTCCTCCACACTGCCAAAAATCCTGTCTTTAATCCTGTACTCATCTTTCAAATTTGACCTTCCAAAATGCATCACCTCGCATTTATCCAGGTTGAGCTCCATCTGCCACCTCTCAGCCCATCTCTGCATCCTGTCAATGTCCCGCTGCAGCCAACAACAGCCCTCTATACTGTCAACGACACCTCCAACCTTTGTGTTGTCTGCAAACTTGCTGACCCATCCTTCAATCCCTCATCCAAGTCATTAATAAAAATTACAAACAGTAGAGGCCCTATGACAGAGCCCTGTGGAACACCACTCACCACTGACTTCCAGGCAGAATATTTTCCTTCTACTACCACTCGCTGTCTTCTGTTGGCCAGCCAATTCTGTATCCAGAGAGCTAAGTATCCCTGTATCCCATTCCTCCTGACCTTCTGAACGAGCCTACCATGGGGAACCTTATCAAATGCCTTACTGAAGTCCACATACACAACATCCACAGCTCGACCCTCATCAACTTGCCTAGTCACATCCTCAAAGAACCCAATAAGGTTTGTGAGGCATGACCTGCCTCTCACAAAGCCATGTTGATTGCATTTAATCAAACCATGCTCTTCCAGATGGTCATAAATCCTGTCCCTCAGTATCCTTTCTAACTCCTTACAGACGACAGACGTGAGAGTGTCTGGTCTGTAATTGCCGGGGATTTCCCTATTTCCTTTCTTGAAGAGAGGAATTATATTTGCCTTCCTCCAGTCCTCAGGTACGACTCCAATGGAGAGCGAGGATGTAAGGATTTTCGCAAGCAGTGAAGCAATCACATTTCTCACTTCCCAAAGCAGCCGAGGACAAATCTGGTCTGGCCCTGGCGACTTGTCAATCTTAATATTAGTCAAAATGTTCAGCACATCAGCTTCCTCAATCTCTATCCGTCCCAGCATGCTTACCTGCTCCTCAATGGTTTCAGTCACTACAAGGTCCTTTTCTTTCGTAAAGACAGAAGCAGAAAACACATTTCGGGCTTCCCCGACCCCCTCAGACTCTATACACAAGTTCCCCATGCTATCCTTGATCAGCCCTACTCTTTCTTTGATCATTGTGTTATTCCTCACATACGTGTAAAATGTCTTTGGATTCTCCCTAATCCTTCCTGTCAAGCCTTTTTCCTGCCCCCTCCTGGCTCTCCTCAGGCCATTTATGAGCTCCTTCCTCGCCGGCCTGTAATCCTCTAGAGCTGAGCAAGACCCTTGCTTCCTCCACCTTACGTCAGCTGCCTTCTTTCTTTTGACGAGAAGCTCCTCCGCTCTCGACATCCAAGGTTCCTTTATCTTACCCCTTCTTGCCTGTCTCAGAGGAACACATTTATGCACCACTCGCAACAACTGTTCCTTAAACCGTCTCCACATGTCTATAGTAGCCTTTCCATGGAACAATTGCTCCCAGTCCATGGTTCCCAACTCACATCTGATAGTACCATAGTTTCCTTTTCCCCAATTAAATATCCTCCCATTGTGCCTGCATCTCTCCTTCTCCATGGCTATATAAAATGTGAGGCAGTTGTGGTCACTATCACCAAAATGCTCTCCCACCGCAAGATCTGACACCTGCCCCAGCTCATTGCCGAGCACCAAAATCAAAATGGCCTCTCCCCTCGTCGGCCGCTTCAATGTGCTGAGTTAGGAAACCCTCATGAACACACCTTACAAAAATAGCTCCTTCCAAACCATCTGCTCGAAGGACGTTCCAATCAATATTGGGAAAGTTAAAGTAATTCATTACAACAAGCCTATCGCATTCACTCTTTACCAACATCTGCCGACCTATGCCTTCTTCAATCTCGCTGCTGCTGTTGGGGGGCCTGTAGTAAACCCCTAATGAGGTGACTGCTCCCTTACTGTTTCTAATTTCCACCCATACTGACTCAGTAGACAGACGCTCCTCGGCAATGGTAACTTCTGTAGCTGTGATACCCTCTCTGATTTCCTTTCTGAATTCATTGCATGTGTTGTCCCTCAAGGGTTGGCCAGCACGGTGGCTCAATGGTGAGCACTGCTGCCTCACAGCATCAGGGACTCAGGGTCAATTCCAGACTCGGGCGACTGACTGTGTGGAGTTTGTACATTCTCCCCGTGTCTGCGTGGGTTTCCTCCGGGTGCTCCGGTTTCTCCCCACAGTCCAAAGATGTGCAGGTTAGGTGAAATGACAATGTTAAATTGCCCGCAGTGTTAGGTGCATTAATCAGTGGTAAACGTAGGGGAATGGGTCTAGATGGGTTCCTCTTCGGAGGGTCGGTTGGGCCGAAGGGACTGTTTCCACACTGTAGGGAAACTAAGGATCTATCCTTGGATCTCCTTTTTCTCACCTAGATACTGCCAGGAGGTGACATCGTCCAAAAGCGCTGTGTTAGGTTTCACATGTACACTGACACTGCCCAGCTCTCCCTCCCCATCATTCCTCTCCATTCCTCCACTGTTATTCAGTTATCAAACTGCTTACCACGCTCCCACTACTCGATTAGCTGCAGTTTTCTCCAATGAAACATTGTAATGGTTAGAACCATTGCCTTCAGTTGCTATTACAAATTCCTTTCCCTTACTGCTGAGCCCCTCCCTCCCACTGGGAAATATCTGAGGTACACTACATTCTTTACAATATTGCTGTTATATCTGACCCCAAGGTGACCTTCTGATCAGACATCCACACAATCCCAAACACCAGGAATTCCATTCTGTTAAACGTTGCTTGTCTCCCCCTCACCCCAGCTCCATTGTTACTGAAACCCCTTCCCCGTGTCGGTGTTACCTTAAACTTGACGATTCTGAAGCCGAACCCTTGATTCCGTGACTGACCCAGAATCTCCTGCTTTCTGTGTTTCCGGCACAATTACCCCCTGGTCCCTTTGTGGTGCAGCTTTCTACAGTTTCCACCATTTAAATAGCACTGTTCTTTTATTATCCCCTCCAAAATGACCAACTTCCCATTTTCCCAAATTATACTCCATCTGGCAACTTGTTGCCCCCTTCTCCTGTGCATCTCTCTCACTTCACAATCCTCTTAGACCATTACAGTTATGCCTTTTCTGACAGATATCCCCGCCCCCATCCCCCCCCCCCCCAATTCTTATAACCCTTTACTGGGAATCCTGGGCAGTGGGAAGCGTGCAGTGTTGCTCTGTTTTCCGTGAGACTCTATGGGATGACTGGGAGGAGCTTGCTGCCCATTGGTCAGAATGGAGACAACTTGCCCATCGAGCTGCATGAGCCTTTCACCCCCCATGTCTTCTTGATGAGGCACAGCGGCAACACGGAAGGAAAGAAAAGGAAGGAAATCCTGCTCTTCACATCTCACTGACTCTTGGATCATTCTGTCCCATCTATGAAAGATCTGCCCTGTTCAGTCACATGAAGTCCCAAGGTGGAAACTCCTAGAAACCCACATAGATTTCCCCCTGAACTAACTGCTGTCTTCCACAAGGGGTAATGTGCCCAGTCATCCTGGGCCAGGAGGAGGGGATGGTGTGAGTTTCTAACCTGAACTGACAGTGATGGATTTTATAAACTTGTATTACAGGATACTACAGGTGGGTATTCAGATGGTAATCTCAGTAACTGTAACGCCAAACCCTGACAGCATTACTCAATTCATCAGGACCTGGATATTCACATTGTGCGTGAGTATTGTGTTCCTGCTCAATCCCATTTACTTTATAAAAGTTCTCCTTTAAATCATCCCATTCTCTCAATAGTTCTCCCCACACCTTCAATGTGTCCTGTACTCCTTGTATAATGAGCTGATGAGTATAAGGTTTATTTTAACGTGTAACGTTTGTAAACCCCTCTGTCACAGCTCCCTTCAATTGCCTTTGCTACAAGGAGAACAATCTCAGGTTCCCCAAACCCCTGATTCCCCAATGTCTGTTTGCTCTCTATAAGGTACACATCAGGGTTGTGTTGGAACATTCCCCACTTGCCTGCATCAGTGCAGCTCCCAGCAATGTTAAAGAACGTGAACATCCTCCAGGACAAAGCACTGTGCCTGAGTGGTGTCCCATCCACCACCTTCAGCATTCCCTCTCACTATCCCCGAGGTACAGTGTCATCACTGTGTAAGAGGCAAAGTCAGTATTGTCCTACCAGACCATAGGGCTGCTCTCGCATTAGGGAGAGATGACTGGTGGTGGTTTAACCTGAAGGTTACCCCAGCCCAGGCAAGGGAAGAGGTTGAGAAGGAGAGTCCATCTATTGTAGATCGATATTATCTACCCAATGTATCAGCAACAACTATATCAGACCAATGAATAATGTAAAATAATATCCAAAACATGCTGCTACAATCCCCCATTCCTTGAACCATCCTGGTAAATACGCTGTGCCCCCTCTCAGGGACCCTGCCATCCTTCCCAATGTGTGGGCGATCTCTGGTTTGCACAGATCCAGCTGCTCTGTGTTCCTGTGGGTGATGCCATCATCGAGCAACAGTTGCACTAAACCTCACTGCCTGGGAGGGTGGGAGACAAGGAATTCCCAACAGCATTTAAGACACATTTCGGTGCACACTGTGATACCAAGACAGATGGTGCCAATGGCTGTGTATTGGAAAATGGATCAGGATAGTTTGGTGATAGTTTTCTTTACTGGCACAGACTCAATGGCCCACAGAGCCTTTTTCTGTGCTGTAAACCTCAACAAACTTAATATAGGAATATGACCGGCCACCTTTGAAACCAGGTCAGAAAAAATGATAGTAGATTAGATGACACATGATTAGTGAATGTGTTTGGGAGGAAAGTGAGATGGAGCGGTTTAGGAGGAAATTCTGGAGCTCGATGCAGGAATCTGAAAGAGCCATCATCAAGTGAGAAATAAAAATGGGATATCCTAAAGGCTGCAATCAAAGAAAGGCACATATAGCACAGCTTTTAGAGACTGGAGGGGATTAGAGTTAGGGAGGGGTCTGAGGCTGGAGAGGAATTATTAGAGATAAGGAAGATGTTCGCCGAGCTGGAAATTTGTGTTGCAGACGTTTCGTCCCCTGTCTAGGTGACATCCTCAGTGCTTCGGAGCCTACTGTGAAGCGCTTCTGTGATTTTTCCTCCGGCATTTATAGTGGCCTGTCTCTGCCGCTTCCGGTTGTCAGTTCCTGAACCACTATAAATGTCGGAGGAAACATCACAGAAGGGCTTCACAGGAGGCTCCCAAGCCCTGAGGATGTCACCTAGACAGGGGACAAAACATCTGCAACACAAATTCCCAGCTCGGCAAACAGAACCACAACAACGATCACCCGAGCTACAAATCTTCTCACAAACTTGGAAGATAAGGAAGAGTTGTGAGGCTGGGTGAGGTGACAGAGATAGGGAGAGATGTGAAGAGGGAGGAATGCAGAGATAGCAAGAATTCGAGTCGTAATGTTATGTAGCATGGAAACAGACCCTGTGATCCAATCAATCCATGTCAAACATAATTCCAAACTGAGGTAATCTCACCTGCCTCCCCTTGGTCCACATGGATCCAAACATTTCCTATTCGGTACCTGTCCAAATGGGTTTCCCGTAGAACCATTGTGGTGTGGAAACTGGCCATTTAGAGTCAGAGTCATTGAGATGTACAACATGGAAACAGACCCTTCCATCCAACCCATCCATGCTGACCAGATATCCCAACCCAATCTAGTCCTACCCGTCAGCACCCAGCCCATATCCCTCCAAACCCTTCCTATTCATATATCCATCCAAATGCCTCTTAAATGTTGCAATTGTACCTGCCTCTACCACTTCCTCTGGCAGCTCATTCCATGCACGTACCACCCTCTGTGTGAAACAGTTGCCCCTTCAGTCTCTTTTATATCTTTACCCTGTCACCCTAAACCTATGCCCTCTGGTTCTGGACTAGTTGCTGGAAGACTGGTGCCCTTATTTGAGAAAGGTGGTAAGGAAAATTCAGCAAACTATAGACCGGTGAGCCTGTAGTCAGTATAAGGCAAGTTGTTGGAAGGGCTTATGAGGAGCAGGATGTACATGTAATTGGAAAGACAAGATTGATTAGGGATAGTCAGCATGGTTTTGTGCACGGAAATCACTAACTTGGGTTCAGAAAGACGTTCAGCAAGGGTTCACATAACACACGGGTATAAAAGTCCATCACCATAGAATACAAGGAGATGGGGAGATTTGGATACAAAATTGGCTGGAAGGTCATAGAGTCATAGAGATATACAGCACAGAAACAGACCCTTCGGTCCAACCCGTCCATGCTGACCAGGTCTCCCAACCCATTCTAGTCCCACCTGCCAGCACCTGGCCCATATCCCTCTAAACCCTTCCAAATCATGTTCCCACCGACAGAGGAACCTCAATTATGTGAACGAGTTGGGTGGGCACTAATTCATTCGGACAATCAATGATTCGGTGAAGCGATTAAATGCCTTTCCTCTGGGGCTCGGAGTTTTCAAAGTCTGCTCCCCATTCAGGAGACTGCAGCAGCACACAGCACGAATGCCCACCCACACACAGCCCCCAGCCTGACCCCTACCGCCGTGCAACACCCCTCCCAGCCTGACCCTCACTGTCGTCCACACACCACTCCCAGCCTGACCCTCACTGCCTCCCACACACCGCCCCCAGCCTGACCCTCACTGCCGCCCACACACCACTCCCAGCCTGACCCTCACTGCCTCCCACACACCGCCCCCAGCCTGACCCTCACTGCCGCCCACACACCACCCCCAGACTGACCCTCACCGTCGTCCAACACCGCTCCCAGCCTGACATACATGGGAATCCACACACCACCCCCAGCCTGACCCTCACTCCGTCCCACACACCGCCCCCAGCCTGACCCTCACTCCGTCCCACACACCGTCCCCAGCCTGACCCTCACTCCCTCCCACACACCGTCCCCAGCCTGACCCTCACTCCGTCCCACACACCGTCCCCAGCCTGACCCTCACTCCGTCCCACACACTGTCCCCAGCCTGACCCTCACTCCGTCCCACACACCGTCCCCAGCCTGACCCTCACTCCGTCCCACATACCGTCCCTAGCCTGACCCTCACTCCGTCCGATACACCATCCCCAGCCTGACCCTCACTCCGTCCCACACACCGCCACCAGCTTGACCCTCACTCCGTCCCAGTCACCGTCCCCAGCCTGACCCTCACTCCATCCCACACGCCGTCCCCAGCCTGACCCTCACTGCGTCCCACACACCGCCCCCAGCCTGACCCTCACTCCGTCCCACATACCGTCCCCAGCCTGACCCTCACTCCGTCCCACACACCGTCCCCAGCCTGACCCTCACTCCATCCCACACACCGTCCCCAGCCTGACCCTCACTCCGTCCCACACACCAACCCCAGCCTGACCCTCACTCCGTCCCTCACACCGTCCCCAGCCTGACCCTCACTCCGTCCCACATACCGTCCCCAGCCTGACCCTCACTGCGTCCCACACACCGCCCCCAGCCTGACCCTCACTGCGTCCCACACACCGCCCCCAGCCTGACCCTCACTCCGTCCCACATAGCGTCCCCAGACTGACCCTCACTCCGTCCCACACACCGTCCCCAGCCTGACCCTCACTCCGTCCCACACACTGTCCCCAGCCTGACCCTCACTGCGTCCCACACACCGTCCCCAGCCTGACACTCACTGCGTCCCACACACCGTCCCCAGCCTGACCCTCACTCCGTCCCACACACCGTCCCCAGCCTGACCCTCACTGCGTCCCACACACCGCCCCCAGCCTGACCCTCACTCCGTCCCACACACCGCCCCCAGCCTGACCCTCACTCCGTCCCACACACCGTCCTCAGCCTGACCCTCACTGCCTCCCACACACTGTCCCCAGCCTGACCCTCACTGCGTCCCACACACCGCCCCCAACCTGACCCTCACTCCGTCCCACACACCGTCCCCAGCTTGACCCTCACTGCGTCCCACACACCGTCCCCAGCCTGACCCTCACTCCGTCCCACACACCGTCCCCAGCCTGACCCTCACCGCGTCCCACACACCGACCCCAGCCTGACCCTCACTGCTGTCCACACACCGTCCCCAGCCTGACCCTCACTGCGTCCCACACACCGTCCCCAGCCTGACCCTCACTCCGTCCCTCACACCGTCCCCAGCCTGACCCTCACTGCCTTCCACACACCATCCCCAGCCTGACCCTCACTCCGTCCCACACACCGTCCCCAGCCTGACCCTCACTGCCTCCCACACACCGCCCCCAGCCTGACCCTCACTCCGTCCCACACACCGTCCCCAGCCTGACCTTCACTCCGTCCCACACACCGTCCCCAGCCTGACCCTCACTCCGTCCCACACACCGTCCCCAGCCTGACCCTCACTCCGTCCCACACACCGTCCCCAGCCTGACCCTCACTCCGTCCCACACACCGTCCCCAGCCTGACCCTCACTGCCTCCCACACACCGTCCCCAACCTGACCCTCACTGCCTCCCTCACACAGTCCCCAGCCTGACCCTCACTGCGTCCCACACACCGTCCCCAGCCTGACCCTCACTGCGTCCCACACACCGTCCCCAGCCTGACCCTCACTGCGTCCCACACAACACCCCCTGCCTGACCCTTCTGCGTCCCACACAACACCCCCAGCCTGACCCTCAGGACACATTAAAGGTGTGGGGAGAACTATTCAGAGAATGGGATGATTGAAAGGAGAACTTTTATGCAGTAAATGCGATTGAGCTGGAACACAATGTTCACGCACAATGTGAATATCCAGGTCCTGATGAATTGAGTAAGAGTTTGGCGTTACAGTTACTGAGATTACCATCTGAATGTCCACCTGTAGTATCCTCTAATACAAGTTTATAAAATCCATCACTGTCAGTTCAGGTTAGAAACTCACACCATCCTGTTTACTACAGCCCCCCCCCCAACAGCAGCAGGGAGATTGAAGGAAGCATAGGTCAGCAGATTTTGGTAAAGTGTGAATGTAATAGGGTTGTTGTAATGGGTGACTTTAACTTTCTCAATATAGATTGGAACCTCCTTCGAGCAGATGGTTTTGTAAGGTGTGTTCAGGAGGGTTTCCTAACTCAGCACCTTGAAGCGGCCGACGAGGGGAGAGGCCATTTTGATTTTGGTGCTCGGCAATGAGCTGGGGCAGGTGTCAGATCTTGCGGTGGGAGAGTATTTTGCTGATATTGACCACAACTGCCTCACATTCTACACAGCTATGGAGAAGGAGAGAAGCTGGCACAATGGGAGGATATTTAATTGGGGAAAAGGAAACTATGATACTATCAGACGTGAGTTGGGAACCATGGAGTGGGAGCAATTATTCCATGGAAAGGCCACTATAAACATGTGGAGACGGTTTAAGGAACAGTTGTTGTGAGTGATGCATAAATATGTCCCTCTGAGACAGGCAAGAAGGGGCAAGATAAAGGAATCTTGGATGACGAGAGCGGAGGAGATTCTTTTTGAAAGAAAGAAGGCAGCTTACGTAAGGTGGAGGAAGGAAGGGTCTTGCTCAGCTCTAGAGGATTACAGGCAGGCGAGGAAGGAGCTCAAAAATGGCCTGAGGAGAGCCAGGAGGGGGCAGGAACAAGGCTTGACAGGAAGGATTAGGGAGAATCCAAAGACATTTTACACGGATGTGAGGAGTAAGACAATGATCAAAGAAAGAGTAGGTCCGCTCAGGGATAGCATAGGGAACTTGTGTGTAGAGTCTGAGGAGGCAGGGGAACCCCCTACATGAGTTTTTTGCTTCTGTCATTACTAAAGAGAAGGACCTTGTAGTGAATGAAACCATTGAGGAGCAGGTAAGCATGCTGGAACAGATAGAGATTGAGGAAGCTGATGTGCTGAACATTTTGACAAACATTAAGATTGACAAGTCGCCAGGGCCAAACCAGATTTGTCCTCGGCTGCTTTGGGAAGTGAGAAATGTGATTGCTTCGCTGCTTGTGAAGATCCTTACATCCTCGGTCTCCATTGGAGTCGTACCTGAGGACTGGAGGGATGCAAATATAATTCCTCTCTTCAAGAAAGGAAATAGGGAAATCCCCGGCAATTACAGACAAGACACTCTCACGTCTGTCGTATGTAAAGAGTTAGAAAGGATTCTGAGGGACAGGATTTATGAGCATCTGGAAGAGCATGGCTTGATTTAATGCAATCAACACGGCTTTGTGAGGGGCAGGTCTTGCCTCACAAACCTTACTGAGTTCTTTGAGGATGTTACTAGGCAAGTTGATGAGGGTCGAGCTGTGGATGTGGTGTATATGGACTTCAGTAAGGCATTTGATAAGGTTCCCCATGGTAGGCTCATTCAGAGGGTCAGGAGGAATGGGATACCGGGATACAGAATTGGCTGGCCAACAGAAGACAGCGAGTGGTAGTAGAAGGAAAATATTCTGCCTGGAAGTCTGTGGTGAGTGGTGTTCCACAGGGCTCTGTCCTTGGGCCTCTACTGTTTGTAATTTTTATTAATGACTTGGATGAGGGGATTGAAGGAGGGGTCAGCAAGTTTGCAGACCACACAAAGGTTGGCGTGTCGTTGACAGTATAGGGGGCTGTTGTAGGCTGCAGCGGGACATTGACAGGATGCAGAGATGGGCTGAGAGGTGGCAGATGGAGTTCAACCTGGATAAATGGAGGTGATGCATTTTGGAAGGTCAAATTTGAAAGCTGAGTACAGGATTAAAGACAGGATTCTTGGCAGTGTGACGGAACAGAGGGATCTTGGTGTGAAGGTACATAGATCCCTTAAAATGGCTACCCAAGTGGAGAGGGTTGTTAAGAAAGCATATGGTGTTTTGGCTTTCATTAACAGGAGGATTGTGTTTAAGATCCGTGAGATCTTGATACAGCTCTATAAAACTTTGGTTAGAACGCACTTGGAATACTGTGTCCAGTTCTGGTCGCCCTATTATAGGAAAGATGTGGATGCTTTGGAGAGGATTCAGAGGAGGTTTACCAGAATGCTGCCTGGAATGGTGGGCTTATCGAACAAAGAGAGATTGACTGAGCTCGGACTTCTTTCAGTGGAAAAAAGAAGGAAGACAGGGGACCTAATTGAGGTATACAAGATAATGAGAGGCATAGATAGAGTTGATAGCCAGACACTTTTTTCCCAGGGCAGAAATTGCTCACACGAGAGGTCATAGTTTTAAGCTGTTTGGAGGAAAGTGTAGAGGGGATGTCAGAGGCGGGTTCTTTACACAGAGTTGCGAAAGCATGGAATGCGTTGCAAGCAGCAGTTGTGGAAGCGAGGTCATTGGGGATATTTAAGTGACTGCTGGACATGCATATGGTCATAGAAATTTGAGGGTTCATACTTTAGGTTTCCCTTACATGAGGATCGATGGTCGGCACAGCATCAAGGGATGAAGGGCCTGTTCTGTGCTGTACTGTTCGATGTCCTATGTTCTATGTTCTATGAAGTGTATCTGTACCTTTCGACCATCTGCACCCTGTACTGACAGATAGGGCTCCCTCAATACCTTAGAAACCATCCCCTCAGTATCTTTATCCCCAAAGCACCTCGACAGAACATTCACGCCCTCAACACCTCCGAAAACAAACCTGTTGCCCCCTTGGACCGTGTTCATCCCCAAACCTGTTCTCACTGTGATGACCCACAGCCACCTCCAAGATTGGAGCCCAGGGCCCAGAACAGTATTTGAGTCTCTGGATTGATCATACAATCCCTAAGATGTGGAAGCAGGCCATTCGGCCTATCAGGTTCGCACTGACCCTCGGCAGAGCATCCCACCCTACCCCCTCTATCCCCGGATCCCTTCATTTCCTCTGGCTAACCCACCCAGCCTGCACATCTTTGGACAGTGGGTGGGAACTGGAGCACCCGGAGGCTGACACGGAGAGAATGTGCCAACTCCACACAGACAGTCGCCCGAGGCTGGAATCGAACCCGGGTGGGGTGAGGCAACACTGAGCCCCCGTGACCATCCCACCATCTCCTCCCCGTTGATGACCGTTTGATGTCTATACCCGGGGAGTATCGAACTTGTCTAGCGTTTATTTAAGAAAGATTAGGGACAAGGGCAATGCCTCCACAACCTCAAGATGCTTGGTCCCCCTCGAAAAAATATTTATATCAATTTCAAAAAGATACTTTATTCACAAAAAACTTTACGTACAAACATAGTCACTAAAGTTCGGTTCTGTTCAGTCTTTACAACAAGTCTTTGCAATGACATATATCCTCCCCTTGGCTGATAAACTGAAATGTTAGGTCTGAGCTATTCCTTCTGAATGAACATCACAAAGTTACATTGAGAAGGATCTTTGTGAAGTGCCTGTGCTCTGTATCTGTTCTCCCATGTACCCCGCCCTCCGAATACAATACCTTACAAAGCCTGAAACCTGTTTGTCAACTTTCAACAGAAGCAGCCTCAGGGCATTGAACACAGACTGAATGACTCAGTGACGCTCGGATCAGGTCAAATTCTCAAGCAAACAGATGGTGGGGAAAAAATCTCCATGCTTCAGGCTCTCTGCCTTTATTCCTGATGAAGGGCTTTTGCCCGAAACGTCGATTTTGCCTGTCCTCGGATGCTGCCTGAATTGCTTTGCTCTTCCAGCACCACTGATCCAGAAGGTGGTGGGGAAATTCAGCAGAATTCAGCAGGTAGCAACAGTGAAGAGAGAGAGGAACAATTCGCATTTCAAGTGACCCTTCCTCAAAACGGTCTGTTCTGATGGAACCTTCCTGCAGAAATCACTGGATTGAAAGGTGAACTCTCTCTCTGTCTCTTTCTCCCTCTCTCTTCAGGGATGTTGTCGGACATGCTGAGTTTCTTCAGCAATCTCTGTATTGATGTTTCAGGTCTCCAGCGCGTCCGTACAGATTGGTTTTAGGGTTGAATTCTCAAGCTGGCTCTATTAAAGGGATTCAATCCCTCTGCTACAAAGGAGAGTCACTTCCCACAGCTAACAGGTTCGTGATGCCAACATTGTTGGCTCAATCTCTATCATGTCTGAAATTACCATGAAGGCCCCAGCTTCTCAACCTCGCCCCTCACCAGAGGTGTGTGACCCACCAGGCCTCTCTCTCTGACAAGACAGCAGCTCTCGGGTCCTCCTGATCTATACTAACTTCCCAACTTTAAAAGGGCACTCCAGTAAGAGAGCTCTTTACGTGGTTCAGGTCAAAATCCTGGAGCTCCCTCCCTAACATCGTAGGTTGGTGTTTATGAGAGTATGTATCGACAGTATGAATGTTGAGCACTTATTCAAGGGCATGCAGGTAGCTGCCAGAGGAAGTGATGGGGGCTGGTACAATTGTGACATTTAAAAGGCATCAGGATGAGTATGTGAATAGGAAGGGTTTAGAGGGATATCAGCCAAGTGCTAGCTAATGGAATGAAATGAGATGAGAATATCTGGTTGGTATGGACGAGTTGGACAGGAGGGGCTGGTTCCAAGCTGTGCACCTCTGTGACTCTGTGCCTCTGAATAGTCTTTTGCAGAGAGTTTCAGACAGGGTTTGGTTTGTGTGTCTCTCTCAGGCTTCCACAGAATCTGCAAACCCTATGTCTCCAAATTTCCACAAGACTCTATGAAATAGAAGAAAAGAGGGTCAGTACTGAGGGAGTGCTGTTCTGTCAGAGTGTCAGTACTGAGGGGAAGCTGCACTGTCAGAGGGTCAGTGCTGAGGGTCAGTGCTGCCCTGTCAGAGGGTCAGTATTGAGGGAATGCTGCACTGTCAGAGGGTCAGTGCTGAGGGAGTGCTGCACTGTCAGATGGTCAGTACTGAGGGCGTGCTGCACAGTCAGATGGTCAGTACTGAGGGCGTGCTGCACTGTCAGATGGTCAGTACTGAGGGAGTGCTGCACTGTCAGAGGGTTAGTACTGAGGGAGTGCTGCACTGTCAGAGGGTCAGTACTGAGGGGAAGCTGCACTGTCAGAGGGTCAGTGCTGAGGGTCAGTGCTGCCCTGTCAGAGGGTCAGTATTGAGGGAATGCTGCACTGTCAGAGGGTCAGTGCTGAGGGAGTGCTGCACTGTCAGATGGTCAGTACTGAGGGCGTGCTGCACAGTCAGATGGTCAGTACTGAGGGCGTGCTGCACTGTCAGATGGTCAGTACTGAGGGAGTGCTGCACTGTCAGAGGGTTAGTAATGAGGGAGTGCTGCACTGTCAGAGGGTCAGTACTGAGGGAGTGCTGCACTGTCAGAGGGTCAGTGCTGAGGGAGTGCTGCACTGTCAGAGGGTCAGTACTGAGGGAGTGCTGCACTGTCAGAGGGTCAGTACTGAGGGAATGCTGCACTGTCAGAGGGTCAGGACTGAGGGAGTGCTGCACTGTCAGAAGGTCAGTACTGAGGGAGTGCTGCACAGTCAGATGGTCAGTACTGAGGGAGTGCTGCACTGTCAGCGGGTCAGTACTGAGGGAGTGCAGCACTGTCAGAGGGTCAGTACTGAGGGAGTGCTGCACTGTCAGAAGGTCAGTACTGAGGGAGAGCTGCACTGTCAGATGGTCAGTACTGAGGGAGTGCTGCACTGTTAGAGGGTCAGTACTGAGAGAGTGCTGCACTGTCAGAGGGTCAGTACTGAGGGAGTGCTGCACTGTCAGAGGGTCAGTACTGAGAGAGTGCTGCACTGTCAGAGGGTCAGTACTGAGGGAGTGCTGCACTGTCATAGTGTCAGTACTGAGGGAGTGCTGCACTGTCAGATGGTCAGTACTGAGGGAGTGCTGCACTGTCAGAGGGTCAGTACTGAGAGAGTGCTACACTGTCAGAGGGTCAGGACTGAGGGAAAGCTGCACTGTCAGAGGGTCAGTACTGAGGGAGTGCTGCACTGTCAGAGGGTCAGTACTGAGGGAATGCTGCACTGTCAGAGGATCAGTACTGAGGGGGTGCTGCACTGTCAGAGGGTCAGTACTGAGGGAGTGCTGCACTGTCAGAGGGTTAGTACTGAGGGAGTGCTGTACTGTCAGATGGTCAGTACTGAGGGAGTGCTGCACTGTCAGATGGTCAGTACTGAGGGAGTGCTGCACTGTCAGAGTGTCAGTACTGAGAGAGTGCTGCACTGCCAGAGGGTCAGTGCTGAGAGAGTGCTGCACTGTCAGAGGGTCAGGAATGAGGGAGTGCTGCACTGTCAGAAGGTCAGTACTGAGGGAGTGCTGCACAGTCAGATGGTCAGAACTGAGGGAGTGCTGCACTGTCAGCGGGTCAGTACTGAGGGAGTGCTGCACAGTCAGATGGTAAGTACTGAGTGAGTGCTGCACTGTCAGCGGGTGAGTACTGAGGGAGTGCTGCACTGTCAGAGGGTCAGTACTGAGGGAGTGCTGCACTGTCAGAGGGTCAGTACTGAGAACGAGCTGCACTGTCAGATGGTCAGTACTGAGGGAGTGCTGCACTGTCAGATGGTCAGTACTGAGGGAGTGCTGCACTGTGAGAGGGTCAGTACTGAGAGAGTGCTGCACTGTCAGAGGATCAGTACTGAGGGAGTGCTGCACTGTCAGAGGGTCAGTACTGAGGGAGCACTGCACTGTTGAGGGTCAGTACTGAGGGAGTGCTGCACTGTCAGAAGTTCAGTACTGAGGGAGAGCTGCACTGTCAGAGGGTCAATACTGAGGGAATGCTGCACTGTCAGAGGGTCAATACTGAGGGAGTGCTGTACTGTCAGAGGGTCAGTACTGAGGGAGTGCTGCACTGTCAGCGGGTCAGTACTGAGGGAGTGCTGCACTGTCAGAGGGTCAGTACTGAGGGAGTGCTGCACTGTCAGAAGGTCAGTACTGAGGGAGAGCTGCACTGTCAGATGGTCAGTACTGAGGGAGTGCTGCACTGTCAGAGGGTCAGTACTGAGAGAGTGCTGCACTGTCAGATGGTCAGTACTGAGGGAGTGCTGCACAGTCAGAGGGTCAGTACTGAGAGAGTGCTGCACTGTCAGAGGGTCAGTACTGAGGGAGTGCTGCACTGTCAGAGGGTCAGTACTGAGGGAGTGCTGCACTGTCAGAGGGTCAGTACTGAGGGCGAGCTGCACTGTCAGATGGTCAGTACTGAGGGAGTGCTGCACTGTCAGATGGTCAGTACTGAGGGAGTGCTGCACTGTGAGAGGGTCAGTACTGAGAGAGTGCTGCACTGTCAGAGGATCAGTACTGAGGGAATGCTGCACTGTCAGAGTGTCAGTACTGAGGGAGTGCTGCACTGTCAGATGGTCAGTACTGAGGGAGTGCAGCACTGACAGAAGGTCAGTACTGACGGATTGCTGCACTGTCAGAGGGTCAGTACTGAGGGAGCACTGCACTGTTGAGGGTCAGTACTGAGGGAGTGCTGCACTGTCAGAAGTTCAGTACTGAGGGAGAGCTGCGCTGTCAGAGGGTCAATACTGAGGGAATGCTGCACTGTCAGAGGGTCAATACTGAGGGAGTGCTGTACTGTCAGAGGGTCAGTACTGAGGGAGTGCTGCACTGTCCGAGGGTCAGTACTGAGGGAGTGCTGCACTGTCAGAGGGTCAGTACTGACGGAGTGCTGCACTGCCAGAGGGTCAGTACTGTGGGAGAGCTGTACTGTCAGAGGGTCAGTACTGAGGGAGTGCTGCACTGTCAGCGGGTCAGTACTGAGGGAGTGCTGCACTGTCAGAGGGTCAGTACTGAGGGGGTGCTGCATTGTCAGAGGGTCAGTACTGAGGGAAGGCTGCACTGTCAGATGGTCAGTACTGAGGGAGTGCTGCACTGTCAGAGGGTCAGTACTGAGAGAATGCTGCACTGTCAGATGGTCAGTACTGAGGGAGTGCTGCACTGTCAGATGGTCAGGACTGAGTGAGAGCTGCACTGTCAGAGGGTCAGTACTGAGAGAGTGCTGCACTGTCAGAGGGTCAGTGCTGAGGGAGTGCTGCACTGTCAGAGGGTCAGGACTGAGGGAGTGCTGCACTGGCAGAAGGTCAGTACTGAGGGAGTGCTGCACAGTCAGATGGTCAGTACTGAGGGAGTGCTGCACTGTCAGCGGGTCAGTACTGAGGGAGTGCTGCGCATGCAGATGGTAAGTACTGAGGGAGTGCTGCACTGTCAGCGGGTGAGTACTGAGGGAGTGCTGCACTGTCAGAGGGTCAGTACTGAGGGAGTGCTGCACTGTCCGAGAGTCAGTACTGAGGGAGTGCTGCACTGTCAGAGGGTCAGTACTGAGGGAATGCTGCACTGTCAGAAGGTAAGTACTGAGGGAGTGCTGCACTGTCAGAGGGTCAGTACTGAGAGAGTGCTGCACTGTCAGATGGTCAGTACTGAGGGAGTGCTGCACTGTCAGAGGGTCAGTACTGAGAGAGTGCTGCACTGTCAGAGGGTCAGTACTGAGGGAGTGTTGCACTGTCAGAGTGTCAGTACTGAGGGAGTGCTGCACTGTCAGATGGTCAGTACTGAGGGAGTGCTGCACTGTCAGAGGGTCAGTACTGAGGGAGTGCTGCACTGTCAGAGGGTCAGTACTGAGGGAGAGCTGTACTGTCAGATGGTCAGTACAGTGGTAATGCTGCACTCTCAGAGGGTCAGTACTGAGGGAGTGCTGCACTGTCAGAGGGTCAGTACTGAGGAAATGCTGCACTGCCAGAGAGTCAGTACTGAGGATGAGCTGCACTGTCCGAGTTTCAGTACTGAGGGAGTGCAGCACTGTCAGAGGGTCAGAACTGAGGGAGAGCTGCACTGTCAGATGGTCAGTACTGAGGGAGTGCCGCATTGCCAGAGGGTCAGTACTGAGGGAGTGCTGCACTGTCAGTGGGTCAGTGCTGAGGGAGTGCTGCACTGTCAGAGGGTCAGTACTGAGGGAGTGCTGCACTGTCAGAGGGTCAGTACTGAGGGAGCGCTGCACTGTCAGAGGGTCAGTACTGAGGGAGTTCTGCACTGCCAGAGGTTCAGTATTGAGGGAGAGCTGCACTGTCAGAGGGTCAGTACTGAGGGAGCACTGCACTGTTGAGGGTCAGTACTGAGGGAGTGCTGCACTGTCAGAAGTTCAGTACTGAGGGAGAGCTGCACTGTCAGAGGGTCAGTACTGAGGGAGTGCTGCACTGTCCGAGGGTGAGTACTGAGGGAGTGCTGCACTGTCAGAGGGTCAGTACTGAGGGAGTGCTGCACTGTCAGATGGTCAGTACTGAGGGAGAGCTGCACTGTCAGAGGGTCAGTACTGAGGGAGTGTTGCACTGTCCGAGGGTGAGTACTGAGGGAGTGCTGCACAGTCAGCTGGTAAGTACTGAGTGAGTGCTGCACTGTCAGCGGGTGAGTACTGAGAAGGAGCTGCACTGTCAGATGGTCAGTACTGAGGGAGTGCTGCACTGTCAGATGGTCAGTACTGAGGGAGTGCTGCACTGTGAGAGGGTCAGTACTGAGAGAGTGCTGCACTGTCAGAGGATCAGTACTGAGGGAGTGCTGCACTGTCAGAGGGTCAGTACTGAGGGAGCACTGCACTGTTGAGGGTCAGTACTGAGGGAGTGCTGCACTGTCAGAAGTTCAGTACTGAGGGAGAGCTGCACTGTCAGAGGGTCAATACTGAGGGAATGCTGCACTGTCAGAGGGTCAATACTGAGGGAGTGCTGTACTGTCAGAGGGTCAGTACTGAGGGAGTGCTGCACTGTCAGAGGGTCAGTACTGAGGGAGTGCAGCACTGTCAGAGGGTCAGTACTGAGGGAGTGCTGCACTGTCAGAAGGTCAGTACTGAGGGAGAGCTGCACTGTCAGATGGTCAGTACTGAGGGAGTGCTGCACTGTCAGAGGGTCAGTACTGAGAGAGTGCTGCACTGTCAGATGGTCAGTACTGAGGGAGTGCTGCACTGTCAGAGGGTCAGTACTGAGAGAGTGCTGCACTGTCAGAGGGTCAGTACTGAGGGAGTGCTGCACTGTCATAGTGTCAGTACTGAGGGAGTGCTGCACTGTCAGATGGTCAGTACTGAGGGAGTGCTGCACTGTCAGAGGGTCAGTACTGAGAGAGTGCTACACTGTCAGAGGGTCAGTACTGAGGGAAAGCTGCACTGTCAGAGGTTCAGTACTGAGGGAGTGCTGTACTGTCAGATGGTCAGTACTGAGGGAATGCTGCACCGTCAGAGGATCAGTACTGAGGGGGTGCTGCACTGTCAGAGGGTCAGTACTGAGGGAGAGCTGCACTGTCAGAGGGTTAGTACTGAGGGAGTGCTGTACTGTCAGATGGTCAGTACTGAGGGAGTGCTGCACTGTCAGATGGTCAGTACTGAGGGAGTGCTGCACTGTCAGAGTGTCAGTACTGAGAGAGTGCTGCACTGCCAGAGGGTCAGTGCTGAGAGAGTGCTGCACTGTCAGAGGGTCAGGAATGAGGGAGTGCTGCACTGTCAGAAGGTCAGTACTGAGGGAGTGCTGCACAGTCAGATGGTCAGAACTGAGGGAGTGCTGCACTGTCAGCGGGTCAGTACTGAGGGAGTGCTGCACAGTCAGATGGTAAGTACTGAGTGAGTGCTGCACTATCAGCGGGTCAGTACTGAGGGAGTGCTGCACTGTCAGAGGGTCAGTACTGAGGGAGTGCTGCACTGTCAGAGGGTCAGTACTGAGGGCGAGCAGCACTGTCAGATGGTCAGTACTGAGGGAGTGCTGCACTGTCAGATGGTCAGTACTGAGGGAGTGCTGCACTGTGAGAGGGTCAGTACTGAGAGAGTGCTGCACTGTCAGAGGATCAGTACTGAGGGAGTGCTGCACTGTCAGAGTGTCAGTACTGAGGGAGTGCTGCACTGTCAGATGGTCAGTACTGAGGGAGTGCAGCACTGACAGAAGGTCAGTACTGACGGATTGCTGCACTGTCAGAGGGTCAGTAATGAGGGAGCACTGCACTGTTGAGGGTCAGTACTGAGGGAGTGCTGCACTGTCAGAAGTTCAGTACTGAGGGAGAGCTGCGCTGTCAGAGGGTCAATACTGAGGGAATGCTGCACTGTCAGAGGGTCAATACTGAGGGAGTGCTGTACTGTCAGAGGGTCAGTACTGAGGGAGTGCTGCACTGTCCGAGGGTCAGTACTGAGGGAGTGCTGCACTGTCAGAGGGTCAGTACTGACGGAGTGCTGCACTGCCAGAGGGTCAGTACTGTGGGAGAGCTGTACTGTCAGAGGGTCAGTACTGAGGGAGTGCTGCACTGTCAGCGGGTCAGTACTGAGGGAGTGCTGCACTGTCAGAGGGTCAGTACTGAGGGGGTGCTGCATTGTCAGAGGGTCCGTACTGAGGGAAGGCTGCACTGTCAGATGGTCAGTACTGAGGGAGTGCTGCACTGTCAGAGGGTCAGTACTGAAGGAGTGCTGTACTGTCAGATGGTCAGTACTGAGGGAATGCTGCACTGTCAGATGGTCAGTACTGAGGGAGTGCTGCACTGTCAGATGGTCAGGACTGAGTGAGAGCTGCACTGTCAGAGGGTCAGTACTGAGAGAGTGCTGCACTGTCAGAGGGTCAGTGCTGAGGGAGTGCTGCACTGTCAGAGGGTCAGGACTGAGGGAGTGCTGCACTGTCAGAAGGTCAGTACTGAGGGAGTGCTGCACAGTCAGATGGTCAGTACTGAGGGAGTGCTGCACTGTCAGCGGGTCAGTACTGAGGGAGTGCTGCGCATGCAGATGGTAAGTACTGAGGGAGTGCTGCACTGTCAGCGGGTGAGTACTGAGGGAGTGCTGCACTGTCAGAGGGTCAGTACTGAGGAAATGCTGCACTGCCAGAGAGTCAGTACTGAGGATGAGCTGCACTGTCCGAGTTTCAGTACTGAGGGAGTGCAGCACTGTCAGAGGGTCAGAACTGAGGGAGAGCTGCACTGTCAGATGGTCAGTACTGAGGGAGTGCCGCATTGCCAGAGGGTCAGTACTGAGGGAGTGCTGCACTGTCAGTGGGTCAGTGCTGAGGGAGTGCTGCACTGTCAGAGGGTCAGTACTGAGGGAGTGCTGCACTGTCAGAGGGTCAGTACTGAGGGAGCGCTGCACTGTCAGAGGGTCAGTACTGAGGGAGTGCTGCACTGCCAGAGGTTCAGTATTGAGGGAGAGCTGCACTGTCAGAGGGTCAGTACTGAGGGAGCACTGCACTGTTGAGGGTCAGTACTGAGGGAGTGCTGCACTGTCAGAAGTTCAGTACTGAGGGAGAGCTGCACTGTCAGAGGGTCAGTACTGAGGGAGTGCTGCACTGTCCGAGGGTGAGTACTGAGGGAGTGCTGCACTGTCAGAGGGTCAGTACTGAGGGAGTGCTGCACTGTCAGATGGTCAGTACTGAGGGAGAGCTGCACTGTCAGAGGGTCAGTACTGAGGGAGTGTTGCACTGTCTGAGGGTGAGTACTGAGGGAGTGCTGCACAGTCAGATGGTAAGTACTGAGTGAGTGCTGCACTGTCAGCGGGTGAGTACTGAGAACGAGCTGCACTGTCAGATGGTCAGTACTGAGGGAGTGCTGCACTGTCAGATGGTCAGTACTGAGGGAGTGCTGCACTGTGAGAGGGTCAGTACTGAGAGAGTGCTGCACTGTCAGAGGATCAGTACTGAGGGAGTGCTGCACTGTCAGAGGGTCAGTACTGAGGGAGCACTGCACTGTTGAGGGTCAGTACTGAGGGAGTGCTGCACTGTCAGAAGTTCAGTACTGAGGGAGAGCTGCACTGTCAGAGGGTCAATACTGAGGGAATGCTGCACTGTCAGAGGGTCAATACTGAGGGAGTGCTGTACTGTCAGAGGGTCAGTACTGAGGGAGTGCTGCACTGTCAGCGGGTCAGTACTGAGGGAGTGCAGCACTGTCAGAGGGTCAGTACTGAGGGAGTGCTGCACTGTCAGAAGGTCAGTACTGAGGGAGAGCTGCACTGTCAGATGGTCAGTACTGAGGGAGTGCTGCACTGTCAGAGGGTCAGTACTGAGAGAGTGCTGCACTGTCAGATGGTCAGTACTGAGGGAGTGCTGCACTGTCAGAGGGTCAGTACTGAGAGAGTGCTGCACTGTCAGAGGGTCAGTACTGAGGGAGTGCTGCACTGTCATAGTGTCAGTACTGAGGGAGTGCTGCACTGTCAGAGGGTCAGTACTGAGGGAGTGCTGCACTGTCAGAGGGTCAGTACTGAGAGAGTGCTACACTGTCAGAGGGTCAGTACTGAGGGAAAGCTGCACTGTCAGAGGGTCAGTACTGAGGGAGTGCTGTACTGTCAGATGGTCAGTACTGAGGGAATGCTGCACCGTCAGAGGATCAGTACTGAGGGGGTGCTGCACTGTCAGAGGGTCAGTACTGAGGGAGAGCTGCACTGTCAGAGGGTTAGTACTGAGGGAGTGCTGTACTGTCAGATGGTCAGTACTGAGGGAGTGCTGCACTGTCAGATGGTCAGTACTGAGGGAGTGCTGCACTGTCAGAGTGTCAGTACTGAGAGAGTGCTGCACTGCCAGAGGGTCAGTGCTGAGAGAGTGCTGCACTGTCAGAGGGTCAGGAATGAGGGAGTGCTGCACTGTCAGAAGGTCAGTACTGAGGGAGTGCTGCACAGTCAGATGGTCAGAACTGAGGGAGTGCTGCACTGTCAGCGGGTCAGTACTGAGGGAGTGCTGCACTGTCAGAGGGTCAGTACTGAGGGAGTGCTGCACTGTCAGAGGGTCAGTACTGAGGGAGTGCTGCACTGTCAGATGGTAAGTACTGAGTGAGTGCTGCACTATCAGCGGGTCAGTACTGAGGGAGTGCTGCACTGTCAGAGGGTCAGTACTGAGGGAGTGCTGCACTGTCAGAGGGTCAGTACTGAGGGCGAGCTGCACTGTCAGATGGTCAGTACTGAGGGAGTGCTGCACTGTCAGATGGTCAGTACTGAGGGAGTGCTGCACTGTGAGAGGGTCAGTACTGAGAGAGTGCTGCACTGTCGGAGGATCAGTACTGAGGGAGTGCTGCACTGTCAGAGTGTCAGTACTGAGGGAGTGCTGCACTGTCAGATGGTCAGTACTGAGGGAGTGCAGCACTGACAGAAGGTCAGTACTGACGGATTGCTGCACTGTCAGAGGGTCAGTACTGAGGGAGCACTGCACTGTTGAGGGTCAGTACTGAGGGAGTGCTGCACTGTCAGAAGTTCAGTACTGAGGGAGAGCTGCGCTGTCAGAGGGTCAATACTGAGGGAATGCTGCACTGTCAGAGGGTCAATACTGAGGGAGTGCTGTACTGTCAGAGGGTCAGTACTGAGGGAGTGCTGCACTGTCCGAGGGTCAGTACTGAGGGAGTGCTGCACTGTCAGAGGGTCAGTACTGACGGAGTGCTGCACTGCCAGAGGGTCAGTACTGTGGGAGAGCTGTACTGTCAGAGGGTCAGTACTGAGGGAGTGCTGCACTGTCAGCGGGTCAGTACTGAGGGAGTGCTGCACTGTCAGAGGGTCAGTACTGAGGGGGTGCTGCATTGTCAGAGGGTCCGTACTGAGGGAAGGCTGCACTGTCAGATGGTCAGTACTGAGGGAGTGCTGCACTGTCAGAGGGTCAGTACTGAAGGTGTGCTGTACTGTCAGATGGTCAGTACTGAGGGAATGCTGCACTGTCAGATGGTCAGTACTGAGGGAGTGCTGCACTGTCAGATGGTCAGGACTGAGTGAGAGCTGCACTGTCAGAGGGTCAGTACTGAGAGAGTGCTGCACTGTCAGAGGGTCAGTGCTGAGGGAGTGCTGCACTGTCAGAGGGTCAGGACTGAGGGAGTGCTGCACTGTCAGAAGGTCAGTACTGAGGGAGTGCTGCACAGTCAGATGGTCAGTACTGAGGGAGTGCTGCACTGTCAGCGGGTCAGTACTGAGGGAGTGCTGCGCATGCAGATGGTAAGTACTGAGGGAGTGCTGCACTGTCAGCGGGTGAGTACTGAGGGAGTGCTGCACTGTCAGAGGGTCAGTACTGAGGGAGTGCTGCACTGTCCGAGAGTCAGTACTGAGGGAGTGCTGCACTGTCAGAGGGTCAGTACTGAGGGAATGCTGCACTGTCAGAAGGTAAGTACTGAGGGAGTGCTGCACTGTCAGAGGGTCAGTACTGAGAGAGTGCTGCACTGTCAGATGGTCAGTACTGAGGGAGTGCTGCACTGTCAGAGGGTCAGTACTGAGAGAGTGCTGCACTGTCAGAGGGTCAGTACTGAGGGAGTGTTGCACTGTCAGAGTGTCAGTACTGAGGGAGTGCTGCACTGTCAGATGGTCAGTACTGAGGGAGTGCTGCACTGTCAGAGGGTCAGTACTGAGGGAGTGCTGCACTGTCAGAGGGTCAGTACTGAGGGAGAGTTGTACTGTCAGATGGTCAGTACAGTGGTAATGCTGCACTCTCAGAGGGTCAGTACTGAGGGAGTGCTGCACTGTCAGAGGGTCAGTACTGAGGAAATGCTGCACTGCCAGAGAGTCAGTACTGAGGATGAGCTGCACTGTCCGAGTTTCAGTACTGAGGGAGTGCAGCACTGTCAGAGGGTCAGAACTGAGGGAGAGCTGCACTGTCAGATGGTCAGTACTGAGGGAGTGCCGCATTGCCAGAGGGTCAGTACTGAGGGAGTGCTGCACTGTCAGTGAGTCAGTGCTGAGGGAGTGCTGCACTGTCAGAGGGTCAGTACTGAGGGAGTGCTGCACTGTCAGAGGGTCAGTACTGAGGGAGCGCTGCACTGTCAGAGGGTCAGTACTGAGGGAGTGCTGCACTGCCAGAGGTTCAGTATTGAGGGAGAGCTGCACTGTCAGAGGGTCAGTGCTGAGGGAGTGATACACTGTCAGAGGGTCAGTACTGAGGGAGTGCTGCACTGTCAGAGGGTCAGTACTGAGGGAGTGGCTGCACTGACAGGTGGTCAGTACTGAGGGAGAGCTGCACTGTCAGAGGGTCAGTGCTGAGGGAGTGCAGCACTGTCAGAGGGTCAGTACTGAGAGAGTGCTGCACTGTCAGAGGGTCAGTAGTGAGGGAGTGCTGTACTGTCAGATGGTCAGTACTGAGGGAATGCTGCACTGTCAGATGGTCAGTACTGAGGGAGTGCTGCACTGTCAGATGGTCAGGACTGAGTGAGAGCTGCACTGTCAGAGGGTCAGTACTGAGAGAGTGCTGCACTGTCAGAGGGTCAGTGCTGAGGGAGTGCTGCACTGTCAGAGGGTCAGGACTGAGGGAGTGCTGCACTGTCAGAAGGTCAGTACTGAGGGAGTGCTGCACAGTCAGATGGTCAGTATTGAGGGAGTGCTGCACTGTCAGCGGGTCAGTACTGAGGGAGTGCTGCGCATGCAGATGGTAAGTACTGAGGGAGTGCTGCACTGTCAGCGGGTGAGTACTGAGGGAGTGCTGCACTGTCAGAGGGTCAGTACTGAGGGAGTGCTGCACTGTCCGAGAGTCAGTACTGAGGGAGTGCTGCACTGTCAGAGGGTCAGTACTGAGGGAATGCTGCACTGTCAGAAGGTAAGTACTGAGGGAGTGCTGCACTGTCAGAGGGTCAGTACTGAGAGAGTGCTGCACTGTCAGATGGTCAGTACTGAGGGAGTGCTGCACTGTCAGAGGGTCAGTACTGAGAGAGTGCTGCACTGTCAGAGGGTCAGTACTGAGGGAGTGTTGCACTGTCAGAGTGTCAGTACTGAGGGAGTGCTGCACTGTCAGATGGTCAGTACTGAGGGAGTGCTGCACTGTCAGAGGGTCAGTACTGAGGGAGTGCTGCACTGTCAGAGGGTCAGTACTGAGGGAGAGTTGTACTGTCAGATGGTCAGTACAGTGGTAATGCTGCACTCTCAGAGGGTCAGTACTGAGGGAGTGCTGCACTGTCAGAGGGTCAGTACTGAGGAAATGCTGCACTGCCAGAGAGTCAGTACTGAGGATGAGCTGCACTGTCCGAGTTTCAGTACTGAGGGAGTGCAGCACTGTCAGAGGGTCAGAACTGAGGGAGAGCTGCACTGTCAGATGCTCAGTACTGAGGGAGTGCCGCATTGCCAGAGGGTCAGTACTGAGGGAGTGCTGCACTGTCAGTGAGTCAGTGCTGAGGGAGTGCTGCACTGTCAGAGGGTCAGTACTGAGGGAGTGCTGCACTGTCAGAGGGTCAGTACTGAGGGAGCGCTGCACTGTCAGAGGGTCAGTACTGAGGGAGTGCTGCACTGCCAGAGGTTCAGTATTGAGGGAGAGCTGCACTGTCAGAGGGTCAGTGCTGAGGGAGTGATACACTGTCAGAGGGTCAGTACTGAGGGAGTGCTGCACTGTCAGAGGGTCAGTACTGAGGGAGTGGCTGCACTGACAGGTGGTCAGTACTGAGGGAGAGCTGCACTGTCAGAGGGTCAGTGCTGAGGGAGTGCAGCACTGTCAGAGGGTCAGTACTGAGAGAGTGCTGCACTGTCAGAGGGTCAGTACTGAGGGAGTGCTGCACTGCCAGAGGGTCAGTACTGAGGGAGTGCTGCACAGTCAGAGGGTCAGTACTGAGGGAGTGCTGCACTGACAGGTGGTCAGTACTGAGGGAGAGCTGCACTGTCAGAGGGTCAGTGCTGAGGGAGTGCTGCACTGTCAGAGGGTCAGTGCTGAGGGAGTGCTGCACTGTCAGAGGGTCAGTACTGAGGGAGTGGCTGCACTGACAGGTGGTCAGTACTGAGGGAGAGCTGCACTGTCAGAGGGTCAGTGCTGAGGGAGTGCAGCACTGTCAGAGGGTCAGTACTGAGGGAGTGCTGCACTGTCAGAGGGTCAGTACTGAGGGAGTGCTGCACTGCCAGAGGGTCAGTACTGAGGGAGTGCTGCACAGTCAGAGGGTCAGTACTGAGGGAGTGCTGCACTGACAGGTGGTCAGTACTGAGGGAGAGCTGCACTGTCAGAGGGTCTGTGCTGAGGGAGTGCTGCACTGTCAGAGGGTCAGTGCTGAGGGAGTGCTGCACTGTCAGAGGGCCAGTACTGAGGGAGTGCTGCACTGTCAGAGGGTCAGTGCTGAGGGAGTGCTGCACTGTCAGAAGGTCAGTACTGAGGGAATGCTGCACGGCCAGAGGGTCAGTACTGAGGGAGTGCTGCACTGTCAGAGGGTCAATACTGAGAGAGTGCTGCACTGTCAGAGGGGCAGTACTGAGGGAGAGCTGCACTGTCAGATGGTCAGTACTGAGGGAGTGCTGCACTGTCAGAGGGTCAGTGCTGAGGGAGTGCTGCAATGTCAGAGGGTCAGTACTGAGGGAGTGCTGCACTGTCAAGGGTCAGTACTGAGGGAGTGCTGCACTGCCAGAGGGTCAGTACTGAGGCATTGCTGCACTATCAGAGGTTCATTGCTGAGGGGGTGCTACACTGTCAGAGGGTCAATACTGAGGGAGTGCTGCACTGTCAGAGGGTCAGTACTGAGGGACTGCTGCACTGTCAGAGGGTCAGTACTGAGGGAGTGCTGCAAAGCCTGGGGGTCAGTACTGAGGGAGTGCTGCACTGTCAGAGGGTCAGTACTGAGGGAGTACTGCACTGTGAGATGGTCAGTACTGAGGGAGAGCTGCACTGTCAGAGGCTCAGTGCTGAGGGAGTGCTGCACGGTCTGAGGGTCAGTGCTGAGGGGGTGCTGCACTGTCAGAGTGTCAGTACTGAGGGATTGCTGCACTGTCAGAAGGTCAGTGCTGAGGGAGAGCTGCACTGTCAGAGGGTCAGTACTGAGGCAGAGCTGCACTGTCAGAGGGTCAGTACCGAGCGGGTGCTGCACTGTCAGAGGGTCAGTACTGAGGGAGTGCTGCACTGTCAGAGGGTCAGTGCTGAGGGAGTGCTGCACTGTCAGAGGGTCAGTACTGAGGGAATGCTGCACTGTCAGAGGGTCAGTACTGAGGGAGAGCTGCACTGTCAGAGGGTCAGTACTGAGGGAGAGCTGCACTGTCAGAGGGTCAGTACTGAGGGAGAGCTGCACTGTAAGAGGGTCAGTACCGAGCGGGTGCTGCACTCTCAGAGGGTCAGTACTGAGGGAGTGCTGCACTGTTAGAGGATCAGTACTGAGGGAGTGATGCACTGTCAGAGGATCAGTACTGAGGGAGTGCTGCACTGTTAGAGGATCAGTACTAAGGGAGTGCTGCACTGTCAGCGGGTCAGTACTGAGGGAGAGCTGCACTGTCAGACGGTCAGTACTGAGGGAGTACTGCACTGTCAGAGGGTCAGTACTGAGGGAATGCTGCACTGCCAGAGTGTCAGTTCTGAGGGAGTGCTGCACTGTCAGAGGGTCAGTACTGAGGGAGTGCTGCACTGTCAGAGGGTCAGTACTGAGGGAGTGCTGCACTGTCAGAGGGTCAGTACTGAGGGAGTACTGCACTGTTAGAGGATCAGTACTGAGGGAGTGCTGCACTGTCAGAGGGTCAGTACTGAGGGAGTACTGCACTGTCAGAGGGTCAGTACTGAGGGAGTGCCGTACTGTCAGAGGGTCAGTACTGAGGGAGTGCTGCACTTTCAGAGGATCAGTACTGAGGGTGTACTGCACCGTCAGAGGGTCAGTACTGAGGGAATGCCGCACTGTCAGAGGGTCAGTACTGAGGGAGTACTGCACAGTCAGAGGGTCAGTATTGAGGGAGTGCTCCACTGTTAGAGGATCAGTACTGAGGGAGTGCTGCAGTGTCAGAGGGTCAGTACTGAGGGAGTACTGCACTTTCAGAGGGTCAGTACTGAGGGAATGCTGCACTGCCAGAGTGTCAGTACTGAGGGAGTGCTGCACTTTCAGAGGGTTAGTACTGAGGGAGTGCTGCACTGTCAGAGGGTCAGTACTGAGGGAGTGCTGCACTGTCAGAGGGTTAGTACAGAGAGAGTGCACCACTGACAGAGGGTTAGTACAGAGAGAATGCTACACTGTCAGATAGACAGTACTGAGGCACTGCTGGACGGTCAGACGTGCAGGACCGAGGCAGAAGTTCAGTACTGAGGGAGTGATACACTGTCAGAGGGTCAGTACTGAGGGAGTGCTGCACTGTCAGAGGGTCAGTACTGAGGGAGTGGCTGCACTGACAGGTGCTCAGTACTGAGGGAGAGCTGCACTGTCAGAGGGTCAGTGCTGAGGGAGTGCAGCACTGTCAGAGGGTCAGTACTGAGAGAGTGCTGCACTGTCAGAGGGTCAGTACTGAGGGAGTGCTGCACTGCCAGAGGGTCAGTACTGAGGGAGTGCTGCACAGTCAGAGGGTCAGTACTGAGGGAGTGCTGCACTGACAGGTGGTCAGTACTGAGGGAGAGCTGCACTGTCAGAGGGTCAGTGCTGAGGGAGTGCTGCACTGTCAGAGGGTCAGTGCTGAGGGAGTGCTGCACTGTCAGAGGGTCAGTACTGAGGGAGTGGCTGCACTGACAGGTGGTCAGTACTGAGGGAGAGCTGCACTGTCAGAGGGTCAGTGCTGAGGGAGTGCAGCACTGTCAGAGGGTCAGTACTGAGGGAGTGCTGCACTGTCAGAGGGTCAGTACTGAGGGAGTGCTGCACTGCCAGAGGGTCAGTACTGAGGGAGTGCTGCACAGTCAGAGGGTCAGTACTGAGGGAGTGCTGCACTGACAGGTGGTCAGTAGTGAGGGAGAGCTGCACTGTCAGAGGGTCAGTGCTGAGGGAGTGCTGCACTGTCAGAGGGTCAGTGCTGAGGGAGTGCTGCACTGTCAGAGGGCCAGTACTGAGGGAGTGCTGCACTGTCAGAGGGTCAGTGCTGAGGGAGTGATGCACTGTCAGAAGGTCAGTACTGAGGGAATGCTGCACGGCCAGAGGGTCAGTACTGAGGGAGTGCTGCACTGTCAGAGGGTCAGTACTGAGAGAGTGCTGCACTGTCAGAAGGGCAGTACTGAGGGAGAGCTGCACTGTCAGATGGTCAGTACTGAGGGAGTGCTGCACTGTCAGAGGGTCAGTGCTGAGGGAGTGCTGCAATGTCAGAGGGTCAGTACTGAGGGAGTGCTGCACTGTCAAGGGTCAGTACTGAGGGAGTGCTGCACTGCCAGAGGGTCAGTACTGAGGCATTGCTGCACTATCAGAGGTTCAGTGCTGAGGGGGTGCTACACTGTCAAAGGGTCAATACTGAGGGAGTGCTGCACTGTCAGAGGGTCAGTACTGAGGGAGTGCTGCACTGTCAGAGGGTCAGTACTGAGGGAGTGCTGCAAAGCCTGGGGGTCAGTACTGAGGGAGTGCTGCACTGTCAGAGGGTCAGTACTGAGGGAGTACTGCACTGTGAGATGGTCAGTACTGAGGGAGAGCCAGACTGTCAGAGGCTCAGTGCTGAGGGAGTGCTGCACGGTCTGAGGGACAGTGCTGAGGGGGTGCTGCACTGTCAGAGTGTCAGTACTGAGGGATTGCTGCACTGTCAGAAGGTCAGTGCTGAGGGAGAGCTGCACTGTCAGAGGGTCAGTACTGAGGCAGAGCTGCACTGTCAGAGGGTCAGTACCGAGCGGGTGCTGCACTGTCAGAGGGTCAGTACTGAGGGAGTGCTGCACTGTCAGAGGGTCAGTACTGAGGGAGAGCTGCACTGTCAGAGGGTCAGTACTGAGGGACTGCTGATCTGTCAGAAGTTCAGTGCTGAGGGAGAGCTGCACTGTCAGAGGGTCAGTACTGAGGGAGTGCTGCACTGTCAGAGGCTCAGTACTGAGAGAGTGCTGCACTGTCAGAGGGTCAGTACTGAGGGAGAACTGCACTGTCAGAGGGTCAGTACTGAGAGAGTGCTGTACTGTCAGATGGTCAGTACTGAGGGAATGCTGCACTGTCAGAGGGTCAGTACTGAGGGAGTGCTGCACAGTAAAGGGTCAGTACTGAGGGAGTGCTGCACTGTCCGAGGGTCAGTACTGAGGGGGTGCAGCACAGTTAGAGGGTCAGTACCGAGGGAGTGCTGCACTGTCAGAGGGTCAGTACTGAGGGTGTGATGCACTGCCAGAGGGTCAGTACTGAGGGTGAGCTGTACTGTCAGAGGGTCAGTACTGAGGGAGAGCTGCGCAGTCAGATGGTCAGGACTGAGGGAGTGCTGCACTGTCAAGGGTCAGTACTGAGGGAGTGCTGCACTGCCAGAGGGTCAGTACTGAGGCATTGCTGCACTATCAGAGGGTCAGTGCTGAGGGGCTGCTACACTGTCAGAGGGTCAATACTGAGGGAGTGCTGCACTGTCAGAGGGTCAGTACTGAGGGAGTGCTGCACAGTCAGAGGGTCAGTACTGAGGGAGTGCTGCACAGCCTGGGGGTCAGTACTGAGGGAGTGCTGCACTGTCAGAGGGTCAGTACTGAGGGAGTGCTGCACTGTGAGATGGTCAGTACTGAGGGAGAGCTGCACTGTCAGAGGCTCAGTGCTGAGGGAGTGCTGCACGGTCTGAGGGTCAGTGCTGAGGGGGTGCTGCACTGTCAGAGTGTCAGTACTGAGGGATTGCTGCACTGTCAGAAGGTCAGTGCTGAGGGAGAGCTGCACTGTCAGAGGGTCAGTACTGAGGCAGAGCTGCACTGTCAGAGGGTCAGTACCGAGCGGGTGCTGCACAGTCAGAGGGTCAGTACTGAGGGAGTGCTGCACTGTCAGAGGGTCAGTACTGAGGGAGAGCTGCACTGTCAGAGGGTCAGTACTGAGGGACTGCTGAACTGTCAGAAGTTCAGTGCTGAGGGAGAGCTGCACTGTCAGAGGGTCAGTACTGAGGGAGTGCTGCACTGTCAGAGGGTCAGTGCTGAGGGAGTGTTGCACTGTCAGAAGGTCAGTACTGAGGGAGTGCTGCATTGTCAGAGGGTCAGTACTGAGGGAGTGCTGCACGGTCTCGTGGTCAGTGCTGAGGGAGTGCTGCACTGTCAGAGGGTCAGTACTGAGTGAGTGCTGCACTGTCAGAGGGTCAGTGCTGAAGGAGAGCTGCACTGTCAGAGGGTCAGTACTGAGGGAGAGCTGCACTGTCAGAGGGTCAGTACCGAGCGGGTGCTGCACTGTCAGAGGGTCAGTACTGAGGGAGTGCTGCACTGTCAGAGGGTCAGTACTGAGGGAGAGCTGTACTGTCCGAGGGTCAGTACTGAGGTAGTGCTGCACTGTCAGAGGGTCAGTACTGAGGGAGTGCTGCACTGACAGGTGGTCAGTACTGAGGGAGAGCTGCACTGTCAGAGGGTCAGTGCTGAGGGAGTGCTGCACTGTCCGAGGGTCAGTGCTGAGGGAGTGCTGCACTGTCAGAGGCTCGGTACTGAGGGAGTGCTGCACTGTCAGAGGGTCAGTGCTGAGGGAGTGCTGCACTGTCAGAGGGTCAGTACTGAGGGAATGCTGCACTGCCAGAGGGTCAGTACTGAGGGAGTGCTGCACTGTCAGAGGGTCAGTACTGAGAGAGTGCTGCACTGTCAGAGGGTCAGTACTGAGGGAGAGCTGCACTGTCAGATGGTCAGTACTGAGGGAGTGCTGCACTGTCAGAGGGTCAGTGCTGAGGGAGTGCTGCACTGTCAGAGAGTCAGTACTGAGGGAGTGCTGCACTGTCAGAGGGTCAGTACTGAGGGAGTGCTGCACTGTCAGAGGGTCAGTGCTGAGGGAGTGCTGCACTGTCAGATGGTCAATACTGAGGGAGTGCTGCACTGTCAGAGGGTCAGTACTGAGGGAGTGCTGCACTGTCAGAGGGTCAGTACTGAGGGAGTGCTGCACTGCCAGAGGGTCAGTACTGAGGGAGTGCTGCACTGTCAGAGGGTCAGTACTGAGGGAGTGCTGCACTGTCAGATGGTCAGTACTGAGGGAGAGCTGCACTGTCAGAGGGTCAGTGCTGAGGGAGTGCTGCACTGTCAGAGGGTCAGTACTGAGGGAGTGCTGCACTGTCAGAGGGTCAGTACTGAGGGAGTGCTGCACGGTCTGAGGGTCAGTGCTGAGGGAGAGCTGCACTGTCAGAGGGTCAGTACCGAGCGGGTGCTGCCCTGTCAGAGGGTCAGTACTGAGGGAGTGCTGTACTGTCAGAGGGTCAGTACTGAGAGAGTGCTGCACTGTCAGAGGGGCAGTACTGAGGGAGTGCTGCACTGTCAGACGGTCAGTGCTGAGGGAGTGCTGCACTGTCAGAGGGTCAGTACTGAGGGAGTGCTGCACTGTCAGTGTGTCAGTACCGAGCGGGTGCTGCACTGACAGAGGGTCAGTACTGAGGGAGCTCTGCACTGTTAGAGGATCAGTACTGAGGGAGTGCTGCACTGTCAGAGGGTCAGTACTGAGGGAGTGCTGCACTGTCAGAGGGTAAGTGCTGAGGGAGAGCTGCACTGTCAGAGGGTCAGTACTGAGGGAGAGCTGCACTGTCAGAGCGTCAGTACTGAAGGAGTGCTGCACTGTCAGAGGGTAAGTGCTGAGGGAGAGCTAGACTGTCAGAGGGTCAGTACTGAGGGAGAGCTGCACTGTCAGAGGGTCAGTACCGAGCGGGTGCTGCACTGTCAGAGGGTCAGTACTGAGGGAGAGCTGTACTGTCAGAGGATCAGTACTGAGGTAGTGGTGCACTGTCAGAGGGTCAGTACTGAGGGAGTGCTGCACTGTCAGAGGGTCAGTACTGCGGGAATGCTGAACTGCCAGAGGGTCAGTACTGAGGGAGAGCTGCACTGTCCGAGGGTCCGTACTGAGGGAGTGCAGCACTGTCAGAGGGTCAGTACTGAGGGAGAGCTGCACTGTCAGATGGTCAGTACTGAGGGAGTGCCGCACTGCCAGAGGGTCAGTACTGAGGGAGTGCTGCACTGTCAGAGGGTCAGTGCTGAGGGAAGGCTGCACTGTCCGAGGGTCAGTACTGAGGGACTGCTGCACTGTCAGAGGGTCAGTGCTGAGGGAGTGCTGCACTGTCAGAGGGTCAGTACTGAGGGAATGCTGCACTGCCAGAGGGTCAGTACTGAGGGATTGCTGCACTGTCAGAGGGTCAGTACTGAGGGAGTCCGGCACTGTCAGATGGTCAGAAATGAGGGAGAGCTGCACTGTCAGAGGGTCAGTGCTGAGGGAGTGCTGCACTGTCAGAGGGTCTGTGCTGAGTGAGTGCTGCACTGTCAGAGGGTCAGTACTGAGGGAGAGCTGCACTGTCAGATGGTCAGTACTGGGGGAGTGCCGCACTGCCAGAGGGTCAGTACTGAGGGATTGCTGCACTGTCAGAGGGTCAGTGCTGAGGGAAGGCTGCACTGTCCGAGGGTCAGTACTGAGGGAGTGCTGCACTGTCAGCGGGTCAGTACTGAGGGAGTGCTGCACTGTCAGAGGGTCAGTACTGAGGGAGAGCTGCACTGCCAGAGGGTCAGTACTGAGGGAGTGCTGCACTGTCAGAGGGTCAGTACTGAGGGAGTGCTGCACTGACAGGTGGTCAGTACTGAGGGAGAGCTGCACTGTCAGAGTGTCAGTGCTGAGGGAGTGCTGCACTGTCAGAGGGTCAGTGCTGAGGGAGTGCTGCACTGTCAGTGTCAGTACTGAGGGAGTGCTGCACTGTCAGAGGGTCAGTGCTGAGGGAGTGCTGCACTGTCAGAGGGTCAGTACTGAGGGAATGCTGCACTGCCAGAGGGTCAGTACTGAGGGATTGCTGCACTGTCAGAGGGTCAGTACTGAGGGAGTCCGGCACTGTCAGATGGTCAGAAATGAGGGAGAGCAGCACTGTCAGAGGGTCAGTGCTGAGGGAGTGCTGCACTGTCAGAGGGTCAGTGCTGAGTGAGTGCTGCATTGTCAGAGGGTCAGGACTGAGGGAGTGCTGCACTGTTAGACGGTCAGTGCTGAGGGAGTGCTGCACTGTCAGAGGGTCAGTAGTGAGGGAGAGCTGCACTGTCAGACGGTCTGTATGGAGCTAGTGCTGCATTGTCAGAGGATCAGTGTGGAGGGAGTGCAGCATTGTCAGAGGATCAGTGTGGAGGGAGTGCAGCATTGTCAGAGGATCAGTGTGGAGGGAGTGCAGCATTGTCAGAGGGTCAGTGTGGAGGGAGTGCAGCATTCTCAGAGGGTCAGTGTGGAGGGGTGCTGCATTGTCAGAGTATCAGTGTGGAGGGAGTGCAGCTTTGTCAGAGGATTAGTATAGAGAGAGTGCTGCACTGTCAGAGGGTCAGTACTGAGGGAGTGCTGCACTGACAGGTGGTCAGTACTGAGGGAGAGCTGCACTGTCAGAGTGTCAGTGCTGAGGGAGTGCTGCACTGTCAGAGGGTCAGTGCTGAGGGAGTGCTGCACTGTCAGAGGGTCAGTACTGAGGGAGTGCTGCACTGTCAGAGGGTCAGTGCTGAGGGAGTGCTGCACTGTCAGAGGGTCAGTACTGAGGGAATGCTGCACTGCCAGAGGGTCAGTACTGAGGGATTGCTGCACTGTCAGAGGGTCAGTACTGAGGGAGTCCGGCACTGTCAGATGGTCAGAAATGAGGGAGAGCAGCACTGTCAGAGGGTCAGTGCTGAGGGAGTGCTGCACTGTCAGAGGGTCAGTGCTGAGTGAGTGCTGCACGGTCTGAGGGTCAGTGCTGAGGGAGAGCTGCACTGTCAGAGGGTCAGTACCGAGCGGGTGCTGCCCTGTCAGAGGGTCAGTACTGAGGGAGTGCTGTACTGTCAGAGGGTCAGTACTGAGAGAGTGCTGCACTGTCAGAGGGGCAGTACTGAGGGAGTGCTGCACTGTCAGACGGTCAGTGCTGAGGGAGTGCTGTACTGTCAGAGGGTCAGTACTGAGGGAGTGCTGCACTGTCAGTGTGTCAGTACCGAGCGGGTGCTGCACTGACAGAGGGTCAGTACTGAGGGAGCTCTGCACTGTTAGAGGATCAGTACTGAGGGAGTGCTGCACTGTCAGAGGGTCAGTACTGAGGGAGTGCTGCACTGTCAGAGGGTAAGTGCTGAGGGAGAGCTGCACTGTCAGAGGGTCAGTACTGAGGGAGAGCTGCACTGTCAGAGCGTCAGTACTGAAGGAGTGCTGCACTGTCAGAGGGTAAGTGCTGAGGGAGAGCTAGACTGTCAGAGGGTCAGTACTGAGGGAGAGCTGCACTGTCAGAGGGTCAGTACCGAACGGGTGCTGCACTGTCAGAGGGTCAGTACTGAGGGAGAGCTGTACTGTCAGAGGATCAGTACTGAGGTAGTGGTGCACTGTCAGAGGGTCAGTACTGAGGGAGTGCTGCACTGTCAGAGGGTCAGTACTGCGGGAATGCTGAACTGCCAGAGGGTCAGTACTGAGGGAGAGCTGCACTGTCCGAGGGTCCGTACTGAGGGAGTGCAGCACTGTCAGAGGGTCAGTACTGAGGGAGAGCTGCACTGTCAGATGGTCAGTACTGAGGGAGTGCCGCACTGCCAGAGGGTCAGTACTGAGGGAGTGCTGCACTGTCAGAGGGTCAGTGCTGAGGGAAGGCTGCACTGTCCGAGGGTCAGTACTGAGGGAGTGCTGCACTGTCAGAGGGTCAGTGCTGAGGGAGTGCTGCACTGTCAGAGGGTCAGTACTGAGGGAATGCTGCACTGCCAGAGGGTCAGTACTGAGGGATTGCTGCACTGTCAGAGGGTCAGTACTGAGAGAGTCCGGCACTGTCAGATGGTCAGAAATGAGGGAGAGCTGCACTGTCAGAGGGTCAGTGCTGAGGGAGTGCTGCACTGTCAGAGGGTCTGTGCTGAGTGAGTGCTGCACTGTCAGAGGGTCAGTACTGAGGGAGAGCTGCACTGTCAGATGGTCAGTACTGGGGGAGTGCCGCACTGCCAGAGGGTCAGTACTGAGGGAGTGCTGCACTGTCAGAGGGTCAGTGCTGAGGGAAGGCTGCACTGTCCGAGGGTCAGTACTGAGGGAGTGCTGCACTGTCAGCGGGTCAGTACTGAGGGAGTGCTGCACTGTCAGAGGGTCAGTACTGAGGGAGAGCTGCACTGCCAGAGGGTCAGTACTGAGGGAGTGCTGCACTGTCAGAGGGTCAGTACTGAGGGAGTGCTGCACTGACAGGTGGTCAGTACTGAGGGAGAGCTGCACTGTCAGAGTGTCAGTGCTGAGGGAGTGCTGCACTGTCAGAGGGTCAGTGCTGAGGGAGTGCTGCACTGTCAGTGTCAGTACTGAGGGAGTGCTGCACTGTCAGAGGGTCAGTGCTGAGGGAGTGCTGCACTGTCAGAGGGTCAGTACTGAGGGAATGCTGCACTGCCAGAGGGTCAGTACTGAGGGATTGCTGCACTGTCAGAGGGTCAGTACTGAGGGAGTCCGGCACTGTCAGATGGTCAGAAATGAGGCAGAGCAGCACTGTCAGAGGGTCAGTGCTGAGGGAGTGCTGCACTGTCAGAGGGTCAGTGCTGAGTGAGTGCTGCACTGTCAGAGGGTCAGGACTGAGGGAGTGCTGCACTGTTAGACGGTCAGTGCTGAGGGAGTGCTGCACTGTCAGAGGGTCAGTAGTGAGGGAGAGCTGCACTGTCAGACGGTCTGTATGGAGCTAGTGCTGCATTGTCAGAGGGTCAGTGTGGAGGGAGTGCAGCATTGTCAGAGGATCAGTGTGGAGGGAGTGCAGCATAGTCAGAGGATCAGTGTGGAGGGAGTGCAGCATTGTCAGAGGATCAGTGTGGAGGGAGTGCAGCATTGTCAGAGGGTCAGTGTGGAGGGAGTGCAGCATTCTCAGAGGGTCAGTGTGGAGGGGTGCTGCATTGTCAGAGTATCAGTGTGGAGGGAGTGCAGCTTTGTCAGAGGATTAGTATAGAGAGAGTGCTGCACTGTCAGAGGGTCAGTACTGAGGGAGTGCTGCACTGACAGGTGGTCAGTACTGAGGGAGAGCTGCACTGTCAGAGTGTCAGTGCTGAGGGAGTGCTGCACTGTCAGAGGGTCAGTGCTGAGGGAGTGCTGCACTGTCAGAGGGTCAGTACTGAGGGAGTGCTGCACTGTCAGAGGGTCAGTGCTGAGGGAGTGCTGCACTGTCAGAGGGTCAGTACTGAGGGAATGCTGCACTGCCAGAGGGTCAGTACTGAGGGATTGCTGCACTGTCAGAGGGTCAGTACTGAGGGAGTCCGGCACTGTCAGATGGTCAGAAATGAGGGAGAGCAGCACTGTCAGAGGGTCAGTGCTGAGGGAGTGCTGCACTGTCAGAGGGTCAGTGCTGAGTGAGTGCTGCACTGTCAGAGGGTCAGGACTGAGGGAGTGCTGCACTGTTAGACGGTCAGTGCTGAGGGAGTGCTGCACTGTCAGAGGGTCAGTACTGAGGGAGCTCTGCACTGTTAGAGGATCAGTACTGAGGGAGTGCTGCACTGTCAGAGGGTCAGTGCTGAGGGAGTGCTGCACTGTCAGTGTCAGTACTGAGGGAGTGCTGCACTGTCAGAGGGTCAGTACTGAGGGAGCTCTGCACTGTTAGAGGATCAGTACTGAGGGAGTGCTGCACTGTCAGAGGGTCAGTACTGAGGGAGAGCTGCACTGTCAGAGGGTCAGTACTGAGGGAGTGCTGCACTGTCAGAGGGTCAGTGCTGAGGGAGTGCTGCACTGTCAGAGGGTCAGTACTGAGGGAGTGCTGCACTGTCAGAGGGTTAGTACAGAGAGAGTGCAGCACTGACAGAGGGTTAGCACAGAGAGAATGCTACACTGTCAGATAGACAGTGCTGAGGCACTGCTGGACGGTCAGACGTGCAGGACCGAGGCAGAGGGTCAGTACTGAGGGAGTGATACACTGTCAATGGGTCCGTACTGAGGGAGTGCTACACTGTCAATGAGTCAGTACTGAGGCAGTGCTGTACTGTCAGAGTGTCAGTTGTGATGGAGTGTTGGACTGTCAGAGAATTTGTAATGAGATTGGGCCACACTGTCGGAGGGTCAGTATAGGGCCACCTCCACTCTGCCAGAGAGTCAGTACTGAGGGAGCGCATCACTATCAGAGGATCAGTGTGGAGGGAGTGCAGCATTGTCAGAGGATTAGTATAGAGAGAGTGCAGCATTGTCAGAGGGTCAGTGTGGAGGGAGCGCAGCATTGTCAGAGGGTCAGTGTGCAGGGAGTGCAGCATTGTCAGAGGATTAGTATAGAGAGAGTGCAGCATTGTCAGAGGCTCAGAGTGGAGGGAGTGCAGCATTGTCAGAGGATTAGTATAGAGAGCGTGCAGCATTGTCAGAGGGTCAGTGTGGAGGTAGTGCTGCATTGTCAGAGGGTCAGTGTGGAGGGAGTGCAGCATTGTCAGAGGGTCAGTGTGGAGGGAGTGCAGCATTGTCAGAGGGTCAGTGTGGAGGGAGTGCAGCATTCTCAGAGGGTCAGTGTGGAGGGGTGCTGCATTGTCAGAGTATCAGTGTGTAGGGAGTGCAGCTTTGTCAGAGGATTAGTATAGAGAGAGTGCTGCACTGTCAGATGGTCAGTACTGAGGGTGTGCTGCACTGTCAGAGGGTCAGTACTGAGGGAGTGCTGCACTGACAGAGGTTCAGTACTGACGGAGTGCTGCACTATCAGAGGGTCAGTACTGAGGGAGAGCTGCACTGTCAGAGGGTCAGTACTGAGGGAGTGCTGCACTGTCAGAGGGTCAGTACTGAGAGAGTGCAGCTCTGACAGAGGTTCAGTACTGACGGAGTGCTGCACTATCAGAGGGTCAGTACTGAGGGAGAGCTGCACTGTCAGAGGGTCAGTACTGAGGGAGTGCTGCACTGTCAGAGGGTCAGTACTGAGGGAGTGCTGCACTGTCAGAGGGTCAGTACTGAGGGAGTGCTGCACTGTCCAAGGGTCAGTACAGAGGGAGTGCTGCACTGTCAGAGGGTCAGTACTGAGGGTGTGCTGCACTGCCAAAGGGTCAGTACTGAGGGAGAGCTTTACTGTCAGAGGTCAGTACTGAGGGAGTGCTGCACAGTCAGATGGTCAGTACTGATGGAGTGCTGCACTGTCAGCGGGTCAGTACTGAGGGAGTGCTGCACTGTCAGAGGGTCAGTGCTGAGTGAGTGCTGCACTGTCAGAGGGTCAGTACTGAGGGAGTGCTGCACTGTCAGACGGTCAGTGCTGAGGGAGTGCTGCACTGTCAGAGGGTCAGTACTGAGGGAGAGCTGCACTGTCAGAGGGTCGTTCCTGAGGGAGTGCTGCACTGTCAGTGGGTCAGTACCGAGCGGGTGTTGCACTGTCAGAGGGTCAGTACTGAGGGAGCTCTGCACTGTTAGAGGATCAGTACTGAGGGAGTGCTGCACTGTCAGAGGGTCAGTGCTGAGGGAATGCTGCACTGTCAGCGGGTCAGTCCTGAGGGAGAGCTGCACTGTCAGAGGGTCGTTATTGAGGGGGTGCTGCACTGTCAGAAGGTCAGTACTGAGGGAGTGCTGCACTGTCAGAGGGTCAGTACTGAGGGAGTGCTGCACTGTCTGAGGGTCATTGCTGAGGGAGTGCTGCACTGTGAGAGGATCAGTACTGAGGGAGTGCTGCACTGTCAAGGATCAGTACTGAGGGAGTGCTGCACTGTCAGAGGGTTAGTGCAGAGAGAGTGCAGCACTGACAGAGGGTTAGTACAGAGAGACTGCTACACTGTCAGATAGACAGTACTGAGGCACTGCTGGACGGTCAGACGTGCAGGACCGAGGCAGAGGGTCAGTACTGAGGGAGTGATACACTGTCAATGGGTCCGTACTGAGGGAGTGCTACACTGTCAATGAGTCAGTACTGAGGCAGTGCTGTACTGTCAGAGTGTCAGTTGTGATGGAGTGTTGGACTGTCAGAGGATTTGTCCTGAGATTGGGCCACATTGTCGGAGGGTCAGTATAGGGCCACCTCCACTCTGCCAGAGAGTCAGTACTGAGGGAGCGCATCACTCTCAGAGGATCAGTGTGGAGGGAGTGCAGCATTGTCAGAGGATTAGTATAGAGAGAGTGCAGCATTGTCAGAGGGTCAGAGTGGAGGGAGTGCAGCATTGTCAGAGGATTAGTATAGAGAGCGTGCAGCATTGTCAGAGGGTCAGTGTGGAGGTAGTGCTGCATTGTCAGAGGGTCAGTGTGGAGGGAGTGCATCATTGTCAGAGGGTCAGTGTGGAGGTAGTGCTGCATTGTCAGAGGGTCAGTGTGGAGGGAGTGCAGCATTGTCAGAGGGTCAGTGTGGAGGGAGTGCAGCATTGTCAGAGGATCAGTGTGGAGGGAGTGCAGCATTGTCAGAGGGTCAGTGTGGAGGGAGTGCAGCATTGTCAGAGGGTCAGTGTGGAGGGAGTACAGCATTCTCAGAGGGTCAGTGTGGAGGGGTGCTGCATTGTCAGAGTATCAGTGTGGAGGGAGTGCAGCATTGTCAGAGGATTAGTATAGAGAGAGTGCTGCAATGTCAGATGGTCAGTACTGAGGGAGAGCTGCACTGTCAGAGGGTCAGTACTGAGGGAGAGCTGCACTGTCAGAGGGTCAGTACTGAGGGAGTGCTGCACTGTCAGAGGGTCAGTACTGAGGGAGTGCTGCACTGTCCAAGGGTCAGTACATAGGGAGTGCTGCACTGTCAGAGGGTCAGTACTGAGGGTGTGCTGCACTGCCAAAGGGTCAGTACTGAGGGAGAGCTTTACTGTCAGAGGTCAGTACTGAGGGAGTGCTGCACAGTCAGATGGTCAGTACTGATGGAGTGCTGCACTGTCAGCGGGTCAGTACTGAGGGAGTGCTGCACTGTCAGAGGGTCAGTGCTGAGTGAGTGCTGCACTGTCAGAGGGTCAGTACTGAGGGAGTGCTGCACTGTCAGACGGTCAGTGCTGAGGGAGTGCTGCACTGTCAGAGGGTCAGTACTGAGGGAGAGCTGCACTGTCAGAGGGTCGTTCCTGAGGGAGTGCTGCACTGTCAGTGGGTCAGTACCGAGCGGGTGTTGCACTGTCAGAGGGTCAGTACTGAGGGAGCTCTGCACTGTTAGAGGATCAGTACTGAGGGAGTGCTGCACTGTCAGAGGGTCAGTGCTGAGGGAATGCTGCACTGTCAGCGGGTCAGTCCTGAGGGAGAGCTGCACTGTCAGAGGGTCGTTATTGAGGGGGTGCTGCACTGTCAGAAGGTCAGTACTGAGGGAGTGCTGCACTGTCAGAGGGTCAGTACTGAGGGAGTGCTGCACTGTCTGAGGGTCATTGCTGAGGGAGTGCTGCACTGTGAGAGGATCAGTACTGAGGGAGTGCTGCACTGTCAAGGATCAGTACTGAGGGAGTGCTGCACTGTCAGAGGGTTAGTGCAGAGAGAGTGCAGCACTGACAGAGGGTTAGTACAGAGAGACTGCTACACTGTCAGATAGACAGTACTGAGGCACTGCTGGACGGTCAGACGTGCAGGACCGAGGCAGAGGGTCAGTACTGAGGGAGTGATACACTGTCAATGGGTCAGTACTGAGGGAGTGCTGCACTGTCAAAGGGTCAGTACTGAGAGAGTGCTGCACTGTCAGAGGGTCAGTACTGTGGGAGTGCTGCACTGTCAGATGGTCAGTACTGAGGGAGTGCTGCACTGTCAGAGGGTCAGTACTGAGGGAGAGCTGCACTGTCAGAGGGTCAGTACTGAGGGAATGCTGCACTGCCAGAAGGTCAGTACTGAGGGAGTGCTGCACTGTCAGAGTGTCAGTACTGAGGGAGTGCTGCACTGTCAGATAGTCAGTACTGAGGGAGTGCTGCACTGTCAGAGTGTCAGTACTGAGGGAGAGCTGCACTGTCAGAGGGTCAGTACTGAGGGAATGCTGCACTGTCAGAGGGTCAGTATTGAGGGAGTGCTGCACTGTCAGAGGTTGAGTACTGAGGGAGTGCTGCACTGTCAGAGGGTCAGTACTGAGGGTGTGCTGCACTGCCAGAGGGTCAGTACTGAGGGAGAGCTTTACTGTCAGAGGTCAGTACTGAGGGAGTGCTGCACAGTCAGATGGTCAGTACTGAGGGAGTGCTGCACTGTCAGCGGGTCAGTACTGAGGGAGTGCTGCACTGTCAGAGGGTCAGTGCTGAGGGAGTGCTGCACTGTCAGAAGGTCAGTACTGAAGGAGTGCTGCACTGCCAGAGGGTCAGTACTGAGGGAGAGCTGTACTGTCAGAGGGTCAGTACTGAGGGAGAGCTGCACAGTCAGATGGTCAGTACTGAGGGAGTGCTGCACTGTCAGCGGGTCAGTACTGAGGGAAGGCTGCACTGTCAGAGGGTCAGTACTGAGGGAGTGCTGCACTGTCAGAGGGGCAGTACAGAGAGAGTGCTGCACTGTCAGATGGTCAGTACTGAGGGAGTGCTGCACTGTCAAAGGGTCAGTACTGAGAGAGTGCTGCACTGTCAGAAGGTCAGTACTGAGGGAGTGCTGCACTGTCAGAGTGTCAGTACTGTGGGAGTGCTGTACTGTCAGATGGTCAGTACTGAGGGAATGCTGCACTGTCAGAGGGTCAGTACTGAGGGAAAGCTGCACTGTCAGAGGGTCAGTACTGAGGGAGTACTGCACTTTCAGAGGGACAGTACTGAGGGAGTGCTGCACTGTCAGAGTGTCAGTACTGTGGGAGTGCTGCACTGTCAGATGGTCAGTACTGAGGGAGTGCTGCACTGTCAGAGTGTCAGTACTGAGGGAGAGCTGCACTGTCAGAGGGTCAGTACTGAGGGAATGCTGCACTGTCAGAGGGTCAGTATTGAGGGAGTGCTGCACTGTCAGAGGGTCAGTACTGAGGGAATGCTGCACTGCCAGAGGGTCTCTACTGAGGGAGAGCTGTACTGTCAGATGGTCAGTACTGAGGGAATGCTGCACTGTCAGAGGGTCAGTACTGAGGGAGTGCTGCACTGTCCGATGGTCAGTACTGAGGGAGTGCTGCACTGTCAGAGGGTCTGTATTGAGGGTTTTGCTGCACTGTCAGAGGGTCAGTACTGAGGGAGTGCTGCACTGTCAGCGGGTCAGTACTGAGGGAGTGCTGCACTGTCAGAGGGTCAGTACTGATAGCGTGCTGCACTGTCAGAGGGTCAGTACTGGGGGAGAGCTGCACTGTCAGAGGGTCAGTACTGAAGGAGTGCTGTACTGTCAGATGGTCAGTACTGAGGGAATGCTGCACTGTCAGAGGGTCAGTACTGAGGGAAAGCTGCACTGTCAGAGGGTCAGTACTGAGGGAGTACTGCACTTTCAGAGGGACAGTACTGAGGGAGTGCTGCACTGTCAGATGATCAGGACTGAGGGAGTGCTGCACAGTCAGAGGGTCAGTACTGAGAGAGTGCTGCAGTGTCAGAGGGTCATTACTGAGGGAGTGCAGCACTGTCAGAGTGTCAGTACTGAGGGAGTGCTGCACTGTCAGATGGTCAGTACTGAGGGAGTGCTGCACTGTCAGAGGGTCAGTACTGATAGCGTGCTGCACTGTCAGAGGGTCAGTACTGGGGGAGAGCTGCACTGTCAGAGGGTCAGTACTGAAGGAGTGCTGTACTGTCAGATGGTCAGTACTGAGGGAATGCTGCACTGTCAGAGGGTCAGTACTGAGGGAGTGCTGCACTGTCAGAGGGTCAGTACTGAGGGAGTGCTCCACTGTCCGAGGGTCAGTACTGAGGGAGTGCTGCACTGTCCGAGGGTCAGTCCTGAGGGAGTGCTGCACTGTCAGAGGATCAGTACTGAGGGAGTGCTGCACTGCCAGATGGTCAGTACTGAGGGAGAGCTGTACTGTCAGAGGGTCAGTACTGAGGGAGAGCTGCACTGTCAGAGGGTCAGTTCTGAGGGAATGCTGCACTGTCAGAGGGTCAGTACTGATGGAGAGCTGTACTGTCAGAGGGTCAGTACTGAGGTAGTGCTGCACTGTCAGAGGGTCAGTACTGAGGGAGTGCTGCACTGTCAGAGGGTAAGTACTGAGGGAAAGCTGCACTGCCAGAGGGTCAGTACTAAGGGAGTGCTGCACTGTGAGAGGGTCAGTACTGAGGGAGTGCAGCACTGTCAGAGGGTCAGTACTGAGGGAGAGCTGCACTGTCAGAGGGTCAGTACTGAGAGAGTGCTGTACTGTCAGATGGTCAGTACTGAGGCAATGCTGCACTGTCAGAGGGTCAGTACTGAGGGAGTGCAGCACTGTCAGAGGGTCAGTACTGAGGGAGAGCTGCACTGTCAGAGGGTCAGTACTGAGAGAGTGCTGTACTGTCAGATGGTCAGTACTGAGGCAATGCTGCACTGTCAGAGGTTCAGTACTGAGGGAGTGCTGCACTGTCAGAGGGTCAGTACTGAGGGAGTGCTGCACTGTCAGAGGGTCAGTACTGAGGGAGTGCTGCACTGCCAGAGGGTCAGTACTGAGGGAGAGCTGTACTGTCAGAGGGTAAGTGCTGAGGGAGAGCTGCACTGTCAGAGGGTCAGTACTGAGGGAGAGCTGCACTGTCAGAGGGTCAGTACTGAGGGAATGCTGCACTGCCAGAGGGTCTCTACTGAGGGAGAGCTGTACTGTCAGATGGTCAGTACTGAGGGAATGCTGCACTGTCAGAGGGTCAGTACTGAGGGAGTGCTGCACTGTCCGATGGTCAGTACTGAGGGAGTGCTGCACTGTCAGAGGGTCTGTATTGAGGGTTTTGCTGCACTGTCAGAGGGTCAGTACTGAGGGAGTGCTGCACTGTCAGCGGGTCAGTACTGAGGGAGTGCTGCACTGTCAGAGGGTCAGTACTGATAGCGTGCTGCACTGTCAGAGGGTCAGTACTGGGGGAGAGCTGCACTGTCAGAGGGTCAGTACTGAAGGAGTGCTGTACTGTCAGATGGTCAGTACTGAGGGAATGCTGCACTGTCAGAGGGTCAGTACTGAGGGAAAGCTGCACTGTCAGAGGGTCAGTACTGAGGGAGTACTGCACTTTCAGAGCGACAGTACTGAGGGAGTGCTGCACTGTCAGATGATCAGGACTGAGGGAGTGCTGCACAGTCAGAGGGTCAGTACTGAGAGAGTGCTGCAGTGTCAGAGGGTCATTACTGAGGGAGTGCAGCACTGTCAGAGTGTCAGTACTGAGGGAGTGCTGCACTGTCAGATGGTCAGTACTGAGGGAGTGCTGCACTGTCAGAGGGTCAGTACTGATAGCGTGCTGCACTGTCAGAGGGTCAGTACTGGGGGAGAGCTGCACTGTCAGAGGGTCAGTACTGAAGGAGTGCTGTACTGTCAGATGGTCAGTACTGAGGGAATGCTGCACTGTCAGAGGGTCAGTACTGAGGGAGTGCTGCACTGTCAGAGGGTCAGTACTGAGGGAGTGCTCCACTGTCCGAGGGTCAGTACTGAGGGAGTGCTGCACTGTCCGAGGGTCAGTCCTGAGGGAGTGCTGCACTGTCAGAGGGTCAGTACTGAGGGAGTGCTGCACTGCCAGATGGTCAGTACTGAGGGAGAGCTGTACTGTCAGAGGGTCAGTACTGAGGGAGAGCTGCACTGTCAGAGGGTCAGTTCTGAGGGAATGCTGCACTGTCAGAGGGTCAGTACTGATGGAGAGCTGTACTGTCGGAGGGTCAGTACTGAGGTAGTGCTGCACTGTCAGAGGGTCAGTACTGAGGGAGTGCTGCACTGTCAGAGGGCAAGTACTGAGGGAATGCTGCACTGCCAGAGGGTCAGTACTAAGGGAGTGCTGCACTATGAGAGGGTCAGTACTGAGGGAGTGCAGCACTGTCAGAGGGTCAGTACTGAGGGAGAGCTGCACTGTCAGAGGGTCAGTACTGAGAGAGTGCTGTACTGTCAGATGGTCAGTACTGAGGCAATGCTGCACTGTCAGAGGGTCAGTACTGAGGGAGTGCAGCACTGTCAGAGGGTCAGTACTGAGGGAGAGCTGCACTGTCAGAGGGTCAGTACTGAGAGAGTGCTGTACTGTCAGATGGTCAGTACTGAGGCAATGCTGCACTGTCAGAGGTTCAGTACTGAGGGAGTGCTGCACTGTCAGAGGGTCAGTACTGAGGGAGTGCTGCACTGTCAGAGGGTCAGTACTGAGGGAGTGCTGCACTGCCAGAGGGTCAGTACTGAGGGAGAGCTGTACTGTCAGAGGGTAAGTGCTGAGGGAGAGCTGCACTGTCAGAGGGTCAGTACTGAGGGAGAGCTGCACTGTCAGAGGGACAGTACCGAGCGGGTGCAGCACTGTCAGAGGGTAAGTGCTGAGGGAGTGCTGCACTGTCAGAGGGTCAGTACTGAGGGAGTGCTGCACTGTCAGAGGGTAAGTGCTGAGGGAGAGCTAGACTGTCAGAGGGTCAGTACTGAAGGAGAGCTGCACTGTCAGAGGGTCCGTACCGAGCGGGTGCTGCACTGTCAGAGGGTCAGTACTGAGGGAGAGCTGTACTGTCAGAGGATCAGTACTGAGGTAGTGCTGCACTGTCAGAGGGTCAGTACTGAGGGAGTGCTGCACTGTCAGAGGGTCAGTACTGAGGGAATGCTGCACTGCCAGAGGGTCAGTACTGAGGGAGAGCTGCACTGTCCGAGGGTCAGTACTGAGGGAGTGCAGCACTGTCAGAGGGTCAGTACTGAGGGAGAGCTGCACTGTCAGATGGTCAGTACTGGGGGAGTGCCGCACTGCCAGAGTGTCAGTACTGAGGGAGTGCTGCACTGTCAGAGGGTCAGTGCTGAGGGAAGGCTGCACTGTCCGAGGGTCAGTACTGAGGGAGTGCTGCACTGTCAGCGGGTCAGTACTGAGGGAGTGCTGCACTGTCAGAGGGTCAGTACTGAGGGAGTGCTGCACTGCCAGAGGGTCAGTACTGAGGGAGTGCTGCACTGTCAGAGGGTCAGTACTGAGGGAGTGCTGCACTGACAGGTGGTCAGTACTGAGGGAGAGCTGCACTGTCAGAGTGTCAGTGCTGAGGGAGTGCTGCACTGTCAGAGGGTCAGTGCTGAGGGAGTGCTGCACTGTCAGAGGGTCAGTACTGAGGGAGTGCTGCACTGTCAGAGGGTCAGTGCTGAGGGAGTGCTGCACTGTCAGAGGGTCAGTACTGAGGGATTGCTGCACTGTCAGAGGGTCAGTACTGAGGGAGTCCGGCACTGTCAGATGGTCAGAAATGAGGGAGAGCTGCACTGTCAGAGGGTCAGTGCTGAGGGAGTGCTGCACTGTCAGGGGGTCAGTGCTGAGTGAGTGCTGCACTGTCAGAGGGTCAGTACTGAGGGAGTGCTGCACTGTTAGACGGTCAGTGCTGAGGGAGTGCTGCACTGTCAGAGGGTCAGTACTGAGGGAGAGCAGCACTGTCAGAGGGTCGTTACTGAGGGAGAGCTGCACTGTCAGATGGTCAGTACTGGGGGAGTGCCGCACTGCCAGAGTGTCAGTACTGAGGGAGTGCTGCACTGTCAGAGGGTCAGTGCTGAGGGAAGGCTGCACTGTCAGATGGTCAGTACTGAGGGAGTGCTGCACTGTCAGTGGGTCAGTACCGAGCGGGTGCTGCACTGTCAGAGGGCCGGTACTGAGGGAGCTCTGCACTGTTAGAGGATCAGTACTGAGGGAGTGCTGCACTGTCAGAGGGTCAGTGCTGAGGGAGTGCTGCACTGTCAGCGGGTCAGTACTGAGGGAGAGCTGCACTGTCAGAGGGTCGTTACTGAGGGGGTGCTGCACTGTCAGAGGGTCAGTAAGAGCGGGTGCTGCACTGTCAGAGGGTCAGTACTGAGGGAGTGCTGCACTGTCAGAGGGTCAGTGCTGAGGGAGTGCTGCACTGTCAGAGGGTCAGTACTGAGGGAGTGCTGCACTGTCAGAGGGTTAGTACAGAGAGAGTGCAGCACTGACAGAGGGTTAGTACAGAGAGAATGCTACACTGTCAGATAGACAGTGCTGAGGCACTGCTGGACGGACAGACGTGCAGGACCGAGGCAGAGGGTCAGTACTGAGGGAGTGATACACTGTCAATGGGTCCGTACTGAGGGAGTGCTACACTGTCAATGAGTCAGTACTGAGGCAGTGCTGTCCTGTCAGAGTGTCAGTTGTGATGGAGTGTTGGACTGTCAGAGGATTTGTCCTGAGATTGGGCCACACTGTCGGAGGGTCAGTATAGGGCCACCTCCACTCTGCCAGAGAGTCAGCACTGAGGGAGCGCATCATTATCAGAGGATCAGTGTGGAGGGAGTGCAGCATTGTCAGAGGATTAGTATAGAGAGAGTGCAGCATTGTCAGAGGGTCAGTGTGGAGGGAGTGCAGCATTGTCAGAGGGTCAGTGTGCAGGGAGTGCAGCATTGTCAGAGGATTAGTATAGAGAGAGTGCAGCATTGTCAGAGGGTCAGAGTGGAGGGAGTGCAGCATTGTCAGAGGATTAGTATAGAGAGCGTGCAGCATTGTCAGAGGGTCAGTGTGGAGGTAGTGCTGCATTGTCAGAGGGTCAGTGTGGAGGGAGTGCAGCTTTGTCAGAGGGTCAGTGTGGAGGGAGTGCAGCATTGTCAGAGGATCAGTGTGGAGGGAGTGCAGCATTGTCAGAGGATCAGTGTGGAGGGAGTGCAGCATTGTCAGAGGGTCAGTGTGGAGGGAGTGCAGCATTCTCAGAGGGTCAGTGTGGAGGGGTGCTGCATTGTCAGAGTATCAGTGTGTAGGGAGTGCAGCTTTGTCAGAGGATTAGTATAGAGAGAGTGCTGCACTGTCAGATGGTCAGTACTGAGGGAGTGCTGCACTGTGAGAGGGTCAGTACTGAGAGAGTGCTGCACTGTCCGAGGGTCAGTACTGAGGGAGTGCTGCACTGTCCGAGGGTCAGTACTGAGGGAGTGCTGCACTGTCAGAGGGTCAGTACTGAGGGTGTGCTGCACTGCCAGAGGGTCAGTACTGAGGGAGAGCTTTACTGTCAGAGGTCAGTACTGAGGGAGTGCTGCACAGTCAGATGGTCAGTACTGAGTGAGTGCTGCACTGTCAGAGGGTCAGTACTGAGGGAGTGCTGCACTGTTAGACGGTCAGTGCTGAGGGAGTGCTGCACTGTCAGAGGGTCAGTACTGAGGGAGAGCAGCACTGTCAGAGGGTCGTTACTGAGGGAGAGCTCCACTGTCAGATGGTCAGTACTGGGGGAGTGCCGCACTGCCAGAGTGTCAGTACTGAGGGAGTGCTGCACTGTCAGAGGGTCAGTGCTGAGGGAAGGCTGCACTGTCCGAGGGTCAGTACTGAGGGAGTGCAGCACTGTCAGAGGGTCAGTACTGAGGGAGAGCTGCACTGTCAGATGGTCAGTACTGGGGGAGTGCCGCACTGCCAGAGTGTCAGTACTGAGGGAGTGCTGCACTGTCAGAGGGTCAGTGCTGAGGGAAGGCTGCACTGTCCGAGGGTCAGTACTGAGGGAGTGCTGCACTGTCAGTGGGTCAGTACCGAGCGGGTGCTGCACTGTCAGAGGGCCGGTACTGAGGGAGCTCTGCACTGTTAGAGGATCAGTACTGAGGGAGTGCTGCACTGTCAGAGGGTCAGTGCTGAGGGAGTGCTGCACTGTCAGCGGGTCAGTACTGAGGGAGAGCTGCACTGTCAGAGGGTCGTTACTGAGGGGGTGCTGCACTGTCAGAGGGTCAGTAAGAGCGGGTGCTGCACTGTCAGAGGGTCAGTACTGAGGGAGAGCTGCACTGTCAGAGGGTCAGTACTGAGGGAGTGCTGCACTGTCAGAGGGTCAGTGCTGAGGGAGTGCTGCACTGTCAGATGGTCAGTACTGAGGGAGTGCTGCACTGTCAGAGGGTCAGTACTGAGGGAGTGCTGCACTGTCAGAGGGTTAGTACAGAGAGAGTGCAGCACTGACAGAGGGTTAGTACAGAGAGAATGCTACACTGTCAGATAGACAGTGCTGAGGCACTGCTGGATGGACAGACGTGCAGGACCGAGGCAGAGGGTCAGTACTGAGGGAGTGATACACTGTCAATGGGTCCGTACTGAGGGAGTGCTACACTGTCAATGAGTCAGTACTGAGGCAGTGCTGTCCTGTCAGAGTGTCAGTTGTGATGGAGTGTTGGACTGTCAGAGGATTTGTCCTGAGATTGGGCCACACTGTCGGAGGGTCAGTATAGGGCCACCTCCACTCTGCCAGAGAGACAGTACTGAGGGAGCGCATCATTATCAGAGGATCAGTGTGGAGGGAGTGCAGCATTGTCAGAGGATTAGTATAGAGAGAGTGCAGCATTGTCAGAGGGTCAGTGTGGAGGGAGTGCAGCATTGTCAGAGGGTCAGTGTGGAGGTAGTGCTGCATTGTCAGAGGGTCAGTGTGGAGGGAGTGCAGCTTTGTCAGAGGGTCAGTGTGGAGGGAGTGCAGCATTGTCAGAGGATCAGTGTGGAGGGAGTGCAGCATTGTCAGAGGGTCAGTGCTGAGTGAGTGCTGCACTGTCAGAGGGTCAGTACTGAGGGAGTGCTGCACTGTCAGACGGTCAGTGCTGAGGGAGTGCTGCACTGTCAGAGGGTCAGTACTGAGGATGAGCTGCACTGTCAGAGGGTCGTTCCTGAGGGAGTGCTGCACTGTCAGTGGGTCAGTGTGGAGGGAGTGCAGCATTCTCAGAGGGTCAGTGTGGAGGGGTGCTGCATTGTCAGAGTATCAGTGTGGAGGGAGTGCAGCATTGTCAGAGGATTAGTATAGAGAGAGTGCTGCACTGTCAGATGGTCAGTACTGAGGGAGTGCTGCACTGTGAGAGGGTCAGTACTGAGAGAGTGCAGCTCTGACAGAGGTTCAGTTCTGACGGAGTGCTGCACTATCAGAGGGTCAGTAGTGAGGGAGAGCTGCACTGTCAGAGGGTCAGTACTGAGGGAGTACTGCACTGTCAGAAGTTCAGTACTTAGGGAGAGCTGCACTGTCAGACGGTCAGTACTGAGGGAATGCTGCACTGCCAGAGGGTCAGTACTGAGGGAATGCTGCACTGCCAGAGGGTCAGTACTGAGGGAGTGCTGCACTGTCAGAGTGTCAGTACTGAGGGAATGCTGCTCTGCCAGAGGGTCAGTACTGAGGGAGAGCTGTACTGTCAGATGATCAGTACTGAGGGAATGCTGCACTGCCAGAGGGTCAGTACTGAGGGAATGCTGCACTGCCAGAGGGTCAGTACTGAGGGAGTGCTGCACTGTCAGAGTGTCAGTACTGAGGGAATGCTGCACTGCCAGAGGGTCAGTACTGAGGGAGTGCTGCACTGTCAGAGTGTCAGTACTGAGGGAATGCTGCACTGCCAGAGGGTCAGTACTGAGGGAGTGCTGCACTGTCAGAGTGTCAGTACTGAGGGAATGCTGCACTGTCAGAGGGTCAGTACTGAGGGAGTGCTGCACTGTCCGAGGGTCAGTACTGAGGGAGTGCTGCACTGTCAGAGGGTCTGTATTGAGGGTTTTGCTGCACTGTAAGAGGGTCAGTACTGAGGGAGTGCTGCACTGTCAGAGTGTCAGTACTGAGGGAATGCTGCACTGCCAGAGGGTCAGTACTGAGGGAGTGCTGCACTGTCAGAGTGTCAGTACTGAGGGAATGCTGCACTGTCAGAGGGTCAGTACTGAGGGAGTGCTGCACTGTCCGAGGGTCAGTACTGAGTGAGTGCTGCACTGTCAGAGGGTCTGTATTGAGGGTTTTGCTGCACTGTCAGAGGGTCAGTACAGAGAGAGTGCTGCACTGTCAGAGGGTCAGTACTGATAGCGTGCTGCACTGTCAGAGGGTCAGTACTGGGGGAGAGCTGCACTGTCAGAGGGTCAGTACTGAGGGAGTACTGCACTGTCAGAGGGTCAGTACTGAGGGAATGCTGCACTGTCAGAGGGTCAGTACTGAGGGAAAGCTGCAGTGTCAGAGGGTCATTACTGAGGGAGTGCTGCACTGTCAGAGTGTCAGTACTGAGGGAGTGCTGCACTGTCAGATGGTCAGTACTGAGGGAGTGCTGCACTGTCAGAGGGTCAGTACTGATAGCGTGCTGCACTGTCAGAGGGTCGGTACTGGGGGAGAGCTGCACTGTCAGAGGGTCAGTACTGAAGGAGTGCTGTACTGTCAGATGGTCAGTACTGAGGGAATGCTGCACTGTCAGAGGGTCAGTACTGAGGGAATGCTGCACTGTCAGAGTGTCAGTACTGAGGGCGTGCTGCACTGTCCGAGGGTCAGTACTGAGGGAGTGCTGCACTGTCAGGGGGTCAGTACTGAGGGTGTGCTGCACTGCCAGAGGGTCTGTACTGAGGGAGAGCTTTACTGTCAGAGGTCAGTACTGAGGGAGTGCTGCACTGTCAGAGGTTCAGTGCTGAGGGAGTGCTGCACTGTCAGAGGGTCAGTACTGAGGGAGTGCTGCACTGCCAGAGGGTCAGTACTGAGGGAGAGCTGTACTGTCAGAGGGTCAGTACTGAGGGAGAGCTGCACAGTCAGATGGTCAGTACTGAGGGAGTGCTGCACTGTCAGCGGGTCAGTACTGAGGGAAGGCTGCACTGTCAGAGGGTCAGTACTGAGGGAGTGCTGCACTGTCAGAGGGGCAGTACAGAGAGAGTGCTGCACTGTCAGAGGGTCAGTACTGAGGGAGTGCTGCACTGTCAAAGGGTCAGTACTGAGAGAGTGCTGCACTGTCAGAGGGTCAGTACTGAGGGAGTGCTGCACTGTCAGATGGTCAGTACTGAGGGAGTGCTGCACTGTCAGAGGGTCAGTACTGAGGGATAGCTGCACTGTCAGAGGGTAAGTACTGAGGGAGTCCTGCACTGTCAGATGGTCAGTACTGGGGGAATGCTGCACTGTCAGCGGGTCAGTACTGAGGGAGTGCTGCACTGTCCGAGGGTCAGTACTGAGGGAGTGCTGCACTGTCAGAGGGTCTGTATTGAGGGTTTTGCTGCACTGTCAGAGGGTCATTACTGAGGGAGTGCTGCACTGTCAGCGGGTCAGTACTGAGGGAGTGCTGCACTGTCAGAGGGTCAGTACTGATAGCGTGCTGCACAGTCAGATGGTCAGTACTGAGGGAGTGCTGCACTGTCAGCGGGTCAGTACTGAGGGAGAGCTGCACTGTCAGAGGGTCATTGCTGAGGGAGTGCTGCACTGTCAGAGGGTCAGTACTGAGGGAGTGCTGCACTGCCAGAGGGTCAGTACTGAGGGTGAGCTGTACTGTCAGAGGGTCAGTACTGAGGGAGAGCTGCACAGTCAGATGGTCAGTACTGAGGGAGTGCTGCACTGTCAGCGGGTCAGTACTGAGGGAAGGCTGCACTGTCAGAGGGTCAGTACTGAGGGAGTACTGCACTGTCAGAGGGGCAGTACAGAGAGAGTGCTGCACTGTCAGATGGTCAGTACTGAGGGAGTGCTGCACTGTCAAAGGGTCAGTACTGAGAGAGTGCTGCACTGTCAGAGGGTCAGTACTGAGGGAGTGCTGCACTGTCAGAGTGTCAGTACTGTGGGAGTGCTGCACTGTCAGATGGTCAGTACTGAGGGAGTGCTGCACTGTCAGAGGGTCAGTACTGAGGGAGAGCTGCACTGTCAGAGGGTCAGTACTGAGGGAGTCCTGCACTGTCAGATGGTCAGTACTGGGGGAATGCTGCAATGTCAGAGGGTCAGTACTGAGGGAATGCTGCACTGCCAGAGGGTCTATACTGAGGGAGTGCTGCACTGTCAGAGTGTCAGTACTGAGGGAATGCTGCACTGCCAGAGGGTCAGTACTGAGGGAGAGCTGTACTGTCAGATGGTCAGTACTGAGGGAATGCTGCACTGTCAGAGGGTCAGTACTGAGGGAGTGCTGCACTGTCCGAGGGTCAGTACTGAGGGAGTGCTGCACTGTCAGAGGGTCTGTATTGAGGGTTTTGCTGCACTGTCAGAGGGTCAGTACTGAGGGAGTGCTGCACTGTCAGCGGGTCAGTACTGAGGGAGTGCTGCACTGTCAGAGGGTCAGTCCTGATAGCGTGCTGCACTGTCAGAGGGTCAGTACTGGGGGAGAGCTGCACTGTCAGAGGGTCAGTACTGAAGGAGTGCTGTACTGTCAGATGGTCAGTACTGAGGGAATGCTGCACTGTCAGAGGGTCAGTACTGAGGGAAAGCTGCACTGTCAGAGGGTCAGTACTGAGGGAGTACTGCACTTTCAGAGGGACAGTACTGAGAGAGTGCTGCACTGTCAGATGATCAGTACTGAGGGAGTGCTGCACTGTCAGAGGGTCAGTACTGAGAGAGTGCTGCAGTGTCAGAGGGTCATTACTGAGGGAGTGCTGCACTGTCAGAGTGTCAGTACTGAGGGAGTGCTGCACTGTCAGATGGTCAGTACTGAGGGAGTGCTGCACTGTCAGAGGGTCAGTACTGATAGCGTGCTGCACTGTCAGAGGGTCAGTACTGGGGGAGAGCTGCACTGTCAGAGGGTCAGTACTGAAGGAGTGCTGTACTGTCAGATGGTCAGTACTGAGGGAATGCTGCACTGTCAGAGGGTCAGTACTGAGGGAATGCTGCACTGTCAGAGTGTCAGTACTGAGGGCGTGCTGCACTGTCCGAGGGTCAGTACTGAGGGAGTGCTGCACTGTCAGGGGGTCAGTACTGAGGGTGTGCTGCACTGCCAGAGGGTCAGTACTGAGGGAGAGCTTTACTGTCAGAGGTCAGTACTGAGGGAGTGCTGCACTGTCAGAGGGTCAGTGATGAGGGAGTGCTGCACTGTCAGAGGGTCAGTACTGAGGGAGTGCTGCACTGCCAGAGGGTCAGTACTGAGGGAGAGCTGTACTGTCAGAGGGTCAGTACTGAGGGAGAGCTGCACAGTCAGATGGTCAGTACTGAGGGAGTGCTGCACTGTCAGAGGGTCAGTACTGAGGGAAGGCTGCACTGTCAGAGGGTCAGTACTGAGGGAGTGCTGCACTGTCAGAGGGGCAGTACAGAGAGAGTGCTGCACTGTCAGATGGTCAGTACTGAGGGAGTGCTGCACTGTCAAAGGGTCAGTACTGAGAGAGTGCTGCACTGTCAGAGGGTCAGTACTGAGGGAGTGCTGCACTGTCAGAGTGTCAGTACTGTGGGAGTGCTGCACTGTCAGATGGTCAGTACTGAGGGAGTGCTGCACTGTCAGAGGGTCAGTACTGAGGGAGAGCTGCACTGTCAGAGGGTCAGTACTGAGGGAGTCCTGCACTGTCAGATGGTCAGTACTGGGGGAATGCTGCACTGTCAGAGGGTCAGTACTGAGGGAATGCTGCACTGCCAGAGGGTCAGTACTGAGGGAGTGCTGCACTGTCAGAGTGTCAGTACTGAGGGAGTGCTGCACTGTCAGATAGTCAGTACTGAGGGAGTGCTGCACTGTCACATGGTCAGTACTGAGGGAGAGCTGCACTTTCAGAGGGTCAGTACTGAGGGAATGCTGCACTGTCAGAGGGTCAGTATTGAGGGAGTGCTGCACTGTCAGAGGGTCAGTACTGAGGGAATGCTGCACTGCCAGAGGGTCAGTACTGAGGGAGAGCTGTACTGTCAGATGGTCAGTACTGACGGAATGCTGCACTGTCAGAGGGTCAGTACTGAGGGAGTGCTGCACTGTCCGAGGGTCAGTACTGAGGGAGTGCTGCACTGTCAGAGGGTCTGTATTGAGGGTTTTGCTGCACTGTCAGAGGGTCATTACTGAGGGAGTGCTGCACTGTCAGCGGGTCAGTACTGAGGGAGTGCTGCACTGTCAGAGGGTCAGTACTGATAGCGTGCTGCACTGTCTGAGGGTCAGTACTGGGGGAGAGCTGCACTGTCAGAGGGTCAGTACTGAAGGAGTGCTGTACTGTCAGATGGTCAGTACTGAGGGAATGCTGCACTGTCAGAGGGTCAGTACTGAGGGAAAGCAGCACTGTCAGAGGGTCAGTACTGATGGAGTACTGCACTTTCAGAGGGACAGTACTGAGAGAGTGCTGCACTGTCAGATGATCAGTACTGAGGGAGTGCTGCACTGTCAGAGGGTCAGTACTGAGAGAGTGCTGCAGTGTCAGAGGGTCATTACTGAGGGAGTGCTGCACTGTCAGAGTGTCAGTACTGAGGGAGTGCTGCACTGTCAGATGGTCAGTACTGAGGGAGTGATGCACTGTCAGAGGGTCAGTACTGATAGCGTGCTGCACTGTCAGAGGGTCAGTACTGGGGGAGAGCTGCACTGTCAGAGGGTCAGTACTGAATGAGTGCTGTACTGTCAGATGGCCAGTACTGAGGGAATGCAGCACTGTCAGAGGGTCAGTACTGAGGGAGTGCTGCACTGTCAGAGGGTCAGTTCTGAGGGAGTGCTCCACTGTCCGAGGGTCAGTACTGAGGGAGTGCTGCACTGTCCGAGGGTCAGTCCTGAGGGAGTGCTGCACTGTCAGAGGGTCAGTGCTGAGGGAGTGCTGCACTGCCAGATGGTCAGTACTGAGGGAGAGCTGTACTGTCAGAGGGTCAGTACTGAGGGAGAGCTGCACTGTCAGAGGGTCAGTTCTGAGGGAATGCTGCACTGTCAGAGGGTCAGTACTGATGGAGAGCTGTACTGTCAGAGGGTCAGTACTGAGGTAGTGCTGCACTGTCAGAGGGTCAGTACTGAGGGAGTGCTGCACTGTCAGAGGGTCAGTACTGAGGGAATGCTGCACTGCCAGAGGATCAGTACTGAGGGAGTGCTGCACTGTCAGAGGGTCAGTACTGAGGGAGTGCAGCACTGTCAGAGGGTCAGTACTGAGGGAGAGCTGCACTGTCAGAGGGTCAGTACTGAGAGAGTGCTGTACTGTCAGATGGTCAGTACTGAGGCAATGCTGCACTGTCAGAGGGTCAGTACTGAGGGAGTGCTGCACTGTCAGAGGGTCAGTACTGAGGGAGTGCTGCACTGTCCGAGGGTCAGTACTGAGGGAGTGCTGCACTGTCAGAGGGTCAGTACTGAGGGAGTGCTGCACTGCCAGAGGGTCAGTACTGAGGGAGAGCTGCACAGTCAGATGGTCAGTACTGAGGGAGTGATGCACTGTCAGCGGGTCAGTACTGAGGGAAGGCTGCACTGTCAGAGGGTCAGTACTGAGGGAGTGCTGCATTGTCAGAGGGGCAGTACAGAGAGAGTGCTGCACTGTCAGATGGTCAGGACTGAGGAAGTGCTGCACTGTCAGAGGGTCAGTACTGAGGGAGATCTGCACTGTCAGAGGGTCAGTACTGAGGGAGTCCTGCACTGTCAGATGGTCAGTACTGGGGGAATGCTGCACTGTCAGAGGGTCAGTACTGAGGGAATGCTGCACTGTCAGAGGGTCAGTACTGAGGGAGTGCTGCACTGTCAGAGTGTCAGTAATGTGGGAGTGCTGCACTGTCAGATGGTCAGTACTGAGGGAGTGCTGCACTGTCAGAGGGTCAGTACTGAGGGAGAGCTGCACTGTCAGAGGGTCAGTACTGAGGGAGTCCTGCACTGTCAGATGGTCAGTACTGGGGGAATGCTGCACTGTCAGAGGGTCAGTACTGAGGGAATGCTGCACTGCCAGAGGGTCAGTACTGAGGGAGTGCTGCACTGTCAGAGTGTCAGTACTGAGGGAGTGCTGCACTGTCAGATAGTCAGTACTGAGAGAGTGCTGCACTGTCACATGGTCAGTACTGAGGGAGAGCTGCACTGTCAGAGGGTCAGTACTGAGGGAATGCTGCACTGTCAGAGGGTCAGTATTGAGGGTGTGCTCCACTGTCAGAGGGTCAGTACTGAGGGAATGCTGCACTGCCAGAGGGTCAGTACTGAGGGAGAGCTGTACTGTCAGATGGTCAGTACTGAGGGAATGCTGCACTGTCAGAGGGTCAGTACTGAGGGAGTGCTGCACTGTCCGAGGGTCAGTACTGAGGGAGTGCTGCACTGTCAGAGGGTCTGTATTGAGGGTTTTGCTGCACTGTCAGAGGGTCATTACTGAGGGAGTGCTGCACTGTCAGCGGGTCAGTACTGAGGGAGTGTTGCACTGTCAGAGGGTCAGTACTGATAGCGTGCTGCACTGTCTGAGGGTCAGTACTGGGGGAGAGCTGCACTGTCAGAGGGTCAGTACTGAAGGAGTGCTGTACTGTCAGAGGGTCAGTACTGAGGGAAAGCTGCACTGTCAGAGGGTCAGTTCTGAGGGAGTGCTGCACTTTCAGAGGGAAAGTACTGAGAGAGTGCTGCACTGTCAGATGATCAGTTCAGAGGGAGTGCTGCACTGTCAGAGGGTCAGTACTGAGAGAGTGCTGCAGTGTCAGAGGGTCATTACTGAGGGAGTGCTGCACTGTCAGAGTGTCAGTACTGAGGGAGTGCTGCACTGTCAGATGGTCAGTACTGAGGGAGTGCTGCACTGTCAGAGGGTCAGTACTGATAGCGTGCTGCACTGTCAGAGGGTCAGTACTGGGGGAGAGCTGCACTGTCAGAGGGTCAGTACTGAAGGAGTGCTGTACTGTCAGATGGTCAGTACTGAGGGAATGCTGCACTGTCAGAGGGTCAGTACTGAGTGAGTGCTGCACTGTCAGAGGGTCAGTACTGAGGGAGTGCTCCACTGTCCGAGGGTCAGTACTGAGGGAGTGCTGCACTGTCCGAGGGTCAGTCCTGAGGGAGTGCTGCACTGTCAGAGGGTCAGTACTGAGGGAGTGCTGCACTGCCAGATGGTCAGTACTGAGGGAGAGCTGTACTGTCAGAGGGTCAGTACTGAGGGAGAGCTGCACTGTCAGAGGGTCAGTTCTGAGGGAATGCTGCACTGTCAGAGGGTCAGTACTGATGGAGAGCTGTACTGTCAGAGGGTCAGTACTGAGGTAGTGCTGCACTGTCAGAGGGTCAGTACTGAGGGAGTGCTGCACTGTCAGAGGGTCAGTACTGAGGGAATGCTGCACTGCCAGAGGGTCAGTACTGAGGGAGTGCTGCACTGTCAGAGGGTCAGTACTGAGGGAGTGCAGCACTGTCAGAGGGTCAGTACTGAGGGAGAGCTGCACTGTCAGAGGGTCAGTACTGAGAGAGTGCTGTACTGTCAGATGGTCAGTACTGAGGCAATGCTGCACTGTCAGAGGGTCAGTACTGAGGGAGTGCTGCACTGTCAGAGGGTCAGTACTGAGGGAGTGCTGCACTGTCCGAGGGTCAGTACTGAGGGAGTGCTGCACTGTCAGAGGGTCAGTACTGAGGGAGTGCTGCACTGCCAGATGGTCAGTACTGAGGGAGAGTTGTACTGTCAGAGGGTAAGTGCTGAGGGAGAGCTGCACTGTCAGAGGGTCAGTACTGAGGGAGAGCTGCACTGTCAGAGGGTCAGTACCGAGCAGGTGCAGCACTGTCAGAGGGTAAGTGCTGAGGGAGTGCTGCACTGTCAGAGGGTCAGTACTGAGGGAGTGCTGCACTGTCAGAGGGTAAGTGCTGAGGGAGAGCTAGACTGTCAGAGGGTCAGTACTGAGGGAGAGCTGCACTGTCAGAGGGTCAGTACCGAGCGGGTGCTGCACTGTCAGAGGGTCAGTACTGAGGGAGAGCTGTACTGTCAGAGGATCAGTACTGAGGTAGTGCTGCACTGTCAGAGTGTCAGTACTGAGGGAGTGCTGCACTGTCAGAGGGTCAGTACTGAGGGAATGCTGCACTGCCAGAGGGTCAGTACTGAGGGAGAGCTGCACTGTCCGAGGGTCAGTACTGAGGGAGTGCAGCACTGTCAGAGTGTCAGTACTGAGGGAGAGCTGCACTGTCAGATGGTCAGTACTGGGGGAGTGCCGCACTGCCAGAGGGTCAGTACTGAGGGAGTGCTGCACTGTCAGAGGGTCAGTGCTGAGGGAAGGCTGCACTGTCCGAGGGTCAGTACTGAGGGAGTGCTGCACTGTCAGCGGGTCAGTACTGAGGGAGTGCTGCACTGTCAGAGGGCCAGTATTGAGGGAGTGCTGCACTGCCAGAGGGTCAGTACTGAGGGAGTGCTGCACTGTCAGAGGGTCAGTACTGAGGGAATGCTGCACTGTCAGAGGGTCAGTACTTAGGGAGTGCTGCACTGTCAGAGGGGCAGTACAGAGAGAGTGCTGCACTGTCAGAGGGTCAGTGTGGAGGTAGTGCTGCATTGTCAGAGGGTCAGTGTGGAGGGAGTGCTGTACTGTCAGGTGGTCAGTACTGAGGCAATGCGGCACTGTCAGAGGGTCAGTACTGAGGGAGTGCTGCACTGTCAGAGGGTCAGTACTGAGGGAGTGCTGCACTGTCCGAGGGTCAGTACTGAGGGAGTGCTGCACTGTCAGAGGGTCAGTACTGAGGGTGTGCTGCACTGCCAGAGGGTCAGTACTGAGGGAGAGCTTTACTGTCAGAGGTCAGTACTGAGGGAGTGCTGCACAGTCAGATGGTCAGTACTGAGGGAGTGCTGCACTGTCAGCGGGTCAGTACTGAGGGAGTGCTGCACTGTCAGAGGGTCAGTACTGAGGGAGTGCTGCACTGTCAGAGGGTCAGTACTGAGGGAGTGCTGCACTGCCAGAGGGTCAGTACTGAGGGAGAGCTGTACTGTCAGAGGGTCAGTACTGAGGGAGAGCTGCACAGTCAGATGGTCAGTACTGAGGGAGTGCTGCACTGTCAGCGGGTCAGTACTGAGGGAAGGCTGCACTGTCAGAGGGTCAGTACTTAGGGAGTGCTGCACTGTCAGAGGGTCAGTACTGAGGGAGTGCTGCACTGTCAGAGTGTCAGTACTGAGGGAGTGCTGCACTGTCAGAGGGTCAGTACTGAGGGAGTGCTGCACTGTCAGAGTGTCAGTACTGAGGGAGTGCTGCACTGTCAGATGGTCAGTACTGAGAGAGTGCTGCACTGTCAGAGGGTCAGTACTGAGGGAGTGCTGCACTGTCAGAGTGTAAGTACTGAGGGAGTGCTGCACTGTCAGAGGGTCAGTACTGAGGGAGAGCTGCACTGTCAGAGGGTCAGTACTGAGGGAGTCCTGCACTGTCAGATGGTCAGTACTGGGGGAATGCTGCACTGTCACAGGGTCAGTACTGAGGGAATGCTGCACTGCCAGAGGGTCAGTACAGAGGGAGTGCTGCACTGTCAGAGTGTCAGTACTGAGGGAGTGCTGCACTGTCACATGGTCAGTACTGAGGGAGAGCTGCACTGTCAGAGGGTCAGTACTGAGGAAGTGCTGTACTGTCAGACGGTCAGTACTGAGGGAATGCTGCACTGTCAGAGGGTCAGTATTGAGGGAGTACTGCACTGTCAGAGGGTCAGTACTGAGGGAATGCTGCACTGCCAGAGGGTCAGTACTGAGGGAGAGCTGTACTGTCAGATGGTCAGTACTGAGGGAATGCTGCACTGTCAGAGGGTCAGTACTGAGGGAGTGCTGCACTGTCCGAAGGTCAGTACTTAGGGAGTGCTGCACTGTCAGAGGGTCTGTATTGAGGGTTTTGCTGCACTGTCAGAGGGTCAGTACTGAGGGAGTGCTGCACTGCCAGCGGGTCAGTACTGAGGGAGTGCTGCACTGTCAGAGGGTCAGTACTGATAGCGTGCTGCACTGTCAGAGGGTCAGTACTGGGGGAGAGCTGCACTGTCAGAGGGTCAGTACTGAAGGAGTGCTGTACTGTCAGATGGTCAGTACTGAGGGAATGCAGCACTGTCAGAGTGTCAGTACTGAGGGAGTGCTGCACTGTCAGATGGTCAGTACTGAGGGAGTGCTGCACTGTCAGAGGGTCAGTACTGATAGCGTGCTGCACTGTCAGAGGGTCAGTACTGGGGGAGAGCTGCACTGTCAGAGGGTCAGTACTGAAGGAGTGCTGTACTGTCAGATGGTCAGTACTGAGGGAATGCTGCACTGTCAGAGGGTCAGTACTGAGGGAGTGCTGCACTGTCAGAGGGTCAGTACTGAGGGAGAGCTGCACAGTCAGATGGTCAGTACTGAGGGAGTGCTGCACTGTCAGCGGGTCAGTACTGAGGGAAGGCTGCACTGTCAGAAGGTCAGTACTTAGGGAGTGCTGCTCTGTCAGAGGGGCAGTACAGAGAGAGTGCTGCACTGTCAGAGGGTCAGTCCTGAGGGAGTGCTGCACTGTCAGAGGGTCAGTACTGAGGGAGTGCTGCACTGTCAGAGTGTCAGTACTGAGGGAGTGCTGCACTGTCACATGGTCAGTACTGAGGGAGAGCTGCACTGTCAGAGGGTCAGTACTGAGGAAGTGCTGTACTGTCAGATGGTCAGTACTGAGAGAATGCTGCACTGTCAGAGGGTCAGTATTGAGGGAGTACTGCACTGTCAGAGGGTCAGTACTGAGGGAATGCTGCACTGCCAGAGGGTCAGTACTGAGGGAGAGCTGTACTGTCAGATGGTCAGTACTGAGGGAATGCTGCACTGTCAGAGGGTCAGTACTGAGGGAGTGCTGCACTGTCCGAAGGTCAGTACTTAGGGAGTGCTGCACTGTCAGAGGGTCTGTATTGAGGGTTTTGCTGCACTGTCAGAGGGTCAGTACTGAGGGAGTGCTGCACTGCCAGCGGGTCAGTACTGAGGGAGTGCTGCACTGTCAGAGGGTCAGTACTGATAGCGTGCTGCACTGTCAGAGGGTCAGTACTGGGGGAGAGCTGCACTGTCAGAGGGTCAGTACTGAAGGAGTGCTGTACTGTCAGATGGTCAGTACTGAGGGAATGCTGCACTGTCAGAGGGTCAGTACTGAGGGAAAGCTGCACTGTCAGATGGTCAGTACTGAGGGAGTACTGCACTTTCAGAGGGACAGTACTGAGAGAGTGCTGCACTGTCAGATGCTCAGTACTGAGGGAGTGCTGCACTGTCAGAGGGTCAGTACTGAGAGAGTGCTGCAGTGTCAGAGGGTCATTACTGAGGGAATGCTGCATTGTCAGAGGGTCAGTACTGAGGGAGTGCTGCACTGTCAGAGGGTCAGTACTGAGGGAGAGCTGCACAGTCAGATGGTCAGTACTGAGGGAGTGCTGCACTGTCAGCGGGTCAGTACTGAGGGAAGGCTGCACTGTCAGAAGGTCAGTACTTAGGGAGTGCTGCACTGTCAGAGGGGCAGTACAGAGAGAGTGCTGCACTGTCAGAGGGTCAGTCCTGAGGGAGTGCTGCACTGTCAGAGGGTCAGTACTGAGGGAGTGCTGCACTGTCAGAGTGTCAGAACTGAGGGAGTGCTGCACTGTCAGATGGTCAGTACTGAGGGAGTGCTGCACTGTCAGAGGGTCAGTACTGAGGGAGAGCTGCACTGTCAGAGGGTCAGTTCTGAGGGAGTCCTGCACTGTCAGACGGTCAGTACTGGGGGAATGCTGCACTGTCAGAGGGTCAGTACTGAGGGAAGGCTGCACTGTCAGAGGGTCAGTACTTAGGGAGTGCTGCACTGTCAGAGGGGCAGTACAGAGAGAGTGCTGCACTGTCAGAGGGTCAGTACTGAGGGAGTGCTGCACTGTCAGAGTGTCAGTACTGAGGGAGTGCTGCACTGTCAGAGGGTCAGTACTGAGGGAGTGCTGCACTGTCAGAGTGTCAGTACTGAGGGAGTGCTGCACTGTCAGATGGTCAGTACTGAGAGAGTGCTGCACTGTCAGAGGGTCAGTACTGAGGGAGTGCTGCACTGTCAGAGTGTCAGTACTGAGGGAGTGCTGCACTGTCAGAGGGTCAGTACTGAGGGAGAGCTGCACTGTCAGAGGGTCAGTACTGAGGGAGTCCTGCACTGTCAGATGGTCAGTACTGGGGGAATGCTGCACTGTCAGAGGGTCAGTACTGAGGGAATGCTGCACTGCCAGAGGGTCAGTACAGAGGGAGAGCTGCACTGTCAGAGTGTCAGTACTGAGGGAGTGCTGCACTGTCACATGGTCAGTACTGAGGGAGAGCTGCACTGTCAGAGGGTCAGTACTGAGGAAGTGCTGTACTGTCAGATGGTCAGTACTGAGGGAATGCTGCACTGTCAGAGGGTCAGTATTGAGGGAGTACTGCACTGTCAGAGGGTCAGTACTGAGGGAATGCTGCACTGCCAGAGGGTCAGTACTGAGGGAGAGCTGTACTGTCAGATGGTCAGTACTGAGGGAATGCTGCACTGTCAGAGGGTCAGTACTGAGGGAGTGCTGCACTGTCCGAAGGTCAGTACTTAGGGAGTGCTGCACTGTCAGAGGGTCTGTATTGAGGGTTTTGCTGCACTGTCAGAGGGTCAGTACTGAGGGAGTGCTGCACTGCCAGCGGGTCAGTACTGAGGGAGTGCTGCACTGTCAGAGGGTCAGTACTGATAGCGTGCTGCACTGTCAGAGGGTCAGTACTGGGGGAGAGCTGCACTGTCAGAGGGTCAGTACTGAAGGAGTGCTGTACTGTCAGATGGTCAGTACTGAGGGAATGCTGCACTGTCAGAGGGTCAGTACTGAGGGAAAGCTGCACTGTCAGATGGTCAGTACTGAGGGAGTACTGCACTTTCAGACGGACAGTACTGAGAGAGTGCTGCACTGTCAGATGCTCAGTACTGAGGGAGTGCTGCACTGTCAGAGGGTCAGTACTGAGAGAGTGCTGCAGTGTCAGAGGGTCATTACTGAGGGAATGCTGCACTGTCAGAGGGTCAGTACTGAGGGAGTGCTGCACTGTCAGAGGGTCAGTACTGAGGGAGAGCTGCACAGTCAGATGGTCAGTACTGAGGGAGTGCTGCACTGTCAGCGGGTCAGTACTGAGGGAAGGCTGCACTGTCAGAAGGTCAGTACTTAGGGAGTGCTGCACTGTCAGAGGGGCAGTACTGAGGGAATGCTGCACTGTCAGAGGGTCAGTCCTGAGGGAGTGCTGCACTGTCAGAGGGTCAGTACTGAGGGAGTGCTGCACTGTCAGAGTGTCAGTACTGAGGGAGTGCTGCACTGTCAGATGGTCAGTACTGAGGGAGTGCTGCACTGTCAGAGGGTCAGTACTGAGGGAGAGCTGCACTGTCAGAGGGTCAGTTCTGAGGGAGTCCTGCACTGTCAGACGGTCAGTACTGGGGGAATGCTGCACTGTCAGAGGGTCAGTACTGAGGGAATGCTGCACTGCCAGAGGGTCAGTACTGAGGGAGTGCTGCACCGTCAGAGTGTCAGTACTGAGGGAGTGCTGCACTGTCACATGGTCAGTACTGAGGGAGAGCTGCACTGTCAGAGGGTCAGTACTGAGGAAGTGCTGTACTGTCAGATGGTCAGTACTGAGGGAATGCTGCACTGTCAGAGGGTCAGTATTGAGGGAGTACTGCACTGTCAGAGGGTCAGTACTGAGGGAATGCTGCACTGCCAGAGGGTCAGTACTGAGGGAGAGCTGTACTGTCAGATGGTCAGTACTGAGGGAATGCTGCACTGTCAGAGGGTCAGTACTGAGGGAGTGCTGCACTGTCCGAGGGTCAGTACTTAGGGAGTGCTGCACTGTCAGAGGGTCTGTATTGAGGGCTTTGCTGCACTGTCAGAGGGTCAGTACTGAGGGAGTGCTGCACTGCCAGCGGGTCAGTACTGAGGGAGTGCTGCTCTGTCAGAGGGTCAGTACTGATAGCGTGCTGCACTGTCAGAGGGTCAGTACTGGGGGAGAGCTGCACTGTCAGAGGGTCAGTACTGAAGGAGTGCTGTACTGTCAGATGTTCAGTACTGAGGGAATGCTGCACTGTCAGAGGGACAGGACTGAGGGAAAGCTGCACTGTCAGATGGTCAGTACTGAGGGAGTACTGCACTTTCAGAGGGACAGTACTGAGAGAGTGCTGCACTGTCAGATGATCAGTACTGAGGGAGTGCTGCACTGTCAGAGGGTCAGTACTGAGAGAGTGCTGCAGTGTCAGAGGGTCATTACTGAGGGAGTGCTGCACTGTCAGAGTGTCAGTACTGAGGGAGTGCTGCACTGTTAGCGGGTCAGTACTGAGGGAGTGCTGCACTGTCAGAGGGTCAGTACTGATAGCGTGCTGCACTGTCAGAGGGTCAGTACTGGGGGAGAGCTGCACTGTCAGAGGGTCAGTACTGAAGGAGTGCTGTACTGTCAGATGGTCAGTACTGAGGGATTGCTGCACTGTCAGAGGGTCAGTACTGAGGGAGTGCTGCACTGTCAGAGGGTCAGTACTGAGGGAGTGCTCCACTGTCCGAGGGTCAGTACTGTGGGAGTGCTGCACTGTCCGAGGGTCAGTCCTGAGCGAGTGCTGCACTGCCAGAGGGTCAGTACTGAGGGAATGCTGCACTGTCCGAGGGTCAGTACTGAGGGAGTGCTGCACTGTCAGAGGGTCAGTACTGAGGGAGCGCTGCACTGTCAGAGTGTCAGTACTGAGGGAGTGCTGCACTGCCAGAGGGTCAGTACTGAGGGAGAGCTGTACTGTCAGAGGTCAGTACTGAGGGAGTGCTGCACTGTCAGATGGTCAGTCCTGAGGGAGTGCTGCACTGTCAGAGGGTCAGTACTGAGGGAGAGCTGCACAGTCAGATGGTCAGTACTGAGTGAGTGCTGCACTGTCAGCAGGTCAGTACTGAGGGAAGGCTGCACTGTCAGAGGGTCAGTACTGAGGGAGTGCTGCACTGTCAGAGGGTCAGTACGGAGAGAGTGCTGCTCTGTCAGATGGTCAGTACTGAGGGAGTGCTGCACTGTCAGAGGGTCAGTACTGAGAGAGTGCTGCACTGTCAGAGGGTCAGTACTGAGGGAGTGCTGCACTGTCAAATGGTCAGTACTGAGGGAGTGCTGCACTGTCAGAGGGTCAGTACTGAGGGAGAGCTGCACTGTCAGAGGGTCAGTACTGAGGGAGTCCTGCACTGTCAGATGGTCAGTACTGAGGGAATGCTGCACTGTCAGAGGGTCAGTACTGAGGGAATGCTGCACTGTCAGAGGGTCAGTACTGAGGGAAAGCAGCACTGCCAGAGGGTTAGTACTGAGGGAGTGCTGAACTGTCAGAGTGGCAGTACTGAGGGAGTGCTGCACTGTCAGATGGTCAGTACTGAGGGAGTGCTGCACTGTCAGAGGGTCAGTATTGAGGGAGTGCTGCACTGTCAGAGGGTCAGTACTGAGGGAATGCTGCACTGCCAGAGGGTCAGTACTGAGGGAGAGGTGTACTGTCAGAGGGTCAGTACTGAGGGAGTGCTGCACTGTCTGAGGGTCAGTACTGAGGGAGTGCTGCACTGTCCGAGGGTCAGTACTGAGGGAGTGCTGCACTGTCAGAGGGTCTGTATTGAGGGAGTGCTGCACTGTCTGAGGGTCGGTACTGAGGGAGTGCTGCACTGTCCGAGGGTCAGTACTGAGGGAGTGCTGCACTGTCAGAGGCTCTGTATTAAGGGAGTGCTGCACTGTCCGAGGGACAGTACTGAGGGAGTGCTGCACTGCCAACGGGTCAGTACTGAGGGAGTGCTGCACTGTCAGAGGGTCAGTACTGAGGGAATGCTGCACTGTCAGAGGGTCAGTACTGAGGGAGTGCTCCACTGTCCGAGGGTCAGTACTGAGGGAGTGCTGCACTGTCCGAGGGTCAGTCCTGAGTGAGTGCTGCACTGCCAGAGGGTCAGTACTGAGGGAATGCTGCACTGTCCCAGGGTCAATACTGAGGGAGTGCTGCACTGTCAGAGGGTCAGTACTGAGGGAGTGCTGCACTGTCAGAGGGTCAGTACTGAGGGAGTGCTGCACTGCCAGAGGGTCAGTACTGAGGGAGAGCTGTACTGTCAGAGGTCAGTACTGAGGGAGTGCTGCACAGTCAGATGGTCAGTCCTGAGGGAGTGCTGCACTGTCAGAGGGTCAGTACTGAGGGAGAGCTGCACAGTCAGATGGTCAGTACTGAGTGAGTGCTGCACTGTCAGCGGGTCAGTACTGAGGGAAGGCTGCACTGTCAGAGGGTCAGTACTGAGGGAGTGCTGCACTGTCAGAGGGTCAGTACGGAGAGAGTGCTGCTCTGTCAGATGGTCAGTACTGAGGGAGTGCTGCACTGTCAGAGGGTCAGTACTGAGAGAGTGCTGCACTGTCAGAGGGTCAGTACTGATAGCGTGCTGCACTGTCAGAGGGTCAGTACTGGGGGAGAGCTGCACTGTCAGAGGGTCAGTACTGAAGGAGTGCTGTACTGTCAGATGGTCAGTACTGAGGGATTGCTGCACTGTCAGAGGGTCAGTACTGAGGGAGTGCTGCACTGTCAGAGGGTCAGTACTGAGGGAGTGCTCCACTGTCCGAGGGTCAGTACTGAGGGAGTGCTGCACTGTCCGAGGGTCAGTCCTGAGCGAGTGCTGCACTGCCAGAGGGTCAGTACTGAGGGAATGCTGCACTGTCCGAGGGTCAGTACTGAGGGAGTGCTGCACTGTCAGAGGGTCAGTACTGAGGGACCGCTGCACTGTCAGAGTGTCAGTACTGAGGGAGTGCTGCACTGCCAGAGGGTCAGTACTGAGGGAGAGCTGTACTGTCAGAGGTCAGTACTGAGGGAGTGCTGCACTGTCAGATGGTCAGTCCTGAGGGAGTGCTGCACTGTCAGAGGGTCAGTACTGAGGGAGAGCTGCACAGTCAGATGGTCAGTACTGAGTGAGTGCTGCACTGTCAGCAGGTCAGTACTGAGGGAAGGCTGCACTGTCAGAGGGTCAGTACTGAGGGAGTGCTGCACTGTCAGAGGGTCAGTACGGAGAGAGTGCTGCTCTGTCAGATGGTCAGTACTGAGGGAGTGCTGCACTGTCAGAGGGTCAGTACTGAGAGAGTGCTGCACTGTCAGAGGGTCAGTACTGAGGGAGTGCTGCACTGTCAAATGGTCAGTACTGAGGGAGTGCTGCACTGTCAGAGGGTCAGTACTGAGGGAGAGCTGCACTGTCAGAGGGTCAGTACTGAGGGAGTCCTGCACTGTCAGATGGTCAGTACTGAGGGAATGCTGCACTGTCAGAGGGTCAGTACTGAGGGAATGCTGCACTGTCAGAGGGTCAGTACTGAGGGAAAGCAGCACTGCCAGAGGGTTAGTACTGAGGGAGTGCTGAACTGTCAGAGTGGCAGTACTGAGGGAGTGCTGCACTGTCAGATGGTCAGTACTGAGGGAGTGCTGCACTGTCAGAGGGTCAGTATTGAGGGAGTGCTGCACTGTCAGAGGGTCAGTACTGAGGGAATGCAGCACTGCCAGAGGGTCAGTACTGAGGGAGAGGTGTACTGTCAGAGGGTCAGTACTGAGGGAGTGCTGCACTGTCTGAGGGTCAGTACTGAGGGAGTGCTGCACTGTCCGAGGGTCAGTACTGAGGGAGTGCTGCACTGTCAGAGGGTCTGTATTGAGGGAGTGCTGCACTGTCTGAGGGTCGGTACTGAGGGAGTGCTGCACTGTCCGAGGGTCAGTACTGAGGGAGTGCTGCACTGTCAGAGGGTCTGTATTGAGGGAGTGCTGCACTGTCCGAGGGACAGTACTGAGGGAGAGCTGCACTGTCAGAGGGTCAGTACTGTGGGAGTCCTGCACTGTCAGATGGTCAGTACTGAGGGAATGCTGCACTGTCAGAGGGTCAGTACTGAGGGAATGCTGCACTGTCAGAGGGTCAGTACTGAGGGAAAGCAGCACTGACAGAGGGTTAGTACTGAGGGAGTGCTGAACTGTCAGAGTGGCAGTACTGAGGGAGTGCTGCACTGTCAGATGGTCAGTACTGAGGGAGTGCTGCACTGTCAGAGGGTCAGTATTGAGGGAGTGCTGCACTGTCAGAGGGTCAGTACTGAGGGAATGCTGCACTGCCAGAGGGTCAGTACTGAGGGAGAGGTGTACTGTCAGAGGGTCAGTACTGAGGGAGTGCTGCACTGTCTGAGGGTCAGTACTGAGGGAGTGCTGCACTGTCCGAGGGTCAGTACTGAGGGAGTGCTGCACTGTCAGAGGGTCTGTATTGAGGGAGTGCTGCACTGTCTGAGCGTCGGTACTGAGGGAGTGTTGCACTGTCCGAGGGTCAGTACTGAGGGAGTGCTGCACTGTCAGAGGGTCTGTATTGAGGGAGTGCTGCACTGTCCGAGGGACAGTACTGAGGGAGTGCTGCACTGCCAACGGGTCAGTACTGAGGGAGTGCTGCACTGTCAGAGGGTCAGTACTGAGGGAATGCTGCACTGTCAGAGGGTCAGTACTGAGGGAGTGCTCCACTGTCCGACGGTCAGTACTGAGGGAGTGCTGCACTGTCCGAGGGTCAGTCCTGAGGGAATGCTGCACTGCCAGAGGGTCAGTACTGAGGGAATGCTGCACTGTCCCAGGGTCAATACTGAGGGAGTGCTGCACTGTCAGAGGGTCAGTACTGAGGGAGTGCTGCACTGTCAGAGGGTCAGTACTGAGGGAGTGCTGCACTGCCAGAGGGTCAGTACTGAGGGAGAGCTGTACTGTCAGAGGTCAGTACTGAGGGAGTGCTGCACAGTCAGATGGTCAGTCCTGAGGGAGTGCTGCACTGTCAGAGGGTCAGTACTGAAGGAGAGCTGCACAGTCAGATGGTCAGTACTGAGTGAGTGCTGCACTGTCAGCGGGTCAGTACTGAGGGAAGGCTGCACTGTCAGAGGGTCAGTACTGAGGGAGTGCTGCACTGTCAGAGGGTCAGTACGGAGAGTGTGCTGCTCTGTCAGATGGTCAGTACTGAGGGAGTGCTGCACTGTCAGAGGGTCAGTACTGAGAGAGTGCTGCACTGTCAGAGGGTCAGTACTGATAGCGTGCTGCACTGTCAGAGGGTCAGTACTGGGGGAGAGCTGCACTGTCAGAGGGTCAGTACTGAAGGAGTGCTGTACTGTCAGATGGTCAGTACTGAGGGAGTGCTCCACTGTCCGAGGGTCAGTACTGAGGGAGTGCTGCACTGTCCGAGGGTCAGTCCTGAGCGAGTGCTGCACTGCCAGAGGGTCAGTACTGAGGGAATGCTGCACTGTCCGAGGGTCAGTACTGAGGGAGTGCTGCACTGTCAGAGGGTCAGTACTGAGGGAGCGCTGCACTGTCAGAGTGTCAGTACTGAGGGAGTGCTGCACTGCCAGAGGGTCAGTACTGAGGGAGAGCTGTACTGTCAGAGGTCAGTACTGAGGGAGTGCTGCACTGTCAGATGGTCAGTCCTGAGGGAGTGCTGCACTGTCAGAGGGTCAGTACTGAGGGAGAGCTGCACAGTCAGATGGTCAGTACTGAGTGAGTGCTGCACTGTCAGCAGGTCAGTACTGAGGGAAGGCTGCACTGTCAGAGGGTCAGTACTGAGGGAGTGCTGCACTGTCAGAGGGTCAGTACGGAGAGAGTGCTGCTCTGTCAGATGGTCAGTACTGAGGGAGTGCTGCACTGTCAGAGGGTCAGTACTGAGAGAGTGCTGCACTGTCAAATGGTCAGTACTGAGGGAGTGCTGCACTGTCAGAGGGTCAGTACTGAGGGAGAGCTGCACTGTCAGAGGGTCAGTACTGAGGGAGTCCTGCACTGTCAGATGGTCAGTACTGAGGGAATGCTGCACTGTCAGAGGGTCAGTACTGAGGGAATGCTGCACTGTCAGAGGGTCAGTACTGAGGGAAAGCAGCACTGCCAGAGGGTTAGTACTGAGGGAGTGCTGAACTGTCAGAGTGGCAGTACTGAGGGAGTGCTGCACTGTCAGATGGTCAGTACTGAGGGAGTGCTGCACTGTCAGAGGGTCAGTATTGAGGGAGTGCTGCACTGTCAGAGGGTCAGTACTGAGGGAATGCTGCACTGCCAGAGGGTCAGTACTGAGGGAGAGGTGTACTGTCAGAGGGTCAGTACTGAGGGAGTGCTGCACTGTCTGAGGGTCAGTACTGAGGGAGTGCTGCACTGTCCGAGGGTCAGTACTGAGGGAGTGCTGCACTGTCAGAGGGTCTGTATTGAGGGAGTGCTGCACTGTCTGAGGGTCGGTACTGAGGGAGTGCTGCACTGTCCGAGGGTCAGTACTGAGGGAGTGCTGCACTGTCAGAGGGTCTGTATTGAGGGAGTGCTGCACTGTCCGAGGGACAGTACTGAGGGAGTGCTGCACTGCCAACGGGTCAGTACTGAGGGAGTGCTGCACTGTCAGAGGGTCAGTACTGAGGGAATGCTGCACTGTCAGAGGGTCAGTACTGAGGGAGTGCTCCACTGTCCGAGGGTCAGTACTGAGGGAGAGCTGTACTGTCAGAGGTCAGTACTGAGGGAGTGCTGCACAGTCAGATGGTCAGTCCTGAGGGAGTGCTGCACTGCCAGAGGGTCAGTACTGAGGGAGAGCTGTACTGTCAGAGGTCAGTACTGAGGGAGTGCTGCACAGTCAGATGGTCAGTCCTGAGGGAGTGCTGCACTGTCAGAGGGTCAGTACTGAGGGAGAGCTGCACAGTCAGATGGTCAGTACTGAGTGAGTGCTGCACTGTCAGCGGGTCAGTACTGAGGGAAGGCTGCACTGTCAGAGGGTCAGTACTGAGGGAGTGCTGCACTGTCAGAGGGTCAGTACGGAGAGAGTGCTGCTCTGTCAGATGGTCAGTACTGAGGGAGTGCTGCACTGTCAGAGGGTCAGTACTGAGAGAGTGCTGCACTGTCAGAGGGTCAGTACTGAGGGAGTGCTGCACTGTCAGAGGGTCAGTACTGAGGGAGTGCTGCACTGCCAGAGGGTCAGTACTGAGGGAGAGCTGTACTGTCAGAGGTCAGTACTGAGGGAGTGCTGCACAGTCAGATGGTCAGTCCTGAGGGAGTGCTGCACTGTCAGAGGGTCAGTACTGAGGGAGAGCTGCACAGTCAGATGGTCAGTACTGAGTGAGTGCTGCACTGTCAGCGGGTCAGTACTGAGGGAAGGCTGCACTGTCAGAGGGTCAGTACTGAGGGAGTGCTGCACTGTCAGAGGGTCAGTACGGAGAGAGTGCTGCTCTGTCAGATGGTCAGTACTGAGGGAGTGCTGCACTGTCAGAGGGTCAGTACTGAGAGAGTGCTGCACTGTCAGAGGGTCAGTACTGAGGGAGTGCTGCACTGTCAAATGGTCAGTACTGAGGGAGTGCTGCACTGTCAGAGGGTCAGTACTGAGGGAGAGCTGCACTGTCAGAGGGTCAGTACTGAGGGAGTCCTGCACTGTCAGATGGTCAGTACTGAGGGAATGCTGCACTGCCAGAGGGTCAGTACTGAGGGAGTGCTGCACCGTCAGAGTGTCAGTACTGAGGGAGTGCTGCACTGTCACATGGTCAGTACTGAGGGAGAGCTGCACTGTCAGAGGGTCAGTACTGAGGAAGTACTGTACTGTCAGATGGTCAGTACTGAGGGAATGCTGCACTGTCAGAGGGTCAGTATTGAGGGAGTACTGCACTGTCAGAGGGTCAGTACTGAGGGAATGCTGCACTGCCAGAGGGTCAGTACTGAGGGAGAGCTGTACTGTCAGATGGTCAGTACTGAGGGAATGCTGCACTGTCAGAGGGTCAGTACTGAGGGAGTGCTGCACTGTCCGAGGGTCAGTACTTAGGGAGTGCTGCACTGTCAGAGGGTCTGTATTGAGGGCTTTGCTGCACTGTCAGAGGGTCAGTACTGAGGGAGTGCTGCACTGCCAGCGGGTCAGTACTGAGGGAGTGCTGCTCTGTCAGAGGGTCAGTACTGATAGCGTGCTGCACTGTCAGAGGGTCAGTACTGGGGGAGAGCTGCACTGTCAGAGGGTCAGTACTGAAGGAGTGCTGTACTGTCAGATGGTCAGTACTGAGGGAATGCTGCACTGTCAGAGGGACAGGACTGAGGGAAAGCTGCACTGTCAGATGGTCAGTACTGAGGGAGTACTGCACTTTCAGAGGGACAGTACTGAGAGAGTGCTGCACTGTCAGATGATCAGTACTGAGGGAGTGCTGCACTGTCAGAGGGTCAGTACTGAGAGAGTGCTGCAGTGTCAGAGGGTCATTACTGAGGGAGTGCTGCACTGTCAGAGTGTCAGTACTGAGGGAGTGCTGCACTGTTAGCGGGTCAGTACTGAGGGAGTGCTGCACTGTCAGAGGGTCAGTACTGATAGCGTGCTGCACTGTCAGAGGGTCAGTACTGGGGGAGAGCTGCACTGTCAGAGGGTCAGTACTGAAGGAGTGCTGTACTGTCAGATGGTCAGTACTGAGGGATTGCTGCACTGTCAGAGGGTCAGTACTGAGGGAGTGCTGCACTGTCAGAGGGTCAGTACTGAGGGAGTGCTCCACTGTCCGAGGGTCAGTACTGAGGGAGTGCTGCACTGTCCGAGGGTCAGTCCTGAGCGAGTGCTGCACTGCCAGAGGGTCAGTACTGAGGGAATGCTGCACTGTCCGAGGGTCAGTACTGAGGGAGTGCTGCACTGTCAGAGGGTCAGTACTGAGGGAGCGCTGCACTGTCAGAGGGTCAGTACTGAGGGAGTGCTGCACTGCCAGAGGGTCAGTACTGAGGGAGAGCTGTACTGTCAGAGGTCAGTACTGAGGGAGTGCTGCACTGTCAGATGGTCAGTCCTGAGGGAGTGCTGCACTGTCAGAGGGTCAGTACTGAGGGAGAGCTGCACAGTCAGATGGTCAGTACTGAGTGAGTGCTGCACTGTCAGCGGGTCAGTACTGAGGGAAGGCTGCACTGTCAGAGGGTCAGTACTGAGGGAGTGCTGCACTGTCAGAGGGTCAGTACGGAGAGAGTGCTGCTCTGTCAGATGGTCAGTACTGAGGGAGTGCTGCACTGTCAGAGGGTCAGTACTGAGAGAGTGCTGCACTGTCAGAGGGTCAGTACTGAGGGAGTGCTGCACAGTCAGATGGTCAGTACTGAGGGAGTGCTACACTGTCAGAGGGTCAGTACTGAGGGAGAGCTGCACTGTCAGAGGGTCAGTACTGAGGGAGTCCTGCACTGTCAGATGGTCAGTACTGAGGGAATGCTGCACTGTCAGAGGGTCAGTACTGAGGGAATGCTGCACTGTCAGAGGGTCAGTACTGAGGGAAAGCAGCACTGCCAGAGGGTTAGTACTGAGGGAGTGCTGAACTGTCAGAGTGGCAGTACTGAGGGAGTGCTGCACTGTCAGATGGTCAGTACTGAGGGACTGCTGCACTGTCACATGGTCAGTACTGAGGGAGAGCTGCACTGTCAGAGGGTCAGTACTGAGGGAGTGCTGTACTGTCAGATGGTCAGTACTGAGGGAATGCTGCACTGTCAGAGGGTCAGTATTGAGGGAGTGCTGCACTGTCAGAGGGTCAGTACTGAGGGAATGCAGCACTGCCAGAGGGTCAGTACTGAGGGAGAGGTGTACTGTCAGAGGGTCAGTACTGAGGGAGTGCTGCACTGTCTGAGGGTCAGTACTGAGGGAGTGCTGCACTGTCCGAGGGTCAGTACTGAGGGAGTGCTGCACTGTCAGAGGGTCTGTATTGAGGGAGTGCTGCACTGTCTGAGGGTCGGTACTGAGGGAGTGCTGCACTGCCAACGGGTCAGTACTGAGGGAGTGCTGCACTGTCAGAGGGTCAGTACTGAGGGAATGCTGCACTGTCAGAGGGTCAGTACTGAGGGAGTGCTCCACTGTCCGAGGGTCAGTACTGAGGGAGTGCTGCACTGTCCGAGGGTCAGTCCTGAGCGAGTGCTGCACTGCCAGAGGGTCAGTACTGAGGGAATGCTGCACTGTCCCAGGGTCAGTACTGAGGGAGTGCTGCACTGTCAGAGGGTCAGTACTGAGGGAGTGCTGCACTGTCAGAGGGTCAGTACTGAGGGAGTGCTGCACTGCCAGAGGGTCAGTACTGAGGGAGAGCTGTACTGTCAGAGGTCAGTACTGAGGGAGTGCTGCACAGTCAGATGGTCAGTCCAGAGGGAGTGCTGCACTGTCAGAGGGTCAGTACTGAGGGAATGCTGCACTGCCAGAGGGTCAGTACTGAGTGAGTGCTGCACTGTCAGCGGGTCAGTACTGAGGGAAGGCTGCACTGTCAGAGGGTCAGTACTGAGGGAGTGCAGCACTGTCAGAGGGTCAGTACGGAGAGAGTGCTGCTCTGTCAGATGGTCAGTACTGAGGGAGTGCTGCACTGTCAGAGGGTCAGTACTGAGAGAGTGCTGCACTGTCAGAGGGTCAGTACTGAGGGAGTGCTGCACTGTCAAATGGTCAGTACTGAGGGAGTGCTGCACTGTCAGAGGGTCAGTACAGAGGGACAGCTGCACTGTCAGAGGGTCAGTACTGAGGGAGTCCTGCACTGTCAGATGGTCAGTACTGAGGGAATGCTGCACTGTCAGAGGGTCAGTACTGAGGGAATGCTGCACTGTCAGAGGGTCAGTACTGAGGGAAAGCAGCACTGCCAGAGGGTTAGTACTGAGGGAGTGCTGAACTGTCAGAGTGGCAGTACTGAGGGAGTGCTGCACTGTCAGATGGTCAGTACTGAGGGAGTGCTGCACTGTCACATGGTCAGTACTGAGGGAGAGCTGCATTGTCAGAGGGTCAGTACTGAGGGAGTGCTGTACTGTCAGATGGTCAGTACTGAGGGAATGCTGCACTGTCAGAGGGTCAGTATTGAGGGAGTGCTGCACTGTCAGAGGGTCAGTACTGAGGGAATGCTGCACTGCCAGAGGGTCTGTACTGAGGGAGAGGTGTACTGTCAGAGGGTCAGTACTGAGGGAGTGCTGCACTGTCTGAGGGTCAGTACTGAGGGAGTGCTGCACTGTCCGAGGGTCAGTACTGAGGGAGTGCTGCACTGTCAGAGGGTCTGTATTGAGGGAGTGCTGCACTGTCTGAGGGTCGGTACTGAGGGAGTGCTGCACTGTCCGAGGGTCAGTACTGAGGGAGTGCTGCACTGTCAGAGGGTCTGTATTGAGGGAGTGCTGCACTGTCCGAGGGACTGTACTGAGGGAGTGCTGCACTGCCAACGGGTCAGTACTGAGGGAGTGCTGCACTGTCAGAGGGTCAGTACTGAGGGAGTGCTGCACTGTCAGAGGGTCAGTACTGAGGGAAAGCTGCACTGTCAGAGAGTCAGTACTGAGGGAGTGCTGCACTGTCAGAGGGACAGTACTGAGAGAGTGCTGCACTGTCAGAGTGTCAGTACTGAGGGAGTGCTGCACTGTCAGATGATCAGTACTGAGGGAGTGCTGCACTGTCAGAGGGTCAGTACTGATAGCGTGCTGCACTGTCAGAGGGTCAGTACTGGGGGAGAGCTGCACTGTCAGAGGGTCAGTACTGAAGGAGTGCTGCACTGTCAGAGGGACAGTACTGAGAGAGTGCTGCACTGTCAGAGGGTCAGTACTGAGGGAGTGCTGCACTGTCAGCGGGTCAGTACTGAGGGAAGGCTGCACTGTCAGAGGGTCAGTACTTAGGGAGTGCTGCACTGTCAGAGGGGCAGTACAGAGAGAGTGCTGCACTGTCAGATGGTCAGTACTGAGGGAGTGCTGCACTGTCAAAGGGTCAGTACTGAGAGAGTGCTGCACTGTCAGAGGGTCAGTACTGAGGGAGTGCTGCACTGTCAGAGGGTCAGTACTGAGGGAATGCTGCACTGCCAGAGGGTCAGTACTGAGGGAGTGCTGCACCGTCAGAGTGTCAGTACTGAGGGAGTGCTGCACTGTCACATGGTCAGTACTGAGGGAGAGCTGCACTGTCAGAGGGTCAGTACTGAGGAAGTGCTGTACTGTCAGATGGTCAGTACTGAGGGAATGCTGCACTGTCAGAGGGTCAGTATTGAGGGAGTACTGCACTGTCAGAGGGTCAGTACTGAGGGAATGCTGCACTGCCAGAGGGTCAGTACTGAGGGAGAGCTGTACTGTCAGATGGTCAGTACTGAGGGAATGCTGCACTGTCAGAGGGTCAGTACTGAGGGAGTGCTGCACTGTCCGCGGGTCAGTACTTAGGGAGTGCTGCACTGTCAGAGGGTCAGTATTGAGGGAGTGCTGCACTGTCAGAGGGTCAGTACTGAGGGAATGCTGCACTGCCAGAGGGTCAGTACTGAGGGAGAGGTGTACTGTCAGAGGGTCAGTACTGAGGGAGTGCTGCACTGTCTGAGGGTCAGTACTGAGGGAGTGCTGCACTGTCCGAGGGTCAGTACTGAGGGAGTACTGCACTGTCAGAGGGTCTGTATTGAGGGAGTGCTGCACTGTCTGAGGGTCGGTACTGAGGGAGTGCTGCACTGTCCGAGGGTCAGTACTGAGGGAGTGCTGCACTGTCAGAGGGTCTGTATTGAGGGAGTGCTGCACTGTCCGAGGGACAGTACTGAGAGAATGCTGCACTGTCAGAGTGTCAGTACTGAGGGAGTGCTGCACTGTCAGAAGGTCAGTACTGATAGCGTGCTGCACTGTCAGAGGGTCAGTACTGGGGGAGAGCTGCACTGTCAGTGGGTCAGTACTGAAGGAGTGCTGTACTGTCAGATGGTCAGTACTGAGGGAATGGTGCACTGTCAGAGGGTCAGTACTGAGGGAGTGCTGCACTGTCAGAGGGTCAGTACTGAGGGAGTGCTGCACTGTCAGAGGGACAGTACTGAGAGAGTGCTGCACTGTCAGAGTGTCAGTACTGAGGGAGTTCTGCACTGTCAGATGGTCAGTACTGAGGGAGTGCTGCACTGTCAGAGGGTCAGTACTGATAGCGTGCTGCACTGTCAGAGGGTCAGTACTGGGGGAGAGCTGCACTGTCAGTGGGTCAGTACTGAAGGAGTGCTGTACTGTCAGATGGTCAGTACTGAGGGAATGCTGCACTGTCAGAGGGTCAGTACTGAGGGAGCACTGCACTGTCAGAGGGTCAGTACTGAGGGAGAGCTGCACAGTCAGATGGTCAGTACTGAGGGAGTGCTGCACTGTCAGCGGGTCAGTACTGAGGGAAGGCTGCACTGTCAGAGGGTCAGTACTTAGGGAGTGCTGCACTGTCAGAGGGGCAGTACAGAGAGAGTGCTGCACTGTCAGATGGTCAGTGCTGAGGGAGTGCTGCACTGTCAAAGGGTCAGTACTGAGAGAGTGCTGCACTGTCAGAGGGTCAGTACTGAGTGAGTGCTGCACTGTCAGAGGCTCAGTACTGAGGGAGTGCTGCACTGTCAGATGGTCAGTACTGAGGGAGTGCTGCACTGTCAGAGGGTCAGTACTGAGGGAGAGCTGCACTGTCAGAGGGTCAGTACTGAGGGAGTCCTGCACTGTCAGATGGTCAGTACTGGGGGAATGCTGCACTGTCAGAGTGTCAGTACTGAGGGAATGCTGCACTGCCAGAGGGTCAGTACTGAGGGAGTGCTGCACTGCCAGAGGGTCAGTACTGAGGGAGAGCTGTACTGTCAGATGGTCAGTACTGAGGGAATGCTGCACTGTCAGAGGGTCAGTACTGAGGGAGTGCTGCTCTGTCAGAGGGTCAGTACTGATAGCGTGCTGCACTGTCAGAGGGTCAGTACTGGGGGAGAGCTGCACTGTCAGAGGGTCAGTACTGAAGGAGTGCTGTACTGTCAGATGGTCAGTACTGAGGGAATGCTGCACTGTCAGAGGGTCAGGACTGAGGGAAAGCTGCACTGTCAGATGGTCAGTACTGAGGGAGTACTGCACTTTCAGAGGGACAGTACTGAGAGAGTGCTGCACTGTCAGATGATCAGTACTGAGGGAGTGCTGCACTGTCAGAGGGTCAGTACTGAGAGAGTGCTGCAGTGTCAGAGGGTCATTACTGAGGGAGTGCTGCACTGTCTGAGTGTCAGTACTGAGGGAGTGCTGCACTGTCAGATGGTCAGTACTGAGGGAGTGCTGCACTGTCAGAGGGTCAGTACTGATAGCGTGCTGCACTGTCAGAGGGTCAGTACTGGGGGAGAGCTGCACTGTCAGAGGGTCAGTACTGAAGGAGTGCTGTACTGTCAGATGGTCAGTACTGAGGGAATGCTGCACTGTCAGAGGGTCAGTACTGAGGGAGTGCTGCACTGTCAGAGGGTCAGTACTGAGGGAGTGCTCCACTGTCCGAGGGTCAGTACTGAGGGAGTGCTGCACTGTCCGAGGGTCAGTCCTGAGCGAGTGCTGCACTGCCAGAGGGTCAGTACTGAGGGAATGCTGCACTGTCCGAGGGTCAGTACTGAGGGAGTGCTGCACTGTCAGAGGGTCAGTACTGAGGGAGTGCTGCACTGTCAGAGGGTCAGTACTGAGGGAGTGCTGCACTGCCAGAGGGTCAGTACTGAGGGAGAGCTGTACTGTCAGAGGTCAGTACTGAGGGAGTGCTGCACAGTCAGATGGTCAGTCCTGAGGGAGTGCTGCACTGTCAGAGGGTCAGTACTGAGGGAGAGCTGCACAGTCAGATGGTCAGTACTGAGGGAGTGCTGCACTGTCAGAGGGTCAGGACTGAAGGAGTGCTATACTGTCAGATGGTCAGTAATGAGGGAATGCTGCACTGTCAGAGGGTCAGGACTGAGGGAAAGCTGCACTGTCAGATGGTCAGTACTGAGGGAGTACTGCACTTTCAGAGGGACAGTACTGAGAGAGTGCTGCACTGTCAGATGATCAGTACTGAGGGAGTGCTGCACTGTCAGAGGGTCAGTACTGAGAGAGTGCTGCAGTGTCAGAGGGTCATTACTGAGGGAGTGCTGCACTGTCAGAGTGTCAGTACTGAGGGAGTGCTGCACTGTCAGATGGTCAGTACTGAGGGAGCGCTGCACTGTCAGAGGGTCAGTACTGATAGCGTGCTGCACTGTCAGAGGGTCAGTACTGGGGGAGAGCTGCACTGTCAGAGGGTCAGTACTGAAGGAGTGCTGTACTGTCAGATGGTCAGTACTGAGGGAATGCTGCACTGTCAGAGGGTCAGTACTGAGGGAGTGCTGCACTGTCAGAGGTTCAGTACTGAGGGAGTGCTCCACTGTCCGAGGGTCAGTACTGAGGGAGTGCTGCACTGTCCGAGGGTTAGTCCTGAGCGAGTGCTGCACTGCCAGAGGGTCAGTACTGAGGGAATGCTGCACTGTCCGAGGGTCAGTACTGAGGGAGTGCTGCACTGTCAGAGGGTCAGTACTGAGGGAGTGCTGCACTGTCAGAGGGTCAGTACTGAGGGAGTGCTGCACTGCCAGAGGGTCAGTACTGAGGGAGAGCTGTACTGTCAGAGGTCAGGACTGAGGGAGTGCTGCACAGTCAGATGGTCAGTCCTGAGGGAGTGCTGCACTGTCAGAGGGTCAGTACTGAGGGAGAGCTGCACAGTCAGATGGTCAGTACTGAGGGAGTGCTGCACTGTCAGCGGGTCAGTACTGAGGGAAGGCTGCACTGTCAGAGGGTCAGTACTGAGGGAGTGCTGCACTGTCAGAGGGTCAGTACGGAGAGAGTGCTGCTCTGTCAGATGGTCAGTACTGAGGGAGTGCTGCACTGTCAGAGGGTCAGTACTGAGAGAGTGCTGCACTGTCAGAGGGTCAGTACTGAGGGAGTGCTGCACTGTCAAATGGTCAGTACTGAGGGAGTGCTGCACTGTCAGAGGGTCAGTACTGAGGGAGAGCTGCACTGTCAGAGGGTCAGTACTGAGGGAGTCCTGCACTGTCAGATGGTCAGTACTGAGGGAATGCTGCACTGTCAGAGGGTCAGTACTGAGGGAATGCTGCACTGTCAGAGGGTCAGTACTGAGGGAAAGCAGCACTGCCAGAGGGTTAGTACTTAGGGAGTGCTGAACTGTCAGAGTGGCAGTACTGAGGGAGTGCTGCACTGTCAGATGGTCAGTACTGAGGGAGTGCTGCACTGTCACATGGTCAGTACTGAGGGAGAGCTGCACTGTCAGAGGGTCAGTACTGAGGGAGTGCTGTACTGTCAGATGGTCAGTACTGAGGGAATGCTGCACTGTCAGAGGGTCAGTATTGAGGGAGTGCTGCACTGTCAGAGGGTCAGTACTGAGGGAATGCTGCACTGCCAGAGGGTCAGTACTGAGGGAGAGGTGTACTGTCAGAGGGTCAGTACTGAGGCAGTGCTGCACTGTCTGAGGGTCAGTACTGAGGGAGTGCTGCACTGTCAGAGGGTCAGTACTGAGGGAGTGCTGCACTGTCAGAGGGTCTGTATTGAGGGAGTGCTGCACTGTCTGAGGGTCGGTACTGAGGGAGTGCTGCACTGTCCGAGGGTCAGTACTGAGGGAGTGCTGCACTGTCAGAGGGTCTGTATTGAGGGAGTGCTGCACTGTCCGAGGGACAGTACTGAGGGAGTGCTGCACTGCCAACGGGTCAGTACTGAGGGAGTGCTACACTGTCAGAGGGTCAGTACTGAGGGAGTGCTGCACTGTCAGAGGGTCAGTCCTGAGGGAAAGCTGCACTGTCAGAGGGTCAGTACTGAGGGAGTGCTGCACTGTCAGAGGGACAGTACTGAGGGAGTGCTGCACTGTCAGAGGGTCAGTACTGATAGCGTGCTGCACTGTCAGAGGGTCAGTACTGGGGGAGAGCTGCACTGTCAGAGGGTCAGTACTGAAGGAGTGCTTTACTGTCAGATGGTCAGTACTGAGGGAATGCTGCACTGTCAGAGGGTCAGTACTGAGGGAGTGCTGCACTGTCAGAGGGTCAGTACTGAGGGAGAGCTGCACAGTCAGATGGTCAGTACTGAGGGAGTGCTGCACTGTCAGCGGGTCAGTACTGAGGGAAGGCTGCACTGTCAGAGGGTCAGTACTTAGGGAGTGCTGCACTGTCAGAGGGGCAGTACAGAGAGAGTGCTGCACTGTCAGATGGTCAGTACTGAGGGAGTGCTGCACTGTCAAAGGGTCAGTACTGAGAGAGTGCTGCACTGTCAGAGGATCAGTACTGAGGGAGTGCTGCACTGTCAGAGGGTCAGTACTGAGGGAGTGCTGCACTGTCAGATGGTCAGTACTGAGGGAGTGCTGCACTGTCAGAGGGTCAGTACTGAGGGAGAGCTGCACTGTCAGAGGGTCAGTACTGAGGGAGTCCTGCACTGTCAGATGGTCAGTACTGGGGGAATGCTGCACTGTCAGAGGGTCAGTACTGAGGGAATGCTGCACTGCCAGAGGGTCAGTACTGAGGGAGTGCTGCACCGTCAGAGTGTCAGTACTGAGGGAGTGCTGCACTGTCACATTTGAGTTGAAACTTTATTGCTGGAACAGCACAGCAGGTCAGGCAGCATCCAGGGAACAGGAGATTCGACGTTTCGGGCACAGGCCCTTCTTCACACTGTCACATGGTCAGTACTGAGGGAGAGCTGCACTGTCAGAGGGTCAGTACTGAGGAATTGCTGTACTGTCAGATGGTCAGTACTGAGGGAATGCTGCACTGTCAGAGGGTCAGTATTGAGGGAGTACTGCACTGTCAGAGGGTCAGTACTGAGGGAATGCTGCACTGCCAGAGGGTCAGTACTGAGGGAGAGCTGTACTGTCAGATGGTCAGTACTGAGGGAATGCTGCACTGTCAGAGGGTCAGTACTGAGGGAGTGCTGCACTGTTCGAAGGTCAGTACTTAGGGAGTGCTGCACTGTCAGAGGGTCTGTATTGAGGGTTTTGCTGCACTGTCAGAGGGTCAGTACTGAGGGAGTGCTGCACTGCCAGCGGGTCAGTACTGAGGGAGTGCTGCTCTGTCAGAGGGTCAGTACTGATAGCGTGCTGCACTGTCAGAGGGTCAGTACTGGGGGAGAGCTGCACTGTCAGAGGGTCAGTACTGAAGGAGTGCTGTACTGTCAGATGGTCAGTCCTGAAGAAATGCTGCACTGTCAGAGGGTCAGGACTGAGGGAAAGCTGCACTGTCAGATGGTTAGTACTGAGGGAGTACTGCACTTTCAGAGGGACAGAACTGAGAGAGTGCTGCACTGTCAGATGATCAGTACTGAGGAAGTGCTGCACTGTCAGAGGGTCAGTACTGAGAGAGTGCTGCAGTGTCAGAGGGTCATTACTGAGGGAGTGCTGCACTGTCAGAGTGTCAGTATTGAGGTAGTGCTGCACTGTCAGATGGTCAGTACTGAGGGAGTGCTGCACTGTCAGAGGGTCAGTACTGATAGCGTGCTGCACTGTCAGAGGGTCAGTACTGGGGGAGAGCTGCACTGTCAGAGGGTCAGTACTGAAGGAGTGCTGTACTGTCAGATGGTCAGTACTGAGGGAATGCTGCACTGTCAGAGGGTCAGTACTGAGGGAGTGCTGCACTGTCAGAGGGTCAGTACTGAGGGAGTGCTCCACTGTCCGAGGGTCAGTACTGAGGGAGTGCTGCACTGTCCGAGGGTCAGTCCTGAGCGAGTGCTGCACTGCCAGAGGGTCAGTACTGAGGGAATGCTGCACTGTCCGAGGGTCAGTACTGAGGGAGTGCTGCACTGTCAGAGGGTCAGTACTGAGGGAGTGCTGCACTGTCAGAGGGTCAGTACTGAGGGAGTGCTGCACTGCCAGAGGGTCAGTACTGAGGGAGAGCTGTACTGTCAGAGGTCAGTACTGAGGGAGTGCTGCACAGTCAGATGGTCAGTCCTGAGGGAGTGCTGCACTGTCAGAGGGTCAGTACTGAGGGAGAGCTGCACAGTCAGATGGTCAGTACTGAGGGAGTGCTGCACTGTCAGCGGGTCAGTACTGAGGGAAGGCTGCACTGTCAGAGGGTCAGTACTGAGGGAGTGCTGCACTGTCAGAGGGTCAGTACGGAGAGAGTGCTGCTCTGTCAGATGGTCAGTACTGAGGGAGTGCTGCACTGTCAGAGGGTCAGTACTGAGAGAGTGCTGCACTGTCAGAGGGTCAGTACTGAGGGAGTGCTGCACTGTCAAATGGTCAGTACTGAGGGAGTGCTGCACTGTCAGAGGGTCAGTACTGAGGGAGAGCTGCACTGTCAGAGGGTCAGTACTGAGGGAGTCCTGCACTGTCAGATGGTCAGTACTGAGGGAATGCTGCACTGTCAGAGGGTCAGTACTGAGGGAATGCTGCACTGTCAGAGGGTCAGTACTGAGGGAAAGCAGCACTGCCAGAGGGTTAGTGCTGAGGGAGTGCTGAACTGTCAGAGTGGCAGTACTGAGGGAGTGCTGCACTGTCAGATGGTCAGTACTGAGGGAGTGCTGCACTGTCACATGGTCAGTACTGATGGAGAGCTGCACTGTCAGAGGGTCAGTACTGAGGGAGTGCTGTACTGTCAGATGGTCAGTACTGAGGGAATGCTGCACTGTCAGAGGGTCAGTATTGAGGGAGAGGTGTACTGTCAGAGGGTCAGTACTGAGGGAGTGCTGCACTGTCTGAGGGTCAGTACTGAGGGAGTGCTGCACTGCCCGAGGGTCAGTACTGAGGGAGTGCTGCACTGTCAGAGGGTCTGTATTGAGGGAGTGCTGCACTGTCTGAGGGTCGGTACTGAGGGAGTGCTGCACTGTCCGAGGGTCAGTACTGAGGGAGTGCTGCACTGTCAGAGGGTCTGTATTGAGGGAGTGCTGCACTGACGAGGGACAGTACTGAGGGAGTGCTGCACTGCCAACGGGTCAGTACTGAGGGAGTGCTGCACTGTCAGAGGGTCAGTACTGAGGGAGTGCTGCACTGTCAGAGGGTCAGTACTGAGGGACAGCTGCACTGTCAGAGGGTCAGTACTGAGGGAGTGCTGCACTGTCAGAGGGACAGTACTGAGAGAGTGCTGCACTGTCAGATGGTCAGTACTGAGGGAGTGCTGCACTGTCAGAGGGTCAGTACTGAGAGAGTGCGGCACTGTCAGAGGGTCATTACTGAGGGAGTGCTGCATTGTCAGAGTGTCAGTACTGATGGAGTGCTGCACTGTCAGATGGTCAGTACTGAGGGAGTGCTCCACTGTCAGAGGGTCAGTACTGAGGGAGTGCTGTACTGTCAAATGGTCAGTACTGAGGGAGTGCTGCACTGTCACATGGTCAGTACTGAGGGAGTGCTGCACTGTCAGAGGGTCAGTACTGAGGGAGTGCTGCACTCTCCGAAGGTCAGTACTGAGGGAGTGCTGCACTGTCCGAGGGTCAGTACTGAGGGCGTGCTGCACTGTCAGAGGGTCAGTACTGAGGGAGAGCTGTACTGTCAGAGGGTCAGTACTGAGGGAGAGCTGCACTGTCAGAGGGTCAGTACTGAGGGAATGCTGCACTGTCAGAGGGTCAGTACTGAGGGAGAGCTGTACTGTCAGAGGGTCAGTACTGAGGGAATGCTGCACTGCCAGAGGGTCAGTACTGAGGGAGTGCTGCACTGTCAGAGGGTCAGTACTGAGGGAATGCTGCACTGCCAGAGGGTCAGTACTGAGGGAGTGCTGCGCTGTCCGAGGGTCAGTACTGCGGGAGTGCAGCACTGTCAGAGGGTCAGTACTGAGGGAGAGCTGCACTGTCAGAGGGTCACTACTGAGGGAGTGCTGTACTGTCAGATGGTCAGTACTGAGGCAATGCTGCACTGTCAGAGGGTCAGTACTGAGGGAGTGCTGCACTGTCAGAGGTTCAGTACTGAGGGAGTGCTGCACTGTCCGAGGGTCAGTACTGATAGCGTGCTGCACTGTCATAGGGTCAGTACTGAGGGAGTGCTGCACTGCCAGAGGGTCAGTACTGAGGGAGAGCTGTACTGTCAGAGGTCAGTACTGAGGGAGTGCTGCACAGTCAGACGGTCAGTACTGAGCGAGTGCTGCACTGTCAGCGGGTCAGAACTGAGGGAGTGCTGCACTGTCAGAGGGTCAGTACTGAGGGAGTGCTGCACTGTCAGATGGTCAGTACTGTGGGAGTGCTGCACTGTCAGCGGGTCAGAACTGAGGGAGTGCTGCACTGTCAGACGGTCAGTACTGAGCGAGTGCTGCACTGTCAGAGGGTCAGTACTGAGGGAGAGCTGCACTGTCAGAGGGTCAGTACTGAGGGAGTGCTGCACTGTCAGATGGTCAGTACTGTCGGAGTGCTGCACTGTCAGAGGGTCAGTACTGAGGGAGAGCTGTACTGTCAGAGGGTCAGTACTGAGGGAGAGCTGCACAGTCAGATGGTCAGTACTGAGGGAGTGCTGCACTGTCAGCGGGTCAGTACTGAGGGAAGGCTGCACTGTCAGAGGGTCAGTACTGAGGGAGTGCTGCACTGTCAGAGGGTCAGTACAGAGAGAGTGCTGCACTGTCAGATGGTCAGTACTGAGGGAGTGCTGCACTGTCAGAGGGTCAGTCCTGAGAGAGTGCTGCACTGTCAGAGGGTCAGTACTGAGGGAGTGCTGCAATGTCAGATGGTCAGTACTGAGGGAGTGCTGCACTGTCAGAGGGTCAGTACTGAGGGAGAGCTGCACTGTCAGAGGGTCAGTACTGAGGGAGTCCTGCACTGTCAGATGGTCAGTACTGATGGAATGCAGCACTGTCAGAGGGTCAGTACTGAGGGAGTGCTGCACTGTCAGAGGGTCAGTACTGAGAAATGCTGCACTGCCAGAGGGTCAGTACTGAGGGAGTGCTGCACTGTCAGAGTGTCAGTAATGAGGGAGTGCTGCACTGTCAGATGGTCAGTACTGAGGGAGTGCTGCACTGTCACATGGTCAGTACTGAGGGAGAGCTGCACTGTCAGAGGGTCAGTACTGAGGGAGTGCTGTACTGTCGAATGGTCAGTACTGATAGCGTGCTGCACTGTCAGAGGCTCAGTACTGAGGGAATGCTGCACTGCCAGAGGGTCAGTACTGAGGGAGAGCTGTACTGTCATATGGTCAGTACTGAGGGAATGCTGCACTGTCAGAGGGTCAGTACTGAGGGAGTGCTGCACTGTCAGAGGGTCAGTACTGAGGGAGTGCTGCACTGTCCGAGGGTCAGTACTGCGGGAGTGCTGCACTGTCAGAGGGTCTGTATTGAGGGAGTGCTGCACTGTCAGATGGTCAGTACTGAGGGAATGCTGCACTGCCAGAGGGTCAGTACTGAGGGAGAGCTGTATTGTCAGATGGTCAGTACTGAGCGAATGCTGCACTGTCCGAGGGTCAGTACTGAGGGAGTGCTGCACTGTCAGAGGGTCAGTACTGAGGGAGTGCTGCACTGCCAGCGGGTCAGTACTGAGGGAGTGCTGCACTGTCAGAGGGTCAGTACTGAGGGAGTGCTGCACTGTCAGAGGGTCCGTACTGAGGGAAAGCTGCACTGTCAGAGGGTCAGTACTGAGGGAGCGCTGCACTGTCAGAGGGTCAGTACTGAGGGAATGCTGCACTGTCAGTGGGTCAGTACTGAGGGAGTGCTGCACTGTCAGATGGTCAGTACTGAGGGAGTGTTGCACTATCATACGGTCAGTACTGATAGCGCGCTGCACTGTCAGAGGGTCAGTACTGAGGGAGAGCTGCACTGTCAGAGGGTCAGTACTGAGGGAGTGCTGTACTGTCAGATGGTCAGTACTGAGGGAGTGCTGCACTGTCAGAGGGTCTGTACTGAGGGAGAGCTGTACTGTCAGAGGGTCAGTACTGAGGGAGTGCGGTACTGTCAGATGGTCAGTACTGAGGGAATGCTGCACTGTCAGAGGGTCAGTACTGAGGGAGTACTGCACTGTCAGAGGGTCAGTACTCAGGGAGTGCTGCACTGTCCGAGGGTCAGTACTGAGGCAGTGCTGCACTGTCCGAGGGTCAGTACTGAGGGAGTGCTGCACTGTCAGACGGTCAGTACTGAGCGAATGCTGCACTGTCCGAGGGTCAGTACTGAGGGAGTGCTGCACTGTCAGAGGGTCAGTACTGAGGGAGTGCTGCACTGCCAGCGGGTCAGTACTGAGGGAGTGCTGCACTGTCAGAGGGTCAGTACTGAGGGAGTGCTGCACTGTCAGAGGGTCAGTACTGAGGGAGCGCTGCACTGTCAGAGGGTCAGTACTGAGGGAAAGCTGCACTGTCAGTGGGTCAGTACTGAGGGAGTGCTGCACTGTCAGATGGTCAGTACTGAGGGAGTGTTGCACTATCATACGGTCAGTACTGATAGCGCGCTGCACTGTCAGAGGGTCAGTACTGAGGGAGAGCTGCACTGTCAGAGGGTCAGTACTGAGGGAGTGCTGTACTGTCAGATGGTCAGTACTGAGGGAGTGCTGCACTGTCAGAGGGTCAGTACTGAGGGAGAGCTGTACTGTCAGAGGGTCAGTACTGAGGGAGTGCGGTACTGTCAGATGGTCAGTACTGAGGGAATGCTGCACTGTCAGAGGGTCAGTACTGAGGGAGTACTGCACTGTCAGAGGGTCAGTACTCAGGGAGTGCTGCACTGTCCGAGGGTCAGTACTGAGGCAGTGCTGCACTGTCCGAGGGTCAGTACTGAGGGAGTGCTGCACTGTCAGACGGTCAGTACTGAGGGAGTGCTGCACTGCCAGAGGGTCAGTACTGAGGGAGAGCTGTACTGTCAGAAGGTCAGTATTGAGGGAGAGCTGCACTGTCAGAGGGTCAGTACTGAGGGAATGCTGCACTGTCAGAGGGTCAGTACTGAGGGAGAGCTGTACTGTCAGAGGGTTAGTACTGAGGCAGTGCTGCACTGTCAGAGGGTCAGTACTGAGGGAGAGCTGCACTGTCAGAGGGTCAGTACTGAGGGAGTGCTGTCCTGTCAGATGGTCAGTACTGATAGCGTGCTGCACTGTCAGAGGGTCTGTATTGAGGGAGTGCTGCACTGTCAGATGGTCAGTACTGAGGGAATGCTGCACTGCCAGAGGGTCAGTACTGAGGGAGAGCTGTACTGTCAGATGGTCAGTACTGAGCGAATGCTGCACTGTCCGAGGGTCAGTACTGAGGGAGTGCTGCACTGTCCGAGGGTCAGTACTGAGGGAGTGCTGCACTGTCATAGGGTCAGTACTGAGGGAGTGCTGCACTATCAGAGGGTCAGTACTGAGGGAGTGCTGCACTGTCAGAGGGTCAGTACTGAGGGAGAGCTGTACTGTCAGATGGTCAGTATTGAGGGAGAGCTGCACTGTCAGAGGGTCAGTACTGAGGGAATGCTGCACTGTGAGAGGGTCAGTACTGAGGGAGAGCTGTACTGTCAGAGGGTCAGTACTGAGGCAGTGCTGCACTGTCAGAGGGTCAGTACTGAGGGAGTGCTGCACTGGCAGAGGGTCAGTATTGGGGAATGCTGCACAGCCAGAGGGTCAGTACTGAGGGAGTGCTGAACTGTCCGAGGGTCAGTACTGAGGGAGTGCAGCACTGTCAGAGGGTCAGTACTGAGCGAGAGCTGCACTGTCAGATGGTCAGTACTGAGGGAGTCCCGCACTGCCAGAGGGTCAGTACTGAGGGAGTGCTGCACTGTCAGAGGGTCATTGCTGAGGGAGTGCTGCACTGTCAGAGGGTCAGTACTGAGGGAGTGCTGCACTGTCAGATGGTCAGTACTGAGGGAGTGCTGCACTGTCAGAGGGTCAGTACTGAGGGAGAGCTGCACTGTCAGAGGGTCAGTACTGAGGGAGTCCTGCACTGTCAGATGGTCAGTACTGATGGAATGCAGCACTGTCTGAGGGTCAGTACTGAGGGAGTGCTGCACTGTCAGAGGGTCAGTACTGAGAAATGCTGCACTGCCAGAGGGTCAGTACTGAGGGAGTGCTGCACTGCCAGAGTGTCAGTAATGAGGGAGTGCTGCACTGTCAGATGGTCAGTACTGAGGGAGTGCTGCACTGTCACATGGTCAGTACTGAGGGAGAGCTGCACTGTCAGAGGGTCAGTACTGAGGGAGTGCTGTACTGTCAGATGGTCAGTACTGATACGTGCTGCACTGTCAGAGGGTCTGTATTGAGGGAGTGCTGCACTGTCAGATGGTCAGTACTGAGGGAATGCTGCACTGCCAGAGGGTCAGTACTGAGGGAGAGCTGTACTGTCAGATGGTCAGTACTGAGCGAATGCTGCACTGTCCGAGGGTCAGTACTGAGGAAGTGCTGCACTGTCAGAGGGTCAGTACTGAGGGAGTGCTGCACTGCCAGCGGGTCAGTACTGAGGGAGTGCTGCACTATCAGAGGGTCAGTACTGAGTGAGTGCTGCACTGTCAGAGGGTCAGTACTGAGAGAGTGCTGCACTGTCAGAGGGTCATTACTGAGGGAGTGCTGCACTGTCAGAGGGACAGTACTGAGGGAGTGCTGCACTGTCAGATGGTCAGTACTGAGGGAGTGCTGCACTGTCAGAGGGTCAGTACTGATAGCGTGCTGCACTGTCAGAGGGTCAGTACTGAGGGAGAGCTGTACTGTCAGATGGTCAGTACTGAGGGAGTGCTGCACTGTCACATGGTCAATACTGAGGGAGTGCTGCACTGTCAGAGGGTCAGTACTGAGGGAGTGCTGCACTCTCCGAGGGTCAGTACTGAGGGAGTGCTGCACTGTCAGAGGGTCAGTACTGAGGGCGTGCTGCACTGTCAGAGGGTCAGTACTGAGGGAGAGCTCTACTGTCAGAGGGTCAGTACTGAGGGAGAGCTGCACTGTCAGAGGGTCAGTACTGAGGGAATGCTGCACTGTCAGAGGGTCAGTACTGAGGGAGAGCTGTACTGTCAGAGGGTCAGTACTGAGGGAATGCTGCACTGCCAGAGGGTCAGTACTGAGGGAGTGCTGCACTGTCAGAGGGTCAGTACTGAGGGAATGCTGCCCTGCCAGAGGGTCAGTACTGAGGGAGTGCTGCGCTGTCCGAGGGTCAGTACTGCGGGAGTGCTGCACTGTCAGAGTGTCAGTACTGAGGGAGAGCTGCACTGTCAGAGGGTCACTACTGAGGGAGTGCTGTACTGTCAGATGGTCAGTACTGAGGCAATGCTGCACTGTCAGAGGGTCAGTTCTGAGGGAGTGCTGCACTGTCAGAGGTTCAGTACTGAGGGAGTGCTGCACTGTCCGAGGGTCAGTACTGAGGGAGTGCTGCACTGTCATAGGGTCAGTACTGAGGGAGAGCTGCACTGCCAGAGGGTCAGTACTGAGGGAGAGCTGTACTGTCAGAGGTCAGTACTGAGGGAGTGCTGCACAGTCAGATGGTCAGTACTGAGCGAGTCCTGCACTGTCAGCGGGTCAGAACTGAGGGAGTGCTGCACTGTCAGAGGGTCAGTACTGAGGGAGTGCTGCACTGTCAGATGGTCAGTACTGTGGGAGTGCTGCACTGTCAGAGGGTCAGTACTGAGGGAGAGCTATACTGTCAGAGGGTCAGTACTGAGGGAGAGCTGCACAGTCAGATGGACAGTACTGAGGGAGTGCTGCACTGTCAGCGGGTCAGTACTGAGGGAAGGCTGCACTGTCAGAGGGTCAGTACTGAGGGAGTGCTGCACTGTCAGAGGGTCAGTACAGAGAGAGTGCTGCACTGTCAGATGGTCAGTACTGCGGGAGTGCTGCACTGTCAGAGGGTCAGTACTGAGAGAGTGCTGCACTGTCAGAGGGTCAGTACTGAGGGAGTGCTGCACTGTCAGATGGTCAGTACTGAGGGAGAGCTGTACTGTCAGATGGTCAGTACTGAGCGAATGCTGCACTGTCCGAGGGTCAGTACTGAGGGAGTGCTGCACTGTCAGAGGGTCAGTACTGAGGGAGTGCTGCACTGTCAGCGGGTCAGTACTGAGGGAATGCTGCACTGCCAGAGGGTCAGTACTGAGGGAGAGCTGTACTGTCAGATGGTCAGTACTGAGCGAATGCTGCACTGTCCGAGGGTCAGTACTGAGGGAGTGCTGCACTGTCAGAGGGTCAGTACTGAGGGAGTGCTGCACTGCCAGCGGGTCAGAACTGAGGGAGTGCTGCACTGTCAGAGGGTCAGTACTGAGGGAGTGCTGCACTGTCAGAGGGTCAGTACTGAGGGAAAGCTGCACTGTCAGAGGGTCAGTACTGAGGGAGTGCTGCACTGTCAGATGGTCAGTACTGAGGGAGTGTTGCACTATCATACGGTCAGTACTGATAGCGCGCTGCACTGTCAGAAGGTCAGTACTGAGGGAGAGCTGCACTGTCAGAGGGTCAGTACTGAGGGAGTGCTGTACTGTCAGATGGTCAGTACTGAGGGAGTGCTGCACTGTCAGAGGGTCAGTACTGATAACGCGCTGCACTGTCAGAGGGTCAGTACTGAGGGAATGCTGCACTGTCAGAGGGCCAGTACTGAGGGAGTGCTGTACTGTCAGATGGTCAGTACTGAGGGAATGCTGCACTGTCAGAGGGTCAGTACTGATGGAGTGCTGCACTGTCCGAGGGTCAGTACTGAGGGAGTGCTGCACTGTCATAGGGTCAGTACTGAGGGAGAGCTGCACTGCCAGAGGGTCAGTACTGAGGGAGAGCTGTACTGTCAGAGGTCAGTACTGAGGGAGTGCTGCACAGTCAGATGGTCAGTACTGAGCGAGTGCTGCACTGTCAGCGGGTCAGAACTGAGGGAGTGCTGCACTGTCAGAGGGTCAGTACTGAGGGAGTGCTGCACTGTCAGATGGTCAGTACTGTGGGAGTGCTGCACTGTCAGAGGGTCAGTACTGAGGGAGAGCTGTACTGTCAGAGGGTCAGTACTGAGGGAGAGCTGCACAGTCAGATGGACAGTACTGAGGGAGTGCTGCACTGTCAGCGGGTCAGTACTGAGGGAAGGCTGCACTGTCAGAGGGTCAGTACTGAGGGAGTGCTGCACTGTCAGAGGGTCAGTACAGAGAGAGTGCTGCACTGTCAGATGGTCAGTACTGAGGGAGTGCTGCACTGTCAGAGGGTCAATACTGAGAGAGTGCTGCACTGTCAGAGGGTCAGTACTGAGGGAGTGCTGCACTGTCAGATGGTCAGTACTGAGGGAGTGCTGCACTGTCAGAGGGTCAGTACTGAGGGAGTGCTGCACTGTCAGAGGGTCAGTACTGAGGGAGTCCTGCCCTGTCAGATGGTCAGTACTGATGGAATGCAGCACTGTCAGAGGGTCAGTACTGAGGGAGTGCTGCACTGTCAGAGGGTCAGTACTGAGAAATGCTGCACTGCCAGAGGGTCAGTACTGAGGGAGTGCTGCACTGTCAGAGTGTCAGTAATGAGGGAGTGCTGCACTGTCAGATGGTCAGTACTGAGGGAGTGCTGCACTGTCACATGGTCAGTACTGAGGGAGAGCTTCACTGTCAGAGGGTCAGTACTGAGGGAGTGCTGTACTGTCAGATGGTCAGTACTGATAGCGTGCTGCACTGTCAGAGGCTCAGTACTGAGGGAGAGCTGCACTGTTAGAGGGTCAGTACTGAGGGAATGCTGCACTGCCAGAGGGTCAGTACTGAGGGAGAGCTGTACTGTCAGATGGTCAGTACTGAGGGAATGCTGCACTGTCAGAGGGTCAGTACTGAGGGAGTGCTGCACTGTCAGAGGGTCAGTACTGAGGGAGTGCTGCACTGTCCGAGGGTCAGTACTGAGGGAGTGCTGCATTGTCAGAGGGTCTGTATTGAGGGAGTGCTGCACTGTCAGATGGTCAGTACTGAGGGAATGCTGCACTGCCAGAGGGTCAGTACTGAGGGAGAGCTGTACTGTCAGATGGTCAGTACTGAGCGAATGCTGCACTGTCCGAGGGTCAGTACTGAGGGAGTGCTGCACTGTCAGAGGGTCAGTACTGAGGGAGTGTTGCACTGCCAGCGGGTCAGTACTGAGGGAGTGCTGCACTGTCAGAGGGTCAGTACTGAGGGAGTGCTGCACTGTCAGAGGGTCAGTACTGAGGGAAAGCTGCACTGTCAGAGGGTCAGTACTGAGGGAGTGCTGCACTGTCAGAGGGTCAGTACTGAGGGAAAGCTGCACTGTCAGAGGGTCAGTACTGAGGGAGTGCTGCACTGTCAGATGGTCAGTACTGAGGGAGTGTTGCACTATCATACGGTCAGTACTGAGGGAGTGCTGTACTGTCAGATGGTCAGTACTGAGGGAGAGCTGCACTGTCAGAGGGTCAGTACTGAGGGAGAGCTGCACTGTCAGAGGGTCAGTACTGAGGGAGTGCTGTACTGTCAGATGGTCAGTACTGAGGGAGTGCTGCACTGTCAGAGGGTCAGTACTGATAGCGCGCTGCACTGTCAGAGGGTCAGTACTGAGGGAGAGCTGCACTGTCAGAGGGTCAGTACTGAGGGAGTGCTGTACTGTCAGATGGTCAGTACTGAGGGAATGCTGCACTGTCAGAGGGTCAGTACTGATGGAGTGCTGCACTGTCCGAGGGTCAGTACTGAGGGAGTGCTGCACTGTCATAGGGTCAGTACTGAGGGAGAGCTGCACTGCCAGAGGGTCAGTACTGAGGGAGAGCTGTACTGTCAGAGGTCAGTACTGAGGGAGTGCTGCACAGTCAGATGGTCAGTACTGAGCGAGTGCTGCACTGTCAGCGGGTCAGAACTGAGGGAGTGCTGCACTGTCAGAGGGTCAGTACTGAGGGAGTGCTGCACTGTCCGAGGGTCAGTACTGTGGGAGTGCTGCACTGTCAGAGGGTCTGTATTGAGGGAGTGCTGCACTGTCAGAGGGTCAGTACTGAGGGAGTGCTGCACTGTCCGAGGGTCAGTACTGAGGGAGTGCTGCACTGTCAGAGGGTCTGTATTGAGGGAGTGCTGCACTGTCAGATGGTCAGTACTGAGGGAATGCTGCACTGCCAGAGGGTCAGTACTGAGGGAGTGCTGCACTGTCAGATGGTCAGTACTGAGGGAGTGTTGCACTATCATACGGTCAGTACTGATAGCGCGCTGCACTGTCAGAAGGTCAGTACTGAGGGAGAGCTGCACTGTCAGAGGTACAGTACTGAGGGAGTGCTGCACTGTCCGAGGGTCAGTACTGAGGGAGTGCTGCACTGTCAGAGGGTCAGTACTGAGGGAGTGCTGCACTGTCAGATGGTCAGTACTGAGGGAGTGCTGCACTGTCAGAGGGTCAGTACTGAGGGAGTGCTGCACTGTCAGAGGGTCAGTACTGAGGGAGTCCTGCCCTGTCAGATGGTCAGTACTGATGGAATGCAGCACTGTCAGAGGGTCAGTACTGAGGGAGTGCTGCACTGTCAGAGGGTCAGTACTGAGAAATGCTGCACTGCCAGAGGGTCAGTACTGAGGGAGTGCTGCACTGTCAGAGTGTCAGTAATGAGGGAGTGCTGCACTGTCAGATGGTCAGTACTGAGGGAGTGCTGCACTGTCACATGGTCAGTACTGAGGGAGAGCTTCACTGTCAGAGGGTCAGTACTGAGGGAGTGCTGTACTGTCAGATGGTCAGTACTGATAGCGTGCTGCACTGTCAGAGGCTCAGTACTGAGGGAGAGCTGCACTGTTAGAGGGTCAGTACTGAGGGAATGCTGCACTGCCAGAGGGTCAGTACTGAGGGAGAGCTGTACTGTCAGATGGTCAGTACTGAGGGAATGCTGCACTGTCAGAGGGTCAGTACTGAGGGAGTGCTGCACTGTCAGAGGGTCAGTACTGAGGGAGTGCTGCACTGTCCGAGGGTCAGTACTGAGGGAGTGCTGCATTGTCAGAGGGTCTGTATTGAGGGAGTGCTGCACTGTCAGATGGTCAGTACTGAGGGAATGCTGCACTGCCAGAGGGTCAGTACTGAGGGAGAGCTGTACTGTCAGATGGTCAGTACTGAGCGAATGCTGCACTGTCCGAGGGTCAGTACTGAGGGAGTGCTGCACTGTCAGAGGGTCAGTACTGAGGGAGTGTTGCACTGCCAGCGGGTCAGTACTGAGGGAGTGCTGCACTGTCAGAGGGTCAGTACTGAGGGAGTGCTGCACTGTCAGAGGGTCAGTACTGAGGGAAAGCTGCACTGTCAGAGGGTCAGTACTGAGGGAGTGCTGCACTGTCAGAGGGTCAGTACTGAGGGAAAGCTGCACTGTCAGAGGGTCAGTACTGAGGGAGTGCTGCACTGTCAGATGGTCAGTACTGAGGGAGTGTTGCACTATCATACGGTCAGTACTGAGGGAGTGCTGTACTGTCAGATGGTCAGTACTGAGGGAGAGCTGCACTGTCAGAGGGTCAGTACTGAGGGAGAGCTGCACTGTCAGAGGGTCAGTACTGAGGGAGTGCTGTACTGTCAGATGGTCAGTACTGAGGGAGTGCTGCACTGTCAGAGGGTCAGTACTGATAGCGCGCTGCACTGTCAGAGGGTCAGTACTGAGGGAGAGCTGCACTGTCAGAGGGTCAGTACTGAGGGAGTGCTGTACTGTCAGATGGTCAGTACTGAGGGAATGCTGCACTGTCAGAGGGTCAGTACTGATGGAGTGCTGCACTGTCCGAGGGTCAGTACTGAGGGAGTGCTGCACTGTCATAGGGTCAGTACTGAGGGAGAGCTGCACTGCCAGAGGGTCAGTACTGAGGGAGAGCTGTACTGTCAGAGGTCAGTACTGAGGGAGTGCTGCACAGTCAGATGGTCAGTACTGAGCGAGTGCTGCACTGTCAGCGGGTCAGAACTGAGGGAGTGCTGCACTGTCAGAGGGTCAGTACTGAGGGAGTGCTGCACTGTCCGAGGGTCAGTACTGTGGGAGTGCTGCACTGTCAGAGGGTCTGTATTGAGGGAGTGCTGCACTGTCAGAGGGTCAGTACTGAGGGAGTGCTGCACTGTCCGAGGGTCAGTACTGAGGGAGTGCTGCACTGTCAGAGGGTCTGTATTGAGGGAGTGCTGCACTGTCAGATGGTCAGTACTGAGGGAATGCTGCACTGCCAGAGGGTCAGTACTGAGGGAGTGCTGCACTGTCAGATGGTCAGTACTGAGGGAGTGTTGCACTATCATACGGTCAGTACTGATAGCGCGCTGCACTGTCAGAAGGTCAGTACTGAGGGAGAGCTGCACTGTCAGAGGTACAGTACTGAGGGAGTGCTGCACTGTCCGAGGGTCAGTACTGAGGGAGTGCTGCACTGTCAGAGGGTCTGTATTGAGGGAGTGCTGCACTGTCAGAGGGTCAGTACTGAGGGAAAGCTGCACTGTCAGAGGGTCAGTACTGAGGGAGTGCTGCACTGTCAGATGGTCAGTACTGAGGGAGTGTTGCACTATCATACGGTCAGTACTGATATCGCGCTGCACTGTCAGAAGGTCAGTACTGAGGGAGAGCTGCACTGTCAGAGGGTCAGTACTGAGGGAGTGCTGTACTGTCAGATGGTCAGTACTGAGGGAGTGCTGTACTGTCAGATGGTCAGTACTGAGGGAATGCTGCACTGTCAGAGGGTCAGTACTGATGGAGTGCTGCACTGTCCGAGGGTCAGTACTGAGGGAGTGCTGCACTGTCATAGGGTCAGTACTGAGGGAGAGCTGCACTGCCAGAGGGTCAGTACTGAGGGAGAGCTGTACTGTCAGAGGTCAGTACTGAGGGAGTGCTGCACAGTCAGATGGTCAGTACTGAGCGAGTGCTGCACTGTCAGCGGGTCAGAACTGAGGGAGTGCTGCACTGTCAGAGGGTCAGTACTGAGGGAGTGCTGCACTGTCAGATGGTCAGTACTGTGGGAGTGCTGCACTGTCAGAGGGTCAGTACTGAGGGAGAGCTGTACTGTCAGAGGGTCAGTACTGAGGGAGAGCTGCACAGTCAGATGGACAGTACTGAGGGAGTGCTGCACTGTCAGCGGGTCAGTACTGAGGGAAGGCTGCACTGTCAGAGGGTCAGTACTGAGGGAGTGCTGCACTGTCAGAGGGTCAGTACAGAGAGAGTGCTGCACTGTCAGATGGTCAGTACTGAGGGAGTGCTGCACTGTCAGAGGGTCAGTACTGAGAGAGTGCTGCACTGTCAGAGGGTCAGTACTGAGGGAGTGCTGCACTGTCAGATGGTCAGTACTGAGGGAGTGCTGCACTGTCAGAGGGTCAGTACTGAGGGAGAGCTGCACTGTCAGAGGGTCAGTACTGAGGGAGTCCTGCACTGTCAGATGGTCAGTACTGATGGAATGCAGCACTGTCAGAGGGTCAGTACTGAGGGAGTGCTGCACTGTCAGAGGGTCAGTACTGAGAAATGCTGCACTGCCAGAGGGTCAGTACTGAGGGAGTGCTGCACTGTCAGAGTGTCAGTAATGAGGGAGTGCTGCACTGTCAGATGGTCAGTACTGAGGGAGTGCTGCACTGTCACATGGTCAGTACTGAGGGAGAGCTGCACTGTCAGAGGGTCAGTACTGAGGGAGTGCTGTACTGTCAGATGGTCAGTACTGAAAGCGTGCTGCACTGTCAGAGCTTCAGTACTGAGGGAGAGCTGCACTGTTAGAGGGTCAGTACTGAGGGAATGCTGCACTGCCAGAGGGTCAGTACTGAGGGAGAGCTGTACTGTCAGATGGTCAGTACTGAGGGAATGCTGCACTGTCAGAGGGTCAGTACTGAGGGAGTGCTGCACTGTCAGAGGGTCAGTACTGAGGGAGTGCTGCACTGTCCGAGGGTCAGTACTGAGGGAGTGCTGCACTGTCAGAGGGTCAGTACTGAGGGAAAGCTGCACTGTCAGAGGGTCAGTCCTGAGGGAATGCTGCACTGCCAGAGGGTCAGTACTGAGGGAGAGCTGTACTGTCAGATGGTCAGTACTGAGCGAATGCTGCACTGTCCGAGGGTCAGTACTGAGGGAGTGCTGCACTGTCAGAGGGTCAGTACTGAGGGAGTGCTGCACTGCCAGCGGGTCAGTACTGAGGGAGTGCTGCACTGTCAGAGGGTCAGTACTGAGGGAGTGCTGCACTGTCAGAGGGTCAGTACTGAGGGAAAGCTGCACTGTCAGAGGGTCAGTACTGAGGGAGTGCTGCACTGTCAGAGGGTCAGTACTGAGGGAAAGCTGCACTGTCAGAGGGTCAGTACTGAGGGAGTGCTGCACTGTCAGATGGTCAGTACTGAGGGAGTGTTGCACTATCATACGGTCAGTACTGATAGCGCGCTGCACTGTCAGAAGGTCAGTACTGAGGGAGAGCTGCACCGTCAGAGGGTCAGTACTGAGGGAGTGCTGTACTGTCAGATGGTCAGTACTGAGGGAGTGCTGCACTGTCAGAGGGTCAGTACTGATAGCGCGCTGCACTGTCAGAGGGTCAGTACTGAGGGAGAGCTGCACTGTCAGAGGGCCAGTACTGAGGGAGTGCTGTACTGTCAGATGGTCAGTACTGAGGGAATGCTGCACTGTCAGAGGGTCAGTACTGATGGAGTGCTGCACTGTCCGAGGGTCAGTACTGAGGGAGTGCTGCACTGTCATAGGGTCAGTACTGAGGGAGAGCTGCACTGCCAGAGGGTCAGTACTGAGGGAGAGCTGTACTGTCAGAGGTCAGTACTGAGGGAGTGCTGCACAGTCAGATGGTCAGTACTGAGGGAGTGCTGCACTGTCAGATGGTCAGTACTGTGGGAGTGCTGCACTGTCAGACGGTCAGTACTGAGGGAGAGCTGTACTGTCAGAGGGTCAGTACTGAGGGAGAGCTGCACAGTCAGATGGACAGTACTGAGGGAGTGCTGCACTGTCAGCGGGTCAGTACTGAGGGAAGGCTGCACTGTCAGAGGGTCAGTACTGAGGGAGTGCTGCACTGTCAGAGGGTCAGTACAGAGAGAGTGCTGCACTGTCAGTTGGTCAGTACTGAGGGAGTGCTGCACTGTCAGAGGGTCAGTACTGAGAGAGTGCTGCACTGTCAGAGGGTCAGTACTGAGGGAGTGCTGCACTGTCAGAGGGTCAGTACTGAGGGAGAGCTGCACTGTCAGAGGGTCAGTACTGAGGGAGTCCTGCACTGTCAGATGGTCAGTACTGATGGAATGCAGCACTGTCAGAGGGTCAGTACTGAGAAATGCTGCACTGCCAGAGGGTCAGTACTGAGGGAGTGCTGCACTGTCAGAGTGTCAGTAATGAGGGAGTGCTGCACTGTCAGATGGTCAGTACTGAGGGAGTGCTGCACTGTCACATGGTCAGTACTGAGGGAGAGCTGCACTGTCAGAGGGTCAGTACTGAGGGAGTGCTGTACTGTTAGATGGTCAGTACTGATAGCGTGCTGCACTGTCAGAGGCTCAGTACTGAGGGAGAGCTGCACTGTTAGAGGGTCAGTACTGAGGGAATGCTGCACTGCCAGAGGGTCAGTACTGAGGGAGAGCTGTACTGTCAGATGGTCAGTACTGAGGGAATGCTGCACTGTCAGAGGGTCAGTACTGAGGGAGTGCTGCACTGTCAGAGGGTCAGTACTGAGGGAGTGCTGCACTGTCCGAGGGTCAGTACTGAGGGAGTGCTGCACTGTCAGAGGGTCTGTAATGAGGGAGTGCTGCACTGTCAGATGGTCAGTACTGAGGGAATGCTGCACTGTCAGAGGGTCAGTACTGAGGGAGTGCTGCACTGTCAGAGGGTCAGTACTGAGGGAAAGCTGCACTGTCAGAGGGTCAGTACTGAGGGAGTGCTGCACTGTCAGATGGTCAGTACTGAGGGAGTGTTGCACTATCATACGGTCAGTACTGATAGCGCGCTGCACTGTCAGAAGGTCAGTACTGAGGGAGAGCTGCACTGTCAGAGGGTCAGTACTGAGGGAGTGCTGTACTGTCAGATGGTCAGTACTGAGGGAGTGCTGCACTGTCAGATGGTCATTGCTGAGGGAGTGCTGCACTGTCAGAGGGTCAGTACTGAGGGAGTGCTGCACTGTCAGATGGTCAGTACTGAGGGAGTGCTGCACTGTCAGAGAGTCAGTACTGAGGGAGAGCTGCACTGTCAGAGGGTCAGTACTGAGGGAGTCCTGCACTGTCAGATGGTCAGTACTGATGGAATGCAGCACTGTCTGAGGGTCAGTACTGAGGGAGTGCTGCACGTCAGAGGGTCAGTACTGAGAAATGCTGCACTGCCAGAGGGTCAGTACTGAGGGAGTGCTGCACTGTCAGAGTGTCAGTAATGAGGGAGTGCTGCACTGTCAGATTGTCAGTACTGAGGGAGTGCTGCACTGTCACATGGTCAGTACTGAGGGAGAGCTGCACTGTCAGAGGGTCAGTACTGAGGGAGTGCTGTACTGTCAGATGGTCAGTACTGATAGCGTGCTGCACTGTCAGAGGGCCAGTACTGAGGGAGAGCTGCACTGTTAGAGGGTCAGTACTGAGGGAATGCTGCACTGCCAGAGTGTCAGTACTGAGGGAGAGCTGTACTGTCAGATGGTCAGTACTGAGGGAATGCTGCACTGTCAGAGGGTCAGTACTGAGGGAGTGCTGCACTGTCAGAGGGTCAGTACTGAGGGAGTGCTGCACTGTCCGAGGGTCAGTACTGAGCGAGTGCTGCACTGTCAGAGGGTCTGTATTGAGGGAGTGCTGCACTGTCAGATGGTCAGTACTGAGGGAATGCTGCACTGCCAGAGGGTCAGTACTGAGGGAGAGCTGTACAGTCAGATGGTCAGTACTGAGCGAATGCTGCACTGTCCGAGGGTCAGTACTGAGGGAGTGCTGCACTGTCAGAGGGTCAGTACTGAGGGAGTGCTGCACTGCCAGCGGGTCAGTACTGAGGGAGTGCTGCACTGTCAGAGGGTCAGTACTGAGGGAGTGCTGCACTGTCAGAGGGTCAGTACTGAGGGAAAGCTGCACTGTCAGAGGGTCAGTACTGAGGGAGTGCTGCACTGTCAGATGGTCAGTACTGAGGGAGTGTTGCACTGTCATACGGTCAGTACTGATAGCGCGCTGCACTGTCAGAGGGTCAGTACTGAGGGAGAGCTGCACTGTCAGAGGGTCAGTACTGAGGGAGTGCTGTACTGTCAGATGGTCAGTACTGAGGGAGTGCTGCACTGTCAGAGGGTCAGTACTGATAGCGCGCTGCACTGTCAGAGGGTCAGTACTGAGGGAGAGCTGCACTGTCAGAGGGTCAGTACTGAGGGAATGCTGCACTGTCAGAGGGTCAGTACTGAGGGAGTGCTGCACTGTCAGAGGGTCAGTACTGAGGGAGTGCTGCACTGTCCGAGGGTCAGTACTGAGGGAGTGCTGCACTTTCCGAGGGTCAGTACTGAGGGAGTGCTGCACTGTCAGAGGGTCAGTACTGAGGGAGTGCTGCACTGCCAGAGGGTCAGTACTGAGGGAGAGCTGTACTGTCAGAGGGTCAGTACTGAGGGAGAGCTGCACTGTCAGAGGGTCAGTACTGAGGGAATGCTGCACTGTCAGGGGGTCAGTACTGAGGGAGAGCTGTATTGTCAGAGGGTCAGTACTGAGGTAGTGCTGCACTGTTAGAGGATCAGTACTGAGGGAGTGCTGCACTGTCAGGGGATCAGTAATGAGGGAGTGCTGCATTGTCAGAGGGTCAGTGTGGAGGGAGTGCAGCATTGTCAGAGGGTCAGTGTGGAGGGAGTTCAGCATTGTCAGAGGGTCAGTGTGGAGGTAGTGCTGCATTGTCAGAGGGTCAGTGTGGAGGGAGTGCAGCATTGTCAGAGGGTCAGTGTGGAGGGAGTGAAGCATTGTCAGAGGGTCAGTGTGGAGGGAATGCTGCATTGTCAGAACGTCAGGATGGAGGGAGTGCAGCATTGTCAGAGGGTCAGTGTGCAGGTAGTGCTGCATTGTCAGAGGATCAGTGTGGAGGGAGTACAGCATTGTCAGTGGATCAGTGTGAAGAGAGTGCAGCATTGTCAGAGGGTCAGTGTGGAGGGAGTGCAGCATTGTCAGAGTATCAGTGTGGAGGGAGTGCAGCATTGTCAGAGGGTCAGAGTGGAGGGAGTGCAGCATTGTCAGAGGGTCAGTGTGGAGGGAGTGCAGCATTGTCAGAGGGTCAGTGTGGAGAGAGTGCAGCATTGTCAGAGGGTCAGTACGGAGGGAGTACAGCATTGTCAGAGGGTCAGTGTGGTGGTAGTGAAGCATTGTCAGAGGGTCAGTGTGGAGGAATGCAGCATTGTCAGAGGATCAGTGTGGAGGGAGTGAAGAATTGTCATAGTATCAGTGTGCAGGGAATGCTGCATTGTCAGAACGTCAGGATGGAGGGAGTGCAGCATTGTCAGAGGGTCAGTGTGCAGGTAGTGCTGCATTGTCAGAGGATCAGTGTGGAGGGAGTACAGCATTGTCAGAGGATCAGTGTGGAGGGAGTGCTGCATTGTCAGAGGGTCAGTGTGGAGGGAGTGCTGCATTGTCAGAACGTCAGGATGGAGGGATTGCTGTGCAGGGAGAAGGTCAGTAATGATAAAGTTCGCACTCTCTGACGGTCAGTACTAATGGATCACCATGCTGTCAGAGTGTCGCACTGTGAGAGGGTTAGTACTGAGGGAGCGCTGCACTGTGAAAGGGTTAGAACTGAGGGAGCAACGCACTCTGAGGGGATGGGTAGTGAGGGATCACCACGCTGTGAGGGGTCAGTACTGAGGGAGTGCCATGCTATCTGTCGGACAGTCTGTACTGAGTGATTGCTGCATTGCCAGGGGGTCAGTACTGAGAGAGTGATGCACACTCAAAGGGTCATTACTGAGGGAGAGCTACACAGTCAGTGTGTTAGTTCTGAGGGAGTGTTGTTTCAGAGGGTCAGTACTGAGGGAGTGCTGCACTGTCAGAGGGTCAGTACTGAGGGAGAGCTACACAGTCAGCGTGTCAGTTCTGAGGGAGTGTTGTTTCAGAGGGTCAGCACAGAGGGAGTGCTGCACTGTCAGAGGGTCAGTACTGAGGGAGAGCTGCACAGTCAGATGGTCAGTACTGAGGGAGTGCTGCACTGTCAGAGGATTAGTATAGAGAGAGTGCAGCATTGTCAGAGGGTCAGTGTGGAGGTAGTGCTCCATTGTGAGAGGGTCAGTGTGGAGGGAGTGCAGCATTGTCAGACGGTCAGTGTGGAGGGAGTGCAGCATTGTCAGAGGGTCAGTGAGGAGGGAGTGCAGCAGTGTCAGAGGGTCAATGTGGAGGGAGTGCTGCATTGTCAGAGTTTCAGTGTGGAGGGAGTACAGCATTGTCAGAGGGTCAGTGTGGAGGGAGTGCTGCATTGTCAGAGGGTCAGTGTGGAGGGAGTGCTGCATTGTCAGAGGGTCAGTATGGAGGGTGTGCTGCATTGTCAGAGGGTCAGTGTGGAGGGAGTGCAGCATTGTCAGAGGATCAGTGTGGAGGGAGTGCAGCATTGTCAGAGGGTCAGTGTGGAGGGAGTGCAGCATTGCCAGAGGGTCAGTGTGGATGGAGTGCTGCATTGTCAGAGGGTCAGTGTGGAGGGAGTGCAGCATTGTTAGAGGGTCAGTGTCGAGGGAATGCTGCATTGTCAGAGGGTCAGTGTGAAGAGAGTGCAGCATTGTTAGAGGGTCAGTGTGGAGGGAGTGCTGCATTGTCAGAGGGTCAGTATGGAGGGTGTGCTGCATTGTCAGAGGGTCAGTGTGGAGGGAGTGCAGCATTGTCAGAGGGTCAGTGTGGAGGGAGTGCAGCATTGTTAGAGGGTCAGTGTGGAGGGAGTGCTGCATTGTCAGAGGGTCAGTATGGAGGGTGTGCTGCATTGTCAGATGGTCAGTGTGGAGGGAGTGCAGCATTGTCAGAGGATCAGTGTGGAGGGAGTGCAGCATTGTCAGAGGGTCAGTGTGGAGGGAGTGCAGCATTGTCAGAGGGTCAGTGTGGAGGGAGTGCTGCATTGTCAGAGGGTCAGTATGGAGGTAGTGCTGCATTGTCAGAGGGTCAGTGTGAAGAGAGTGCAGCATTGTCAGAGGGTCAGTATGGAGGGAGTGCAGCATTGTCAGAGGGTCAGTGTGGAGGGAGTGCAGCATTGTCAGAGGGTCAGTATGGAGGGTGTGCTGCATTGTCAGAGGGTCAGTGTGGAGGGAGTGCAGCATTGTCAGAGGGTCAGTGTGGACGGAGTGCAGCATTGTCAGAGGGTCAGTGTGGAGGGAGTGCAGCATTGCCAGAGGGTCAGTGTGGATGGAGTGCTGCATTGTCAGAGGGTCAGTGTGGAGGGAGTGCAGCATTGTCAGAGGGTCAGTGTGGAGGGAATGCTGCATTGTCAGAATGTCAGGATGGAGGGTGTGCAGCATTGTCAGAGGGTCAGTGTGGAGGGAGTACAGCATTGACAGAGGGTCAGTGTGGAGGTAGTGCTGCATTGTCAGAGGGTCAGTGTGGAGGTAGTGCTGCATTGTCAGAGTGTCAGAGTGGAGGGAGTGCAGCATTGTCAGAGTGTCAGAGTGGAGGGAGTGCAGCATTGTCAGAGGGTCAGTGTGGAGGGAGTGCTGCATTGTCTGAGGGTCAGTGTGGAGGGAGTGCTGCACTGTCAGAGGGTCAGTAATGCGGGAATGCTGCACTGCCAGAGGGTCAGTACTGAGGGAGTGCTGTACTGTCAGATGGTCAGTACTGAGGGAGTGCTGTACTGTCAGAGGGTCAGCACTGAGGGAGTGCTGCACTGTCAGAGGGTCAGTACTGAGGGATTGCTGCACTGTCCGAGGGTCAGTACTGAGGGAGTGCTGCACTGTCAGAGGGTCTGTACTGAGGGAATGCAGCACTGTCAGAGCGTCAGTACTGAGGGAGTGATGTACTGCCAGAGGGTCAGTACTGAGGGAGAGCTGTACTGTCAGACGGTCAGTACTGAGGGAGAGATGCACAGTCAGATGGTCAGTACTGAGGGAGTGCTGCACTGTCAGCTGGTCAGTACTGAGGGAGTGCTGCACTGTCAGAGGGCCAGTACTGAGGGAGTGCTGCACTGTCAGAGGGTCAGTACTGAGGGAAAGCTGCACTGTCAGAGGGTCAGTACTGAGGGAGTGCTGCACTGTCAGAGTGACAGTCCTGAGGGAGTGCTGCACTGTCAGAGTGTCAGTACTGAGGGAGTGCTGCACTGTCAGATGGTCAGTACTGAGGGAGTGCTGCAATGTCAGAGGGTCAGTACTGAGAGAGTGCTGCACTGTCAGAGGGTCAGAACTGAGGGAGAGCTGTACTGTCAGATGGTCAGTACTGAGGGAATGCTGCACTGTCAGAGGGTCAGTACTGAGGGAGTGCTGCACTGTCAGAGGGTCAGTACTGAGGGAGTGCTGCACTGTCCGAGGGTCAGTACTGAGGGAGTGCTGCACTGTCCGTGGGTCAGTACTGAGGGAGTGCTGCACTGTCAGAGGGTCAGTACTGAGGGAGTGCTGCACTGCCAGAGAGTCAGTACTGAGGGAGAGCTGTACTGTCAGAGAGTCAGTACTGAGGGAGAGCTGCACTGTCAGAGGGTCAGTACTGAGGGAGTGCTGCACTGTCAGAGGGTCAGTACTGAGGGAGTGTTGCACTGTCAGAGGGTCTGTACTGAGGGAATGCTGCACTGTCAGAGGGTCAGTACTGATGGAGTGCTGCACTGCCAGAGGGTCAGTACTGAGTGAGTGCTGCACTGTCAGAGGGTCAGTACTGAGGTAGTGCCGCACTGCGAGACAGTCAGTACTGAGTGAGTGCTGCACTGTCAGAGGGTCTTTGCTGAGGGAGTGCTGCACTGTCAGAGGGTCAGTACTGAGGGAGTGCTGCACTGTCAGAGGGTCAGTACTGAGGGAGTGCTGCACTGTCAGAGGGTCAGTACTGATGGAGTGCTGCACTGCCAGAGGGTCAGTACTGAGTGAGTGCTGCACTGTCAGAGGGTCAGTACTGAGGGAGTACTGCACTGTCAGATGGTGAGTACTGAGGGAGAGCTACACTGTCAGAGGGTCAGTGCTGAGTGAGTGCTGCACTGTCAGAGGGTCAGTGCTGAGGGAGTGAAGCATTGTCAGAGGGTCAGTGTGGAGGGAATGCTGCATTGTCAGAACGTCAGGATGGAGGGAGTGCAGCATTGTCAGAGGGTCAGTGTGCAGGTAGTGCTGCATTGTCAGAGGATCAGTGTGGAGGGAGTACAGCATTGTCAGTGGATCAGTGTGAAGAGAGTGCAGCATTGTCAGAGGGTCAGTGTGGAGGGAGTGCAGCATTGTCAGAGTATCAGTGTGGAGGGAGTGCAGCATTGTCAGAGGGTCAGAGTGGAGGGAGTGCAGCATTGTCAGAGGGTCAGTGTGGAGGGAGTGCAGCATTGTCAGAGGGTCAGTGTGGAGAGAGTGCAGCATTGTCAGAGGGTCAGTACGGAGGGAGTACAGCATTGTCAGAGGGTCAGTGTGGTGGTAGTGAAGCATTGTCAGAGGGTCAGTGTGGAGGAATGCAGCATTGTCAGAGGATCAGTGTGGAGGGAGTGAAGAATTGTCATAGTATCAGTGTGCAGGGAATGCTGCATTGTCAGAACGTCAGGATGGAGGGAGTGCAGCATTGTCAGAGGGTCAGTGTGCAGGTAGTGCTGCATTGTCAGAGGATCAGTGTGGAGGGAGTACAGCATTGTCAGAGGATCAGTGTGGAGGGAGTGCTGCATTGTCAGAGGGTCAGTGTGGAGGGAGTGCTGCATTGTCAGAACGTCAGGATGGAGGGATTGCTGTGCAGGGAGAAGGTCAGTAATGATAAAGTTCGCACTCTCTGACGGTCAGTACTAATGGATCACCATGCTGTCAGAGTGTCGCACTGTGAGAGGGTTAGTACTGAGGGAGCGCTGCACTGTGAAAGGGTTAGAACTGAGGGAGCAACGCACTCTGAGGGGATGGGTAGTGAGGGATCACCACGCTGTGAGGGGTCAGTACTGAGGGAGTGCCATGCTATCTGTCGGACAGTCTGTACTGAGTGATTGCTGCATTGCCAGGGGGTCAGTACTGAGAGAGTGATGCACACTCAAAGGGTCATTACTGAGGGAGAGCTACACAGTCAGTGTGTTAGTTCTGAGGGAGTGTTGTTTCAGAGGGTCAGTACTGAGGGAGTGCTGCACTGTCAGAGGGTCAGTACTGAGGGAGAGCTACACAGTCAGCGTGTCAGTTCTGAGGGAGTGTTGTTTCAGAGGGTCAGCACAGAGGGAGTGCTGCACTGTCAGAGGGTCAGTACTGAGGGAGAGCTGCACAGTCAGATGGTCAGTACTGAGGGAGTGCTGCACTGTCAGAGGATTAGTATAGAGAGAGTGCAGCATTGTCAGAGGGTCAGTGTGGAGGTAGTGCTCCATTGTGAGAGGGTCAGTGTGGAGGGAGTGCAGCATTGTCAGACGGTCAGTGTGGAGGGAGTGCAGCATTGTCAGAGGGTCAGTGAGGAGGGAGTGCAGCAGTGTCAGAGGGTCAATGTGGAGGGAGTGCTGCATTGTCAGAGTTTCAGTGTGGAGGGAGTGCAGCATTGTCAGAGGGTCAGTGTGGAGGGAGTGCTGCATTGTCAGAGGGTCAGTGTGGAGGGAGTGCTGCATTGTCAGAGGGTCAGTATGGAGGGTGTGCTGCATTGTCAGAGGGTCAGTGTGGAGGGAGTGCAGCATTGTCAGAGGATCAGTGTGGAGGGAGTGCAGCATTGTCAGAGGGTCAGTGTGGAGGGAGTGCAGCATTGCCAGAGGGTCAGTGTGGATGGAGTGCTGCATTGTCAGAGGGTCAGTGTGGAGGGAGTGCAGCATTGTTAGAGGGTCAGTGTCGAGGGAATGCTGCATTGTCAGAGGGTCAGTGTGAAGAGAGTGCAGCATTGTTAGAGGGTCAGTGTGGAGGGAGTGCTGCATTGTCAGAGGGTCAGTATGGAGGGTGTGCTGCATTGTCAGAGGGTCAGTGTGGAGGGAGTGCAGCATTGTCAGAGGGTCAGTGTGGAGGGAGTGCAGCATTGTTAGAGGGTCAGTGTGGAGGGAGTGCTGCATTGTCAGAGGGTCAGTATGGAGGGTGTGCTGCATTGTCAGAGGGTCAGTGTGGAGGGAGTGCAGCATTGTCAGAGGATCAGTGTGGAGGGAGTGCAGCATTGTCAGAGCGTCAGTGTGGAGGGAGTGCAGCATTGTCAGAGGGTCAGTGTGGAGGGAGTGCTGCATTGTCAGAGGGTCAGTATGGAGGTAGTGCTGCATTGTCAGAGAGTCAGTGTGAAGAGAGTGCAGCATTGTCAGAGGGTCAGTATGGAGGGAGTGCAGCATTGTCAGAGGGTCAGTGTGGAGGGAGTGCAGCATTGTCAGAGGGTCAGTATGGAGGGTGTGCTGCATTGTCAGAGGGTCAGTGTGGAGGGAGTGCAGCATTGTCAGAGGGTCAGTGTGGACGGAGTGCAGCATTGTCAGAGGGTCAGTGTGGAGGGAGTGCAGCATTGCCAGAGGGTCAGTGTGGATGGAGTGCTGCATTGTCAGAGGGTCAGTGTGGAGGGAGTGCAGCATTGTCAGAGGGTCAGTGTGGAGGGAATGCTGCATTGTCAGAATGTCAGGATGGAGGGTGTGCAGCATTGTCAGAGGGTCAGTGTGGAGGGAGTACAGCATTGACAGAGGGTCAGTGTGGAGGTAGTGCTGCATTGTCAGAGGGTCAGTGTGGAGGTAGTGCTGCATTGTCAGAGTGTCAGAGTGGAGGGAGTGCAGCATTGTCAGAGTGTCAGAGTGGAGGGAGTGCAGCATTGTCAGAGGGTCAGTGTGGAGGGAGTGCTGCATTGTCTGAGGGTCAGTGTGGAGGGAGTGCTGCACTGTCAGAGGGTCAGTAATGCGGGAATGCTGCACTGCCAGAGGGTCAGTACTGAGGGAGTGCTGTACTGTCAGATGGTCAGTACTGAGGGAGTGCTGTACTGTCAGAGGGTCAGCACTGAGGGAGTGCTGCACTGTCAGAGGGTCAGTACTGAGGGATTGCTGCACTGTCCGAGGGTCAGTACTGAGGGAGTGCTGCACTGTCAGAGGGTCTGTACTGAGGGAATGCAGCACTGTCAGAGGGTCAGTACTGAGGGAGTGATGTACTGCCAGAGGGTCAGTACTGAGGGAGAGCTGTACTGTCAGACGGTCAGTACTGAGGGAGAGATGCACAGTCAGATGGTCAGTACTGAGGGAGTGCTGCACTGTCAGCTGGTCAGTACTGAGGGAGTGCTGCACTGTCAGAGGGCCAGTACTGAGGGAGTGCTGCACTGTCAGAGGGTCAGTACTGAGGGAAAGCTGCACTGTCAGAGGGTCAGTACTGAGGGAGTGCTGCACTGTCAGAGTGACAGTCCTGAGGGAGTGCTGCACTGTCAGAGTGTCAGTACTGAGGGAGTGCTGCACTGTCAGATGGTCAGTACTGAGGGAGTGCTGCAATGTCAGAGGGTCAGTACTGAGAGAGTGCTGCACTGTCAGAGGGTCAGAACTGAGGGAGAGCTGTACTGTCAGATGGTCAGTACTGAGGGAATGCTGCACTGTCAGAGGGTCAGTACTGAGGGAGTGCTGCACTGTCAGAGGGTCAGTACTGAGGGAGTGCTGCACTGTCCGAGGGTCAGTACTGAGGGAGTGCTGCACTGTCCGTGGGTCAGTACTGAGGGAGTGCTGCACTGTCAGAGGGTCAGTACTGAGGGAGTGCTGCACTGCCAGAGAGTCAGTACTGAGGGAGAGCTGTACTGTCAGAGAGTCAGTACTGAGGGAGAGCTGCACTGTCAGAGGGTCAGTACTGAGGGAGTGCTGCACTGTCAGATGGTCAGTACTGAGGGAGTGCTGTACTGTCAGAGGGTCAGCACTGAGGGAGTGCTGCACTGTCAGAGGGTCAGTACTGAGGGATTGCTGCACTGTCCGAGGGTCAGTACTGAGGGAGTGCTGCACTGTCAGAGGGTCTGTACTGAGGGAATGCAGCACTGTCAGAGGGTCAGTACTGAGGGAGTGATGTACTGCCAGAGGGTCAGTACTGAGGGAGAGCTGTACTGTCAGACGGTCAGTACTGAGGGAGAGATGCACAGTCAGATGGTCAGTACTGAGGGAGTGCTGCACTGTCAGCTGGTCAGTACTGAGGGAGTGCTGCACTGTCAGAGGGCCAGTACTGAGGGAGTGCTGCACTGTCAGAGGGTCAGTACTGAGGGAAAGCTGCACTGTCAGAGGGTCAGTACTGAGGGAGTGCTGCACTGTCAGAGTGACAGTCCTGAGGGAGTGCTGCACTGTCAGAGTGTCAGTACTGAGGGAGTGCTGCACTGTCAGATGGTCAGTACTGAGGGAGTGCTGCAATGTCAGAGGGTCAGTACTGAGAGAGTGCTGCACTGTCAGAGGGTCAGTGTGGAGGTAGTGCAGCATTGTCAGAGGGTCAGTGTGGAGGGGATGCTGCATTGTCAGAACGTCAGGATGGAGGGAGTGCAGCATTGTCAGAGGTTCAGTGTGGAGGGAGTGAAGCATTGTCAGAGGGTCAGTGTGAAGGGAGTGCAGCATTGTCAGAGGGTCAGTGTGGAGGTCGTGCTGCATTGTCAGAGGGTCAGTGTGATGGGAGTGCAGCATTGTCAGAGGGTCAGTGTGCAGGGAGTGCAGCATTGTCAGAGGATTAGAATAGAGAGAGTGCAGCATTGTCAGAGGGTCAGTGTGGAGGGAGTGCAGCATTATCAGAGGATTAGAACAGAGAGAGTGCAGCATTGTCAGAGGCTCAGTGTGGAGGGAGTGCAGCATTGTCAGAGGGTCAGTGTGAAGAGAGTGCAGCATTGTCAGAGAGTCAGTGTGGAGGGAATGCTGCATTGTCAGAACGTCAGAATGGAGGGAGTGCAGCATTGTCAGAGGGTCAGTGTGGAGGGAGTACAGCATTGTCAGATGGTCAGTGTGGAGGGAATGCTGCATTGTCAGAGGGTCAGTGTGGAGGTAGTGCTGCTTTGTCAGAGCGTCAGTGTGGAGGGAGTACAGCATTGTCAGAGGATCAGTGTGGAGGTAGTGAAACATTGTCAGAGGGTCAGTGTGGAGGAATGCAGCATTGTCAGAGGGTCAGTGTGGAGGGAGTGCAGCATTGTCAGAGGATTAGTGTGGAGGGAGTGCAGCATTGTCAGAGGATCAGTGTGGAGGGAGTGAAGCATTGTCAGAGGGTCAGTGTGGAGGTAGTGCTGCATTGTCAGAGGGTCAGTGTGGAGGGAGTGCTGCATTGTCAGAGGATCAGTGTGGAGGGAGTGCTGCATTGTCAGAGTATCAGTGTGCAAGGAATGCTGCATTGTCAGAACGTCAGGATGGAGGGAGTGCAGCATTGTCAGAGGGTCAGTGTGGAGGGAGTACAGCATTGTCAGAGGGTCAGTGTGGAGGGAATGCTGCATTGTCAGATGGTCAGTTTGGAGGGAGTGCAGCATTGTCAGAGGGTCAGTTTGGAGGTAGTGCTGCATTGTCAGAGGGTCAGTGTGGAGGGAGTACAGCATTGTCAGAGGATCAGTGTGGAGGTAGTGAAGCATTGTCAGAGGGTCAGTGTGGAGGGAGTGCAGCATTGTCAGAGGATTAGTATAGAGAGAGTGCAGCATTGTCTGAGGGTCAGTGTGGAGGGAGTGCAGCATTGTCGGAGGGTCAGTGTGGAGGGAGTACAGCATTGTCAGAGGGTCAGTGTGGAGGTAGTGAAGCAATGTCAGAGGGTCAGTGTAGAGGAATGCAGCATTGTCAGAGGATCAGTGTGGAGGGAGTGAAGCATTGTCAGAGGGTCAGTGTGGAGGTAGTGCTGCATTGTCAGAGGGTCAGTGTGGAGGGAGTGCTGCATTGTCAGAGGGTCAGTGTGGAGGTAGTGCTGCATTGTCAGAGGGTCAGTGTGGAGGGAGTGCTGCATTGTCAGAGTATCAGTGTGGAGGGAGTGCTGCATTGTCAGAGGGTCAGTGTGGAGGGAGTGCAGCATTGTCAGAGGGTCAGTGTGGAGGGAGTGCAGCATTATCAGAGGGTCAGTGTGCAGGTAGTGCTGCATTGTCAGAGTATCAGTGTGGAGGGATTACAGCATTGTCAGAGGATCAGTGTGGAGGGAGTGCTGCATTGTCAGAGGGTCAGTGTGGAGGGAGTGCTGCATTGTCAGAACGTCAGGATGGAGGGATTGCTGTGCAGGGAGAAGGTCAGTAATGATAAAGTGCGCACTCTCTGAGGGTCAGTACTAATGGATCACCATGCTGTCAGAGTGTCGCACTGTGAGAGGGTTACTACTGAGGGAGCGCTGCACTATGAAAGGGTTAGAACTGAGGGAGCAACGCACTCTGAGGGGATGAGTAGTGAGGGATCACCACGCTGTGAGGGGTCAGTACTGAGGGAGTTCCATGCTATCTGTCGGACAGTCTGTACTGAGTGATTGCTGCATTGCCAGGGGGTCAGTACTGAGAGAGTGATGCACACCCAAAGGGTCATTACTGAGGGAGAGCTACACAGTCAGTGTGTTAGTTCTGAGGGAGTGTTGTTTCAGAGGGTCAGTACTGAGGGAGTGCTGCACTGTCAGAGGGTCAGTACTGAGGGAGTGCTGCACTGCCAGAGGGTCAGTACTGAGGGAGAGCTGTACTGTCAGAGGGTCAGGACTGAGGGAGAGCTGCACAGTCAGATGGTCAGTACTGAGGGAGTGCTGCACTGTCAGAGGATCAGTACTGAGGGAGTGCTGCACTGTCAGAGGGTCAGTATTAAGGGAGTGCTGCACTGTCAGAGGGTTAGTACAGAGAGAGTGCAGCACTGACAGAGGGTTAGTACAGAGAGAATGCTGCACTGTCAGGTAGACAGTACTGAGGCACTGCTGGACGGTCAGACGTGCAGGACCGAGGCAGAGGGTCAGTACTGAGGGAGTGATACACTGTCAATGAGTCAGTACTGAGGCAGTGGTGTACTGTCAGAGTGTCAGTTGATATGGAGTGTTGTACTGTCAGAGGATTTGTCCTGAGATTGGGCCACACTGTCGGAGGGTCAGTACAGGGCCACCTCCACTCTGCCAGAGAGTCAGTACTGAGGGAGCGCATCACTGTCAGAGGAACAGTGTGGAGGGAGTGCAGCATTGTCAGAGGATTAGTATAGACAGAGTGCAGCATTGTCAGAGAGTCAGTGAGGAGGGAGTGCAGCATTGTCAGAGGATTAGTATAGAGAGAGTGCAGCATTGTCATAGGGTCAGTGTGGAGGTAGTGCTGCATTGTCAGAGGGTCTGTGTGGAGAGAGTGCAGCATTGCCAGAGGGTCAGTGTGGAGGGAGTGCAGCATTGTCAGAAGGTCAGTGTGGAGAGAGTGCAGCATTGCCAGAGGGTCAGTGTGGAGGGAGTGCAGCATTGTCAGAAGGTCAGTGTGGAGAGAGTGCAGCATTGCCAGAGGGTCAGTGTGGAGGGAGTGCAGCATTGGCAGAGGGTCAGTGTGGAGGGAGTGCAGCATTGTCAGAAGGTCAGTGTGGAGGGAGTGCAGCATTGTCAGAAGGTCAGTGTGGAGAGAGTGCAGCATTGCCAGAGGGTCAGTGTGGAGGGAGAGCAGCATTGTCAGAGGTTCAGTGTGATGGGAGTGAAGCATTGTCAGAGTATCAGTGTGGAGGGAGTGCAGCATTGTCAGAGGGTCAGTGTGGAGAGAGTGCAGCATTGTCAGAGGGTCAGTGTGGAGGTAGTGCTGCATTGTCCGAGGATCAGTGTGGAGGGAGTGAAGCATTGTCAGAGGATCAGTGTGGAGGGAGTGAAGCATTGTCAGAGTATCAGTGTGGAGGTAGTGCTGCATTGTCCGAGGATCAGTGTGGAGGGAGTTAAGCATTGTCAGAGAGTCAGTGTGGAGGGAATGCTGCATTGTCAGAACGTCAGGATGGAGGGAGTGCAGCATTGTCAGAGGGTCAGTGTGGAGGGAGTGAAGCATTGTCAGAGAGTCAGTGTGGAGGGAGTGCAGCATTGTCAGAGGGTCAGTGTGGAGGGAGTGCAGCATTGTCAGAGGGTCAGTGTGGAGGGAGTGCTGCATTGTCAGAGGGTCATTATGGAGGTAGGGCTGCATTGTCAGAGGATTAATATAGAGAGAGTGCAGCATTGTCAGAGGGTCAGTGTGGAGGGAGTACAGCATTGTCAGAGGGTCAGTGTGGAAGTAGTGAAGCATTGTCAGAGGGTCAGTGTGGAGGGAGTGCAGCATTGTCAGAGGATCAGTGTGGAGGGAGTGAATCATTGTCAGAGTATCAGTGTGCAGGGAATGCTGCATTGTCAGAACGTCAGGATGGAGGGAGTGCAGCATTGTCAGAGGGTCAGTGTGCAGGTAGTGCTGCATTGTCAGAGGGTCAGTGTGGAGGGAATACAGCATTGTCAGAGGGTCAGTGTGGAGGGAGTGCAGCATTGTCAGAGGATGAGTATAGAGAGAGTGCAGCATTGTCAGAGGGTCAGTGTGGAGGGAGTACAGCATTGTCAGAGGGTCAGTGTGGAAGTAGTGAAGCATTGTCAGAGGGTCAGTGTGGAGGGAGTGCAGCATTGTCAGAGGATCAGTGTGGAGGGAGTGAATCATTGTCAGAGTATCAGTGTGCAGGGAATGCTGCATTGTCAGAACGTCAGGATGGAGGGAGTGCAGCATTGTCAGAGGGTCAGTGTGCAGGTAGTGCTGCATTGTCAGAGGGTCAGTGTGGAGGTAGTGCAGCATTGTCAGAGGATTAGTATAGAGAGAGTGCAGCATTGTCAAAGGGTCAGTGTGGAGGTAGTGCTGCATTGTCAGAGGGTCAGTGTGGAGGGAGTGCAGCATTGTCAGAAGGTCAGTGTGGAGGGAGTGCAGCATTGTCAGATGGTCAGTGTGGAGGGAGTGCAGCATTGTCAGAGGGTCAGTGTGGAGGAAGTGCATCATTGTCAGAGGGTCAGTGAGGAGGGAGTGCAGCATTGTCAGACAGTCAGTGTGGAGGGAGTGCTGCATTGTCAGAGTATCAGTGTGGAGGGAGTGCAGCATTGTCAGAGCGTCAGTGTGGAGGGAGTGCAGCATTGTCAGAGGGTCAGTGTGGAGGGAGTGCAGCATTGTCAGAGGGTCAGTGTGGAGGGAGTGCAGCATTGTCAGAGTATCAGTGAGGAGGAAGTGCTGCATTGTCAGAGGGTCAATGTGGAGGTAGTGCAGCATTGTCAGAGGGTCAGTGTGGAGGGAGTGCAGAATTGTCAGAACGTCAGGAAGGAGGGAGTGCAGCATTGTCAGAGGGTCAGTGTGGAGGGAGTGCAGCATTGTCAGAGGGTCAGTGAGGAGGGAGTGCAGCATTGTAAGAGGGTCAGTGTGGAGGAAGTGCTGCATTGTCAGAGTATCAGTGTGGAGGGAGTGCAGCATTGTCAGAGGGTCAGTGCGGAGTGAGTGCAGCATTGTAAGAGGGTCAGTGTGGAGGGAGTGCAGCATTATCAGAGGGTCAGTGTGGAGGGAGTGCAGCATTGTCAGAGTATCAGTGTGGAGGTAGTGCTGCATTGTCAGAGGGTCAGTGTGGAGGGAGTACACCATTGTCAGAGGGTCAGTGTGGAGGGAATGCTGCATTGTCAGAACGTCAGGATGGAGGGAGTGCAGCATTGTCAGAGGGTCAGTGTGAAGGGAGTACAGCATTGTCAGAGGGTCAGTGTGGAGGTAGTGCTGCATTGTCAGAGGGTCAGTGTGGAGGGAGTACAGCATTGTCAGAGGGTCAGTGTGGAGGTAGTGAAGCATTGTCAGAGGGTCAGTGTGGAGGGAGTACAGCATTGTCAAAGGGTCAGAGTGGAGGGAGAGCAGCATTGTCAGAGGATCAGTGTGGAGGGAGTACAGCATTGTCAGAGGGTCAGTGTGGAGGGAGTGCAGCATTGTCAGAGGGTCAGTGTGGAGGTAGTGCTGCATTGTCAGAGGGTCAGAGTGGAGGGAGTGCCGCATTGTCAGAGGGTCATTATGGAGGTAGGGCTGCATTGTCAGAGGATTAATATAGAGAGAGTGCAGCATTGTCAGAGGGTCAGAGTGGAGGGAGTGCCGCATTGTCAGAGGGTCAGTGTGGAGGGAGTGCAGCATTGTCAGAGGGTCAGTGTGGAGGGAGTACAGCATTGTCAGAGGGTCAGTGTGGAGGTAGTGAAGCATTGTCAGAGGGTCAGTGTGGAGGGAGTGCAGCATTGTCAGAGGATCAGTGTGGAGGGAGTGAAGCATTGTCAGAGGGTCAGTGTGGAGGGAGTGCAGCATTGTCAGAGGATCAGTGTGGAGTGAGTGAATCATTGTCAGAGTATCAGTGTGCAGGGAATGCTGCATTGTCAGAACGTCAGGATGGAGGGAGTGCAGCATTGTCAGAGGGTCAGTGTGCAGGTAGTGCTGCATTGTCAGAGGGTCAGTGTGGAGGGAGTACAGCATTGTCAGAGTATCTGTGTGGAGGGAGTGCTGCATTGTCAGAGGGTCAGTGTGGAGGGAGTACAGCATTGTCAGAGGATCTGTGTGGAGGGAGTGCTGCATTGTCAGAGGGTCAGTGTGGAGGGAATGCAGCATTGTCAGAGGATTAGTAAAGAGAGAGTGCAGCATTGTCAGAGGATCAGTGTGGAGGGAGTGCAGCATTGTCAGAGGATTAGTATAGAGAGAGTGCAGCATTGTCAGAGGGTCAGTGTGGAGGTAGTGCAGCATTGTCAGAGGATTAGTATAGAGAGAGTGCAGCATTGTCAGAGGGTCAGTGTGGAGGTAGTGCTGCATTGTCAGAGGGTCAGAGTGGAGGGAGTGCAGCATTGTCAGAGGATCAGTGTGGAGGGAGTGCAGCATTGTCAGAGGATTAGTATAGAGAGAGTGCAGCATTGTCAGAGGGTCAGTGTGGAGGTAGTGCAGCATTGTCAGAGGATTAGTATAGAGAGAGTGCAGCATTGTCAGAGGGTCAGTGTGGAGGGAGTGCAGCATTGTCAGAGGGTCAGTGTGGAGAGAGTGCAGCATTGTCAGAGGGTCAGTGTGGAGGTAGTGCTGCATTGTCAGAGGGTCAGTGTGGAGGGAGTGCAGCATTGTCAGAGGATCAGTGTGGAGGGAGTGCAGCATTGTCAGAGGATTAGTATAGAGAGAGTGCAGCATTGTCAGAGGGTCAGTGTGGAGGTAGTGCAGCATTGTCAGAGGATTAGTATAGAGAGAGTGCAGCATTGTCAGAGGGTCAGTGTGGAGGGAGTGCAGCATTGTCAGAGGGTCAGTGTGGAGGAAGTGCAGCGTTGTCAGAAGGTCAGTGTGGAGGGAGTGCAGCATTGTCAGAACGTCAGGAAGGAGGGAGTGCAGCATTGTCAGAGGGTCAGTGTGGAGGGAGTGCTGCATTGTCAGAGGGTCAGTGTGGAGGAAGTGCAGCTTTGTCAGAAGGTCAGTGTGGAGGGAGTGCAGCATTGTCAGAACGTCAGGAAGGAGGGAGTGCAGCATTGTCAGAGGGTCAGTGTGGAGGGAGTGCAGCATTGTCAGAGGGTCAGTGTGGAGGGAGTGCAGCATTGTCAGAGGGTCAGTGTGGAGGGAGTGCAGCATTGTCAGAGGGTCAGTGTGGAGGGAGTGCAGCATTGTCAGAGTATCAGTGTGGAGGGAGTGCAGCATTGTCAGAGGGTCAGTGTGGAGGGTGTACAGCATTGTCAGAGGGTCAGTGTGGAGGGAGTGCAGCATTGTCAGAGGGTCAGTGTGGAGGGAGTGCAGCATTGTCAGAGGGTCAGTGTGGAGGGAGTGCAGCATTGTCAGAGGGTCAGTGTGGAGGGAGTGCAGCATTGTCAGAGTATCAGTGTGGAGGGAGTGCAGCATTGTCAGAGGGTCAGTGTGGAGGGTGTACAGCATTGTCAGAGGGTCAGTGTGGAGGGAGTGCAGCATTGTCAGAGGGTCAGTGTGGAGGGAGTGCAGCATTGTCAGAGGGTCAGTGTGGAGGGAGTGCAGCATTGTCAGAGGGTCAGTGTGGAGGGAGTGCAGCATTGTCAGAGTATCAGTGTGGAGGGAGTGCTGCATTGTCAGAGGGTCAGTGTGGAGGGAGTGCAGCATTGTCAGAGGGTCAGTACGGAGGGAGTGCAGCATTGTCAGAGGGTCAGTGTGGAGGTAGTGCTGCATTGTCAGAGGGTCAGTGTGGAGGGAGTGCAGCATTGTCAGAGGGTCAGTGTGGAGGGAGTGCAGCATTGTCAGAGGGTCAGTGTGGAGGGAGTGCAGCATTGTCAGAGGGTCAGTGTGGAGGTAGTGCTGCATTGTCAGAGGGTCAGTGTGGAGGGAGTGCAGCATTGTCAGAGGATTAGTATAGAGAGAGTGCAGCATTGTCAGAGGGTCAGTGTGGAGGGAGTGCAGCATTGTCAGAGGGTCAGTGTGGAGGTAGTGCTGCATTGTCAGAGAGTCAGTGTGGAGGTAGGGCTGCATTGTCAGAGGGTCAGAGTGGAGTGAGTGCAGCATTGTCAGAGGGTCAGTGTGGAGGGAGTGCAGCATTGTCAGAGGATTAGTAGAGAGAGAGTGCAGCATTGTCAGAGGGTCAGTGTGGAGGGAGTTAAGCATTGTCAGAGTGTCAGTGTGGAGGGAATGCTGCATTGTCAGAACGTCAGGATGGAGGGAGTGCAGCATTGTCAGAGGGTCAGTGTGGAGGGAGTGAAGCATTGTCAGAGGGTCAGTGTGGAGGGAGTGCAGCATTGTCAGAGGGTCAGTGTGGAGGTAGTGCTGCATTGTCAGAGGGTCAGAGTGGAGTGAGTGCAGCATTGTCAGAGGGTCAGTGTGGAGGGAGTGCAGCATTGTCAGAGGATTAGTATAGAGAGAGTGCAGCATTGTCAGAGGGTCAGTGTGGAGGGAGTGCAGCATTGTCAGAGGGTCAGTGTGGAGGGAGTGCAGCATTGAGAGAGGGTCAGTGTGGAGGGAGTGCTGCATTGTCAGAGGGTCAGAGTGGAGTGAGTGCAGCATTGTCAGAGGGTCAGTGTGGTGGGAGTGCAGCATTGTCAGAGGATTAGTATAGAGAGAGTGCAGCATTGTCAGAGGGTCAGTGTGGAGGGAGTGCAGCATTGTCAGAGGGTCAGTGTGGAGGGAGTGCAGCATTGTCAGAGGATTAGTATAGAGAGAGTGCAGCATTGTCAGAGGGTCAGTGTGGAGGTAGTGCTGCATTGTCAGAGGTTCAGTGTGGAGGGAGTGCAGCATTGTCAGAGAGTCAGTGTGGAGGAGTGCAGCATTGTCAGAGAGTCAGTGTGGAGGGAGTGCAGCATTGTCAGAGAGTCAGTGTAGAGGAGTGCAGCATTGTCAGAGGGTCAGTGTGGAGGTAGTGAAGCATTGTCAGAGGGTCAGTGTGGAGGGAGTACAGCATTGTCAGAGGGTCAGTGTGGAGGGAGTACAGCATTGTCAGAGAGTCAGTGTGCAGGTAGTGCAGCATTGTCAGAGGGTCAGTGTGGAGGTAGTGCTGCATTGTCAGAGGGTCAGAGTGGAGGGAGTGCCGCATTGTCAGAGGGTCATTATGGAGGTAGGGCTGCATTGTCAGAGGATTAATATAGAGAGAGTGCAGCATTGTCAGAGGGTCAGTGTGGAGGGAGAGCTGCATTGTCAGAGGGTCAGTGTGGAGGTAGTGAAGCATTGTCAGAGGGTCAGAGTGGAGGTAGTGAAGCATTGTCAGAGGGTCAGTATGGAGGGAGTGCAGCATTGTCAGAGGATCAGTGTGGAGGGAGTGAAGCATTGTCAGAGTATCAGTGTGCAGGGAATGCTGCATTGTCAGAACGTCAGGTTGGAGGGAGTGCAGCACTGTCAGAGTGTCAGTGTGGAGGGAGTGAATCATTGTCAGAGTATCAGTGTGCAGGGAATGCTGCATTGTCAGAACGTCAGGTTGGAGGGAGTGCAGCACTGTCAGAGTGTCAGTGTGCAGGTAGTGCTGCATTGTCAGAGGGTCAGTGTGGAGGGAGTACAGCATTGTCAGAGGGTCAGTGTGGAGGGAGTACAGCATTGTCAGAGGATCTGTGTGGAGGGAGTGCTGCATTGTCAGAGGGTCAGTGTGGAGGGAATGCAGCATTGTCAGAGGATTCGTATAGAGAGAGTGCAGCATTGTCAGAGGGTCAGTGTGGAGGGAGTGCAGCATTGTCAGAGGATTAGTATAGAGAGAGTGCAGCATTGTCAGAGGGTCAGTGTGGAGGTAGTGCAGCATTGTCCGAGGATTAGTATAGAGAGAGTGCAGCATTGTCAGAGGGTCAGTGTGGAGGTAGTGCTGCATTGTCAGAGGGTCAGTGTGGAGGGAGTGCAGCATTGTCAGAGGATCAGTGTGGAGGGAGTGCAGCATTGTCAGAGGATTAGTATAGAGAGAGTGCAGCATTGTCAGAGGGTCAGTGTGGAGGTAGTGCAGCATTGTCAGAGGATTTGTATAGAGAGAATGCAGCATTGTCAGAGGGTCAGTGTGGAGGGAGTGTAGCATTGTCAGAGGGTCAGTGTGGAGGGAGTGCAGCATTGTCAGAGGGTCAGTGTGGAGGGAGTGCAGCATTGTCAGAACGTCAGGAAGGAGGGAGTGCAGCATTGTCAGAGGGTCAGTGTGGAGGGAGTGCAGCATTGTCAGAGGGTCAGTGTGGAGGGAGTGCAGCATTGTCAGAGTATCAGTGTGCAGGGAATGCTGCATTGTCAGAACGTCAGGTTGGAGGGAGTGCAGCACTGTCAGAGTGTCAGTGTGGAGGGAGTGAATCATTGTCAGAGTATCAGTGTGCAGGGAATGCTGCATTGTCAGAACGTCAGGTTGGAGGGAGTGCAGCACTGTCAGAGTGTCAGTGTGCAGGTAGTGCTGCATTGTCAGAGGGTCAGTGTGGAGGGAGTACAGCATTGTCAGAGGGTCAGTGTGGAGGGAGTACAGCATTGTCAGAGGATCTGTGTGGAGGGAGTGCTGCATTGTCAGAGGGTCAGTGTGGAGGGAATGCAGCATTGTCAGAGGATTCGTATAGAGAGAGTGCAGCATTGTCAGAGGGTCAGTGTGGAGGGAGTGCAGCATTGTCAGAGGATTAGTATAGAGAGAGTGCAGCATTGTCAGAGGGTCAGTGTGGAGGTAGTGCAGCATTGTCCGAGGATTAGTATAGAGAGAGTGCAGCATTGTCAGAGGGTCAGTGTGGAGGTAGTGCTGCATTGTCAGAGGGTCAGTGTGGAGGGAGTGCAGCATTGTCAGAGGATCAGTGTGGAGGGAGTGCAGCATTGTCAGAGGATTAGTATAGAGAGAGTGCAGCATTGTCAGAGGGTCAGTGTGGAGGTAGTGCAGCATTGTCAGAGGATTTGTATAGAGAGAATGCAGCATTGTCAGAGGGTCAGTGTGGAGGGAGTGTAGCATTGTCAGAGGGTCAGTGTGGAGGGAGTGCAGCATTGTCAGAGGGTCAGTGTGGAGGGAGTGCAGCATTGTCAGAACGTCAGGAAGGAGGGAGTGCAGCATTGTCAGAGGGTCAGTGTGGAGGGAGTGCAGCATTGTCAGAGGGTCAGTGTGGAGGGAGTGCAGCATTGTCAGAGGGTCAGTGTGGAGGGAGTGCAGCATTGTCAAAGGGTCAGTGTGGAGGGAGTGCAGCATTGTCAGAGGGTCAGTGTGGAGGGAGTGCAGCATTGTCAGAGGGTCAGTGTGGAGGGAGTGCAGCATTGTCAGAGTGTCAGTGTGGAGGGAGTGCAGCATTGTCAGAGTATCAGTGTGGAGGGAGTGCAGCATTGTCAGAGGGTCAGTGTGGAAGGTGTACAGCATTGTCAGAGGGTCAGTGTGGAGGGAGTGCAGCATTGTCAGAGGGTCAGTGTGGAGGGAGTGCAGCATTGTCAGAGGGTCAGTGTGGAGGGAGTGCAGCATTGTCAGAGGGTCAGTGTGGAGGGAGTGCAGCATTGTCAGAGTATCAGTGTGGAGGGAGTGCTGCATTGTCAGAGGGTCAGTGTGGAGGGAGTGCAGCATTGTCAGAGGGTCAGTACGGAGGGAGTGCTGCATTGTCAGAGGGTCCGTGTGGAGGGAGTGCAGCATTGTCAGAGGGTCAGTGTGGAGGGAGTGCAGCATTGTCAGAGGGTCAGTGTGGAGGGAGTGCAGCATTGTCAGAGGGTCAGTGTGGAGGGAGTGCAGCATTGTCAGAGGGTCAGTGTGGTGGTAGTGCTGCATTGTCAGAGGGTCAGTGTGGAGGGAGTGCAGCATTGTCAGAGGGTCAGTGTGGAGGGAGTGCAGCATTGTCAGAGGGTCAGTGTGGAGGTAGTGCTGCATTGTCAGAGGGTCAGTGTGGAGGGAGTGCAGCATTGTCAGAGGGTCAGTGTGGAGGGAGCGCAGCATTGTCAGAGGGTCAGTGTGGAGGTAGTGCTGCATTGTCAGAGGGTCAGAGTGGAGTGAGTGCAGCATTGTCAGAGTATCAGTGTGGAGGGAGTGCAGCATTGTCAGAGGGTCAGTGTGGAGGGAGTGCAGCATTGTCAGAGGGTCAGTGTGGAGGGTGTACAGCATTGTCAGAGGGTCAGTGTGGAGGGAGTGCAGCATTGTCAGAGGGTCAGTGTGGAGGGAGTGCAGCATTGTCAGACGGTCAGTGTGGAGGGAGTGCAGCATTGTCAGAGGGTCAGTGTGGAGGGAGTGCAGCATTGTCAGAGGGTCAGTGTGGAGGGAGTGCTGCATTGTCAGAGGGTCAGAGTGGAGGGAGTGCAGCATTGTCAGAGTATCAGTGTGGAGGGAGTGCAGCATTGTCAGAGGGTCAGTGTGGAGGTAGTGCTGCATTGTCAGAGGGTCAGTGTGGAGGGAGTGCAGCATTGTCAGAGGATTAGTATAGAGAGAGTGCAGCATTGTCAGAGGGTCTGTGTGGAGGTAGTGCTGCATTTTCAGAGGGTCAGTGTGGAGGGAGTGCAGCATTGTCAGAGGGTCAGTGTGGAGGGAGTGCAGCATTGTCAGAGGGTCAGTGTGGAGGTAGTGCTGCATTGTCAGAGTGTCAGTGTGGAGGGAGTGCAGCATTGTCAGAGGGTCAGTGTGGAGGTAGTGCAGCATTGTCAGAGGATCAGTGTGGAGGGAGTGAAGCAGTGTCAGAGGGTCAGTGTGGAGGGAATGCTGCATTGTCAGAACGTCAGGATGGAGGGAGTGCAGCATTGTCAGAGGGTCAGTGTGGAGGGAGTGAAGCATTGTCAGAGGGTCAGTGTGGAGGGAATGCTGCATTGTCAGAGGGTCAGTGTGGAGGGAGTGCAGCATTGTCAGAGGGTCAGTGTGAAGAGAGTGCAGCATTGTCAGAGGGTCAGTGTGGAGGGAGTGAAGCATTGTCAGAGGGTCAGTGTGGAGGGAATGCTGCATTGTCAGATCGTCAGGGTGGAGGGAGTGCAGCATTGTCAGAGGGTCAGTGTGGAGGGAGTGCAGCATTGTCAGAGGGTCAGTGTGGAGGGAATGCTGCATTGTCAGATCGTCAGGGTGGAGGGAGTGCAGCATTGTCAGAGGGTCAGTGTGGAGGTAGTGCTGAATTGTCAGAGGGTCAGTGTGGAGGGAGTGCAGGATTGTCAGAGGGTCAGTGTGGAGGGATTGCAGCATTGTCAGAGGGTCAGTGTGGAGGGAGTACAGCATTGTCAGAGGGTCAGTGTGGAGGGAGTGCAGCATTGTCAGAGGGTCAGTGTGGAGGTAGTGCTGCATTGTCAGAGGGTCAGTGTGGGGGGAGTACAGCATTGTCAGAGGATCAGTGTGGAGGGAGTGAAGAAATGTCAGAGTATCAGTGTGGAGGGAGTGCAGCATTTTCAGAGGGTCAGTGTGGGGGGAGTACAGCATTGTCAGAGGGTCAGTGTGGAGGTAGTGCTGCATTGTCAGAGGATCAGAGTGGAGTGAGTGCAGCATTGTCAGAGGGTCAGTGTGGAGGGAGTACAGCATTGTCAGAGGGTCAGAGTGGAGGGAGTGCAGCATTGTCAGTGGATCAGTGTGGAGGGAGTACAGCATTGTCAGAGGGTCAGAGTCGAGGGAGTGCAGCATTGTCAGAGGGTCAGTGTGGAGGGAGTACAGCATTGTCATAGGGTCAGTGTGGAGGTAGTGCTGCATTGTCAGAGGGTCAGAGTGGAGGGAGTGCCGCATTGTCAGAGGGTCATTATGGAGGTAGGGCTGCATTGTCAGAGGATTAATCTAGAGAGAGTGCAGCATTGTCAGAGGGTCAGTGTGGAGGGAGTGCAGCATTGTCAGAGGGTGAGTGTGGAGGTAGTGAAGCATTGTCAGAGGGTCAGAGTGGAGGTAGTGGAGCATTGTCAGAGGGTCAGTGTGGAGCGAGTGCAGCATTGTCAGAGGATCAGTGTGGAGGTAGTGGAGCATTGTCAGAGGGTCAGTGTGGAGGGAGTGCAGCATTGTCAGAGGATCAGTGTGGAGGGAGTGAATCATTGTCAGAGTATCAGTGTGCAGGGAATGCTGCATTGTCAGAACGTCAGGATGGAGGGAGTGCAGCATTGTCAGAGGGTCAGTGTGCAGGTAGTGCTGCATTGTCAGAGGGTCAGTGTGGAGGGAATACAGCATTGTCAGAGGGTCAGTGTGGAGGGATTGAAGCATTGTCAGAGGATCAGTGTGGAGGGAATGCAGCTATGTCAGAGGATTAGTATAGTGGGAATGCAGCATTGTCAGAGGGTCAGTGTGGAGGGAGTGCAGCATTGTCAGAGGATTAGTATAGAGAGAGTGCAGCATTGTCAGAGGGTCAGTGTGGAGGGAGTGCAGCATTGTCAGAGGATTAGTATAGAGAGAGTGCAGCATTGTCAGAGGGTCAGTGTGGAGGTAGTGCAGCATTGTCAGAGGATTAGTATAGAGAGAGTGCAGCATTGTCAAAGGGTCAGTGTGGAGGTAGTGCTGCATTGTCAGAGGGTCAGTGTGGAGGGAGTGCAGCATTGTCAGAAGGTCAGTGTGGAGGGAGTGCAGCATTGTCAGAGGGTCAGTGTGGAGGGAGTGCAGCATTGTCAGAGGGTCAGTGTGGAGGAAGTGCAGCATTGTCAGAGGGTCAGTGAGGAGGGAGTGCAGCATTGTCAGAGGGTCAGTGTGGAGGGAGTGCTGCATTGTCAGAGTATCAGTGTGGAGGGAGTGCAGCATTGTCAGAGGGTCAGTGTGGAGGGAGCGCAGCATTGTCAGAGGGTCAGTGTGGAGGGAGTGCAGCATTGTCAGAGGGTCAGTGTGGAGGGAGTGCAGCATTGTCAGAGTATCAGTGTGGAGGGAGTGCTGCATTGTCAGAGGGTCAGTGTGGAGGTAGTGCTGCATTGTCAGAGGGTCAGTGTGGAGAGAGTGCAGAATTGTCAGAACGTCAGGAAGGAGCGAGTGCAGCATTGTCAGAGGGTCAGTGTGGAGGTAGTGAAGCATTGTCAGAGGGTCAGTGAGGAGGGAGTGCAGCATTGTAAGAGGGTCAGTGTGGAGGGAGTGCTGCATTGTCAGAGTATCGGTGTGGAGGGAGTGCAGCATTGTCAGAGGGTCAGTGCGGAGTGAGTGCAGCATTGTAAGAGGGTCAGTGTGGAGGGAGTGCAGCATTGTCAGAGGGTCAGTGTGGAGGGAGTGCAGCATTGTCAGAGGGTCATTATGGAGGTAGGGCTGCATTGTCAGAGGATTAATCTAGAGAGAGTGCAGCATTGTCAGAGGGTCAGTGTGGAGGGAGTGCAGCATTGTCAGAGGGGTAATGTGGAGGGAGGACAGCATTGTCAGAGGGTCAGTGTGGAGGTAGTGAAGCATTGTCAGAGGGTCAGAGTGGAGGTAGTGGAGCATTGTCAGAGGGTCAGTGTGGAGCGAGTGCAGCATTGTCAGAGGATCAGTGTGGAGGGAGTGAAGCATTGTCAGAGGGTCAGAGTGGAGGTAGTGGAGCATTGTCAGAGGGTCAGTGTGGAGCGAGTGCAGCATTGTCAGAGGATCAGTGTGGAGGGAGTGAAGCATTGTCAGAGGGTCAGTGTGGAGGGAGTGCAGCATTGTCAGAGGATCAGTGTGGAGGGAGTGAATCATTGTCAGAGTATCAGTGTGCAGGGAATGCTGCATTGTCAGAACGTCAGGATGGAGGGAGTGCAGCATTGTCAGAGGGTCAGTGTGCAGGTAGTGCTGCATTGTCAGAGGGTCAGTGTGGAGGGAATACAGCATTGTCAGAGGATCTGTATGGAGGGAGGGCTGCATTGTCAGAGGGTCAGTGTGGAGGGATTGAAGCATTGTCAGAGGATCAGTGTGGAGGGAATGCAGCTATGTCAGAGGATTAGTATAGAGAGAATGCAGCATTGTCAGAGGGTCAGTGTGGAGGGAGTGCAGCATTGTCAGAGGATTAGTATAGAGAGAGTGCAGCATTGTCAGAGGGTCAGTGTGGAGGGAGTGCAGCATTGTCAGAGGATTAGTATAGAGAGAGTGCAGCATTGTCAGAGGGTCAGTGTGGAGGTAGTGCAGCATTGTCAGAGGATTAGTATAGAGAGAGTGCAGCATTGTCAAAGGGTCAGTGTGGAGGTAGTGCTGCATTGTCAGAGGGTCAGTGTGGAGGGAGTGCAGCATTGTCAGAAGGTCAGTGTGGAGGGAGTGCAGCATTGTCAGAGGGTCAGTGTGGAGGGAGTGCAGCATTGTCAGAGGGTCAGTGTGGAGGAAGTGCAGCATTGTCAGAGGGTCAGTGAGGAGGGAGTGCAGCATTGTAAGAGGGTCAGTGTGGAGGGAGTGCTGCATTGTCAGAGTATCAGTGTGGAGGGAGTGCAGCATTGTCAGAGGGTCAGTGTGGAGGGAGCGCAGCATTGTCAGAGGGTCAGTGTGGAGGTAGTGAAGCATTGTCAGAGGGTCAGTGAGGAGGGAGTGCAGCATTGTAAGAGGGGTAGTGTGGAGGGAGTGCAGCATTGTCAGAGGGGTAGAGTGGAGGGAGTGCAGCATTGTCAGAGGGGTAGTGTGGAGGGAGTACAGCATTGTCAGAGGGTCAGTGTGGAGGTAGTGAAGCATTTTCAGAGGGTCAGAGTGGAGGTAGTGGAGCATTGTCAGAGGGTCAGTGTGGAGCGAGTGCAGCATTGTCAGAGGATCAGTGTGGAGGGAGTGAAGCATTGTCAGAGGATCAGTGTGGAGGGAGTGAATCATTGTCAGAGTATCAGTGTGCAGGGAATGCTGCATTGTCAGAACGTCAGGATGGAGGGAGTGCAGAATTGTCAGAGGGTCAGTGTGCAGGTAGTGCTGCATTGTCAGAGGGTCAGTGTGGAGGGAATACAGCATTGTCAGAGGATCTGTATGGAGGGAGTGCTGCATTGTCAGAGGGTCAGTGTGGAGGGATTGAAGCATTGTCAGAGGATCAGTGTGGAGGGAATGCAGCTATGTCAGAGGATTAGTATAGAGAGAATGCAGCATTGTCAGAGGGTCAGTGTGGAGGGAGTGCAGCATTGTCAGAGGATTAGTATAGAGAGAGTGCAGCATTGTCAGAGGGTCAGTGTGGAGGTAGTGCAGCATTGTCAGTGGGTCAGTGTGGAGGGAGTGCAGCATTGTCAGAGGGTCAGTGTGGAGGAAGTGCAGCATTGTCAGAGGGTCAGTGAGGAGGGAGTGCAGCATTGTAAGAGGGTCAGTGTGGAGGGAGTGCTGCATTGTCAGAGTATCAGTGTGGAGGGAGTGCAGCATTGTCAGAGGGTCAGTGTGGAGGGAGCGCAGCATTGTCAGACGGTCAGTGTGGAGGGAGTGCAGCATTGTCAGAGGGTCAGTGTGGAGGGAGTGCAGCATTGTCAGAGTATCAGTGTGGAGGGAGTGCTGCTTGTCAGAGGGTCAGTGTGGAGGTAGTGCTGCATTGTCAGAGGGTCAGTGTGGAGAGAGTGCAGAATTGTCAGAACGTCAGGAAGGAGCGAGTGCAGCATTGTCAGAGGGTCAGTGTGGAGGTAGTGAAGCATTGTCAGAGGGTCAGTGAGGAGGGAGTGCAGCATTGTAAGAGGGTCAGTGTGGAGGGAGTGCTGCATTGTCAGAGGGTCAGTGCGGAGTGAGTGCAGCATTGTAAGAGGGTCAGTGTGGAGGGAGTGCAGCATTGTCAGAGGGTCAGTGTGGAGGGAGTGCAGCATTGTCAGAGGGTCAGTGTGGAGGGAGTGCTGCATTGTCAGAGGGTCAGTGTGGAGGTAGTGCTGCATTGTCAGAGGGTCAGTGTGGAGGGAGTGCTGCATTGTCAGAGGGTCAGTGTGGAGGTAGTGCTGCATTGTCAGAGGGTCAGTGTGGAGGTAGTGCTGCATTGTCAGAGGGTCAGTGTGGAGGGAGTGCTGCATTGTCAGAGGGTCAGTGTGGAGGGAGTGCAGCATTGTCAGAGGGTCAGTGTGGAGGGAGTGCTGCATTGTCAGAGGGTCAGTGTGGAGGTAGTGCTGCATTGTCAGAGGGTCAGTGTGGAGGGAGTACACCATTGTCAGAGGGTCAGTGTGGAGGGAGTGAAGCATTGTCAGAGGGTCAGTGTGGAGGGAATGCTGCATTGTCAGAACGTCAGGATGGAGGGAGTGCAGCATTGTCAGAGGGTCAGTGTGAAGAGAGTGCAGCATTGTCAGAGGGTCAGTGTGGAGGGAATGCTGCATTGTCAGAACGTCAGGATGGAGGGAGTGCAGCATTGTCAGAGGGTCAGTGTGAAGGGAGTACAGCATTGTCAGAGGGTCAGTGTGGAGGTAGTGCTGCATTGTCAGAGGGTCAGTGTGGAGGGAGTGCTGCATTGTCAGAGGGTCAGAGTGGAGTGAGTGCAGCATTGTCAGAGGGTCAGTGTGGAGGGAGTGAAGCATTGTCAGAGGGTCAGAGTGGAGTGAGTGCAGCATTGTCAGAGGGTCAGTGTGGAGGTAGTGAAGCATTGTCAGAGGATCAGTGTGGAGGGAGTGCAGCATTGTCAGAGGGTCAGTGTGGAGGGAGTGCCGCATTGTCAGAGGGTCATTATGGAGGTAGGGCTGCATTGTCAGAGGATTAATATAGAGAGAGTGCAGCATTGTCAGAGGGTCAGAGTGGAGGGAGTGCCGCATTGTCAGAGGGTCAGTGTGGAGGTAGTGCTGCATTGTCAGAGGGTCAGTGTGGAGGGAGTGCAGCATTGTCAGTGGGTCAGTGTGGGAGGAATTCAGCATTGTCAGAGGGTCAGTGTGGAGGTAGTGAAGCATTGTCAGAGGGTCAGAGTGGTGGTAGTGAAGCATTGTCAGAGGGTCAGTGTGGAGGGAGTGCAGCATTGTCAGAGGATCAGTGTGGAGGGAGTGAAGCATTGTCAGAGGGTCAGTGTGGAGGGAGTGCAGCATTGTCAGAGGATAAGTGTGGAGGGAGTGAATCATTGTCAGAGTATCAGTGTGCAGGGAATGCTGCATTGTCAGTACGTCAGGATGGAGGGAGTGCAGCATTGTCAGAGGGTCAGTGTGCAGGTAGTGCTGCATTGTCAGAGGGTCAGTGTGGAGGAAGTACAGCATTGTCAGAGGATCTGTGTGGAGGGAGTGCTGCATTGTCCGAGGGTCAGTGTGGAGGGAGTGCAGCATTGTCAGAGGATCTGTGTGGAGGGAGTGCTGCATTGTCCGAGGGTCAGTGTGGAGGGAATGCAGCATTGTCAGAGGATTAGTATAGAGAGAGTGCAGCATTGTCAGAGGGTCAGTGTGGAGGGAGTGCAGCATTGTCAGAGGATAAGTATAGAGAGAGTGCAGCATTGTCAGAGGGTCAGTGTGGAGGGAGTGCAGCACTGTCAGAGGATTAGTATAGAGAGAGTGCAGCATTGTCAGTGGGTCAGTGTGGAGGTTGTGCAGCATTGTCAGAGGATTAGTATAGAGAGAGTGCAGCATTGTCAGAGGGTCAGTGTGGAGGTAGTGCTTCATTGTCAGAGGGTCAGTGTGGTGGGAGTGCAGCATTGTCAGAGGATCAGTGTGGAGGGAGTGCAGCATTGTCAGAGGATTAGTATAGAGAGAGTGCAGCATTGTCAGAGGGTCAGTGTGGAGGTAGTGCAGCATTGTCAGGGGATTAGTATAGAGAGAGTGCAGCATTCTCAGAGGGTCAGTGTGGAGGGAGTGTAGCATTGTCAGAGGGTCAGTGTGGAGGGAGTGCAGCATTGTCAGAAGGTCAGTGTGGAGGGAGTGCAGCGTTGTCAGAAGGTCAGTGTGGAGGGAGTGCAGCATTGTCAGAACGTCAGGAAGGAGGGAGTGCAGCATTGTCAGAGGGTCAGTGTGGAGGGAGTGCAGCATTGTCAGATGGTCAGTGTGGAGGGTGTGCAGCATTGTCAGAGTATCAGTGTGGAGGGAGTGCAGCATTGTCAGAGTATCAGTGTGGAGGGAGTGCAGCATTGTCAGAGGGTCAGTGTGGAGGGTGTACAGCATTGTCAGAGGGTCAGTGTGGAGGGAGTGCAGCATTGTCAGAGGTTCAGTGTGGAGGGAGTGCAGCATTGTCAGAGTGTCAGTGTGGAGGGAGTGCAGCATTGTCAGAGGGTCAGTGTGGAGGGAGTGCAGCATTGTCAGAGGGTCAGTGTGAAGGGAGTGCTGCATTGTCAGAGTATCAGTGTGGAGGGAGTGCAGCATTGTCAGAGGGTCAGTGTGGAGGGAGTGCAGCATTGTCAGAGGGTCAGTGTGGAGGGAGTGCAGCATTGTCAGAGTATCAGTGTGGAGGGAGTGCAGCATTGTCAGAGTATCAGTGTGGAGGGAGTGCAGCATTGTCAGAGGATCAGTATGGAGGGAGTACAGCATGGTCAGAGGGTCAGTGTGGAGGGAGTGCAGCATTGTCAGAGGGTCAGTACGGAGGGAGTGCAGCATTGTCAGAGGGTCAGTGTGGAGGTAGTGCTGCATTGTCAGAGGGTCAGTGTGGAGGGAGTGCAGCATTTTTCAGAGGATTAGTATAGAGAGTGTGCAGCATTGTCAGAGGGTCAGTGTGGAGGGAGTACAGCATTGTCAGAGGGTCAGTGTGGAGGGAGTGCAGCATTGTCAGAGGATTAGTATAGAGAGAGTGCAGCATTGTCAGAGGGTCAGTGTGGAGGGAGTGCAGCATTGTCAGAGGGTCAGTACGGAGGGAGTGCAGCATTGTCAGAGGGTCAGTGTGGAGGTAGTGCTGCATTGTCAGAGGGTCAGTGTGGAGGGAGTGCAGCATTTTTCAGAGGATTAGTATAGAGAGAGTGCAGCATTGTCAGAGGGTCAGTGTGGAGGGAGTACAGCATTGTCAGAGGATCAGAGTGGAGGGAGTGCAGCATTGTCAGAGGATTAGTACAGAGAGAGTGCAGCATTGTCAGAGGGTCAGTGTGGAGGTAGTGCTGCATTGTCAGAGGGTCAGTGTGGAGGGAGTGCAGCATTGTCAGAGGATTAGTACAGAGAGAGTGCAGCATTGTCAGAGGGTCAGTGTGGAGGAGTGCAGCATTGTCAGAGGGTCAGTGTGGAGGTAGTGAAGCATTGTCAGAGGGTCAGTGTGGAGGGAGTGCAGCATTGTCAGAGGGTCAGTGTGGAGGTAGTGCTGCATTGTCAGAGGGTCAGAGTGGAGGGAGTGCCGCATTGTCAGAGGGTCATTATGGAGGTAGGGCTGCATTGTCAGAGGATTAATATAGAGAGAGTGCAGCATTGTCAGAGGGTCAGTGTGGAGGGAGTGCAGCATTGTCAGAGGGTCAGTGTGGAGGGAGTGCAGCATTGTCAGAGGGTCAGTGTGGAGGTAGTGAAGCATTGTCAGAGGGTCAGAGTGGAGGTAGTGAAGCATTGTCAGAGGGTCAGTATGGAGGGAGTGCAGCATTGTCAGAGGATCAGTGTGGAGGGAGTGCAGCATTGTCAGAGGATTAGTATAGAGAGAGTGCAGCATTGTCAGAGGGTCAGTGTGGAGGGAGTGTAGCATTGTCAGAGGGTCAGTGTGGAGGGAGTGCAGCATTGTCAGAGGGTCAGTGTGGAGGAAGTGCAGCGTTGTCAGAAGGTCAGTGTGGAGGGAGTGCAGCATTGTCAGAATGTCAGGAAGGAGGGAGTGCAGCATTGTCAGAGGGTCAGTGTGGAGGGAGTGCAGCATTGTCAGAGGGTCAGTGTGGAGGGAGTGCAGCATTGTCAGAGGGTCAGTGTGGAGGGAGTGCAGCATTGTCAAAGGGTCAGTGTGGAGGGAGTGCAGCATTGTCAGAGGGTCAGTGTGGAGGGAGTGCAGCATTGTCAGAAGGTCAGTGTGGAGGGAGTGCAGCATTCTCAGAACGTCAGGAAGGAGGGAGTGCAGCATTGTCAGAGGGTCAGTGTGGAGGGAGTACAGCATTGTCAGAGGGTCAGTGTGGAGGGAGTGCAGCATTGTCAGAGGGTCAGTGTGGAGGGAGTGCAGCATTGTCAGAGGGTCAGTGTGGAGGGAGTGCAGCATTGTCAGAGTATCAGTGTGGAGGGAGTGCAGCATTGTCAGAGTATCAGTGTGGAGGGAGTGCAGCATTGTCAGAGGGTCAGTGTGGAGGGAGTACAGCATTGTCAGAGGGTCAGTGTGGAGGGAGTGCAGCATTGTCAGAGGGTCAGTGTGGAGGGAGTGCAGCATTGTCAGAGGGTCAGTGTGGAGGGAGTGCAGCATTGTCAGAACGTCAGGAAGGAGGGAGTGCAGCATTGTCAGAGGGTCAGTGTGGAGGTCGGGCTGCATTGTCAGAGGTTCAGTGTGGAGGAGTGCAGCATTGTCAGAGGATCAGTGTGGAGGAGTGCAGCATTGTCAGAGGGTCAGTGTGGAGGTAGGGCTGCATTGTCAGAGGTTCAGTGTGGAGGAGTGCAGCATTGTCAGAGGGTCAGTGTGGAGGGGTGCTGCATTGTCAGAGGGTCAGTGTGGAGGGAGTGCAGCATTGTCAGAGGGTCAGTGTGGAGGGAGTGCTGCATTGTCAGAGGGTCAGTGTGGAGGGAGTGCAGCATTGTCAGAACGTCAGGAAGGAGGGTGTGCAGCATTGTCAGAGGGTCAGTGTGGAGGTAGTGCTGCATTGTCAGAGGGTCAGTGTGGAGGGAGTGCAGCATTGTCAGAGGGTCAGTGTGGAGGGAGTGCTGCATTGTCAGAGGGTCAGTGTGGAGGTAGTGCAGCATTGTCAGAGGGTCAGTGTGGAGGGAGTGCAGCATTGTCAGAACGTCAGGAAGGAGGGAGTGCAGCATTGTCAGAGGGTCAGTGTGGAGGGAGTCCAGCATTGTCAGAGGGTCAGTGTGGAGGGAGTGAAGCATTGTCAGAGGGTCAGTGTGAAGGGAGTGCTGCATTGTCAGAGTATCAGTGTGGAGGGAGTGCAGCATTGTCAGAGGGTCAGTGTGGAGGGAGTGCAGCATTGTCAGAGTGTCAGTGTGGAGGGAGTGCAGCATTGTCAGAGGGTCAGTTGGAGGGAGTGCAGCATTGTCAGAGGGTCAGTGTGGAGGGAGTGCAGCATTGTCAGAGGGTCAGTGTGGAGGGAGTGCAGCATTGTCAGAGTATCAGTGTGGAGGGTGTGCAGCATTGTCAGAGGATCAGTATGGAGGGTGTACAGCATGGTCAGAGGGTCAGTACGGAGGGAGTGCAGCATTGTCAGAGGGTCAGTGTGGAGGTAGTGCTGCATTGTCAGAGGGTCAGTGTGGAGGGAGTGCAGCATTTTTCAGAGGATTAGTATAGAGAGAGTGCAGCATTGTCAGAGGGTCAGTGTGGAGGGAGTACAGCATTGTCAGAGGATTAGTACAGAGAGAGTGCAGCATTGTCAGAGGGTCAGTGTGGAGGTAGTGCTGCATTGTCAGAGGGTCAGTGTGGAGGTAGTGCTGCATTGTCAGAGGGTCAGTGTGGAGGGAGTGCAGCATTGTCAGAGGATTAGTACAGAGAGAGTGCAGCATTGTCAGAGGGTCAGTGTGGAGGTAGTGAAGCATTGTAAGAGGGTCAGTGTGGAGGGAGTACAGCATTGTCAGAGGCTCAGTGTGGAGGTAGTGCTGCATTGTCAGAGGTTCAGTGTGGAGGAGTGCAGCATTGTCAGAGGATCAGTGTGGAGGAGTGCAGCATTGTCAGAGGGTCAGTGTGGAGGTAGTGAAGCATTGTCAGAGGGTCAGTGTGGAGGGAGTGCAGCATTGTCAGAGGGTCAGTGTGGAGGTAGTGCTGCATTGTCAGAGGGTCAGAGTGGAGGGAGTGCCGCATTGTCAGAGGGTCATTATGGAGGTAGGGCTGCATTGTCAGAGGATTAATATAGAGAGAGTGCAGCATTGTCAGAGGGTCAGTGTGGAGGGAGTGCAGCATTGTCAGAGGGTCAGTGTGGAGGGAGTGCAGCATTGTCAGAGGGTCAGTGTGGAGGTAGTGAAGCATTGTCAGAGGGTCAGAGTGGAGGTAGTGAAGCATTGTCAGAGGGTCAGTATGGAGGGAGTGCAGCATTGTCAGAGGATCAGTGTGGAGGGAGTGCAGCATTGTCAGAGGATTAGTATAGAGAGAGTGCAGCATTGTCAGAGGGTCAGTGTGGAGGGAGTGTAGCATTGTCAGAGGGTCAGTGTGGAGGGAGTGCAGCATTGTCAGAGGGTCAGTGTGGAGGAAGTGCAGCGTTGTCAGAAGGTCAGTGTGGAGGGAGTGCAGCATTGTCAGAATGTCAGGAAGGAGGGAGTGCAGCATTGTCAGAGGGTCAGTGTGGAGGGAGTGCAGCATTGTCAGAGGGTCAGTGTGGAGGGAGTGCAGCATTGTCAGAGGGTCAGTGTGGAGGGAGTGCAGCATTGTCAGAGGGTCAGTGTGGAGGGAGTGCAGCATTGTCAAAGGGTCAGTGTGGAGGGAGTGCAGCATTGTCAGAGGGTCAGTGTGGAGGGAGTGCAGCATTGTCAGAAGGTCAGTGTGGAGGGAGTGCAGCATTCTCAGAACGTCAGGAAGGAGGGAGTGCAGCATTGTCAGAGGGTCAGTGTGGAGGGAGTGCAGCATTGTCAGAGGGTCAGTGTGGAGGGAGTGCAGCATTGTCAGAGTATCAGTGTGGAGGGAGTGCAGCATTGTCAGAGTATCAGTGTGGAGGGAGTGCAGCATTGTCAGAACGTCAGGAAGGAGGGAGTGCAGCATTGTCAGAGGGTCAGTGTGGAGGTAGTGCTGCATTGTCAGAGGGTCAGTGTGGAGGGAGTGCAGCATTGTCAGAGGGTCAGTGTGGAGGGAGTGCTGCATTGTCAGAGGGTCAGTGTGGAGGGAGTGCAGCATTGTCAGAACGTCAGGAAGGAGGGTGTGCAGCATTGTCAGAGGGTCAGTGTGGAGGTAGTGCTGCATTGTCAGAGGGTCAGTGTGGAGGGAGTGCAGCATTGTCAGAGGGTCAGTGTGGAGGGAGTGCAGCATTGTCAGAACGTCAGGAAGGAGGGAGTGCAGCATTGTCAGAGGGTCAGTGTGGAGGTAGTGCTGCATTGTCAGAGGGTCAGTGTGGAGGGAGTGCAGCATTGTCAGAGGGTCAGTGTGGAGGGAGTGCTGCATTGTCAGAGGGTCAGTGTGGAGGGAGTGCAGCATTGTCAGAACGTCAGGAAGGAGGGTGTGCAGCATTGTCAGAGGGTCAGTGTGGAGGTAGTGCTGCATTGTCAGAGGGTCAGTGTGGAGGGAGTGCAGCATTGTCAGAGGGTCAGTGTGGAGGGAGTGCAGCATTGTCAGAGGGTCAGTGTGGAGGGAGTGCAGCATTGTCAGAGGGTCAGTGTGGAGGGAGTGCAGCATTGTCAGAGGGTCAGTGTGGAGGGTGTGCTGCATTGTCAGAGTATCAGTGTGGAGGGAGTGCAGCATTGTCAGAGTATCAGTGTGGAGGGAGTGCAGCATTGTCAGAGGATCAGTATGGAGGGAGTACAGCATGGTCAGAGGGTCAGTGTGGAGGGAGTGCAGCATTGTCAGAGGGTCAGTACGGAGGGAGTGCAGCATTGTCAGAGGGTCAGTGTGGAGGTAGTGCTGCATTGTCAGAGGGTCAGTGTGGAGGGAGTGCAGCATTTTTCAGAGGATTAGTATAGAGAGAGTGCAGCATTGTCAGAGGGTCAGTGTGGAGGGAGTACAGCATTGTCAGAGGGTCAGTGTGGAGGGAGTACAGCATTGTCAGAGGGTCAGTGTGGAGGGAGTGCAGCATTGTCAGAGGGTCAGTGTGGAGGGAGTGCAGCATTGTCAGAGGGTCAGTGTGGAGGGAGTGCAGCATTGTCAGAACGTCAGGAAGGAGGGAGTGCAGCATTGTCAGAGGGTCAGTGTGGAGGGAGTGCAGCATTGTCAGTGGGTCAGTGTGGAGGTAGTGCTGCATTGTCAGAGGGTCAGTGTGGAGGGAGTGCAGCATTGTCAGAGGATTAGTACAGAGAGAGTGCAGCATTGTCAGAGGGTCAGTGTGGAGGTAGTGAAGCATTGTCAGAGGGTCAGTGTGGAGAGAGTACAGCATTGTCAGAGGCTCAGTGTGGAGGTAGTGCTGCATTGTCAGAGGTTCAGTGTGGAGGAGTGCAGCATTGTCAGAGGATCAGTGTGGAGGAGTGCAGCATTGTCAGAGGGTCAGTGTGGAGGTAGTGAAGCATTGTCAGAGGGTCAGTGTGGAGGGAGTGCAGCATTGTCAGAGGGTCAGTGTGGAGGTAGTGCTGCATTGTCAGAGGGTCAGAGTGGAGGGAGTGCCGCATTGTCAGAGGGTCATTATGGAGGTAGGGCTGCATTGTCAGAGGATTAATATAGAGAGAGTGCAGCATTGTCAGAGGGTCAGTGTGGAGGGAGTGCAGCATTGTCAGAGGGTCAGTGTGGAGGGAGTGCAGCATTGTCAGAGGGTCAGTGTGGAGGTAGTGAAGCATTGTCAGAGGGTCAGAGTGGAGGTAGTGAAGCATTGTCAGAGGGTCAGTATGGAGGGAGTGCAGCATTGTCAGAGGATCAGTGTGGAGGGAGTGCAGCATTGTCAGAGGATTAGTATAGAGAGAGTGCAGCATTGTCAGAGGGTCAGTGTGGAGGGAGTGCAGCATTGTCAGAGGGTCAGTGTGGAGGGAGTGCAGCATTGTCAGAGGGTCAGTGTGGAGGGAGTGCAGCATTGTCAGAGGGTCAGTGTGGAGGGAGTGCAGCATTGTCAGAGGGTCAGTGTGGAGGGAGTGCAGCATTGTCAGAACGTCAGGAAGGAGGGAGTGCAGCATTGTCAGAGGGTCAGTGTGGAGGTAGGGCTGCATTGTCAGAGGTTCAGTGTGGAGGAGTGCAGCTTTGTCAGAGGATCAGTGTGGAGGAGTGCAGCATTGTCAGAGGGTCAGTGTGGAGGTAGGGCTGCATTGTCAGAGGTTCAGTGTGGAGGAGTGCAGCATTGTCAGAGGGTCAGTGTGGAGGGGTGCTGCATTGTCAGAGGGTCAGTGTGGAGGGAGTGCAGCATTGTCAGAGGGTCAGTGTGGAGGGAGTGCTGCATTGTCAGAGGGTCAGTGTGGAGGGAGTGCAGCATTGTCAGAACGTCAGGAAGGAGGGTGTGCAGCATTGTCAGAGGGTCAGTGTGGAGGTAGTGCTGCATTGTCAGAGGGTCAGTGTGGAGGGAGTGCAGCATTGTCAGAGGGTCAGTGTGGAGGGAGTGCTGCATTGTCAGAGGGTCAGTGTGGAGGTAGTGCAGCATTGTCAGAGGGTCAGTGTGGAGGGAGTGCAGCATTGTCAGAACGTCAGGAAGGAGGGAGTGCAGCATTGTCAGAGGGTCAGTGTGGAGGGAGTCCAGCATTGTCAGAGGGTCAGTGTGGAGGGAGTGAAGCATTGTCAGAGGGTCAGTGTGAAGGGAGTGCTGCATTGTCAGAGTATCAGTGTGGAGGGAGTGCAGCATTGTCAGAGGGTCAGTGTGGAGGGAGTGCAGCATTGTCAGAGGGTCAGTGTGGAGGGAGTGCAGCATTGTCAGAGTATCAGTGTGGAGGGAGTGCAGCATTGTCAGAGTATCAGTGTGGAGGGAGTGCAGCATTGTCAGAGGATCAGTATGGAGGGAGTACAGCATGGTCAGAGGGTCAGTGTGGAGGGAGTGCAGCATTGTCAGAGGGTCAGTACGGAGGGAGTGCAGCAGTGTCAGAGGGTCAGTGTGGAGGTAGTGCTGCATTGTCAGAGGGTCAGTGTGGAGGGAGTGCAGCATTTTTCAGAGGATTAGTATAGAGAGAGTGCAGCATTGTCAGAGGGTCAGTGTGGAGGGAGTACAGCATTGTCAGAGGATTAGTACAGAGAGAGTGCAGCATTGTCAGAGGGTCAGTGTGGAGGTAGTGCTGCATTGTCAGAGGGTCAGTGTGGAGGTAGTGCTGCATTGTCAGAGGGTCAGTGTGGAGGGAGTGCAGCATTGTCAGAGGATTAGTACAGAGAGAGTGCAGCATTGTCAGAGGGTCAGTGTGGAGGTAGTGAAGCATTGTCAGAGGGTCAGTGTGGAGGGAGTACAGCATTGTCAGAGGCTCAGTGTGGAGGTAGTGCTGCATTGTCAGAGGTTCAGTGTGGAGGAGTGCAGCATTGTCAGAGGATCAGTGTGGAGGAGTGCAGCATTGTCAGAGGGTCAGTGTGGAGGTAGTGAAGCATTGTCAGAGGGTCAGTGTGGAGGGAGTGCAGCATTGTCAGAGGGTCAGTGTGGAGGTAGTGCTGCATTGTCAGAGGGTCAGAGTGGAGGGAGTGCCGCATTGTCAGAGGGTCATTATGGAGGTAGGGCTGCATTGTCAGAGGATTAATATAGAGAGAGTGCAGCATTGTCAGAGGGTCAGTGTGGAGGGAGTGCAGCATTGTCAGAGGGTCAGTGTGGAGGGAGTGCAGCATTGTCAGAGGGTCAGTGTGGAGGTAGTGAAGCATTGTCAGAGGGTCAGAGTGGAGGTAGTGAAGCATTGTCAGAGGGTCAGTGTGGAGGGAGTGCAGCATTGTCAGAGGATCAGTGTGGAGGGAGTGCAGCATTGTCAGAGGATTAGTATAGAGAGAGTGCAGCATTGTCAGAGGGTCAGTGTGGAGGGAGTGTAGCATTGTCAGAGGGTCAGTGTGGAGGGAGTGCAGCATTGTCAGAGGGTCAGTGTGGAGGAAGTGCAGCGTTGTCAGAAGGTCAGTGTGGAGGGAGTGCAGCATTGTCAGAATGTCAGTGTGGAGGGAGTGCAGCATTGTCAGAGGGTCAGTGTGGAGGGAGTGCAGCATTGTCAGAGGGTCAGTGTGGAGGGAGTGCAGCATTGTCAAAGGGTCAGTGTGGAGGGAGTGCAGCATTGTCAGAGGGTCAGTGTGGAGGGAGTGCAGCATTGTCAGAAGGTCAGTGTGGAGGGAGTGCAGCATTCTCAGAACGTCAGGAAGGAGGGAGTGCAGCATTGTCAGAGGGTCAGTGTGGAGGGAGTACAGCATTGTCAGAGGGTCAGTGTGGAGGGAGTGCAGCATTGTCAGAGGGTCAGTGTGGAGGGAGTGCAGCATTGTCAGAGGGTCAGTGTGGAGGGAGTGCAGCATTGTCAGAGTATCAGTGTGGAGGGAGTGCAGCATTGTCAGAGTATCAGTGTGGAGGGAGTGCAGCATTGTCAGAGGGTCAGTGTGGAGGGAGTACAGCATTGTCAGAGGGTCAGTGTGGAGGGAGTGCAGCATTGTCAGAGGGTCAGTGTGGAGGGAGTGCAGCATTGTCAGAGGGTCAGTGTGGAGGGAGTGCAGCATTGTCAGAACGTCAGGAAGGAGGGAGTGCAGCATTGTCAGAGGGTCAGTGTGGAGGGAGTGCAGCATTGTCAGAGGGTCAGTGTGGAGGGAGTGCTGCATTGTCAGAGGGTCAGTGTGGAGGGAGTGCAGCATTGTCAGAACGTCAGGAAGGAGGGTGTGCAGCATTGTCAGAGGGTCAGTGTGGAGGTAGTGCTGCATTGTCAGAGGGTCAGTGTGGAGGGTGTGCTGCATTGTCAGAGTATCAGTGTGGAGGGAGTGCAGCATTGTCAGAGTATCAGTGTGGAGGGAGTGCAGCATTGTCAGAGGATCAGTATGGAGGGAGTACAGCATGGTCAGAGGGTCAGTGTGGAGGGAGTGCAGCATTGTCAGAGGGTCAGTACGGAGGGAGTGCAGCATTGTCAGAGGGTCAGTGTGGAGGTAGTGCTGCATTGTCAGAGGGTCAGTGTGGAGGGAGTGCAGCATTTTTCAGAGGATTAGTATAGAGAGAGTGCAGCATTGTCAGAGGGTCAGTGTGGAGGGAGTACAGCATTGTCAGAGGGTCAGTGTGGAGGGAGTACAGCATTGTCAGAGGGTCAGTGTGGAGGGAGTGCAGCATTGTCAGAGGGTCAGTGTGGAGGGAGTGCAGCATTGTCAGAGGGTCAGTGTGGAGGGAGTGCAGCATTGTCAGAGGGTCAGTGTGGAGGGAGTGCAGCATTGTCAGAGGGTCAGTGTGGAGGGAGTGCAGCATTGTCAGTGGGTCAGTGTGGAGGTAGTGCTGCATTGTCAGAGGGTCAGTGTGGAGGGAGTGCAGCATTGTCAGAGGATTAGTACAGAGAGAGTGCAGCATTGTCAGAGGGTCAGTGTGGAGGTAGTGAAGCATTGTCAGAGGGTCAGTGTGGAGGGAGTACAGCATTGTCAGAGGCTCAGTGTGGAGGTAGTGCTGCATTGTCAGAGGTTCAGTGTGGAGGAGTGCAGCATTGTCAGAGGATCAGTGTGGAGGAGTGCAGCATTGTCAGAGGGTCAGTGTGGAGGTAGTGAAGCATTGTCAGAGGGTCAGTGTGGAGGGAGTGCAGCATTGTCAGAGGGTCAGTGTGGAGGTAGTGCTGCATTGTCAGAGGGTCAGAGTGGAGGGAGTGCCGCATTGTCAGAGGGTCATTATGGAGGTAGGGCTGCATTGTCAGAGGATTAATATAGAGAGAGTGCAGCATTGTCAGAGGGTCAGTGTGGAGGGAGTGCAGCATTGTCAGAGGGTCAGTGTGGAGGGAGTGCAGCATTGTCAGAGGGTCAGTGTGGAGGTAGTGAAGCATTGTCAGAGGGTCAGAGTGGAGGTAGTGAAGCATTGTCAGAGGGTTAGTATGGAGGGAGTGCAGCATTGTCAGAGGATCAGTGTGGAGGGAGTGCAGCATTGTCAGAGGATTAGTATAGAGAGAGTGCAGCATTGTCAGAGGGTCAGTGTGGAGGGAGTGCAGCATTGTCAGAGGGTCAGTGTGGAGGGAGTGCAGCATTGTCAGAGGGTCAGTGTGGAGGGAGTGCAGCATTGTCAGAGGGTCAGTGTGGAGGGAGTGCAGCATTGTCAGAGGGTCAGTGTGGAGGGAGTGCAGCATTGTCAGAACGTCAGGAAGGAGGGAGTGCAGCATTGTCAGAGGGTCAGTGTGGAGGTAGGGCTGCATTGTCAGAGGTTCAGTGTGGAGGAGTGCAGCTTTGTCAGAGGATCAGTGTGGAGGAGTGCAGCATTGTCAGAGGGTCAGTGTGGAGGTAGGGCTGCATTGTCAGAGGTTCAGTGTGGAGGAGTGCAGCATTGTCAGAGGGTCAGTGTGGAGGGGTGCTGCATTGTCAGAGGGTCAGTGTGGAGGGAGTGCAGCATTGTCAGAGGGTCAGTGTGGAGGGAGTGCTGCATTGTCAGAGGGTCAGTGTGGAGGGAGTGCAGCATTGTCAGAACGTCAGGAAGGAGGGTGTGCAGCATTGTCAGAGGGTCAGTGTGGAGGTAGTGCTGCATTGTCAGAGGGTCAGTGTGGAGGGAGTGCAGCATTGTCAGAGGGTCAGTGTGGAGGGAGTGCTGCATTGTCAGAGGGTCAGTGTGGAGGTAGTGCAGCATTGTCAGAGGGTCAGTGTGGAGGGAGTGCAGCATTGTCAGAACGTCAGGAAGGAGGGAGTGCAGCATTGTCAGAGGGTCAGTGTGGAGGGAGTCCAGCATTGTCAGAGGGTCAGTGTGGAGGGAGTGAAGCATTGTCAGAGGGTCAGTGTGAAGGGAGTGCTGCATTGTCAGAGTATCAGTGTGGAGGGAGTGCAGCATTGTCAGAGGGTCAGTGTGGAGGGAGTGCAGCATTGTCAGAGGGTCAGTGTGGAGGGAGTGCAGCATTGTCAGAGTATCAGTGTGGAGGGAGTGCAGCATTGTCAGAGTATCAGTGTGGAGGGAGTGCAGCATTGTCAGAGGATCAGTATGGAGGGAGTACAGCATGGTCAGAGGGTCAGTGTGGAGGGAGTGCAGCATTGTCAGAGGGTCAGTACGGAGGGAGTGCAGCAGTGTCAGAGGGTCAGTGTGGAGGTAGTGCTGCATTGTCAGAGGTTCAGTGTGGAGGGAGTGCAGCATTTTTCAGAGGATTAGTATAGAGAGAGTGCAGCATTGTCAGAGGGTCAGTGTGGAGGGAGTACAGCATTGTCAGAGGATTAGTACAGAGAGAGTGCAGCATTGTCAGAGGGTCAGTGTGGAGGTAGTGCTGCATTGTCAGAGGGTCAGTGTGGAGGTAGTGCTGCATTGTCAGAGGGTCAGTGTGGAGGGAGTGCAGCATTGTCAGAGGATTAGTACAGAGAGAGTGCAGCATTGTCAGAGGGTCAGTGTGGAGGTAGTGAAGCATTGTCAGAGGGTCAGTGTGGAGGGAGTACAGCATTGTCAGAGGCTCAGTGTGGAGGTAGTGCTGCATTGTCAGAGGTTCAGTGTGGAGGAGTGCAGCATTGTCAGAGGATCAGTGTGGAGGAGTGCAGCATTGTCAGAGGGTCAGTGTGGAGGTAGTGAAGCATTGTCAGAGGGTCAGTGTGGAGGGAGTGCAGCATTGTCAGAGGGTCAGTGTGGAGGTAGTGCTGCATTGTCAGAGGGTCAGAGTGGAGGGAGTGCCGCATTGTCAGAGGGTCATTATGGAGGTAGGGCTGCATTGTCAGAGGATTAATATAGAGAGAGTGCAGCATTGTCAGAGGGTCAGTGTGGAGGGAGTGCAGCATTGTCAGAGGGTCAGTGTGGAGGGAGTGCAGCATTGTCAGAGGGTCAGTGTGGAGGTAGTGAAGCATTGTCAGAGGGTCAGAGTGGAGGTAGTGAAGCATTGTCAGAGGGTCAGTATGGAGGGAGTGCAGCATTGTCAGAGGATCAGTGTGGAGGGAGTGCAGCATTGTCAGAGGATTAGTATAGAGAGAGTGCAGCATTGTCAGAGGGTCAGTGTGGAGGGAGTGTAGCATTGTCAGAGGGTCAGTGTGGAGGGAGTGCAGCATTGTCAGAGGGTCAGTGTGGAGGAAGTGCAGCGTTGTCAGAAGGTCAGTGTGGAGGGAGTGCAGCATTGTCAGAATGTCAGTGTGGAGGGAGTGCAGCATTGTCAGAGGGTCAGTGTGGAGGGAGTGCAGCATTGTCAGAGGGTCAGTGTGGAGGGAGTGCAGCATTGTCAAAGGGTCAGTGTGGAGGGAGTGCAGCATTGTCAGAGGGTCAGTGTGGAGGGAGTGCAGCATTGTCAGAAGGTCAGTGTGGAGGGAGTGCAGCATTCTCAGAACGTCAGGAAGGAGGGAGTGCAGCATTGTCAGAGGGTCAGTGTGGAGGGAGTACAGCATTGTCAGAGGGTCAGTGTGGAGGGAGTGCAGCATTGTCAGAGGGTCAGTGTGGAGGGAGTGCAGCATTGTCAGAGGGTCAGTGTGGAGGGAGTGCAGCATTGTCAGAGTATCAGTGTGGAGGGAGTGCAGCATTGTCAGAGTATCAGTGTGGAGGGAGTGCAGCATTGTCAGAGGGTCAGTGTGGAGGGAGTACAGCATTGTCAGAGGGTCAGTGTGGAGGGAGTGCAGCATTGTCAGAGGGTCAGTGTGGAGGGAGTGCAGCATTGTCAGAGGGTCAGTGTGGAGGGAGTGCAGCATTGTCAGAACGTCAGGAAGGAGGGAGTGCAGCATTGTCAGAGGGTCAGTGTGGAGGGAGTGCAGCATTGTCAGAGGGTCAGTGTGGAGGGAGTGCTGCATTGTCAGAGGGTCAGTGTGGAGGGAGTGCAGCATTGTCAGAACGTCAGGAAGGAGGGTGTGCAGCATTGTCAGAGGGTCAGTGTGGAGGTAGTGCTGCATTGTCAGAGGGTCAGTGTGGAGGGAGTGCAGCATTGTCAGAGGGTCAGTGTGGAGGGAGTGCTGCATTGTCAGAGGGTCAGTGTGGAGGTAGTGCATCATTGTCAGAGGGTCAGTGTGGAGGGAGTGCAGCATTGTCAGAACGTCAGGAAGGAGGGAGTGCAGCATTGTCAGAGGGTCAGTGTGGAGGGAGTCCAGCATTGTCAGAGGGTCAGTGTGGAGGGAGTGAAGCATTGTCAGAGGGTCAGTGTGGAGGGAGTGCAGCATTGTCAGAGGGTCAGTGTGGACGGAGTGCAGCATTGTCAGAGGGTCAGTGTGGAGGGAGTGCAGCATTGTCAGAGGGTCAGTGTGGAGGGAGTGCAGCATTGTCAGAGGGTCAGTGTGGAGGGAGTGCAGCATTGTCAGAGGGCCAGTGTGGAGGGAGTGCAGCATTGTCAGAGGGTCAGTGTGGAGGGAGTGCAGCATTGTCAGAGGGTCAGTGTGGAGGGAGTGCAGCATTGTCAGAGGGTCAGTGTGGAGGGAGTGCAGCATTGTCAGAGGGTCAGTGTGGAGGGAGTGCAGCATTGTCAGAGGATTAGTATAGAGAGAGTGCAGCATTGTCAGAGGGTCAGTGTGGAGGTAGTGCTGCATTGTCAGAGGGTCAGTGTGGAGGGAGTGCAGCATTGTCAGAGGATTAGTATAGAGAGAGTGCAGCATTGTCAGAGGGTCAGTGTGGAGGTAGTGCTGCATTGTCAGAGGGTCAGTGTGGAGGGAGTGCAGCATTGTCAGAGGATTAGTATAGAGAGAGTGCAGCATTGTCAGAGGGTCAGTGTGGAGGTAGTGCTGCATTGTCAGAGGGTCAGTGTGGAGGGAGTGCAGCATTGTCAGAGGATTAATATAGAGAGAGTGCAGCATTGTCAGAGGGTCAGTGTGGAGGTAGTGCTGCATTGTCAGAGGGTCAGAGTGGAGGGAGTGCCGCATTGTCAGAGGGTCATTATGGAGGTAGGGCTGCATTGTCAGAGGATTAGTATAGAGAGAGTGCAGCATTGTCAGAGGGTCAGTGTGGAGGTAGTGCTGCATTGTCAGAGGGTCAGTGTGGAGGTAGTGCTGCATTGTCAGAGGGTCAGTGTGGAGGGAGTGCAGCATTGTCAGAGGATTAGTATAGAGAGAGTGCAGCATTGTCAGAGGGTCAGTGTGGAGGTAGTGCTGCATTGTCAGAGGGTCAGTATGGAGGGAGTGCAGCATTGTCAGAGGGTCAGTGTGGAGGAGTGCAGCATTGTCAGAGGGTCAGTGTGGAGGTAGTGAAGCATTGTCAGAGGGTCAGTGTGGAGGGAGTACAGCATTGTCAGAGGGTCAGTGTGGAGAGAGTGCAGCATTGTCAGAGGGTCAGTGTGGAGGGTGTACAGCATTGTCAGAGGGTCAGTGTGGAGGGAGTGCAGCATTGTCAGAGGGTCAGTGTGGAGGGAGTGCAGCATTGTCAGAGGGTCAGTGTGGAGAGAGTGCAGCATTGTCAGAGGGTCAGTGTGGAGGGTGTACAGCATTGTCAGAGGGTCAGAGTGGAGGGAGTGCAGCATTGTCAGAGGATCAGTGTGGAGGGAGTACAGCATTGTCAGAGGGTCAGTGTGGAGGGAGTGCAGCATTGTCAGAGTGTCAGTGTGGAGGTAGTGCTGCATTGTCAGAGGGTCAGAGTGGAGGGAGTGCAGCATTGTCAGAGGTTCAGTGTGGAGGGAGTACAGCATTGTCAGAGTGTCAGTGTGGAGGTAGTGCTGCATTGTCAGAGGGTCAGAGTGGAGGGAGTGCAGCATTGTCAGAGGGTCAGTGTGGAGGGAGTGCAGCATTGTCAGAGGGTCCGTGTGGAGGGAGTACAGCATTGTCAGAGGGTCAGTGTGGAGGTAGTGAAGCATTGTCAGAGGGTCAGAGTGGAGGTAGTGAAGCATTGTCAGAGGGTCAGTATGGAGGGAGTGCAGCATTGTCAGAGGATCAGTGTGGAGGGAGTGAAGCATTGTCAGAGGGTCAGTGTGGAGGGAGTGCTGCATTGTCAGAGGATCAGTGTGGAGGGAGTGAATCATTGTCAGAGTATCAGTGTGCAGGGAATGCTGCATTGTCAGAACGTCAGGATGGAGGGAGTGCAGCATTGTCAGAGGGTCAGTGTGCAGGTAGTGCTGCATTGTCAGAGTGTCAGTGTGGAGGAAGTACAGCATTGTCAGAGGATCTGTGTGGAAGGAGTGCTGCATTGTCAGAGGGTCAGTGTAGAGGGAGTACAGCATTGTCAGAGGGTCAGTGTGGAGGGAGTGCAGCATTGTCAGAGGGTCAGTGTGGAGGGAGTGCAGCATTGTCAGAGGATTAGTATAGAGAGAGTGCAGCATTGTCAGAGGGTCAGTGTGGAGGGAGTGCAGCATTGTCAGAGGGTCAGTGTGGAGGGAGTGCAGCATTGTCAGAGGATTAGTATAGAGAGAGTGCAGCATTGTCAGAGGGTCAGTGTGGAGGGAGTGCTGCATTGTCAGAGGATTAGTATAGAGAGAGTGCAGCATTGTCATAGGGTCAGTGTGGAGGTAGTGCTGCATTGTCAGAGGGTCAGTGTGGAGGAAGTGCAGCATTGTCAGCAGGTCAGCGTGGAGGGAGTGCAGCATTGTCAGAACGTCAGGAAGGAGGGAGTGCAGCATTGTCAGAGGGTCAGTGTGGAGGGAGTGCAGCATTGTCAGAGGGTCAGTGTGGAGGAAGTGCAGCATTGTCAGCAGGTCAGCGTGGAGGGAGTGCAGCATTGTCAGAACGTCAGGAAGGAGGGAGTGCAGCATTGTCAGAGGGTCAGTGTGGAGGGAGTGCAGCATTGTCAGAGGGTCAGTGTGGAGGGAGTGCAGCATTGTCAGAGGGTCAGTGTGGAGGGAGTGCAGCATTGTCAGAGTATCAGTGTGGAGGGAGTGCAGCATTGTCAGAGTATCAGTGTGGAGGGAGTGCAGCATTGTCAGAGGGTCAGTGTGGAGGTAGTGCTGCATTGTCAGAGGGTCAGTGTGGAGGGAGTGCAGCATTGTCAGAGGGTCAGTGTGGAGGTAGTGCTGCATTGTCAGAGGGTCAGTGTGGAGGGAGTGCAGCATTGTCAGAGGATTAGTATAGAGAGAGTGCAGCATTGTCAGAGGGTCAGTGTGGAGGTAGTGCTGCATTGTCAGAGGGTCAGTGTGGAGGGAGTGCAGCATTGTCAGAAAGTCAGGAAGGAGGGAGTGCAGCATTGTCAGAGGGTCAGTGTGGAGGGAGTGCAGCATTGTCAGAGGGTCAGTGTGGACGGAGTGCAGCATTGTCAGAGGGTCAGTGTGGAGGGAGTGCAGCATTGTCAGAGGGTCAGTGTGGAGGGAGTGCAGCATTGTCAGAGGGTCAGTGTGGAGGGAGTGCAGCATTGTCAGAGGGTCAGTGTGGAGGGAGTGCAGCATTGTCAGAGGGTCAGTGTGGAGGGACTGCAGCATTGTCAGAGGGTCAGTGTGGAGGGAGTGCAGCATTGTCAGAGTATCAGTGTGGAGGGAGTGCTGCATTGTAAGAGGGTCAGTGTGGAGGGAGTGCAGCATTGTCAGAGGGTCAGCACGGAGGGAGTGCAGCATTGTCAGAGGGTCAGTGTGGAGGTAGTGCTGCATTGTCAGAGGGTCAGTGTGGAGGGAGTGCAGCATTGTCAGAGGATTAGTGTGGAGGTAGTGCTGCATTGTCAGAGGGTCAGTGTGGAGGTAGTGCTGCATTGTCAGAGGGTCAGTGTGGAGGGAGTGCTGCATTGTCAGAGGGTCAGTGTGGAGGGAGTGCAGCATTGTCAGAGGATTAGTATAGAGAGAGTGCAGCATTGTCAGGGGGTCAGTGTGGAGAGAGTGCAGCATTGTCAGAGGGTCAGTGTGGAGGTAGTGCTGCATTGTCAGAGGGTCAGTGTGGAGGGAGTGCAGCATTGTCAGAGGGTCAGTGTGGAGGGAGTGCAGCATTGTCAGAGGGTCAGTGTGGAGGTAGTGCTGCATTGTCAGAGGTTCAGTGTGGAGGGAATGCTGCATTGTCAGAGGGTCAGAGTGGAGTGAGTGCAGCATTGTCAGAGGGTCAGTGTGGAGGTAGTGCTGCATTGTCAGAGGGTCAGAGTGGAGTGAGTGCAGCATTGTCAGAGGGTCAGTGTGGAGGTAGTGCTGCATTGTCAGAGGGTCAGTGTGGAGGGAGTGCAGCATTGTCAGAGGGTCAGTGTGGAGGTAGTGAAGCATTGTCAGAGGTTCAGTGTGGAGGGAGTGCAGCATTGTCAGAGGGTCAGAGTGGAGGGAGTGCAGCATTGTCAGAGGATCAGTGTGGAGGGAGTACAGCATTGTCAGAGGGTCAGTGTGGAGGGAGTGCAGCATTGTCAGAGGGTCAGTGTGGAGGTAGTGCTGCATTGTCAGAGGGTCAGAGTGGAGGGAGTGCCGCATTGTCAGAGGGTCATTATGGAGGTAGGGCTGCATTGTCAGAGGATTAATATAGAGAGAGTGCAGCATTGTCAGAGGTTCAGTGTGGAGGGAGTGCTGCATTGTCAGAGGATTAGTATAGAGAGAGTGCAGCATTGTCATAGGGTCAGTGTGGAGGTAGTGCTGCATTGTCAGAGGGTCAGTGTGGAGGGAGTGTAGCATTGTCAGAAGGTCAGTGTGGAGGGAGTGCAGCATTGTCAGAGGGTCAGTGTGGAGGGAGTGCTGCATTGTCAGAGGATTAGTATAGAGAGAGTGCAGCATTGTCATAGGGTCAGTGTGGAGGTAGTGCTGCATTGTCAGAGGGTCAGTGTGGAGGGAGTGCAGCATTGTCAGAACGTCAGGAAGGAGGGAGTGCAGCATTGTCAGAGGGTCAGTGTGGAGGGAGTGCAGCATTGTCAGAGGGTCAGTGTGGAGGGAGTGCAGCATTGTCAGAGGGTCAGTGTGGAGGGAGTGCTGCATTTTCAGGGTATCAGTGTGGAGGGAGTGCAGCATTGTCAGAGGGTCAGTGTGGAGGGTGTACAGCATTGTCAGAGGGTCAGTGTGGAGGGGGTGCAGCATTGTCAGAGGGTCAGTGTGGAGGGAGTGCAGCATTGTCAGAGTATCAGTGTGGAGGGAGTGCTGCATTGTCAGAGGGTCAGTGTGGAGGGAGTGCAGCATTGTCAGAGGGTCAGTGTGGAGGGAGTGCAGCATTGTCAGAGGGTCAGTGTGGAGGGGGTGCCGCATTGTCAGAGGGTCAGTGTGGAGGGAGTGCAGCATTGTCAGAGTATCAGTGTGGAGGGAGTGCTGCATTGTCAGAGGGTCAGTACGGAGGGAGTGCAGCATTGTCAGAAGGTCAGTGTGGAGGGAGTGCAGCATTCTCAGAACGTCAGGAAGGAGGGAGTGCAGCATTGTCAGAGGGTCAGTGTGGAGGGAGTGCAGCATTGTCAGAACGTCAGGAAGGAGGGAGTGCAGCATTGTCAGAGGGTCAGTGTGGAGGGAGTGCAGCATTGTCAGAGGGTCAGTGTGGAGGGAGTGCAGCATTGTCAGAGGGTCAGTGTGGAGGGAGTGCAGCATTGTCAGAGGGTCAGTGTGGAGGTAGTGAAGCATTGTCAGAGGGTCAGAGTGGAGGTAGTGAAGCATTGTCAGAGGGTCAGTATGGAGGGAGTGCAGCATTGTCAGAGGATCAGTGTGGAGGGAGTGCAGCATTGTCAGAGGATTAGTATAGAGAGAGTGCAGCATTGTCAGAGGGTCAGTGTGGAGGGAGTGTAGCATTGTCAGAGGGTCAGTGTGGAGGGAGTGCAGCATTGTCAGAGGGTCAGTGTGGAGGAAGTGCAGCGTTGTCAGAAGGTCAGTGTGGAGGGAGTGCAGCATTGTCAGAATGTCAGTGTGGAGGGAGTGCAGCATTGTCAGAGGGTCAGTGTGGAGGGAGTGCAGCATTGTCAGAGGGTCAGTGTGGAGGGAGTGCAGCATTGTCAAAGGGTCAGTGTGGAGTGAGTGCAGCATTGTCAGAGGGTCAGTGTGGAGGGAGTGCAGCATTGTCAGAAGGTCAGTGTGGAGGGAGTGCAGCATTCTCAGAACGTCAGGAAGGAGGGAGTGCAGCATTGTCAGAGGGTCAGTGTGGAGGGAGTACAGCATTGTCAGAGGGTCAGTGTGGAGGGAGTGCAGCATTGTCAGAGGGTCAGTGTGGAGGGAGTGCAGCATTGTCAGAGGGTCAGTGTGGAGGGAGTGCAGCATTGTCAGAGTATCAGTGTGGAGGGAGTGCAGCATTGTCAGAGTATCAGTGTGGAGGGAGTGCAGCATTGTCAGAGGGTCAGTGTGGAGGGAGTACAGCATTGTCAGAGGGTCAGTGTGGAGGGAGTGCAGCATTGTCAGAGGGTCAGTGTGGAGGGAGTGCAGCATTGTCAGAGGGTCAGTGTGGAGGGAGTGCAGCATTGTCAGAACGTCAGGAAGGAGGGAGTGCAGCATTGTCAGAGGGTCAGTGTGGAGGGAGTGCAGCATTGTCAGAGGGTCAGTGTGGAGGGAGTGCTGCATTGTCAGAGGGTCAGTGTGGAGGGAGTGCAGCATTGTCAGAACGTCACGAAGGAGGGTGTGCAGCATTGTCAGAGGGTCAGTGTGGAGGTAGTGCTGCATTGTCAGAGGGTCAGTGTGGAGGGAGTGCAGCATTGTCAGAGGGTCAGTGTGGAGGGAGTGCTGCATTGTCAGAGGGTCAGTGTGGAGGTAGTGCATCATTGTCAGAGGGTCAGTGTGGAGGGAGTGCAGCATTGTCAGAACGTCAGGAAGGAGGGAGTGCAGCATTGTCAGAGGGTCAGTGTGGAGGGAGTCCAGCATTGTCAGAGGGTCAGTGTGGAGGGAGTGAAGCATTGTCAGAGGGTCAGTGTGGAGGGAGTGCAGCATTGTCAGAGGGTCAGTGTGGACGGAGTGCAGCATTGTCAGAGGGTCAGTGTGGAGGGAGTGCAGCATTGTCAGAGGGTCAGTGTGGAGGGAGTGCAGCATTGTCAGAGGGTCAGTGTGGAGGGAGTGCAGCATTGTCAGAGGGTCAGTGTGGAGGGAGTGCAGCATTGTCAGAGGGTCAGTGTGGAGGGAGTGCAGCATTGTCAGAGGGTCAGTGTGGAGGGAGTGCAGCATTGTCAGAGGATTAGTATAGAGAGAGTGCAGCATTGTCAGAGGGTCAGTGTGGAGGTAGTGCTGCATTGTCAGAGGGTCAGTGTGGAGGGAGTGCAGCATTGTCAGAGGATTAGTATAGAGAGAGTGCAGCATTGTCAGAGGGTCAGTGTGGAGGTAGTGCTGCATTGTCAGAGGGTCAGTGTGGAGGGAGTGCAGCATTGTCAGAGGATTAGTATAGAGAGAGTGCAGCATTGTCAGAGGGTCAGTGTGGAGGTAGTGCTGCATTGTCAGAGGGTCAGTGTGGAGGGAGTGCAGCATTGTCAGAGGATTAATATAGAGAGAGTGCAGCATTGTCAGAGGGTCAGTGTGGAGGTAGTGCTGCATTGTCAGAGGGTCAGAGTGGAGGGAGTGCCGCATTGTCAGAGGGTCATTATGGAGGTAGGGCTGCATTGTCAGAGGATTAGTATAGAGAGAGTGCAGCATTGTCAGAGGGTCAGTGTGGAGGTAGTGCTGCATTGTCAGAGGGTCAGTGTGGAGGTAGTGCTGCATTGTCAGAGGGTCAGTGTGGAGGGAGTGCAGCATTGTCAGAGGATTAGTATAGAGAGAGTGCAGCATTGTCAGAGGGTCAGTGTGGAGGTAGTGCTGCATTGTCAGAGGGTCAGTGTGGAGGGAGTGCAGCATTGTCAGAGGGTCAGTGTGGAGGAGTGCAGCATTGTCAGAGGGTCAGTGTGGAGGTAGTGAAGCATTGTCAGAGGGTCAGTGTGGAGGGAGTACAGCATTGTCAGAGGGTCAGTGTGGAGAGAGTGCAGCATTGTCAGAGGGTCAGTGTGGAGGGTGTACAGCATTGTCAGAGGGTCAGTGTGGAGGGAGTGCAGCATTGTCAGAGGGTCAGTGTGGAGGGAGTGCAGCATTGTCAGAGGGTCAGTGTGGAGAGAGTGCAGCATTGTCAGAGGGTCAGTGTGGAGGGTGTACAGCATTGTCAGAGGGTCAGAGTGGAGGGAGTGCAGCATTGTCAGAGGATCAGTGTGGAGGGAGTACAGCATTGTCAGAGGGTCAGTGTGGAGGGAGTGCAGCATTGTCAGAGTGTCAGTGTGGAGGTAGTGCTGCATTGTCAGAGGGTCAGAGTGGAGGGAGTGCAGCATTGTCAGAGGTTCAGTGTGGAGGGAGTACAGCATTGTCAGAGTGTCAGTGTGGAGGTAGTGCTGCATTGTCAGAGGGTCAGAGTGGAGGGAGTGCAGCATTGTCAGAGGGTCAGTGTGGAGGGAGTGCAGCATTGTCAGAGGGTCCGTGTGGAGGGAGTACAGCATTGTCAGAGGGTCAGTGTGGAGGTAGTGAAGCATTGTCAGAGGGTCAGAGTGGAGGTAGTGAAGCATTGTCAGAGGGTCAGTATGGAGGGAGTGCAGCATTGTCAGAGGATCAGTGTGGAGGGAGTGAAGCATTGTCAGAGGGTCAGTGTGGAGGGAGTGCTGCATTGTCAGAGGATCAGTGTGGAGGGAGTGAATCATTGTCAGAGTATCAGTGTGCAGGGAATGCTGCATTGTCAGAACGTCAGGATGGAGGGAGTGCAGCATTGTCAGAGGGTCAGTGTGCAGGTAGTGCTGCATTGTCAGAGTGTCAGTGTGGAGGAAGTACAGCATTGTCAGAGGATCTGTGTGGAAGGAGTGCTGCATTGTCAGAGGGTCAGTGTAGAGGGAGTACAGCATTGTCAGAGGGTCAGTGTGGAGGGAGTGCAGCATTGTCAGAGGGTCAGTGTGGAGGGAGTGCAGCATTGTCAGAGGATTAGTATAGAGAGAGTGCAGCATTGTCAGAGGGTCAGTGTGGAGGGAGTGCAGCATTGTCAGAGGGTCAGTGTGGAGGGAGTGCAGCATTGTCAGAGGATTAGTATAGAGAGAGTGCAGCATTGTCAGAGGGTCAGTGTGGAGGGAGTGCTGCATTGTCAGAGGATTAGTATAGAGAGAGTGCAGCATTGTCATAGGGTCAGTGTGGAGGTAGTGCTGCATTGTCAGAGGGTCAGTGTGGAGGGAGTGCAGCATTGTCAGAAGGTCAGTGTGGAGGGAGTGCAGCATTGTCAGAGGGTCAGTGTGGAGGGAGTGCAGCATTGTCAGAGGGTCAGTGTGGAGGAAGTGCAGCATTGTCAGCAGGTCAGCGTGGAGGGAGTGCAGCATTGTCAGAACGTCAGGAAGGAGGGAGTGCAGCATTGTCAGAGGGTCAGTGTGGAGGGAGTGCAGCATTGTCAGAGGGTCAGTGTGGAGGGAGTGCAGCATTGTCAGAGGGTCAGTGTGGAGGGAGTGCAGCATTGTCAGAGTATCAGTGTGGAGGGAGTGCAGCATTGTCAGAGTATCAGTGTGGAGGGATTGCAGCATTGTCAGAGGGTCAGTGTGGAGGTAGTGCTGCATTGTCAGAGGGTCAGTGTGGAGGGAGTGCAGCATTGTCAGAGGGTCAGTGTGGAGGTAGTGCTGCATTGTCAGAGGGTCAGTGTGGAGGGAGTGCAGCATTGTCAGAGGATTAGTATAGAGAGAGTGCAGCATTGTCAGAGGGTCAGTGTGGAGGTAGTGCTGCATTGTCAGAGGGTCAGTGTGGAGGGAGTGCAGCATTGTCAGAAAGTCAGGAAGGAGGGAGTGCAGCATTGTCAGAGGGTCAGTGTGGAGGGAGTGCAGCATTGTCAGAGGGTCAGTGTGGAGGGAGTGCAGCATTGTCAGAGGGTCAGTGTGGACGGAGTGCAGCATTGTCAGAGGGTCAGTGTGGAGGGAGTGCAGCATTGTCAGAGGGTCAGTGTGGAGGGAGTGCAGCATTGTCAGAGGGTCAGTGTGGAGGGAGTGCAGCATTGTCAGAGGGTCAGTGTGGAGGGAGTGCAGCATTGTCAGAGGGTCAGTGTGGAGGGAGTGCAGCATTGTCAGAGGGTCAGTGTGGAGGGAGTGCAGCATTGTCAGAGTATCAGTGTGGAGGGAGTGCTGCATTGTAAGAGGGTCAGTGTGGAGGGAGTGCAGCATTGTCAGAGGGTCAGCACGGAGGGAGTGCAGCATTGTCAGAGGGTCAGTGTGGAGGTAGTGCTGCATTGTCAGAGGGTCAGTGTGGAGGGAGTGCAGCATTGTCAGAGGATTAGTGTGGAGGTAGTGCTGCATTGTCAGAGGGTCAGTGTGGAGGTAGTGCTGCATTGTCAGAGGGTCAGTGTGGAGGGAGTGCTGCATTGTCAGAGGGTCAGTGTGGAGGGAGTGCAGCATTGTCAGAGGATTAGTATAGAGAGAGTGCAGCATTGTCAGAGGGTCAGTGTGGAGGTAGTGCTGCATTGTCAGAGGGTCAGTGTGGAGGGAGTGCAGCATTGTCAGAGGGTCAGTGTGGAGGGAGTGCAGCATTGTCAGAGGGTCAGTGTGGAGGTAGTGCTGCATTGTCAGAGGTTCAGTGTGGAGGGAATGCTGCATTGTCAGAGGGTCAGAGTGGAGTGAGTGCAGCATTGTCAGAGGGTCAGTGTGGAGGTAGTGCTGCATTGTCAGAGGGTCAGAGTGGAGTGAGTGCAGCATTGTCAGAGGGTCAGTGTGGAGGTAGTGCTGCATTGTCAGAGGGTCAGTGTGGAGGGAGTGCAGCATTGTCAGAGGGTCAGTGTGGAGGTAGTGAAGCATTGTCAGAGGGTCAGTGTGGAGGGAGTGCAGCATTGTCAGAGGGTCAGAGTGGAGGGAGTGCAGCATTGTCAGAGGATCAGTGTGGAGGGAGTACAGCATTGTCAGAGGGTCAGTGTGGAGGGAGTGCAGCATTGTCAGATGGTCAGTGTGGAGGTAGTGCTGCATTGTCAGAGGGTCAGAGTGGAGGGAGTGCCGCATTGTCAGAGGGTCATTATGGAGGTAGGGCTGCATTGTCAGAGGATTAATATAGAGAGAGTGCAGCATTGTCAGAGGGTCAGTGTGGAGGGAGTGCTGCATTGTCAGAGGATTAGTATAGAGAGAGTGCAGCATTGTCATAGGGTCAGTGTGGAGGTAGTGCTGCATTGTCAGAGGGTCAGTGTGGAGGGAGTGCAGCATTGTCAGAAGGTCAGTGTGGAGGGAGTGCAGCATTGTCAGAGGGTCAGTGTGGAGGGAGTGCTGCATTGTCAGAGGATTAGTATAGAGAGAGTGCAGCATTGTCATAGGGTCAGTGTGGAGGTAGTGCTGCATTGTCAGAGGGTCAGTGTGGAGGGAGTGCAGCATTGTCAGAACGTCAGGAAGGAGGGAGTGCAGCATTGTCAGAGGGTCAGTGTGGAGGGAGTGCAGCATTGTCAGAGGGTCAGTGTGGAGGGAGTGCAGCATTGTCAGAGGGTCAGTGTGGAGGGAGTGCTGCATTTTCAGGGTATCAGTGTGGAGGGAGTGCAGCATTGTCAGAGGGTCAGTGTGGAGGGTGTACAGCATTGTCAGAGGGTCAGTGTGGAGGGGGTGCAGCATTGTCAGAGGGTCAGTGTGGAGGGAGTGCAGCATTGTCAGAGTATCAGTGTGGAGGGAGTGCTGCATTGTCAGAGGGTCAGTGTGGAGGGAGTGCAGCATTGTCAGAGGGTCAGTGTGGAGGGAGTGCAGCATTGTCAGAGGGTCAGTGTGGAGGGGGTGCCGCATTGTCAGAGGGTCAGTGTGGAGGGAGTGCAGCATTGTCAGAGTATCAGTGTGGAGGGAGTGCTGCATTGTCAGAGGGTCAGTACGGAGGGAGTGCAGCATTGTCAGAAGGTCAGTGTGGAGGGAGTGCAGCATTCTCAGAACGTCAGGAAGGAGGGAGTGCAGCATTGTCAGAGGGTCAGTGTGGAGGGAGTGCAGCATTGTCAGAACGTCAGGAAGGAGGGAGTGCAGCATTGTCAGAGGGTCAGTGTGGAGGGAGTGCAGCATTGTCAGAGGGTCAGTGTGGAGGGAGTGCAGCATTGTCAGAGGGTCAGTGTGGAGGGAGTGCAGCATTGTCAGAGTATCAGTGTGGAGGGAGTGCAGCAATGTCAGAGTATCAGTGTGGAGGGAGTGCTGCATTGTCAGAGGGTCAGTGTGGAGGGAGTGCAGCATTGTCAGAGGGTCAGTGTGGAGGTAGTGCAGCATTGTCAGAGGGTCAGTGTGTAGGGAGTGCAGCATTGTCAGAGTATCAGTGTGGAGGGAGTGCTGCATTGTCAGAGGGTCAGTGTGGAGGGAGTGCTGCATTGTCAGAGGGTCAGTGTGGAGGGAGTGCTGCATTGTCAGAGGGTCAGAGTGGAGGGAGTGCAGCATTGTCAGAGTATCAGTGTGGAGGGAGTGCTGCATTGTCAGAGGGTCAGTGTGGAGGGAGTGCAGCATTGTCAGAGGGTCAGTGTGGAGGTAGTGCTGCATTGTCAGAGGGTCAGTGTGGAGGGAGTGCAGCATTGTCAGAGGATTAGTATAGAGAGAGTGCAGCATTGTCAGAGGGTCAGTGTGGAGGTAGTGCAGCATTGTCAGAGGGTCAGTGTGGAGGGAGTGCAGCATTGTCAGAGGGTCAGTATGGAGGGAGTGCAGCATTGTCAGAGGGTCAGTGTGGAGGGAGTGCAGCATTGTCAGAGGGTCAGTATGGAGGGAGTGCAGCATTGTCAGAGGATTAGTATAGAGAGAGTGCAGCATTGTCAGAGGGTCAGTGTGGAGGTAGTGCAGCATTGTCAGAGGGTCAGTGTGGAGGGAGTGCAGCATTGTCAGAGGGTCAGTATGGAGGGAGTGCAGCATTGTCAGAGGGTCAGTGTGGAGGGAGTGCAGCATTGTCAGAGGGTCAGTGTGGAGGGAGGGCAGCATTATCAGAGGGTCAGTACGGAGGGAGTGCAGCATTGTCAGAGGGTCAGTGTGGAGGGAGTGAAGCATTGTCAGAGTGTCAGTGTGGAGGGAGTGCAGCATTGTCAGAGGGTCAGTGTGGAGGGAGTGCAGCATTGTCAGAGGGTCAGAGTGGAGGTAGTGCTGCATTGTCAGAGGGTCAGTGTGGAGGTCGTGAAGCATTGTCAGAGGGTCAGTGTGGAGGGAGTACAGCATTGTCAGAGGGTCAGAGTGGAGGGGGTGCAGCATTGTCAGAGGGTCAGTGTGGAGGTAGTGAAGCATTGTCAGAGGGTCAGTGTGGAGGTAGTGAAGCATTGTCAGAGGGTCAGTGTGGAGGGAGTGTAGCATTGTCAGAGGGTCAGTGTGGAGGGAGTGCTGCATTGTCAGAGGATCAGTGTGGAGGGAGTGCTGCATTGTCAGAGTATCAGTGTGCAGGGAATGCTGCATTGTCAGAACGTCAGGATGGAGGGAGTGCAGCATTATCAGAGGGTCAGTGTACAGGTAGTGCTGCATTGTCAGAGTATCAGTGTGGAGGGAGTACAGCATTGTCAGTGGATCAGTGTGGAGGGAGTGCTGCATTGTCAGAGGGTCAGTGTGGAGGGAGTGCTGCATTGTCAGAGGGTCAGTGTGGAGGGAGTGCAGCATTGTCAGAGGATTAGTATAGAGAGAGTGCAGCATTGTCAGAGGGTCAGTGTGGAGGGAGTGCTGCATTGTCAGAGGGTCAGTGTGGAGGGAGTGCTGCATTGTCAGAGGGTCATTGTGGAGGGAGTGCAGCATTGTCAGAGGGTCAGTGTGGAGGGAGTGCTGCATTGTCAGAGGGTCAGTGTGGAGGGAGTGCAGCATTGTCAGAACGTCAGGAAGGAGGGTGTGCAGCATTGTCAGAGGGTCAGTGTGGAGGTAGTGCTGCATTGTCAGAGGGTCAGTGTGGAGGGAGTGCAGCATTGTCAGAGGGTCAGTGTGGAGGGAGTGCTGCATTGTCAGAGGGACAGTGTGGAGGTAGTGCAGCATTGTCAGAGGGTCAGTGTGGAGGGAGTGCAGCATTGTCAGAACGTCAGGAAGGAGGGAGTGCAGCATTGTCAGAGGGTCAGTGTGGAGGGAGTCCAGCATTGTCAGAGGGTCAGTGTGGAGGGAGTGAAGCATTGTCAGAGGGTCAGTGTGGAGGGAGTGCAGCATTGTCAGAGGGTCAGTGTGGACGGAGTGCAGCATTGTCAGAGGGTCAGTGTGGAGGGAGTGCAGCATTGTCAGAGGGTCAGTGTGGAGGGAGTGCAGCATTGTCAGAGGGTCAGTGTGGAGGGAGTGCAGCATTGTCAGAGGGTCAGTGTGGAGGGAGTGCAGCATTGTCAGAGGGTCAGTGTGGAGGGAGTGCAGCATTGTCAGAGGGTCAGTGTGGAGGGAGTGCAGCATTGTCAGAGGGTCAGTGTGGAGGGAGTGCAGCATTGTCAGAGGATTAGTATAGAGAGAGTGCAGCATTGTCAGAGGGTCAGTGTGGAGGTAGTGCTGCATTGTCAGAGGGTCAGTGTGGAGGGAGTGCAGCATTGTCAGAGGATTAGTATAGAGAGAGTGCAGCATTGTCAGAGGGTCAGTGTGGAGGTAGTGCTGCATTGTCAGAGGGTCAGTGTGGAGGGAGTGCAGCATTGTCAGAGGATTAGTATAGAGAGAGTGCAGCATTGTCAGAGGGTCAGTGTGGAGGTAGTGCTGCATTGTCAGAGGGTCAGTGTGGAGGGAGTGCAGCATTGTCAGAGGATTAATATAGAGAGAGTGCAGCATTGTCAGAGGGTCAGTGTGGAGGTAGTGCTGCATTGTCAGAGGGTCAGAGTGGAGGGAGTGCCGCATTGTCAGAGGGTCATTATGGAGGTAGGGCTGCATTGTCAGAGGATTAGTATAGAGAGAGTGCAGCATTGTCAGAGGGTCAGTGTGGAGGTAGTGCTGCATTGTCAGAGGGTCAGTGTGGAGGTAGTGCTGCATTGTCAGAGGGTCAGTGTGGAGGGAGTGCAGCATTGTCAGAGGATTAGTATAGAGAGAGTGCAGCATTGTCAGAGGGTCAGTGTGGAGGGAGTGCTGCATTGTCAGAGGGTCAGTGTGGAGGGAGTGCAGCATTGTCAGAGGGTCAGTGTGGAGGAGTGCAGCATTGTCAGAGGGTCAGTGTGGAGGTAGTGAAGCATTGTCAGAGGGTCAGTGTGGAGGGAGTACAGCATTGTCAGAGGGTCAGTGTGGAGAGAGTGCAGCATTGTCAGAGGGTCAGTGTGGAGGGTGTACAGCATTGTCAGAGGGTCAGTGTGGAGGGAGTGCAGCATTGTCAGAGGGTCAGTGTGGAGGGAGTGCAGCATTGTCAGAGGGTCAGAGTGGAGGGAGTGCAGCATTGTCAGAGGATCAGTGTGGAGGGAGTACAGCATTGTCAGAGGGTCAGTGTGGAGGGAGTGCAGCATTGTCAGAGTGTCAGTGTGGAGGTAGTGCTGCATTGTCAGAGGGTCAGAGTGGAGGGAGTGCAGCATTGTCAGAGGTTCAGTGTGGAGGGAGTACAGCATTGTCAGAGTGTCAGTGTGGAGGTAGTGCTGCATTGTCAGAGGGTCAGAGTGGAGGGAGTGCAGCATTGTCAGAGGGTCAGTGTGGAGGGAGTGCTGCATTGTCAGAGGGTCCGTGTGGAGGGAGTACAGCATTGTCAGAGGGTCAGTGTGGAGGTAGTGAAGCATTGTCAGAGGGTCAGAGTGGAGGTAGTGAAGCATTGTCAGAGGGTCAGTATGGAGGGAGTGCAGCATTGTCAGAGGATCAGTGTGGAGGGAGTGAAGCATTGTCAGAGGGTCAGTGTGGAGGGAGTGCTGCATTGTCAGAGGATCAGTGTGGAGGGAGTGAATCATTGTCAGAGTATCAGTGTGCAGGGAATGCTGCATTGTCAGAACGTCAGGATGGAGGGAGTGCAGCATTGTCAGAGGGTCAGTGTGCAGGTAGTGCTGCATTGTCAGAGGGTCAGTGTGGAGGAAGTACAGCATTGTCAGAGGATCTGTGTGGAAGGAGTGCTGCATTGTCAGAGGGTCAGTGTAGAGGGAGTACAGCATTGTCAGAGGGTCAGTGTGGAGGGAGTGCAGCATTGTCAGAGGGTCAGTGTGGAGGGAGTGCAGCATTGTCAGAGGATTAGTATAGAGAGAGTGCAGCATTGTCAGAGGGTCAGTGTGGAGGGAGTGCAGCATTGTCAGAGGGTCAGTGTGGAGGGAGTGCAGCATTGTCAGAGGATTAGTATAGAGAGAGTGCAGCATTGTCAGAGGGTCAGTGTGGAGGGAGTGCTGCATTGTCAGAGGATTAGTATAGAGAGAGTGCAGCATTGTCATAGGGTCAGTGTGGAGGTAGTGCTGCATTGTCAGAGGGTCAGTGTGGAGGGAGTGCAGCATTGTCAGAAGGTCAGTGTGGAGGGAGTGCAGCATTGTCAGAGGGTCAGTGTGGAGGGAGTGCAGCATTGTCAGAGGGTCAGTGTGGAGGAAGTGCAGCATTGTCAGAAGGTCAGCGTGGAGGGAGTGCAGCATTGTCAGAACGTCAGGAAGGAGGGAGTGCAGCATTGTCAGAGGGTCAGTGTGGAGGGAGTGCAGCATTGTCAGAGGGTCAGTGTGGAGGGAGTGCAGCATTGTCAGAGGGTCAGTGTGGAGGGAGTGCAGCATTGTCAGAGTATCAGTGTGGAGGGAGTGCAGCATTGTCAGAGTATCAGTGTGGAGGGAGTGCAGCATTGTCAGAGGGTCAGTGTGGAGGTAGTGCTGCATTGTCAGAGGGTCAGTGTGGAGGGAGTGCAGCATTGTCAGAGGGTCAGTGTGGAGGTAGTGCTGCATTGTCAGAGGGTCAGTGTGGAGGGAGTGCAGCATTGTCAGAGGATTAGTATAGAGAGAGTGCAGCATTGTCAGAGGGTCAGTGTGGAGGTAGTGCTGCATTGTCAGAGGGTCAGTGTGGAGGGAGTGCAGCATTGTCAGAAAGTCAGGAAGGAGGGAGTGCAGCATTGTCAGAGGGTCAGTGTGGAGGGAGTGCAGCATTGTCAGAGGGTCAGTGTGGAGGGAGTGCAGCATTGTCAGAGGGTCAGTGTGGACGGAGTGCAGCATTGTCAGAGGGTCAGTGTGGAGGGAGTGCAGCATTGTCAGAGGGTCAGTGTGGAGGGAGTGCAGCATTGTCAGAGGGTCAGTGTGGAGGGAGTGCAGCATTGTCAGAGGGTCAGTGTGGAGGGAGTGCAGCATTGTCAGAGGGTCAGTGTGGAGGGAGTGCAGCATTGTCAGAGGGTCAGTGTGGAGGGAGTGCAGCATTGTCAGAGTATCAGTGTGGAGGGAGTGCTGCATTGTAAGAGGGTCAGTGTGGAGGGAGTGCAGCATTGTCAGAGGGTCAGCACGGAGGGAGTGCAGCATTGTCAGAGGGTCAGTGTGGAGGTAGTGCTGCATTGTCAGAGGGTCAGTGTGGAGGGAGTGCAGCATTGTCAGAGGATTAGTGTGGAGGTAGTGCTGCATTGTCAGAGGGTCAGTGTGGAGGTAGTGCTGCATTGTCAGAGGGTCAGTGTGGAGGGAGTGCTGCATTGTCAGAGGGTCAGTGTGGAGGGAGTGCATCATTGTCAGAGGATTAGTATAGAGAGAGTGCAGCATTGTCAGGGGGTCAGTGTGGAGAGAGTGCAGCATTGTCAGAGGGTCAGTGTGGAGGTAGTGCTGCATTGTCAGAGGGTCAGTGTGGAGGGAGTGCAGCATTGTCAGAGGGTCATTGTGGAGGGAGTGCAGCATTGTCAGAGGGTCAGTGTGGAGGTAGTGCTGCATTGTCAGAGGTTCAGTGTGGAGGGAATGCTGCATTGTCAGAGGGTCAGAGTGGAGTGAGTGCAGCATTGTCAGAGGGTCAGTGTGGAGGTAGTGCTGCATTGTCAGAGGGTCAGAGTGGAGTGAGTGCAGCATTGTCAGAGGGTCAGTGTGGAGGGAGTGCAGCATTGTCAGAGGGTCAGTGTGGAGGGAGTGCAGCATTGTCAGAGTATCAGTGTGGAGGGAGTGCAGCAATGTCAGAGTATCAGTGTGGAGGGAGTGCTGCATTGTCAGAGGGTCAGTGTGGAGGGAGTGCAGCATTGTCAGAGGGTCAGTGTGGAGGTAGTGCAGCATTGTCAGAGGGTCAGTGTGTAGGGAGTGCAGCATTGTCAGAGTATCAGTGTGGAGGGAGTGCTGCATTGTCAGAGGGTCAGTGTGGAGGGAGTGCTGCATTGTCAGAGGGTCAGTGTGGAGGGAGTGCTGCATTGTCAGAGGGTCAGAGTGGAGGGAGTGCAGCATTGTCAGAGTATCAGTGTGGAGGGAGTGCTGCATTGTCAGAGGGTCAGTGTGGAGGGAGTGCAGCATTGTCAGAGGGTCAGTGTGGAGGTAGTGCTGCATTGTCAGAGGGTCAGTGTGGAGGGAGTGCAGCATTGTCAGAGGATTAGTATAGAGAGAGTGCAGCATTGTCAGAGGGTCAGTGTGGAGGTAGTGCAGCATTGTCAGAGGGTCAGTGTGGAGGGAGTGCAGCATTGTCAGAGGGTCAGTATGGAGGGAGTGCAGCATTGTCAGAGGGTCAGTGTGGAGGGAGTGCAGCATTGTCAGAGGGTCAGTATGGAGGGAGTGCAGCATTGTCAGAGGATTAGTATAGAGAGAGTGCAGCATTGTCAGAGGGTCAGTGTGGAGGTAGTGCAGCATTGTCAGAGGGTCAGTGTGGAGGGAGTGCAGCATTGTCAGAGGGTCAGTATGGAGGGAGTGCAGCATTGTCAGAGGGTCAGTGTGGAGGGAGTGCAGCATTGTCAGAGGGTCAGTGTGGAGGGAGGGCAGCATTATCAGAGGGTCAGTACGGAGGGAGTGCAGCATTGTCAGAGGGTCAGTGTGGAGGGAGTGAAGCATTGTCAGAGTGTCAGTGTGGAGGGAGTGCAGCATTGTCAGAGGGTCAGTGTGGAGGGAGTGCAGCATTGTCAGAGGGTCAGAGTGGAGGTAGTGCTGCATTGTCAGAGGGTCAGTGTGGAGGTCGTGAAGCATTGTCAGAGGGTCAGTGTGGAGGGAGTACAGCATTGTCAGAGGGTCAGAGTGGAGGGGGTGCAGCATTGTCAGAGGGTCAGTGTGGAGGTAGTGAAGCATTGTCAGAGGGTCAGTGTGGAGGTAGTGAAGCATTGTCAGAGGGTCAGTGTGGAGGGAGTGTAGCATTGTCAGAGGGTCAGTGTGGAGGGAGTGCTGCATTGTCAGAGGATCAGTGTGGAGGGAGTGCTGCATTGTCAGAGTATCAGTGTGCAGGGAATGCTGCATTGTCAGAACGTCAGGATGGAGGGAGTGCAGCATTATCAGAGGGTCAGTGTACAGGTAGTGCTGCATTGTCAGAGTATCAGTGTGGAGGGAGTACAGCATTGTCAGTGGATCAGTGTGGAGGGAGTGCTGCATTGTCAGAGGGTCAGTGTGGAGGGAGTGCTGCATTGTCAGAGGGTCAGTGTGGAGGGAGTGCAGCATTGTCAGAGGATTAGTATAGAGAGAGTGCAGCATTGTCAGAGGGTCAGTGTGGAGGGAGTGCTGCATTGTCAGAGGGTCAGTGTGGAGGGAGTGCTGCATTGTCAGAGGGTCATTGTGGAGGGAGTGCAGCATTGTCAGAGGGTCAGTGTGGAGGGAGTGCTGCATTGTCAGAGGGTCAGTGTGGAGGGAGTGCAGCATTGTCAGAACGTCAGGAAGGAGGGTGTGCAGCATTGTCAGAGGGTCAGTGTGGAGGTAGTGCTGCATTGTCAGAGGGTCAGTGTGGAGGGAATGCAGCATTGTCAGAGGGTCAGTGTGGAGGGAGTGCTGCATTGTCAGAGGGACAGTGTGGAGGTAGTGCAGCATTGTCAGAGGGTCAGTGTGGAGGGAGTGCAGCATTGTCAGAACGTCAGGAAGGAGGGAGTGCAGCATTGTCAGAGGGTCAGTGTGGAGGGAGTCCAGCATTGTCAGAGGGTCAGTGTGGAGGGAGTGAAGCATTGTCAGAGGGTCAGTGTGGAGGGAGTGCAGCATTGTCAGAGGGTCAGTGTGGACGGAGTGCAGCATTGTCAGAGGGTCAGTGTGGAGGGAGTGCAGCATTGTCAGAGGGTCAGTGTGGAGGGAGTGCAGCATTGTCAGAGGGTCAGTGTGGAGGGAGTGCAGCATTGTCAGAGGGTCAGTGTGGAGGGAGTGCAGCATTGTCAGAGGGTCAGTGTGGAGGGAGTGCAGCATTGTCAGAGGGTCAGTGTGGAGGGAGTGCAGCATTGTCAGAGGGTCAGTGTGGAGGGAGTGCAGCATTGTCAGAGGATTAGTATAGAGAGAGTGCAGCATTGTCAGAGGGTCAGTGTGGAGGTAGTGCTGCATTGTCAGAGGGTCAGTGTGGAGGGAGTGCAGCATTGTCAGAGGATTAGTATAGAGAGAGTGCAGCATTGTCAGAGGGTCAGTGTGGAGGTAGTGCTGCATTGTCAGAGGGTCAGTGTGGAGGGAGTGCAGCATTGTCAGAGGATTAGTATAGAGAGAGTGCAGCATTGTCAGAGGGTCAGTGTGGAGGTAGTGCTGCATTGTCAGAGGGTCAGTGTGGAGGGAGTGCAGCATTGTCAGAGGATTAATATAGAGAGAGTGCAGCATTGTCAGAGGGTCAGTGTGGAGGTAGTGCTGCATTGTCAGAGGGTCAGAGTGGAGGGAGTGCCGCATTGTCAGAGGGTCATTATGGAGGTAGGGCTGCATTGTCAGAGGATTAGTATAGAGAGAGTGCAGCATTGTCAGAGGGTCAGTGTGGAGGTAGTGCTGCATTGTCAGAGGGTCAGTGTGGAGGTAGTGCTGCATTGTCAGAGGGTCAGTGTGGAGGGAGTGCAGCATTGTCAGAGGATTAGTATAGAGAGAGTGCAGCATTGTCAGAGGGTCAGTGTGGAGGGAGTGCTGCATTGTCAGAGGGTCAGTGTGGAGGGAGTGCAGCATTGTCAGAGGGTCAGTGTGGAGGAGTGCAGCATTGTCAGAGGGTCAGTGTGGAGGTAGTGAAGCATTGTCAGAGGGTCAGTGTGGAGGGAGTACAGCATTGTCAGAGGGTCAGTGTGGAGAGAGTGCAGCATTGTCAGAGGGTCAGTGTGGAGGGTGTACAGCATTGTCAGAGGGTCAGTGTGGAGGGAGTGCAGCATTGTCAGAGGGTCAGTGTGGAGGGAGTGCAGCATTGTCAGAGGGTCAGAGTGGAGGGAGTGCAGCATTGTCAGAGGATCAGTGTGGAGGGAGTACAGCATTGTCAGAGGGTCAGTGTGGAGGGAGTGCAGCATTGTCAGAGTGTCAGTGTGGAGGTAGTGCTGCATTGTCAGAGGGTCAGAGTGGAGGGAGTGCAGCATTGTCAGAGGTTCAGTGTGGAGGGAGTACAGCATTGTCAGAGTGTCAGTGTGGAGGTAGTGCTGCATTGTCAGAGGGTCAGAGTGGAGGGAGTGCAGCATTGTCAGAGGGTCAGTGTGGAGGGAGTGCTGCATTGTCAGAGGGTCCGTGTGGAGGGAGTACAGCATTGTCAGAGGGTCAGTGTGGAGGTAGTGAAGCATTGTCAGAGGGTCAGAGTGGAGGTAGTGAAGCATTGTCAGAGGGTCAGTATGGAGGGAGTGCAGCATTGTCAGAGGATCAGTGTGGAGGGAGTGAAGCATTGTCAGAGGGTCAGTGTGGAGGGAGTGCTGCATTGTCAGAGGATCAGTGTGGAGGGAGTGAATCATTGTCAGAGTATCAGTGTGCAGGGAATGCTGCATTGTCAGAACGTCAGGATGGAGGGAGTGCAGCATTGTCAGAGGGTCAGTGTGCAGGTAGTGCTGCATTGTCAGAGGGTCAGTGTGGAGGAAGTACAGCATTGTCAGAGGATCTGTGTGGAAGGAGTGCTGCATTGTCAGAGGGTCAGTGTAGAGGGAGTACAGCATTGTCAGAGGGTCAGTGTGGAGGGAGTGCAGCATTGTCAGAGGGTCAGTGTGGAGGGAGTGCAGCATTGTCAGAGGATTAGTATAGAGAGAGTGCAGCATTGTCAGAGGGTCAGTGTGGAGGGAGTGCAGCATTGTCAGAGGGTCAGTGTGGAGGGAGTGCAGCATTGTCAGAGGATTAGTATAGAGAGAGTGCAGCATTGTCAGAGGGTCAGTGTGGAGGGAGTGCTGCATTGTCAGAGGATTAGTATAGAGAGAGTGCAGCATTGTCATAGGGTCAGTGTGGAGGTAGTGCTGCATTGTCAGAGGGTCAGTGTGGAGGGAGTGCAGCATTGTCAGAAGGTCAGTGTGGAGGGAGTGCAGCATTGTCAGAGGGTCAGTGTGGAGGGAGTGCAGCATTGTCAGAGGGTCAGTGTGGAGGAAGTGCAGCATTGTCAGAAGGTCAGCGTGGAGGGAGTGCAGCATTGTCAGAACGTCAGGAAGGAGGGAGTGCAGCATTGTCAGAGGGTCAGTGTGGAGGGAGTGCAGCATTGTCAGAGGGTCAGTGTGGAGGGAGTGCAGCATTGTCAGAGGGTCAGTGTGGAGGGAGTGCAGCATTGTCAGAGTATCAGTGTGGAGGGAGTGCAGCATTGTCAGAGTATCAGTGTGGAGGGAGTGCAGCATTGTCAGAGGGTCAGTGTGGAGGTAGTGCTGCATTGTCAGAGGGTCAGTGTGGAGGGAGTGCAGCATTGTCAGAGGGTCAGTGTGGAGGTAGTGCTGCATTGTCAGAGGGTCAGTGTGGAGGGAGTGCAGCATTGTCAGAGGATTAGTATAGAGAGAGTGCAGCATTGTCAGAGGGTCAGTGTGGAGGTAGTGCTGCATTGTCAGAGGGTCAGTGTGGAGGGAGTGCAGCATTGTCAGAAAGTCAGGAAGGAGGGAGTGCAGCATTGTCAGAGGGTCAGTGTGGAGGGAGTGCAGCATTGTCAGAGGGTCAGTGTGGAGGGAGTGCAGCATTGTCAGAGGGTCAGTGTGGACGGAGTGCAGCATTGTCAGAGGGTCAGTGTGGAGGGAGTGCAGCATTGTCAGAGGGTCAGTGTGGAGGGAGTGCAGCATTGTCAGAGGGTCAGTGTGGAGGGAGTGCAGCATTGTCAGAGGGTCAGTGTGGAGGGAGTGCAGCATTGTCAGAGGGTCAGTGTGGAGGGAGTGCAGCATTGTCAGAGGGTCAGTGTGGAGGGAGTGCAGCATTGTCAGAGTATCAGTGTGGAGGGAGTGCTGCATTGTAAGAGGGTCAGTGTGGAGGGAGTGCAGCATTGTCAGAGGGTCAGCACGGAGGGAGTGCAGCATTGTCAGAGGGTCAGTGTGGAGGTAGTGCTGCATTGTCAGAGGGTCAGTGTGGAGGGAGTGCAGCATTGTCAGAGGATTAGTGTGGAGGTAGTGCTGCATTGTCAGAGGGTCAGTGTGGAGGTAGTGCTGCATTGTCAGAGGGTCAGTGTGGAGGGAGTGCTGCATTGTCAGAGGGTCAGTGTGGAGGGAGTGCAGCATTGTCAGAGGATTAGTATAGAGAGAGTGCAGCATTGTCAGGGGGTCAGTGTGGAGAGAGTGCAGCATTGTCAGAGGGTCAGTGTGGAGGTAGTGCTGCATTGTCAGAGGGTCAGTGTGGAGGGAGTGCAGCATTGTCAGAGGGTCATTGTGGATGGAGTGCAGCATTGTCAGAGGGTCAGTGTGGAGGTAGTGCTGCATTGTCAGAGGTTCAGTGTGGAGGGAATGCTGCATTGTCAGAGGGTCAGAGTGGAGTGAGTGCAGCATTGTCAGAGGGTCAGTGTGGAGGTAGTGCTGCATTGTCAGAGGGTCAGAGTGGAGTGAGTGCAGCATTGTCAGAGGGTCAGTGTGGAGGTAGTGCTGCATTGTCAGAGGGTCAGTGTGGAGGGAGTGCAGCATTGTCAGAGGGTCAGTGTGGAGGTAGTGAAGCATTGTCAGAGGGTCAGAGTGGAGTGAGTGCAGCATTGTCAGAGGGTCAGTGTGGAGGGAGTGCAGCATTGTCAGAGGGTCAGTGTGGAGGGAGTGCAGCATTGTCAGAGGATTAGTATAGAGAGAGTGCAGCATTGTCAGAGGGTCAGTGTGGAGGGAGTGCAGCATTGTCAGAGGGTCAGTGTGGAGGGAGTGCAGCATTGTCAGAGGATTAGTATAGAGAGAGTGCAGCATTGTCAGAGGGTCAGTGTGGAGGGAGTGCTGCATTGTCAGAGGATTAGTATAGAGAGAGTGCAGCATTGTCATAGGGTCAGTGTGGAGGTAGTGCTGCATTGTCAGAGGGTCAGTGTGGAGGGAGTGCAGCATTGTCAGAAGGTCAGTGTGGAGGGAGTGCAGCATTGTCAGAGGGTCAGTGTGGAGGGAGTGCAGCATTGTCAGAGGGTCAGTGTGGAGGAAGTGCAGCATTGTCAGAAGGTCAGCGTGGAGGGAGTGCAGCATTGTCAGAACGTCAGGAAGGAGGGAGTGCAGCATTGTCAGAGGGTCAGTGTGGAGGGAGTGCAGCATTGTCAGAGGGTCAGTGTGGAGGGAGTGCAGCATTGTCAGAGGGTCAGTGTGGAGGGAGTGCAGCATTGTCAGAGTATCAGTGTGGAGGGAGTGCAGCATTGTCAGAGTATCAGTGTGGAGGGAGTGCAGCATTGTCAGAGGGTCAGTGTGGAGGTAGTGCTGCATTGTCAGAGGGTCAGTGTGGAGGGAGTGCAGCATTGTCAGAGGGTCAGTGTGGAGGTAGTGCTGCATTGTCAGAGGGTCAGTGTGGAGGGAGTGCAGCATTGTCAGAGGATTAGTATAGAGAGAGTGCAGCATTGTCAGAGGGTCAGTGTGGAGGTAGTGCTGCATTGTCAGAGGGTCAGTGTGGAGGGAGTGCAGCATTGTCAGAAAGTCAGGAAGGAGGGAGTGCAGCATTGTCAGAGGGTCAGTGTGGAGGGAGTGCAGCATTGTCAGAGGGTCAGTGTGGAGGGAGTGCAGCATTGTCAGAGGGTCAGTGTGGACGGAGTGCAGCATTGTCAGAGGGTCAGTGTGGAGGGAGTGCAGCATTGTCAGAGGGTCAGTGTGGAGGGAGTGCAGCATTGTCAGAGGGTCAGTGTGGAGGGAGTGCAGCATTGTCAGAGGGTCAGTGTGGAGGGAGTGCAGCATTGTCAGAGGGTCAGTGTGGAGGGAGTGCAGCATTGTCAGAGGGTCAGTGTGGAGGGAGTGCAGCATTGTCAGAGTATCAGTGTGGAGGGAGTGCTGCATTGTAAGAGGGTCAGTGTGGAGGGAGTGCAGCATTGTCAGAGGGTCAGCACGGAGGGAGTGCAGCATTGTCAGAGGGTCAGTGTGGAGGTAGTGCTGCATTGTCAGAGGGTCAGTGTGGAGGGAGTGCAGCATTGTCAGAGGATTAGTGTGGAGGTAGTGCTGCATTGTCAGAGGGTCAGTGTGGAGGTAGTGCTGCATTGTCAGAGGGTCAGTGTGGAGGGAGTGCTGCATTGTCAGAGGGTCAGTGTGGAGGGAGTGCAGCATTGTCAGAGGATTAGTATAGAGAGAGTGCAGCATTGTCAGGGGGTCAGTGTGGAGAGAGTGCAGCATTGTCAGAGGGTCAGTGTGGAGGTAGTGCTGCATTGTCAGAGGGTCAGTGTGGAGGGAGTGCAGCATTGTCAGAGGGTCATTGTGGATGGAGTGCAGCATTGTCAGAGGGTCAGTGTGGAGGTAGTGCTGCATTGTCAGAGGTTCAGTGTGGAGGGAATGCTGCATTGTCAGAGGGTCAGAGTGGAGTGAGTGCAGCATTGTCAGAGGGTCAGTGTGGAGGTAGTGCTGCATTGTCAGAGGGTCAGAGTGGAGTGAGTGCAGCATTGTCAGAGGGTCAGTGTGGAGGTAGTGCTGCATTGTCAGAGGGTCAGTGTGGAGGGAGTGCAGCATTGTCAGAGGGTCAGTGTGGAGGTAGTGAAGCATTGTCAGAGGGTCAGAGTGGAGTGAGTGCAGCATTGTCAGAGGGTCAGTGTGGAGGGAGTGCAGCATTGTCAGAGGGTCAGAGTGGAGGGAGTGCAGCATTGTCAGAGGATTAGTGTGGAGGGAGTACAGCATTGTCAGAGGGTCAGTGTGGAGGGAGTGCAGCATTGTCAGAGGGTCAGTGTGGAGGTAGTGAAGCATTGTCAGAGGGTCAGTGTGGAGGAATGCAGCATTGTCAGAGGGTCAGTGTGGAGGTAGTGAAGCATTGTCAGAGGGTCAGTGTGGAGGTAGTGAAGCATTGTCAGAGGGTCAGTGTGGAGGGAGTGCTGCATTGTCAGAGGGTCATTATGGAGGTAGGGCTGCATTGTCAGAGGATTAATATAGAGAGAGTGCAGCATTGTCAGAGGATCAGTGTGGAGGGAGTGCAGCATTGTCAGAGGATTAGTATAGAGAGAGTGCAGCATTGTCAGAGGGTCAGTGTGGAGGGAGTGCAGCATTGTCAGAGGATTAGTATAGAGAGAGTGCAGCATTGTCATAGGGTCAGTGTGGAGGTAGTGCTGCATTGTCAGAGGGTCAGTGTGGAGGGAGTGCAGCATTGTCAGAAGGTCAGTGTGGAGGGAGTGCAGCATTGTCAGAGGGTCAGTGTGGAGGGAGTGCTGCATTGTCAGAGGATTAGTATAGAGAGAGTGCAGCATTGTCATAGGGTCAGTGTGGAGGTAGTGCTGCATTGTCAGAGGGTCAGTGTGGAGGGAGTGCAGCATTGTCAGAACGTCAGGAAGGAGGGAGTGCAGCATTGTCAGAGGGTCAGTGTGAAGGGAGTGCAGCATTGTCAGAGGGTCAGTGTGGAGGGAGTGCAACATTGTCAGAGGGTCAGTGTGGAGGGAGTGCTGCATTTTCAGGGTATCAGTGTGGAGGGAGTGCAGCATTGTCAGAGTATCAGTGTGGAGGGAGTGCAGCATTGTCAGAGGGTCAGTGTGGAGGGTGTACAGCATTGTCAGAGGGTCAGTGTGGAGGGGGTGCAGCATTGTCAGAGGGTCAGTGTGGAGGGAGTGCAGCATTGTCAGAGTATCAGTGTGGAGGGAGTGCTGCATTGTCAGAGGGTCAGTGTGGAGGGAGTGCAGCATTGTCAGAGGGTCAGTGTGGAGGGAGTGCAGCATTGTCAGAGGGTCAGTGTGGAGGGGGTGCAGCATTGTCAGAGGGTCAGTGTGGAGGGAGTGCAGCATTGTCAGAGTATCAGTGTGGAGGGAGTGCTGCATTGTCAGAGGGTCAGTACGGAGGGAGTGCAGCATTGTCAGAAGGTCAGTGTGGAGGGAGTGCAGCATTCTCAGAACGTCAGGAAGGAGGGAGTGCAGCATTGTCAGAGGGTCAGTGTGGAGGGAGTGCAGCATTGTCAGAGGGTCAGTGTGGAGGGAGTGCAGCATTGTCAGAACGTCAGGAAGGAGGGAGTGCAGCATTGTCAGAGGGTCAGTGTGGAGGGAGTGCAGCATTGTCAGAGGGTCAGTGTGGAGGGAGTGCAGCATTGTCAGAGTATCAGTGTGGAGGGAGTGCTGCAATGTCAGAGTATCAGTGTGGAGGGAGTGCAGCATTGTCAGAGGGTTAGTGTGGAGGGTGTACAACATTGTCAGAGGGTCAGTGTGGAGGGAGTGCAGCATTGTCAGAGGGTCAGTGTGGAGGTAGTGCAGCATTGTCAGAGGGTCAGTGTGTAGGGAGTGCAGCATTGTCAGAGGGTCAGTGTGGAGGGAGTGCAGCATTGTCAGAGGGTCAGTGTGGAGGTAGTGCAGCATTGTCAGAGTATCAGTGTGGAGGGAGTGCTGCATTGTCAGAGGGTCAGTGTGGAGGGAGTGCTGCATTGTCAGAGGGTCAGTGTGGAGGGAGTGCTGCATTGTCAGAGGGTCAGAGTGGAGGGAGTGCAGCATTGTCAGAGTATCAGTGTGGAGGGAGTGCTGCATTGTCAGAGGGTCAGTGTGGAGGGAGTGCAGCATTGTCAGAGGGTCAGTATGGAGGGAGTGCAGCATTGTAAGAGGATTAGTATAGAGAGAGTGCAGCATTGTCAGAGGGTCAGTGTGGAGGTAGTGCAGCATTGTCAGAGGGTCAGTGTGGAGGGAGTGCAGCATTGTCAGAGGGTCAGTATGGAGGGAGTGCAGCATTGTCAGAGGGTCAGTGTGGAGGGAGTGCAGCATTGTCAGAGGGTCAGTGTGGAGGGAGGGCAGCATTATCAGAGGGTCAGTACGGAGGGAGTGCAGCATTGTCAGAGGGTCAGTGTGGAGGGAGTGAAGCATTGTCAGAGTGTCAGTGTGGAGGGAGTGCAGCATTGTCAGAGGGTCAGTGTGGAGGGAGTGCAGCATTGTCAGAGGGTCAGAGTGGAGGTAGTGCTGCATTGTCAGAGGGTCAGTGTGGAGGTCGTGAAGCATTGTCAGAGGGTCAGTGTGGAGGGAGTACAGCATTGTCAGAGGGTCAGAGTGGAGGGGGTGCAGCATTGTCAGAGGGTCAGTGTGGAGGTAGTGAAGCATTGTCAGAGGGTCAGTGTGGAGGTAGTGAAGCATTGTCAGAGGGTCAGTGTGGAGGAATGCAGCATTGTCAGAGGATCAGTGTGGAGGGAGTGTAGCATTGTCAGAGGGTCAGTGTGGAGGGAGTGCTGCATTGTCAGAGGATCAGTGTGGAGGGAGTGCTGCATTGTCAGAACGTCAGGATGGAGGGAGTGCAGCATTATCAGAGGGTCAGTGTACAGGTAGTGCTGCATTGTCAGAGTATCAGTGTGGAGGGAGTACAGCATTGTCAGTGGATCAGTGTGGAGGGAGTGCTGCATTGTCAGAGGGTCAGTGTGGAGGGAGTGCTGCATTGTCAGAACGTCAGGATGGAGGGATTGCTGTGCAGGGAGAAGGTCAGTAATGATAAAGTGCGCACTCTCTGAGGGTCAGTACTAATGGATCACCATGCTGTCAGAGTGTCGCACTGTGAGAGGGTTACTACTGAGGGAGCGCTGCACTATGAAAGGGTAAGAACTGAGGGAGCAACGCACTCTGAGGGGATGAGTAGTGAGGGATCACCACGCTGTGAGGGGTCAGTACTGAGGGAGTTCCATGCTATCTGTCGGACAGTCTGTACTGAGTGATTGCTGCATTGCCAGGGGGTCAGTACTGAGAGAGTGATGCACACTCAAAGGGTCATTACTGAGGGAGAGCTACACAGTCAGTGTGTTAGTTCTGAGGGAGTGTTGTTTCAGAGGGTCAGTACTGAGGGAGTGCTGCACTGTCAGAGGGTCAGTACTGAGGGAGTGCTGCACTGCCAGAGGGTCAGTACTGAGGGAGAGCTGTACTGTCAAATGTTCAGTACTGAGGGAGAGCTGCACTGTCAGAGGGTCAGTACTGAGGGAGTGCTGCACTGTCAGAGGGTCAGTACTGAGGGAGTGCTGCACTGCCAGAGGGTCAGTACTGAGGGAGTGCTGCACTGTCCGAGGGTCAGTACTGAGGGAGTGCTGCACTGCCAGAGGGTCAGTACTGAGGGAGTGCTGCACTGTCCGAGGGTCAGTACTGAGGGAGAGCTGCACAGTCAGATGGTCAGTACTGAGGGAGTGCTCCACTGTCAGAGGGTCAGTACTGAGGGAGAGCTGTACTGTCAGAGTGTCAGTACTGAGGGAGAGCTGCACAGTCAGATGGTCAGTACTGAGGGAGTGCTGCACTGTCAGAGGTTCAGTACTGAGGGAGTGCTGCACTGTCAGAGGGTTAGTACAGAGAGAGTGCAGCACTGACAGAGGGTTAGTACAGAGAGAATGCTACACTGTCAGTTAGACAGTACTGAGGCACTGCTGGACGGTCAGACGTGCAGGACCGAGGCAGAGGGTCAGTACTGAGGGAGTGATACTCTGTCAATGGGTCCGTACTGAGGGAGTGCTACACTGTCAATGAGTCAGTACTGAGGCAGTGCTGTACTGTCAGAGTGTCAGTTGTGATGGATTGTTGTACTGTCAGAGGATTTGTCCTGAGATTCGGCCACACTGTCGGAGTGTAAGTATAGGGCCACATCCACTCTGCCAGAGAGTCAGTACTGAGGGAGCGCATCACTATCAGAGGATCAGTGTGGAGGGAGTGCAGCATTGTCAGAGGATTAGTATAGAGAGAGTGCAGCATTGTCAGAGGGTCAGTGTGGAGGGAGTGCAGCATTGTCAGAGGATTAGTATAGAGAGAGTGCAGCATTGTCAGAGGGTCAGTGTGGAGGTAGTGCAGCATTGTCAGAGGATTAGTAAAGAGAGAGTGCAGCATTGTCAGAGGGTCAGTGTGGAGGTAGTGCTGCATTGTCAGAGGGTCAGTGTGGAGGGAGTGCAGCATTGTCAGAAGGTCAGTGTGGAGGGAGTGCAGCATTGTCAGAGGGTCAGTGTGGAGGGAGTGCAGCATTGTCAGAGGGTCAGTGTGGAGGGAGTGCAGCATTGTCAGAAGGTCAGTGTGGAGGGAGTGCAGCATTGTCAGAACGTCAGGATGGAGGGAGTGCAGCATTGTCAGAGGGTCAGTGTGGAGAGAGTGCAGCATTGTCAGAGGGTCAGTGAGGAGGGAGTGCAGCATTGTCAGAGGGTCAGTGTGGAGGGAGTGCTGCATTGTCAGAGTATCAGTGTGGAGGGAGTGCAGCATTGTCAGAGGGTCAGTGTGGAGAGAGTGCAGCATTGTCAGAGTATCAGTGTGGAGGGAGTGCTGCATTGTCAGAGGGTCAGTGTGGAGGGAGTGCAGCATTATCAGAGGGTCAGTACGGAGGGAGTGCAGCATTGTCAGAGGGTCAGTGTGGAGGTAGTGCTGCATTGTCAGAGGGTCAGTGTGGAGGGAGTGCAGCATTGTCAGAGGGTCAGTGTGGAGGTAGTGCTGCATTGTCAGAGGGTCAGTGTGGAGGGAGTGAAACATTGTCAGAGGGTCAGTGTGGAGGGAATGCTGCATTGTCAGAACGACAGGATGGAGGGAGTGCAGCATTGTCAGAGGGTCAGTGTGGAGGGAGTGCAGCATTGTCAGACGGTCAGTGTGAAGAGAGTGCAGCATTGTCAGAGGGTCAGTGTGGAGGGAATGCTGCATTGTCAGAACGACAGGATGGAGGGAATGCAGCATTGTCAGAGGGTCAGTGTGGAGGGAGTGCAGCATTGTCAGAGGGTCAGTGTGGAGGTAGTGCTGCATTGTCAGAGGGTCAGTGTGGAGGGAGTACAGCATTGTCAGAGGATCAGTGTGGAGGGAGTGAAGCATTGTCAGAGTATCAGTGTGGAGGGAGTGCAGCATTGTCAGAGGGTCAGTGTGGAGGTAGTGCTGCATTGTCAGAGGGTCAGAGTGGAGGGAATGCCGCATTGTCAGATGGTCAGTGTGGAGGGAGTGAAGCATTGTCAGAGGGTCAGTGTGGAGGGAGTGCAGCATTGTCAGAACGTCAGGATGGAGGGAGTGCAGCATTGTCAGAGGGTCAGTGTGAAGCGAGTGCAGCATTGTCAGAGGGTCAGTGTGGAGGGAATGCTGCATTGTCAGAACGTCAGGATGGAAGGAGTGCAGCATTGTCAGAGGGTCAGTGTGAAGGGAGTACAGCATTGTCAGAGGGTCAGTGTGGAGGGAGTGCAGCATTGTCAGAGGGTCAGTGTGGAGGTAGTGCTGCATTGTCAGAGGGTCAGTGTGGAGGGAGTACAGCAATGTCAGAGGATCAGTGTGGAGGGAGTGAAGCATTGTCAGAGGGTCAGTGTGGAGGTAGTGCTGCATTGTCAGAGGGTCAGAGTGGAGTGAGTGCAGCATTGTCAGAGGGTCAGTGTGGAGGGAGTACAGCATTGTCAGAGGGTCAGAGTGGAGGGAGTACAGCATTGTCAGAGGGTCAGTGTGGAGGGAGTGAAGCATTGTCAGAGGGTCAGTGTGGAGGGAGTACAGCATTGTCAGAGGGTCAGAGTGGAGGGAGTGCAGCATTGTCAGAGGATCAGTGTGGAGGGAGTACAGCATTGTCAGAGGGTCAGTGTGGAGGGAGTGCAGCATTGTCAGAGGGTCAGTGTGGATGTAGTGCTGCATTGTCAGAGGGTCAGAGTGGAGGGAGTGCCGCATTGTCAGATGGTCAGTATGGAGGTAGGGCTGCATTGTCAGAGGATTAGTATAGAGAGAGTGCAGCATTGTCAGAGGGTCAGTGTGGAGGGAGTGCAGCATTGTCAGAGGGTCAGTGTGGAGGGAGTACAGCATTGTCAGAGGGTCAGTGTGGAGGTAGTGAAGCATTGTCAGAGGGTCAGAGTGGAGCTGTGAAGCATTGTCAGAGGGTCAGTGTGGAGGGAGTGCAGCATTGTCAGAGGATCAGTGTGGCGGGAGTGAATCATTGTCAGAGGGTCAGTGTGCAGGGAATGCTGCATTGTCAGAACGTCAGGATGGAAGGAGTGCAGCATTGTCAGAGGGTCAGTGTTCAGGTAGTGCTGCATTGTCAGAGGGTCAGTGTGGAGGGAGTACAGCATTGTCAGAGGGTCAGTGTGGAGGGAGTGCAGCATTGTCAGAGGGTCAGTGTGGATGTAGTGCTGCATTGTCAGAGGGTCAGAGTGGAGGGAGTGCCGCATTGTCAGATGGTCAGTATGGAGGTAGGGCTGCATTGTCAGAGGATTAGTATAGAGAGAGTGCAGCATTGTCAGAGGGTCAGTGTGGAGGGAGTGCAGCATTGTCAGAGGGTCAGTGTGGAGGGAGTACAGCATTGTCAGAGGGTCAGTGTGGAGGTAGTGAAGCATTGTCAGAGGGTCAGAGTGGAGCTGTGAAGCATTGTCAGAGGGTCAGTGTGGAGGGAGTGCAGCATTGTCAGAGGATCAGTGTGGCGGGAGTGAATCATTGTCAGAGTATCAGTGTGCAGGGAATGCTGCATTGTCAGAACGTCAGGATGGAAGGAGTGCAGCATTGTCAGTGGGTCAGTGTTCAGGTAGTGCTGCATTGTCAGAGGGTCAGTGTGGAGGGAATGCTGCATTGTCAGAACGTCAGGGTGGAGGGAATGCAGCATTGTCAGAGGGTCAGTGTGGAGGGAGTACAGCATTGTCAGAGGGTCAGTGTGGAGGGAATGCTGCATTGTCAGAACGTCAGGATGGAGGGAGTGCAGCATTGTCAGAGGGTCAGTGTGAAGAGAGTGCAGCATTGTCAGAATGTCAGTGTGGAGGGAATGCTGCATTGTCAGAACGTCAGGGTGGAGGGAGTGCAGCATTGTCAGAGGGTCAGTGTGGAGGGAGTACAGCATTGTCAGAGGGTCAGTTTGGAGGGAGTGCAGCATTATCAGAGGGTCAGTGTGGAGGGAATGTTGCATTGTCAGAACGTCAGGGTGGAGGGAGTGCAGCATTGTCAGAGGGTCAGTGTGGAGGGAGTACAGCATTGTCAGAGGATCAGTGTGGAGGGAGTGAAGCATTGTCAGAGTATCAGTGTGGAGGGAGTGCAGCATTGTCAGAGGGTCAGTGTGGAGGGAGTGCAGCATTGTCAGAGGGTCAGTGTGGAGGGAGTGAAGCATTGTCTGAGGGTAAGTGTGGAGGGAATGCTGCATTGTCAGAACGTCTGGATGGAGGGAGTGCAGCATTGTCAGAGGGTCAGTGTGGAGGGAATGCTGCATTGTCAGAACGTCAGGATGGAAGGAGTGCAGCATTGTCAGAGGGTCAGTGTGGAGGGAATGCTGCATTGTCAGAACGTCAGGGTGGAGGGAATGCTGCATTGTCAGAACGTCAGGATGGAGGGAGTGCAGCATTGTCAGAGGGTCAGTGTGGAGGGAGTGAAGCATTGTCAGAGGGTCAGTGTGGAGGGAGTGCAGCATTGTCAGAGGGTCAGTGTGAAGAGAGTGCAGCATTGTCAGAGGGTCAGTGTGGAGGGAATGCTGCATTGTCAGAACGTCAGGATGGAAGGAGTGCAGCATTGTCAGAGGGTCAGTGTGGAGGTAGTGCTGCATTGTCAGAGGGTCAGAGTGGAGGGAGTACAGCATTGTCAGAGGATCAGTGTGGAGGGAGTGAAGCATTGTCAGAGTATCAGTGTGGAGGGAGTGCAGCATTGTCAGAGGGTCAGTGTGGAGGTAGTGAAGCATTGTCAGAGGGTCAGTGTGGAGGGAGTGAAGCATTGTCAGAGTATCAGTGTGGAGGGAGTGCAGCATTGTCAGAGGGTCAGTGTGGAGGGATTGCTGCATTGTCAGAGGGTCAGTGTGGAGGGAGTACAGCATTGTCAGAGGGTCAGTGTGGAGGTAGTGCTGCATTGTCAGAGGGTCAGTGTGGAGGGAGTGCAGCATTGTCAGAGGATCAGAGTGGAGGGAGTACAGCATTGTCAGAGGGTCAGTGTGGAGGGAGTGCAGCATTGTCAGAGGGTCAGTGTGGAGGTAGTGCAGCATTGTCAGAGGGTCAGTGTGGAGGTAGTGAAGCATTGTCAGAGGGTCAGTGTGGAGGGAGTACAGCATTGTCAGAGGGTCAGAGTGGAGGGAGTGCAGCATTGTCAGAGGATCAGTGTGGAGGGAGTACAGCATTGTCAGAGGGTCAGTGTGGAGGTAGTGCTGCATTGTCAGAGGGTCAGTGTGGAGGGAGTGCAGCATTGTGAGAGGGTCAGTGTGGAGGGAGTGCAGCATTGTCAGAGGGTCAGTGTGGAGGGAGTACAGCATTGTCAGAGGGTCAGTGTGGAGGGAGTGAATCATTGTCAGAGTATCAGTGTGCAGGGAATGCTGCATTGTCAGAACGTCAGGATGGAGGGAATGCAGCATTTTCAGAGGGTCAGTGTGGAGGTAGTGCTGCATTGTCAGAGGGTCAGTGTGGAGGGAGTGCAGCATTGTGAGAGGGTCAGTGTGGAGGGAGTGCAGCATTGTGAGAGGGTCAGTGTGGAGGGAGTGCAGCATTGTCAGAGGGTCAGTGTGGAGGGAATGCTGCATTGTCAGAACGTCAGGATGGAGGGAGTGCAGCATTGTCAGAGGGTCAGTGTGAAGAGAGTGCAGCATTGTCAGAGGGTCAGTGTGGAGGGAATGCTGCATTGTCAGAACGTCAGGATGGAGGGAGTGCAGCATTGTCAGAGTGTCAGTGTGGAGGGAGTACAGCATTGTCATCGGGTCAGTGTGGAGGGAATGCTGCATTGTCAGAGGGTCAGTTTGGAGGGAGTGCAGCATTGTCAGAGGGTCAGTGTGGAGGTAGTGCTGCATTGTCAGAGGGTCAGTGTGGAGGAAGTGCAGCATTGTCAGAGGGTCAGTACGGAGGGAGTGCAGCATTGTCAGAGGGTCAGTGTGGAGGTAGTGCTGCATTGTCAGAGGGTCAGTGTGGAGAGGGTGCAGCATTGTCAGAGGGTCAGTGTGGAGGGAGTGCAGCATTGACCGAGGGTCAGTGTGGAGGGAGTACAGCATTGTCAGAGGGTCAGTGTGGAGGAATGCAGCATTGTCAGAGGATCAGTGTGGAGGGAGTGAAGCATTGTCAGAGGGTCAGTGTGGAGGGTGTGCTGCATTGTCAGAGGGTCAGTGTGGAGGGAGTACAGCATTGTCAGAGGGTCAGTGTGGAGGTAGTGAATCATTGTCAGAGGGTCAGTGTGGAGGAATGCAGCATTGTCAGAGGATCAGTGTGGTGGGAGTACTGCATTGTCAGAGGATCAGTGTGGAGGGAGTGCTGCATTGTCAGAGTATCAGTGTGCAGGGAATGCTGCATTGTCAGAACGTCAGGATGGAGGGAGTGCAGCATTATCAGAGGGTCAGTGTGGAGGGAGTACAGCATTGTCAGAGGGTCAGTGTGGAGGTAGTGCAGCATTGTCAGAGGGTCAGTGTGGAGGGAATGCTGCATTGTCAGAACGTCAGGATGGAGGGAGTGCAGCATTGTCAGAGGGTCAGTGTGGAGGCAATGCTGCATTGTCAGAGGGTCAGTTTGGAGGGAGTGCAGCATTGTCAGAGGGTCAGTGTGGAGGTAGTGCTGCATTGTCAGAGGGTCAGTGTGGAGGGAATACAGCATTGTCAAAGGATCAGTGTGGAGGGAGTGAAGCATTGTCAGAGTATCAGTGTGGAGGGAGTACAGCATTGTTAGAGGGTCAGAGAGGAGGGAGTGCAGCATTGTCAGAGGGTCAGTGTGGAGGTAGGGCTGCATTGTCAGAGGGTCAGTGTGGAGGGAGTACTGCATTGTCAGAGGGTCAGTGTGGAGGGAGTGCAGCATTGTCAGAGGGTCAGTGTGGAGAGGGTGCAGCATTGTCAGAGGATCAGTGTGGAGGGAGTGCTGCATTGTCAGAACGTCAGGATGGAAGGAGTGCAGCATTGTCAGAGGGTCAGTGTGGAGGGAGTGAAGCCTTGTCAGAGGGTCAGTGTGGAGGGAATGCTGGATTGTCAGAACGTCAGGATGGAGGGAGTGCAGCATTGTCAGAGGGTCAGTGTGAAGAGAGTGCAGCATTGTCAGAGGGTCAGTGTGGAGGGAATGCTGCATTGTCAGAACGTCAGGATGGAAGGAGTGCAGCATTGTCAGAGGGTCAGTGTGAAGAGAGTGCAGCATTGTCAGAGGGTCAGTGTTGAGGGAATGCTGCATTGTCAGAACGTCAGGATGGAAGGAGTGCAGCATTGTCAGAGGGTCAGTGTGAAGGGAGTACAGCATTGTCAGAGGGTCAGTGTGGAGGTAGTGCTGCATTGTCAGAGGGTCAGTGTGGAGGGAGTACAGCATTGTCAGAGGGTCAGTGTGGAGGGAGTGAAGCATTGTCAGAGTATCAGTGTGGAGGGAGTGCAGCATTGTCAGAGGGTCAGTGTGGAGGTAGTGCTGCATTGTCAGAGGGTCAGTGTGGAGGGAGTGCTGCATTGTCAGAGGGTCAGTGTGGAGGGAGTACAGCATTGTCAGAGGGTCAGTGTGGAGGTAGTGCTGCATTGTCAGAGGGTCAGTGTGGAGGGAGTGCTGCATTGTCAGAGGGTCAGTGTGGTGGGAGTACAGCATTGTGAGAGTATCAGTGTGCAGGGAATGCTGCATTGTCAGAACGTCAGGATGGAGGGAGTGCAGCATTGTCAGACGGTCAGTGTGGAGGGAATGCTGCATTGTCAGAGTGTCAGTGTGGAGGGAGTGAAGCATTGTCAGAGGGTCAGTGTGGAGGTAGTGCTGCATTGTCAGAGGGTCAGTGTGGAGGGAGTGAAGCATTGTCAGAGGATCAGTGTGGAGGGAGTGAAGCATTGTCAGAGGGTCAGTGTGGAGGTAGTGCTGCATTGTCAGAGGGTCAGTGTGGAGGGAGTGAAGCATTGTCAGAGGATCAGTGTGGAGGGAGTGAAGCATTGTCAGAGGGTCAGTGTGGAGGGAGTGCTGCATTGTCATAGGGTCAGTGTGGAGGGAGTGAAGCATTGTCAGAGGGTCAGTGTGGAGGGAGTGAAGCATTGTCAGAGGATCAGTGTGGAGGGAGTGAAGCATTGTCAGAGGGTCAGTGTGGAGGGAGTGCTGCATTGTCAGAGGGGCAGTGTGGAGGGAGTGCAGCATTGTCAGAGGGTCAGTGTGGAGAGGGTGCAGCATTGTCAGAAGGTCAGTGTGGAGGGAGTGAAGCATTGTCAGAAGGTCAGTGTGGAGGGAGTGCAGCATTGACCGAGGGTCAGTGTGGAGGGAGTACAGCATTGTCAGAGGGTCAGTGTGGAGGGAGTGCAGCATTGTCAGAGGATCAGTGTGGAGGGAGTGAAGCATTGTCAGAGGGTCAGTGTGGAGGGAGTACAGCATTGTGAGAGGGTCAGAGTGGAGGGAGTGCAGCATTGTCAGAGGATCAGTGTGGAGGAAGTACAGAATTGTCAGAGGGTCAGTGTGGAGGGAGAGCAGCGTTGTCAGAGGGTCAGTGTGGAGGTAGTGCTGCATTGTCAGATGGTCAGACTGGAGGGAGTGCCACATTGTCAGAGGGTCAGTATGGAGGTAGGGCTGCATTGTCAGAGGATTAGTATAGAGAGAGTGCAGCATTGTCAGAGGGTCAGTGTGGAGGGAGTGCAGCATTGTCAGAGGGTCAGTGTGGAGGGAGTACAGCATTGTCAGAGGGTCAGTGTGGAGGTAGTGAAGCATTGTCAGAGGGTCAGAGTGGAGCTGTGAAGCATTGTCAGAGGGTCAGTGTGGAGGGAGTGCAGCATTGTCAGAGGATCAGTGTGGAGGGAGTGAATCATTGTCAGAGTATCAGTGTGCAGGGAATGCTGCATTGTCAGAACGTCAGGATGGAGTGAGTGCTGCATTGTCAGAGGGTCAGTGTGCAGGTAGTGCTGCATTGTCAGAGGGTCAGTGTGGTGGGAGTACAGCTTTGTGAGAGTATCAGTGTGGAGGGAGTGCTGCATTGTCAGAGGGTCAGTGTGGAGGGAGTGTAGCATTGTCAGAGGGTCAGTGTGGAGGGAATGCTGCATTGTCAGAACGTCAGGATGGAGGGAGTGCAGCATTGTCAGAGGGTCAGTGTGAAGAGAGTGCAGCATTGTCAGAGGGTCAGTGTGGAGGGAATGCTGCATTGTCAGAACGTCAGGATGGAGGGAGTGCTGCATTGTCAGAGGGTCAGTGTGGTGGGAGTACAGCATTGTGAGAGTATCAGTGTGGAGGGAGTGCTGCATTGTCAGAGGGTCAGTGTGGAGGGAGTACAGCATTGTCAGAGGGTCAGTGTGGAGGTAGTGCTGCATTGTCAGAGGGTCAGTGTGGAGGGAGTGAAACATTGTCAGAGGATCAGTGTGGAGGGAGTGAAGCATTGTCAGAGTATCAGTGTGGAGGGAGTGCAGCATTGTCAGAGGGTCAGTGTGGAGGTAGGGCTGCATTGTCAGAGGGTCAGTGTGGAGGGAGTACTGCATTGTCAGAGGGTCAGTGTGGAGGGAGTGCAGCATTGTCAGGGGTCAGTGTGGAGGTAGGGCTGCATTGTCAGAGGGTCAGTGTGGAGGGAGTGCAGCATTGTCAGAGGGTCAGTGTGGAGAGGGTGCAGCATTGTCAGATGGTCAGTGTGGAGGTAGTGAAGCATTGTCAGAAGGTCAGTGTGGAGGGAGTGCAGCATTGACCGAGGGTCAGTGTGGAGGGAGTACAGCATTGTCAGAGGGTCAGTGTGGAGGGAGTGCAGCATTGTCAGAGGATCAGTGTGGAGGGAGTGCAGCATTGTCAGAGGGTCAGTGTGGAGGTAGTGCTGCATTGTCAGAGGGTCAGTGTGGAGGGAGTGCTGCATTGTCAGAGGGTCAGTGTGGAGGGAGTACAGCATTGTCAGAGGGTCAGTGTGGAGGTAGTGAATCATTGTCAGAGGGTCAGTGTGGAGGAATGCAGCATTGTCAGAACGTCAGGATGGAGGGAGTGCAGCATTGTCAGAGGGTCAGTGTGGAGGGAGTACAGCATTGTCAGAGGGTCAGGATGGAGGGGGTGCAGCATTGTCAGAGGGTCAGTGTGGAGGGAGTGCAGCATTGTCAGAGGATCAGTGTGGAGGGAGTGCAGCATTGTCAGAGGGTCAGTACGGAGGGAGTGCAGCATTGTCAGAGGGTCAGTGTGGAGGTAGTGCTGCATTGTCAGAGGGTCAGTGTGGAGGGAGTGCAGCATTGTCAGAGGGTCAGTGTGGAGGGAGTGCAGCATTGTCAGAGGGTCAGTGTGGAGGGAATGCTGCATTGTCAGAGGGTCAGTGTGAAGAGAGTGCAACATTGTCAGAGGGTCAGTGTGGAGGGAATGCTGCATTGTCAGAACGTCAGGATGGAGGGAGTGCAGCATTGTCAGAGGGTCAGTGTGGAGGGAGTACAGCATTGTCAGAGTGTCAGTGTGGAGGTAGTGCTGCATTGTCAGAGGGTCAGTGTGGAGGGAGTACAGCATTGTCAGAGCATCAGTGTGGAGGGAGTGCAGCATTGTCAGAGGGTCAGAGTGGAGGGAGTGCAGCATTGTCAGAGGGTCAGTGTGGAGGTAGTGCAGCATTTTCAGAGGGTCAGTGTGGAGGGAGTACAGCATTGTCAGAGGGTCAGAGTGGAGGGAGTGCAGCATTGTCAGAGGATCAGTGTGGAGAGAGTACAGCATTGTCAGAGGGTCAGTGTGGAATGAGTGCAGCATTGTCAGAGGGTCAGAGTGGAGGGAGTGCCGCATTGTCAGAGGGTCAGTATGGACGTAGGGCTGCATTGTCAGAGGATCAGTGTGGAGGGAGTGCAGCATTGTCAGAGGGTCAGTGTGGAGGGAGTGCAGCATTGTCAGAGGGTCAGTGTGGAGGGAGTACAGCATTGTCAGAGGGTCAGTGTGGAGGGAGTGCAGCATTGTCAGAGGGTCAGTGTGGAGGGAGTACAGCATTGTCAGAGGGTCAGTGTGGAGGTAGAGAAGCATTGTCAGAGGGTCAGAGTGGAGGTAGTGAAGCATTGTGAGAGGGTCAGTGTGGAGGGAGTGCAGCATTGTCAGAGGATCAGTGTGGAGGGAGTGAAGCATTGTCAGAGGGTCAGTGTGGAGGGAGTGCAGCATTATCAGAGGATCAGTGTGGAGGGAGTGAAGCATTGTCAGAGTATCAGTGTGCAGGGAATGCTGCATTGTCAGAACGTCAGGATGGAGGGAGTGCAGCATTGTCAGAGGGTCAGTGTGCAGGTAGTGCTGCATTGTCAGAGTATCAGTGTGGAGGGAGTACAGCATTGTCAGAGGATCAGTGTGGAGGGAGTGCTGCATTGTCAGAGGGTCAGTGTGGAGGGAGTGCTGCATTGTCAGAACGTCAGGATGGAGGGATTGCTGTGCAGGGAGAAGGTCAGTAATGATAAAGTTCGCACTCTCTGAGGGTCAGTACGAATGTATCACCATGCTGTCAGAGTGTCGCACTGTGAGAGGGTTACTACTGCGGGAGCGCTGCACTGTGAAACGGTTAGAACTGAGGGAGCAACGCACTCTGAGGGGATGAGTAGTGAGGGATCACCACGCTGTGAGGGGTCAGTACTGAGGGAGTTCCATGCTATCTGTCGGATAGTCTGTACTGAGTGATTGCTGCATTGCCAGGGGGTCAGTACTGAGAGAGTGATGCACACTCAAAGGGTCATTACTGAGGGAGAGCTACACAGTCAGTGTGTTAGTTCTGAGGGAGTGTTGTTTCAGAGGGTCAGTACTGAGGGAGTGCTGCACTGTCAGAGGGTCAGTACTGAGGGAGTGCTGCACTGCCGGAGGGTCAGTACTGAGGGAGAGCTGTACTGTCAGAGGGTCAGTACTGAGGGAGAGCTGCACAGTCAGATGGTCAGTACTGAGGGAGTGCTGCACTGCCAAAGGGTCAGTACTGAGGCATTGCTGGACTATCAGAAGTGCAGGAATGAGGCTGTGCCGCACTGTCAGATTGTCAGTACTGAGGGAGTTCTGCTCTGCCGGAGGGTTGGTACTGAGAAAATGCCACGTTATCGGAGGGTCAGTACCGAGGGAGTGCTGCACTGTAAGAGCATCTGTATTGATGGAGTGCCACATTATCGGAGGATCAGTACTGAGGGGATGCCACACTGTATGAGTGTCAGTACTGAGGGAATGCTGCACTGTGGAAATGTCAGGACAAAGAGAGTGCTGCAGAGTTAGAGGGTCAGTACTGAGGGAAAGCTGTTGTGTCAGAGCGTCATTTCTGAGAGTGTGCTGCAGGGTCAAAGGAGCAGTGCTGAGGGAGAGCTGCATTGTCAGAGGGTCAGTACTGAGGGAGCGCTGCACTGTCAGAGGGTCAGTACTGAGGGAGCGCTGCACTGTCAGAGGGTCAGTACTGAGGGAGCGCTGCACTGTCAGAGGGTCAGTGCTGAGGGAGAGCTGCACTGTCAGAGGGTCAGTACTGAGGGAATGCTGCACTGTCAGAGGGTCAGTACTGAGGGAGCGTTGCACTGTCAGAGGATATAGAACATAGAACATAGAACAATACAGCACAGAACAGGCCCTTCGGCCCACGATGTTGTGCCGAACATTTGTCCTCGCTTAAGCACCCATCCATGTACCTATCTAATTGCCGCTTAAAGGTCACCAAAGATTCTGACTCTACCACTCCCACAGGCAGCGCATTCCATGCCCCCACCACTCTCTGGGTAAAGAACCCACCCCTGACATCTCCCCCATACCTTCCACCCTTCACTTTAAATTGATGTCCCCTTGTAACACTCTGTTGTACCTGGGGAAAAAGTTTCTGACTGTGTACTCTATCCATTCCTCTGATCATCTTATAAACCTCTATCAAGTCACCCCTCATCCTTCGCCATTCCAACTAGAAAAGGCCTGTATTCCGCATTCATATTTGTCTTTCCAAAATGGACAACCTCACACTTGGCAGGGTAGAACTCCATCTGCCACTCCTCAGCCCAGCTCTGCATCATATCCAAGTCCCTTTGCAGCCGACAGGGCTGAGGTTTATTCCTCAGCTTCCGTCTGCTGATCCCAAATGAATCCCACTGCCCCACACTCAGCCCAGTCATGTGTTCCTTATTTCTGAGCTTCCCAATGCTAACCCACATCCAGAATGACATCCCACACTCCTCCAAATCGTATTGCAGGCTATTTGTCTGGGAGCGAGGAGTGCTAAGAGAGGAAATAAAAATCTGACAGGACTTTACAGTGACATTAAGGGTGAATTGATAATGAGAGAAAGAGTCGGTTGTGGAACACAGTGAGAATTTGTGCATGGACCCAGAGGCTACAGTGAATGGATGCATTGTGTCAATGCTCATTGGGACAGGGACGGTATGAAATCGTGGAGATGCTCTGCGATACAATTAAATGTATTGGCATACATAGGGAGAGAGGTGGTTCTGAGTGGTCTGGCCTTCTTTCAGCTCAATAAATCTCCAAAGACAGTGGAAATGTATCTCCGTTTACCGAATGAGGTGATGGAGGAAGTAGCAGGGACACTTGCAAACATTTTCAAATCCCCTCTGGCCACAGGAGAGGTGCCGTCGGACTGACCATGTGGTCCTGTTATTCAAGTAGGAACATGGGATATACCAGGCAGCTCCAGGCCAGTCAGGCTAATATCGTGGGTGGGACGTCTGTTGGAAGCAATTTTGGGAGATAGAATTAATCAGCATTTACAGAGACTGGAGTTCATGATGAACAGTCAGAATGGTTGTGTTAAGGGGAGGGCAGGTCTGACCAATGGGAGTGCACTTTTTAAGGAGGTGACCAGCTGTGTAAATAAGGGCAATGCTTTCCTGTCGTCTCCTTGGAGGTCAGTAAGGCTTTTATCAGGACCCATACTGGAAACTGATAGTGAACATAAAAACTCAAGATCCAAGGAATTTGGTGCAGAATGCTGAGTGGCAGGAAGCAGACAGTGATGGCCCAGTTAGAAATCTCTGTCTGCTCATGTCTCACTGTTGGGGTCTTGCTGATGTGGTTGATAGAAAAGATTTAGATTTGAATGGTGGATGGTTAATCATTGGGTTCATGAATGATATGGGTATTGGTGGGGTGATAAATACTGAGGAGGATAGCCTTACGTTACAGAAGGATGGAGATGGCCTTGTCAGATGGACCGATCAGTGACAACGGGTGAGGTGCCTGAAGATTGGAGGGTGATTAATGATGGGCCATTATTGAAGTAAGGCTGCAAGGAACAGCCATTGAACTATGGAGCTGTGAGCCTGATGGCAGTGGTGGGTAAGCTGTTGGAGGGCATTCTGAGAGACAACTTACATGTATTTGGAAAAGCAAGAATTGATTAGGGATGGTCAGCTGGGCTTTGTTTGTGGAAATGATGTGTCCAACTTGATAGAGCTTTTGAAGGGATGACCAAGGAGACAGATGAGAAGGTTTCACATGGGAGACTGCTTAGTAAAAGGTTAGAGGAGATGGCATCCAAGGAGAGAGGACAGCACGGTGCCTCAGTGGTTTGATTCTAACTCCCGGTGATGGTCTGTGTGGAGTTTACACATTCTCTCTGTATCTGTGCGGGTTCCCTCCGGGTGCTCCAGTTTCCTCCCACCGCCCAAAGATGCCATGGGAAATGCAGCATTACAGGGATAGAGTAGAGGATGTGAGTCTGGGTGTGATGCTGTTCAGACAGTCAGTGTGGAGCCAATGGACAGAATGGCTTGCTTCTACACTGTAGGAATTCTAAAATTCATCCAGAGAGACAAGTCATGTTCTGGGGACCTGGGCTCCAATCTTGGACAGGGGTGGATGTGGGTCCTTACAGTCTGAAGGGGTTTGAACACAGTCTGAGGGGGGAGCTGTGCTGAGCCCTGAAGAGTTGAGGATGTGAATGTTTTGTGGAGCTACTGTCTAAGGGGCTTTGGGGGTTAAACACAACAAAGTGATGAATTCTTCGGTATTGAGGGAGCACTTTCTGAGATTTTGAGGGAGCACTTTCTGAGGTACTGAGGGAGCACTTTCTTCGGTATTGAGGGAGCACTTTCTTCGGTATTGAGGGAGCACTTTCTGAGGTATTGAAGGAGAACTACCTGAGATACTGAGGGAGAACTATCTGAGGTATTGATGGAGCACTTTCTGAGGTATCGAGGAAGCACTTTTTGTGGTACTGAGGGAAAACTATCTGCGGTATTGAGGGAGCACTATCTGAGGCATTGAGGGAGCACTATCTGAGGTACTGAGGGAGCACTTTCTGAGGCATTGAGGGAGCACTATCTGAGGTATTGAGGGAGCACTATCTGAGGTACTGAGGGAGCACTTTCTGAGGTACTGATGGAGAACTATCTGAGGTACTGAAGGAGAACGTTCGGAGGTACTGAGGAAGCACTATCTGAGATCCTGAGCGAGTACTATCTGAGGTATTGATGTAGCAATTTCTGAGGTATTGAGGGAGCACTATCTGAAGTACTGAGGGAGCACTTTCTGAGGTATTGAGGAAGCACTTTCAGAGGTATTGAGGAAGCACACTCTGAGGTACTGAGGGTGAACTATCTGAGGTATTGATGGAGCACTTTCTCAGGTATTGAGGGAGCACTATCTGAGGTACTGAGGGAGCACTATCTGAGGTACTGAGGGAGCACTTTCTGAGGTATTGAGGAAGCACTTTCTCAGGTATTGAGGAGCAACTTTCTGAGGGATTGAGGGAGCACTTTCTGAGGTACTGAGGGAGCACTTTCTGAGGTACTAAGGGAGCACTTCCTGAGGTATTGACGGTGCACTATCTGAAGAAATGAGGGAGCACTTTCTGAGGTATTGAGGAAGCACTCTCTGAGGTACTGAGGGAGAACTATCTGTGGTATTGATGGAGCACTTTCTGAGGTATTGACGAAGCACTTTCTGAGGTACTGAGGGAGCACTTTCTGAGGTAAAGAGGGAGCACTCTCTGAGGTACTGAGGGAGAACTATCTGAGGTACTGAGGGAGAACTATCTGAGGTACTGAGGGAGCACTTTCTGAGGTAGTTAGGGAGCACTTTCTGAGGTACTGAGTGAGAACTATCTGAGGTACTGAGGGAGAACTGTCTGAGGTACTGAGGGAGCAGTTTCTGAGGTGTTGAGGGAGCACTTTCTGAGGTACAGAGGGAGCACTATCTGAGGTTCTGAGCTTGTACTATCTGAGGTACTGAGGGAGAACTATCTGAGGTACTGAGGGACCACTTTCTGAAGTATTGAGGGAGCACTTTCTTAGGTATTGAGGAAGCACTTTCTGAGTTACTGAGGGAGAACAATCTGAGGTACTGAGGGAGCAAGTTCTGAGGTATTGAGGGAGCACTATCTGAGGTATTGAGGAAGCACTTTCTGAGGTATTAAAGGAGCACTTTCTGAGATATAGAGCGAGCACTATCTGAGGTACTGAGGGAGCACTTTCTGAGGTATTCAGGAAGCACTTTCTGAGGTATTGAGGTAGCACTTTCTGAGGTACTGAGTGAGCACTTTCTGAGGTACTGAGGGAGCACTTTCTGAGGTACTGAGGGAGCACTTTCTGAGGTATTGAGGAAGCACTTTCTGAGTTACTGAGTGGAGCACTTTCTGAGGAACTGAGGGAGCACTTTCTGAGGTATTGAGGAAGCACTTTCTGAGGTATTGAGGGAGCACTATCGGAGGTATTGAGGGAGCACTCTCTGAGGTATTGATGGAGCACCTTCTGAGGTATTGAGTTAGCACTTTCTGAGGTACTGAGGGGACACTTTCTGAGGTATTGAGGGAGCACTATCTGACGTACTGAGGAAGCACTATCAGAGGTACTGATGGAGATCTATCTGAGGTATTAATGGAGCCCTTTCTGAGGTATTGAGGGAGCACTTTCTGAGGTACTGATGGAACACTCTCTGAGGTATTGAGGGAGCACTTTCGTGGTATTGAGGGAGAACTACCTGAGGTATTGAGGGAGCACTTTCTGAGGTACTGATGAAGCACTATCTGAAGTATTGAGGGAGCACATTCTGAGGTACTGAGGAATCACTATCTGAGGTACTGAGGGAACACTTTCTGAGGTACTGAGGGAGAAATATCTGAGGTACTGGGGGACCACTTTCTGAAGTATTGAGGGAGCACTTTCTGAGGTATTATGAGACCATTATCTGAGGTATTGAGGAAGCACTTTCTGAGGTATTGAGGGAGCACTTTCTGAGGTATTGAGGGAACACTACCTGAGGTACTGAAGGAGCACTTTCTGAGGTATTGAAAAAGCACTTTCTGAGGTATTGAGGAAGCACTTTCTGAGGTATTGAGGAAGCACTTTCTGAGGTACTGAGGGAGCACTTTCTGAGGTATTGAGCGAGCACTTTCGAGGTATTGAGGGAGAACTACCTGAGGTATTGAGGGAGCAATTTCTGAGGTACTGAGGAAGCACTATCTGAGGTATTGGGGGAGCACCTTCTGAGGTACTGAGGAAGCACTATCTGAGGTACTGAGGGAGCACTTTCTGAGGTACTGAGGGAGAAATATCTGAGGTACTGCGGGAACACTTTCTGAAGTATTGAGGGAGCACTTTCTGAGGTATTGAGAGACCATTATCTGAGGTTTTGAGGAAGCACTTTCTGAGGTATTGAGGGAGCACTTTGTGAGGTATTGAGGGAACACTATCTGAGGTACTGATGGAGCACTTTCTGAGGTATTGAGAAAGCACTTTCTGAGATATTGAGGAAGCACTTTCTGAAGTATTGAGGGAGCACTATCTGAGGTATTGAGGAAGCACTTTCTGAGGTATTGAGGAAGCACTTTCTGAGGTACTGAGGGAGAACTTTCTGAAGTATTGAGCGAGCACTATCTGAGGTACTGAGGGAGCTAGTTGTGAGGTACTGAGGGAGAACTATCTGAGGTACTGAGGGAGAACTATCTGAGGTATTGATGGAGCACTTTCTGAGTTATTGAGGGAGCACTATCTGAGGTACTGAGGGATCACTTTCTGAGGTATTGAGGAAGCATTTTCTGAAGTATTGAGGGAACACAATCTTTGTATTGAGGAAGCACTTTATGAGTTATTGAGGGAGCACTGTCTGAGGTATTGAGGGAGCACTATCTGAGGTACTGAGGGAGAACTATCTTTGGTATTGATGGAGCACATTCTGAGGTATTGAGGAAGCACTTTCTGAGATACTGAGGGAGCAGTTTCTGCGGTATTGAGGGAGCACTATCTGAGGTACTGAGGGAACATGTTCTGAGGTATTGAGGAAGCACTCTCTGAGGTACTGAGGGAGAACTATCTGAGGTACTGAGGGAGCACTCTCTGAGGTACTGAGGGAGAACTATCTGAGGTACTGAGGGAGAACTATCTGAGGTACTGAGGGAGCACTTTCTGAGGTATTTAGGGAGCACTTTCTGAGGTACTGAGTGAGAACTATCTGAGGTACTGAGGGAGAACTGTCTGAGGTACTGAGGGAGCAGTTTCTGAGGTGTTGAGGGAGCACTTTCTGAGGTACAGAGGGAGCACTATCTGAGGTTCTGAGCTTGTACTATCTGAGGTACTGAGGGAGAACTATCTGAGGTACTGAGGGACCACTTTCTGAAGTATTGAGGGAGCACTTTCTAAGGTATTGAGGAAGCACTTTCTGAGTTACTGAGGGAGAACAATCTGAGGTACTGAGGGAGCAAGTTCTGAGGTATTGAGGGAGCACTATCTGAGGTATTGAGGAAGCACTTTCTGAGGTATTAAAGGAGCACTTTCTGAGATATAGAGCGAGCACTATCTGAGGTACTGAGGGAGCACTTTCTGAGGTATTCAGGAAGCACTTTCTGAGGTATTGAGGTAGCACTTTCTGAGGTACTGAGTGAGCACTTTCTGAGGTACTGAGGGAGCACTTTCTGAGGTACTGAGGGAGCACTTTCTGAGGTATTGAGGAAGCACTTTCTGAGTTACTGAGTGGAGCACTTTCTGAGGAACTGAGGGAGCACTTTCTGAGGTATTGAGGAAGCACTTTCTGAGGTATTGAGGGAGCACTATCGGAGGTATTGAGGGAGCACTCTCTGAGGTATTGATGGAGCACCTTCTGAGGTATTGAGTTAGCACTTTCTGAGGTACTGAGGGGACACTTTCTGAGGTATTGAGGGAGCACTATCTGACGTACTGAGGAAGCACTATCAGAGGTACTGATGGAGATCTATCTGAGGTATTAATGGAGCCCTTTCTGAGGTATTGAGGGAGCACTTTCTGAGGTACTGATGGAACACTCTCTGAGGTATTGAGGGAGCACTTTCGTGGTATTGAGGGAGAACTACCTGAGGTATTGAGGGAGCACTTTCTGAGGTACTGATGAAGCACTATCTGAAGTATTGAGGGAGCACATTCTGAGGTACTGAGGAATCACTATCTGAGGTACTGAGGGAACACTTTCTGAGGTACTGAGGGAGAAATATCTGAGGTACTGGGGGACCACTTTCTGAAGTATTGAGGGAGCACTTTCTGAGGTATTATGAGACCATTATCTGAGGTATTGAGGAAGCACTTTCTGAGGTATTGAGGGAGCACTTTCTGAGGTATTGAGGGAACACTACCTGAGGTACTGAAGGAGCACTTTCTGAGGTATTGAAAAAGCACTTTCTGAGGTATTGAGGAAGCACTTTCTGAGGTATTGAGGAAGCACTTTCTGAGGTACTGAGGGAGCACTTTCTGAGGTATTGAGCGAGCACTTTCGAGGTATTGAGGGAGAACTACCTGAGGTATTGAGGGAGCAATTTCTGAGGTACTGAGGAAGCACTATCTGAGGTATTGGGGGAGCACCTTCTGAGGTACTGAGGAAGCACTATCTGAGGTACTGAGGGAGCACTTTCTGAGGTACTGAGGGAGAAATATCTGAGGTACTGCGGGAACACTTTCTGAAGTATTGAGGGAGCACTTTCTGAGGTATTGAGAGACCATTATCTGAGGTTTTGAGGAAGCACTTTCTGAGGTATTGAGGGAGCACTTTGTGAGGTATTGACGGAACACTATCTGAGGTACTGATGGAGCACTTTCTGAGGTATTGAGAAAGCACTTTCTGAGATATTGAGGAAGCACTTTCTGAAGTATTGAGGGAGCTCTATCTGAGGTATTGAGGAAGCACTTTCTGAGGTATTGAGGAAGCACTTTCTGAGGTACTGAGGGAGAACTTTCTGAAGTATTGAGCGAGCACTATCTGAGGTACTGAGGGAGCTAGTTGTGAGGTACTGAGGGAGAACTATCTGAGGTACTGAGGGAGAACTATCTGAGGTATTGATGGAGCACTTTCTGAGTTATTGAGGGAGCACTATCTGAGGTACTGAGGGATCACTTTCTGAGGTATTGAGGAAGCATTTTCTGAAGTATTGAGGGAACACAATCTTTGTATTGAGGAAGCACTTTATGAGTTATTGAGGGAGCACTGTCTGAGGTATTGAGGGAGCACTATCTGAGGTACTGAGGGAGAACTATCTTTGGTATTGATGGAGCACATTCTGAGGTATTGAGGAAGCACTTTCTGAGATACTGAGGGAGCAGTTTCTGCGGTATTGAGGGAGCACTATCTGAGGTACTGAGGGAACATGTTCTGAGGTATTGAGGAAGCACTCTCTGAGGTACTGAGGGAGAACTATCTGAGGTACTGAGGGAGCAATTTCTGAGGTAGTAAGGGAGCACTATCTGAGGTATTGAGGGAGCAATATCTGAGGTACTGAGGGAGGACTTTCTGAGGTATTGAGGGAGCACTTTCAGAGGTATTGAAGGAGAACTATCTGAGGTATTGAGGGAGAACCTTCTGAGGTATTGAGGAAGCACTTTCTGAGGAACTGAGGGAGAACTATCTGAGGTACAGAGGGAGCACTTTCTGCGGTACTGAGGGAGAACTATCTGAGGTATTGAGGGAGAACTATCTGAGGTATTGTGGGAGCACTATCTGAGGCATTGAGGGAGAACTATCTGAGGTATTGAGGGAGAACTTTCTGAGGTATTGAGGAAGCACTTTCTGAGGTACTGAGGAAGCACTATCTGAGGTACTGAGGGAGCACTTTCTGAGGTACTGAGGGAGAAATATCTGAGGTACTGCGGGAACACTTTCTGAAGTATTGAGGGAGCACTTTCTGAGGTATTGAGAGACCATTATCTGAGGTTTTGAGGAAGCACTTTCTGAGGTATTGAGGGAGCACTTTGTGAGGTATTGACGGAACACTATCTGAGGTACTGATGGAGCACTTTCTGAGGTATTGAGAAAGCACTTTCTGAGATATTGAGGAAGCACTTTCTGAGGTATTGAGGGAGCACTATCTGAGGTATTGAGGAAGCACTTTCTGAGGTATTGAGGAAGCACTTTCTGAGGTACTGAGGGAGAACTTTCTGAAGTATTGAGCGAGCACTATCTGAGGTACTGAGGGAGCTAGTTGTGAGGTACTGAGGGAGAACTATCTGAGGTACTGAGGGAGAACTATCTGAGGTATTGATGGAGCACTTTCTGAGTTATTGAGGGAGCACTATCTGAGGTACTGAGGGATCACTTTCTGAGGTATTGAGGAAGCATTTTCTGAAGTATTGAGGGAACACAATCTTTGTATTGAGGAAGCACTTTATGAGTTATTGAGGGAGCACTGTCTGAGGTATTGAGGGAGCACTATCTGAGGTACTGAGGGAGAACTATCTTTGGTATTGATGGAGCACATTCTGAGGTATTGAGGAAGCACTTTCTGAGATACTGAGGGAGCAGTTTCTGCGGTATTGAGGGAGCACTATCTGAGGTACTGAGGGAACATGTTCTGAGGTATTGAGGAAGCACTCTCTGAGGTACTGAGGGAGAACTATCTGAGGTACTGAGGGAGCACTCTCTGAGGTACTGAGGGAGAACTATCTGAGGTACTGAGGGAGAACTATCTGAGGTACTGAGGGAGCACTTTCTGAGGTATTTAGGGAGCACTTTCTGAGGTACTGAGTGAGAACTATCTGAGGTACTGAGGGAGAACTGTCTGAGGTACTGAGGGAGCAGTTTCTGAGGTGTTGAGGGAGCACTTTCTGAGGTACAGAGGGAGCACTATCTGAGGTTCTGAGCTTGTACTATCTGAGGTACTGAGGGAGAACTATCTGAGGTACTGAGGGACCACTTTCTGAAGTATTGAGGGAGCACTGTCTGAGGTATTGAGGGAGCACTATCTGAGGTACTGAGGGAGAACTATCTTTGGTATTGATGGAGCACATTCTGAGGTATTGAGGAAGCACTTTCTGAGATACTGAGGGAGAAGTTTCTGCGGTATTGAGGGAGCACTATCTGAGGTACTGAGGGAACATGTTCTGAGGTATTGAGGAAGCGCACTCTGAGGTACTGAGGGAGAACTATCTGAGGTACTGAGGGAGCAATTTCTGAGGTAGTAAGGGAGCACTATCTGAGGTATTGAGGGAGCAATATCTGAGGTACTGAGGGAGGACTTTCTGAGGTATTGAGGGAGCACTTTCAGAGGTATTGAAGGAGAACTATCTGAGGTATTGAGGGAGAACTTTCTGAGGTATTGAGAAAGCACTTTCTGAGGTACTGAGGGAGAACTATCTGAGGTACAGAGGGAGCACTTTCTGCGGTACTGAGGGAGAACTATCTGAGGTATTGAGGGAGAACTATCTGAGGTATTGTGGGAGCACTATCTGAGGCATTGAGGGAGAACTATCTGAGGTATTGAGGGAGAACTTTCTGAGGTATTGAGGAAGCACTTTCTGAGGTACTGAGGGAGAACTATCTGAGGTACTGAGGGAGCACTTTCTGCGGTACTGAGGGAGAACTATCTGAGGTATTGAGGGAGAACTATCTGAGGTATTGTGGGAGCACTATCTGAGGCATTGAGGGAGAACTATCTGAGGTATTGAGGGAGAACTTTCGGAGGTACTGAGGAAGCACGATCTGAGGACTTGAGCGAGTACTATCTGAGGTATTGATGGAGCAATTTCTCAGGTATTGAGGGAGCACTATCTGAGGTACAGAGGGAGCACTTTCTGAGGTATTGAGGAAGCACTTTCTGAGGTATTGAGGAAGCACACTCTGAGGTACCGAGGGTGAACTATCTGAGGTATTGATGGAGCACTTTCTGAGGTATTGTGGGAGCACTATCTGAGGTAATGAGGGAGAACTATCTTTGGTATTGATGGAGCACATTCTGAGGTATTGTGGAAGCACTTTCTGAGATACTGAGGGAGCATTTTCTGCGGTATTGAGGGAGCACTATCTGAGGTACTGAGGGAAATAGTTCTGAGGTATTGAGGAAGCACTCTCTGAGGTACTGAGGGAGAACTGTCTGAGGTACTGAGGGAGCAATTTCTGAGGTAGTAAGGGAGCACTATCTGAGGCATTGAGGGAGCAATATCTGAGGTACTGAGGGAGGACTTTCTGAGGTATTGAGGGAGCACTTTCTGAGGAACTGAGTGAGAACTATCTGAGGTACTGAGGGAGAACTATCTGAGGTACTGAGGGAGCAGTTTCTGAGGTACTGAGGGAGCACGTTCTGACGTATTGAGGAAGCACTAGCTGAGGTTCTGAGTGAGTACTATCTGAGGTACTAAGGGAGCACTTTCTGAGGTATTGAGGGTGCACTTTCTGAGGTACTGAGGGAGAACTATCTGAGGTATTGAGGGAGAAGTATTTGAGGTAACGTGGGAGCACTATCTGAGGCATTGAGGGAGAATTACCTGAGGTATTGAGGGAGCACTTTCAGAGGTATTGAGGGAGAACTATCTGAGGTATTGAGGGAGCACTTCCTGAGGTATTGTGGGAGTACTATCTGTGGCATAGAGGGAGAATTATCTGAGGTATTGAGGGAGCACTTTCAGAGGTATTGAAGGAGAACTACCTGAGGTATCGAGGGAGAACATTCTGAGGTATTGAGGAAGCACTTTCTGAGGTACTGAGGGAGAACTATCTGAGGTATTGAGGGAGAACTATCTGAGGTATTGTGGGAGCACTATCTGAGGCATTGAGGGAGAACTATCTGAGGTATTGAGGGAGAACTTTCGGAGGTACTGAGGAAGCTCGATCTGAGGACCTGAGCGAGTACTATCTGAGGTATTGATGGAGCAATTTCTGAGGTATTGAGGGAGCACTATCTGAGGTACAGAGGAAGCACTTTCTGAGGTATTGAGGAAGCACTTTCTGAGGTAATGAGGGAGCTCTTTCTGAGGTATTGTGGAAGCACTTTCTGAGGTATTGTGGGACCACTATCTGAGGTAATGAGGGATCACTTTCTGAGGTATTGAGGAAGCACAATCTGATGAATTGAGGAAGCACAATCTGATGAATTGAGGAAGCACTTTATGTGATATTGAGGGAGCACTTTCTGAGGTATTGAGGGAGCACTATCTGAGGTACAGAGGGAGCACTTTCTGAGGTATTGAGGTAGCACTTTCTGAGGTATTGAGGAAGCACACTCTGAGGTGCTGAGGGTGAACTATCTGAGGTATTGATGGGGCACTTTCTGAGGTATTGTGGGAGCATTATCTGAGGTAATGAGGGAGCAGTTTCTGAGGTATTGAGGAAGCACAATCTGATGAATTGAGGAAGCACAATCTGATGAATTGAGGAAGCACTTTATGTGGTATTGAGGGAGCACTTTCTGAGGTATTGAGGGAGCACTATCTGAGGTACTGAGGGTGCACTTTCTGAGGTATTGAGGAAGCACTTTCTGAGGTATTGAGGGAGCACTTTCTGATGTACTGAGGGAGAACTTTCTGAGGTATTGAGGAAACACTTTCTGAGGTACTGAGGGCCCACTTTCTGATGTACTGAGGGAGCACTTTTTGAGTTATTGAGGAAGCACTCTCTGAGGTACTGAGGGTGAACTATCTGTGGCATTGATGGAGCAAATCTGAGGTATTGAAGAAGCAATTTCTGATGTACTGAGGGAGCACATTCTGAGGTATTGAGGGAGCACTTCCTGAGGTACTGAGGGAGCTTTTTCTGAGGTATTGAGGAAGCACTCTCTGAGTACTGAGGGAGAACGATCTGTCGTATTGATGGACCAAATCTGAGGTATTGAAGAAGCAATTTCTGATGTACTGAGGGAGCACATTCTGAGGTATTGAGGGAGCACTATCTGAGGAACTGAGGGAACAGATCTGACGTATTCAGGAAGCAGTCTCTGAGGTACTGAGGGGGAACCATCTGAGGTACTGAGGGAGCACTTCTTGAGTTTTTGAGGAAGCACTCTCTGAGGTACTGAGGGTGAAATATCTGTGGTATTGATGGAGCAAATCTGAGGTATTGAAGAAGCAATTTCTGATGTACTGAGGGAGCACATTCTGAGGTATTGAGGGAGCACTTTCTGAGGTACAGAGGGAGCACTCTCTGAGGTATTGAGGAAGCACTTTCTGAGGTACTGAGGAAGCACTTTCTGAGGTATTGCGGGAGCACTTTCTGATGTACTGAGGGAGCACTTTCTGAGGTATTGAGGAAGCACTTTCTGAGGTATTGAGCGAGCACTTTCTGAGGTAATGAGGGAGCACTTTCTGAGGTATTGAGGAAGCACTCTCTGAGGCACTGAGGGAGAACAATCTGTGGTATTGATGGAGGAAATCTGAGGTATTGAAGAAGCAATTTCTGATGTACTGAGTGAGCACATTCGGAGGTATTGAGGGAGCACTATCTGAGGAACTGAGGGAACAGATCTGAGGTATTCAGGAAGCAGTCTCTGAGGTACTGAGGGAGAACTATCTGAGGTACTGAGGGAGAACTCTCTGAGGTACTGAGAGAGCATTTTCTGAGGTATTAAGGGAGCACTATCTGAGGTATTGAGGGAGCAAATTCTGAGGTACTCAGGGAGCACTTTCTGAGGTACTGAGTGAGAACTATCTGAGGTACTGAGGGAGAAAATATCTGAGGAACGAAGGGAGCAGTTTCTGAGGTATTGAGGGAGCACTTTCTGATGTACTGAGGAAACACTATCTGATGTTCTGAGCGAGTGCTATCTGAGGTACTGAGCGAGCACTTTCTGAGGTATTGTGGGAGCAGGTTCTGAGGTACTGCGGGAGCACTATCTGAGGTATTGAGGGAGAACTATCTGAGGTACTGATTGAGCACGTTCTGAGGTATTGACGGAGCACTATCTGAGGTACTGAGGGAGAACTATCTGAGGTTTTGATGGAGCAGTTTCTGAGGAATTGAGCGAGCACTATTTGAGGTACTGAGGGAGCACTTTCTGAGGTCTAGAGGTAGCACTTTCTGAGGTATTGAGGGAGCAGTATCTGAGGTACTGAGGTAGCACTTTCTGAGGTATTGAGGAAGCATTTTCTGAAGTATTGAGGGAACACAATCTGTTGTATTGAGGAAGCACTTTATGAGTTATTGAGGGAGCACTTTATGAGGTATTGAGGGAGCACTATCTGAGGTACTGAGGGAGAACTATCTTTGGTATTGATGGAGCACATTCTGAGGTATTGAGGAAGAACTTTCTGAGATACTGAGGGACCATTTTCTGAGGTATTGAGGGAGCACTATCTGAGGTACTGAGGGAACAAGTTCTGAGGTATTGAGGAAGCACTCTCTGAGGTACTGAGGGAGAACTATCTGAGGTACTGAGGGAGCAATTTCTGAGGTCGTAAGGGAGCACTATCTGAGGTATTGAGGGAGCAATATCTGAGGTACTGAGGGAGGACTTTCTGAGGTATTGAGGGAGCACTTTCTGAGGAACTTTTTGAGAACTATCTGAGGTACTGAGGGAGAACTATCTGAGGTACTGAGGGAGCAGTTTCTGATGTATTGAGCGAGCACGTTCTAACGTACTGAGGAAGCACTAGCTGAGGTTCTGAGCGAGTACTATCTGAGGTACTAAGGGAGCACTTTCTGAGGTACTGAGGGAGCAGTTTCTGAGGTTCTGAGGGAGAACTATCTGAGGTATTGAGGGAGAAGTATTTGAGGTATTGTGGGAGCACTATCTGAGGCATTGAGGGAGAATTACCTGAGGTATTGAGGGAGCACTTTCAGAGGTATTGAGGGAGAACTATCTGAGGTATTGAGGGAGCTCTTCCTGAGGTATTGTGGGAGTACTATCTGAGGCATAGAGGGAGAATTATCTGAGGTATTGAGGGAGCACTTTCAGAGGTATTGAAGGAGAACTATCTGAGGTATTGAGAGGAAGCACTTTCTGAGGTATTGAGGGAGAACTATCTGAGGTACTGAGGGAGCACTTTCTGCGGTACTGAGGGAGAACTATCTGAGGTATTGAGGGAGAACTATCTGAGGCATTGTGGGAGCACTATCTGAGGCATTGAGGGAGAACTATCTGAGGCATTGAGGGAGAATTACCTGAGGTATTGAGGGAGCACTTTCAGAGGTATTGAGGGAGAACTATCTGAGGTATTGAGGGAGCACTTCCTGAGGTATTGTGGGAGTACTATCTGAGGCATAGAGGGAGAATTATCTGAGGTATTGAGGGAGCACTTTCAGAGGTATTGAAGGAGAACTATCTGAGGTATTGAGAGGAAGCACTTTCTGAGGTATTGAGGGAGAACTATCTGAGGTACTGAGGGAGCACTTTCTGCGGTACTGAGGGAGAACTATCTGAGGTATTGAGGGAGAACTATCTGAGGCATTGTGGGAGCACTATCTGAGGCATTGAGGGAGAACTATCTGAGGTATTGAGGGAGAATTTTCGGAGGTACTGATGAAGCTCGATCTGAGGACCTGAGCGAGTACTATCTGAGGTATTGATGGAGCAATTTCTGAGGTATTGAGGGAGCACTATCTGAGGTACAGAGGGAGCACTTTCTGAGGTATTGAGGAAGCACACTCTGAGGTACTGAGGGTGAACTATCTGAGGTATTGATGGAGCACTTTCTGAGGTATTGTGGGAGAACTATCTGAGGTAATGAGGGAGCTCTTTCTGAGGTATTGTGGAAGCACTCTCTGATGTACTGAGGGAGCACATTCTGAGGTATTGAGGGAGCACTATGTGAGGAAATGAGGGAACAGATCTGACGTATTCAGGAAGCAGTCTCTGAGGTACTGAGGGAGAACTATCTGAGGTACTGAGGGAGAACTCTCTGAGGTACTGAGAGAGCACTTTCTGAGGTATTAAGGGAGCACTATCTGAGGTATTGAGGGAGCAAATTCTGAGGTACTCAGGGAGCATTTTCTGAGGTACTGAGTGAGAACTATCTGAGGTACTGAGGGAGAAAATATCTGAGGTACTGAGGGAGCAGTTTCTGAGGTATTGAGGGAGCACTTTCTGATGTACTGAGGAATCACTATCTGATGTTCTGAGCGAGAGCTATCTGAGGTAATGAGCGAGCAGTTTCTGAGGTATTGAGGGAGCACGTTCTGAGGTACTGCGGGAGCACTATCTGAGGTATTGAGGGAGAACTATCTGAGGTACTGATTGAGCACGTTCTGAGGTATTGACGGATCACTATCTGAGGTACTGAGGGAGAACTATCTGAGGTTTTGATGGAGCAGTTTCTGAGGAATTGAGCGAGCACTATCTGAGGTACTGAGGGAGAACTTCCTGAGGTACAGAGGTAGCACTTTCTGAGGTATTGAGGGAGCAGTATCTGAGGTACTGAGGGAGCACTATCTGAGGTATTAAGGGAGCACTTTCTGAGGTATAGAGGGAGCACTATCTGAGGTACTGAGAGAGCACTTTCTGAGGTATTGAGGAAGGACTTTCTGAGGTATTGAGGGAGCACTTTCTGAGGTACTGAGGGAGCACTGTCTAGGTATTGAGGAAGCACTTTCTGAGGTATTGAAGAAGTACTTTCTGACGTATTGAGGAAGCACTTTCTGAGGTATTGAGGGAGCACTTTCTGATGTACTGAGGGAGCACTTTCTGAGGTATTGAGGAAGCACGTTCTGAGGTACTGAGAGCGCACTTTCTGAGGTACTGAGGGAGCACTTTCTGAGGTATTGAGGAAGCACTCTCTGAGGTACAGTGGTAGAATTATCTGTGGTATTGATGGAGCAAATCTGTGGTATTGAAGAAGCAATTTCTGAGGTACTGAGGGAGCACTTTCTGAGGTATTGAGTGAGCACTTTCTGAGGTATTGAGGGAGCACTATCTGAGGTACTGAGGGAGCACTTTCAGAGGTATTGAGGAAGCACTTTCTGAGGTATTGAGGGAGCACTATCTGAGGTATTGAGGGAGCACTATCTGTGGTACTGAGGGAGCACTTTTTGAGGTATTAAGGAAGGACTTTCTGATGTATTGAGCGAGCACTTTCTGAGGTACTGAGGGAGCACTTTCTCGGTATAGAGGAAGCACTTTCTGAGGTATTGAGGGAGCACTTTCTGATGTACTGAGGGAGGTCTTTCTGAGGTATTGAGGAAGCACTTTCTGAGGTACTGAGGGCCCACTTTCTGATGTGCTGAGGGAGCACTTTTTGAGGTATTGAGGAAGCACTCTCTGAAGTACTGAGCTAGAACTATCTGTGGTATTGACGGAGCAAATCTGAGGTATTGAAGAAGCAATTTCTGATGTACTGAGGGAGCACATTCTGAGGTATTGAGGGAGCACTTTCTGAGGTACAGAGGGAGCACTCTCTGAGGTATTGAGGAAGCACTTTCTGAGGTATTGAGGAAGCACTTTCTGAGGTATTGAGGGAGCACTTTCTGATGTACTGAGGGAGCACTTTCTGAGGTATTGAGGAAGCACTTTCTGAGGTATGGAGCGAGCACTTTCTGAGGTACTGAGGGAGCACTTTCTGACGTATGGATGAAGCACTCTCTGAGTACTGAGGGAGAACGATCTGTGGTATTGATGGAGCAAATCTGAGGTATTGAAGAAGCAATTTCTGATGTACTGAGGGAGCACATTCTGAGGTATTGAGGGAGCACTATCTGAGGAACTGAGGGAACAGATCTGAGGTATTCAGGAAGCAGTCTCTGAGGTACTGAGGGAGAATTATCTGAGGTACTGAGGGAGCACTTTCTGAGGTATTAAGGGAGCACTACCTGAGGTATTGAGGGAGCAAATTCTGAGGTACTCAGGGAACACTTTCTGAGGTACTGAGTGAGAACTATCTGAGGTACTGAGGGAGAAAATGTCTGAGGTACTGAGGGAGCAGTTTCTGAGGTATTGAAGGAGCACTTTCTGATGTTCTGAGGAATCACTATCTGATGTTCTGAGCGAGTGCTATCTGAGGTACTGAGCGAGCACTTTCTGAGGTATTGTGGGAGTACTATCTGAGGCATAGAGGGAGAATTATCTGAGGTATTGAGGGAGCACTTTCAGAGGTATTGAAGGAGAACTATCTGAGGTATTGAGGTAGAACTTTCTGACGTATTGAGGAAACACTTTCTGAGGTACTGAGGGAGAACTATCTGAGGTACTGAGGGAGCACTTTCTGCGGTACTGAGGGTGAACTATCTGAGGTATTGAGGGAGAACTATCTGAGGTATTGTGGGAGCACTATCTGAGGCATTGAGGGAGAATTATCTGAGGTATTGAGGGAAAACTTTCGGAGGTACTGAGGAAGCTCGATCTGAGGACCTGAGCGAGTACTATCTGAGGTATTGATGGAGCAATTTCTGAGGTATTGAGGGAGCACTATCTGAGGTACAGAGGGAGCACTTTCTGAGGTATTGAGGGAGCACTTTCTGATGTACTGAGGGAGCACTTTCTGAGGTATTGAGGAAGCACTTTCTGAGGTATGGAGCGAGCACTTTCTGAGGTACTGAGGGAGCACTTTCTGACGTATGGATGAAGCACTCTCTGAGTACTGAGGGAGAACGATCTGTGGTATTGAGGGAGCACTTTCTGATGTACTGAGGAATCACTATCTGATGTTCTGAGCGAGTGCTATCTGAGGTAATGAGCGTGCACTTTCTGAGGTATTGAGGGAGCACGTTTTGGGGTACTGCGGGAGCACTATCTGAGGTATTGAGGGAGAACTATCTGAGGTACTGATTGAGCACGTTCTGCGGTATTGACGGAGCACTATCTGAGGTACTGAGGGAGAATGATCTGAGGTTTTGATGGAGCAGTTTCTGAGGTATTGAGGGAGCACTTTCTGAGGTACTGAGGGAGCACTGTCTAGGTATTGAGGAAGCACTTTCTGACGTATTGAAGAAGCACTTTCTGAGGAATTGAGGGAGCACTTTCTGAGGTATTGAGGAAGCACGTTCTGAGGTACTGAGTGCGCACTTTCAGAGGTACTGAGGGAGCACTTTCTGAGGTATAGAGGAAGCACTCTCTGAGGTACTGAGGTAGAACTATCTGTGGTATTGATGGAGCAAATCTGAGGTATTGAAGAAGCAATTTCTGAGGTACTGAGGGAGCACTTTCTGAGGTATTGAGGGAGCACTTTCTGAGGTATTGAGGGAGCACTATCTGAGGTACTGAGGGAGCACTTTCTGAGGTATTGAGGAAGCACTTTTTGAGGTATTGAGGGAGCACTATCTGAGGTATTGAGGGAGCACTATCTGTGGTACTGAGGGAGCACTTTTTGAGGTATTAAGGAAGGAGTTTCTGATGTATTGAGGGAGCACTTTCTGAAGTAATGAGGGAGCACTTTCAGGGATAGAGGAAGCACTTTCTGAGTTATTGAGGAAGCACTTTCTGAGGTATTGAGGAAGCACATTCTGAGGTATTGAGGGAGCACTTTCTGATGTACTGAGGGAGAACTTTTTGAGGTATTGAGGAAGCACTTTCTGAGGTACTGATGGCCCACTTTCTGATGTACTGAGGGAGCACTTTTTGAGGTATTGAGGAAGCACTCTCTGAGGTACAGAGGGAGCACTCTCTGAGTACTGAGGGAGAACGATCTGTGGTATTGATGGAGCACTTTCTGAGGTATTGAAGAAGCAATTTCTGATGTACTGAGGGAGCACATTCTGAGGTATTGAGGGAGCACTTTCTGAGGTACAGAGGGAGCACTCTCTGAGTACTGAGGGAGAACGATCTGTGGTATTGATGGAGCACTTTCTGAGGTATTGAGGTAGCAGTTTTTGAGGTACTGATGGTGCACTTTCTGAGGTATTGAGGGAGCACTATCTGAGGAACTGAGGGAACAGATCTGAGGTATTCAGGAAGCAGTCTCTGAGGTACTGAGGGAGAATTTTCTGAGGTACTGAGGGAGGACTCTCTGAGGTACTGAGAGAGCACTTTCTGAGGTATTAAGGGAGCACTATCTGAGGTACTGAGTGAGAACTATCTGAGGTACTGGTTGAGAAAATATCTGAGGTACTGAGGGAGCAGTTTCTGAGGTATTGAGGGAGCACTTTCTGATGTACTGAGGAAGCACTATCTGATGTTCTGAGCGAGTGCTATCTGAGGTACTGAGCGAGCACTTTCTGAGGTATTGAGGGAGCACTTTCTGAGCTAATGCGGGAGCACTATCTGAGGTATTGAGGGAGAACTATCTGAGGTACTGATTGAGCAAGTTCTGAGGTATTGAGGGAGCACTATCTGAGGTAATCAGGGAGCACTTCCTGAGGTGCAGAGGAAGCACTTTCTGACGTATTGAGGGAGCACTATCTGAGGTACTGAGGTAGAACTATCTGTGGTATTGATGGAGCAAATCTGAGGTATTGAAGAAGCAATTTCTGAGGTACTGAGGGAGCACATTCTGAGGTATTGAGGGAGCACTTTCTGAGGTATTGAGGGAGCACTATCTGAGGTACTGAGGGACCACTTTCTGAGGTATTGAGGAAGCACTTTCTGAGGTATTGAGGGAGCACTATCTGAGGTATTGAGGGAGCACTATCTGTGGTACTGAGGGAGCACTTTTTGAGGTATTAAGGAAGGACTTTCTGATGTATTGAGGGAGCACTTTCTGAAGTAATGGGGGAGCACTTTCTAGGTATAGAGGAAGCACTTTCTGAGTTATTGAGGAAGCACTTTCTGAGGTATTGAGGAAGCACTTTCTGAGGTCTTGAGGGAGCACTTTCTGAGGTACTGAGGGAGCACTTTCTAGGTATTGAGGAAACACTTTCTGAGGTATTGAAGAAGCACTTTCTGAGGAATTGAGGGAGCACTTTCTGAGGTATTGAGGGAGCACTTTCTGATGTACTGAGGGAGCACTTTCTAAGGTATTGAGGAAGCACGTTCTGAGGTACTGAGTGCGCACTTTCTGAGGTACTGAGGGAGCACTTTCTGAGGTATAGAGGAAGCACTCTCTGAGGTACTGAGGTAGAACTATCTGTGGTATTGATGGAGCAAATCTGAGGTATTGAAGAAGCAATTTCTGAGGTACTGAGGGAGCACTTTCTGAGGTATTGAGGGAGCACTTTCTGAGGTATTGAGGGAGCACTATCTGAGGTACTGAGGGAGCACTTTCTGAGGTATTGAGGAAGCACTTTTTGAGGTATTGAGGGAGCACTATCTGAGGTATTGAGGGAGCACTATCTGTGGTACTGAGGGAGCACTTTTTGAGGTATTAAGGAAGGACTTTCTGATGTATTGAGGGAGCACTTTCTGAAGTAATGAGGGAGCACTTTCTAGGTATAGAGGAAGCACTTTCTGAGTTATTGAGGAAGCACTTTCTGAGGTATTGAGGAAGCACATTCTGAGGTATTGAGGGAGCACTTTCTGATGTACTGAGGGAGAACTTTTTGAGGTATTGAGGAAGCACTTTCTGAGGTACTGAGGGCCCACTTTCTGATGTACTGAGGGAGCACTTTTTGAGGTATTGAGGAAGCACTCTCTGAGGTACTGAGCTAGAACTATCTGTGGTATTGATGGAGCAAATCTGAGGTATTGAAGAAGCAATTTCTGATGTACTGAGGGAGCACATTCTGAGGTATTGAGGGAGCACTTTCTGAGGTACAGAGGGAGCACTCTCTGAGGTATTGAGGAAGCAATTTCTGAGGTATTGAGGAAGCACTTTCTGAGGTATTGAGGGAGCACTTTCTGATGTACTGAGGGAGCACTTTCTGAGGTATTGAGGAAGCACTTTCTGAGGTATTGAGCGAGCACTTTCTGAGGTACTGAGGGAGCACTTTCTGAGGTATTGAGGAAGCACTCTCTGAGTACTGAGGGAGAACGATCTGTGGTATTGATGGAGCACTTTCTGAGGTATTGGGGTAGCAGTGTTTGAGGTACTGATGGTGCACTTTCTGAGGAATTGAGGGAGCACTATCTGAGGAACTGAGGGAACAGATCTGAGGTATTCAGGAAGCAGTCTCTGAGGTACTGAGGGAGAATTTTCTGAGGTACTGAGGGAGGACTCTCTGAGGTACTGAGAGAGCACTTTCTGAGGTATTAAGGGAGCACTATCTGAGGTACTGAGTGAGAACTATCTGAGGTACTGGTTGAGAAAATATCTGAGGTACTGAGGGAGCAGTTTCTGAGGTATTGAGGGAGCACTTTCTGATGTACTGAGGAAGCACTATCTGATGTTCTGAGCGAGTGCTATCTGAGGTACTGAGCGAGCACTTTCTGAGGTATTGAGGGAGCACGTTCTGAGGTACTGCGGGAGCACTATCTGAGGTATTGAGGGAGAACTATCTGAGGTACTGATTGAGCAAGTTCTGAGGTATTGAGGGAGCACTATCTGAGGTAATGAGGGAGCACTTCCTGAGGTGCAGAGGAAGCACTTTCTGAGGTATTGAGGGAGCACTATCTGAGGTACTGAGGGAGCACTATCTGAGGTGTTAAGCGAGCACTTTCTGAGGGAAAGAGGGAGCACTATCTGAGGTACTGAGGGAGCACTTTCTGAGATATTGAGGAAGGACTTTCTGAGGTATTGAGGGAGCACTTTCTCAGTTACTGAGAGAGCACTTTCTAGGTATTGAGGAAGCACTTTCTGAGGTATTGAAGAAGCACTTTCTGAGGTATTGAGGAAGCACATTCTGAGGTATTGAGGGAGCACTTTCTGATGTACTGAGGGAGCACTTTCTGAGGTATTGAGGAAGCACATTCTGAGGTACTCAGGGCGCAATTTCTGAGGTACTGAGGGAGCACTTTCTGAGGTATTGAGGAAGCACTCTCTGAGGTACTGAGGTAGAACTATCTGTGGTATTGATGGAGCAAATCTGAGGTATTGAAGAAGCATTTTCTGAGGTACTGAGGGAGGACTTTCTGAGGTATTGAGGGAGCACTTTCTCAGGTACAGAGGGAGCACTCTCTGAGGTATTGAGGAAGCACTTTCTGAGGTATTGAGGAAGCACTCTCTGAATACTGAGGGAGAACGATCTGTGGTATTGAGGGAGCACTTTCTGAGGTATTGAGGGAGCACTCTCTGTGGTATTGAGGAAGCACTTTCTGAGGTATTGAGGGACCACTTTCTGAGTTACTGAGGGAGCACTTTCTGAGGTACTGAGGAAGCAATTTCTGATGTATTGAGGGAGCACTTTCTGAGGTACTGAGGGGCACTTTCTGAGGTATTGCGGAAGCACTCTCTGAGTACTGAATGAGAACGATCTGTGGTATTGATGGAGCACTTTCTGAGGTATTGAGGAAGCACTTTTTGAGGTACTGAGGGGGCACTATCTGAGGAACTGAGGGAACAAGAGCTGAGGTATTCAGAAAGCAGTCTCTGAGGTACTGAGGGAGAACTATCTGAGGTACTGAGGGAGAACTCTCTGAGGTACTGAGAGAGCAATTTCTGAGGTACTAAGGGAGCTCTATCTGAGGCATTGAGGGAGCAAATTCTGAGGTACTGAGGGAGCACTTTCTGAGGTACTGAGTGAGAACTATCTGAGGTACTGAGGGAGAAAATATCTGAGGTACTGAGGGAGCAGTTTCTGAGGTATTGAGGGAGCACTTTCTGACGTACTGAGGAAGCACTATCTGAGGTTCTGAGCGAGACTATCTGAGGTACTGAGCGAGCACTTTCTGAGGTATTGAGGGAGCACTTTCTGAGGTACTGCGGGAGCACTATCTGAGGTACTGATTGAGCAAGTTCTGAGGTATTGCGGGAGCACTATCTGAGGTACTGAGGGAGAACTATCTGAGGTATTGATGGAGCACTTTCTGAGGTATTGTGGGAGCACTATCTGAGGTACTGAGGGAGCACTTTCTGAGATATAAGGGAGCACTTTCTGAGGTATTGAGGGAGCACTATCTGAGGTACTGAGGGAGCACTTTCTGAGGTATTGAGGAAGGACTTTCTGAGGTATTGAGGGAGCACTTTCTGAGGTACTGAGGGAGCACTTTCTGAGGTATTGAGGAAGCACTTTCTGAGGTATTGAAGAAGCACTTTCTGAGGTATTGAGGAAGCCCTTGCTGAGGTATTGAGGGAGCACTTTCTGATGTACTGAGGGAGCACTTTCTGAGGTATTGAGGAAGCACGTTCTGAGGTACTGAGGGCGCACTTTCTGAGGTACTGAGGGAGCACTTTCTGAGGTATTGAGGAAGCACTCTCTGAGGTACTGAGGTAGAACTATCTGTGGTATTGATGGAACAAATCTGAGGTATTGAAGAAGCAATTTCTGAGGTACTGAGAGAGCACATTCTGAGGTATTGAGGGAGCACTTTCTGAGGTACTGAGGGGCGACTCTCTGAGATATTGAGGAAGCACTTTCTGAGGTATTGTGGGAGCACTTTCTGAGGTACTGAGGGAGCACTTTCTGAGGTATTGAGGAAGCACTCTCTGAGTACTGAGGGTGAACGATCTGTGGTATTGTTGGAGCACTTTCTGAGGTATTGTGGGAGAACTTTCTGAGGTATTGAGGAAGCACTTTGTGAGGTACTGAGGGAGCGCTTTCTGAGGTATTGAGGGATCACTATCTGAGGTACTGAGGGAACAAGTTCTGAGGTATTGAGGAAGCACTCTCTGAGGTACTGAGGGAGAACTATCTGAGGTACTGATGGTGAACTATCTGAGGTATGGAGGGAGCACTTTCTGAGGTACGGATGGTGAACTATCTGAGGTTTTGAGGAGCACTATCTGAGGTATTGAAGGAGAACTATCTTAGGTGTTGAGGGAGCACTCTCTGAGGTATTGATGGAGCACTTTGTGAGGTACTGAGGGAGCACTTTCTGAGGAATTGAGGGAGCACTATCTGAGGTACTGAGGGAGCAAGTTCCGCGGTATTGAGGAAGCACACTCTGAGGTACTGAGGGAGAACTATCTGAGGCATTGGGAAGCACTGTCTGACGTATTGAGGAAGCACTTTTTGAGGTACTGAGGGAGCACTTTCTGAGGTATTGAGGGAGCACTATCTGAGGTATTGAGGGAGCACTCTCTGAGGTACTGAGGGAGCAAGTTCTGAGGTATTGAGGAAGCACACTCTGAGGTACTGAGGGAGAACTATCTGAGGTATTGTTGGAGCACTTTCTGAGGTATTGAGGAAGCACTTGGTGAGGTACTGAGGGAGCGCTTTCTGAGGTATTGAGGGAGCACTATCTGAGGTACTGAGGGAACAAGTTCTGAGGTATTGTGGAAGCAATCTCTGATGTACTGTGGGGGAACTATCTGAGGTACTGAGGGAGAACTATCTGAGGTACTGAGGGAGAACTTTCTGAGGTATTAAGGGAGCACTATCTGAGGCAATGAGGGAGCAATATCTGAGGTACTGAGGGAGCACTTTCTGTGGTATTTAGGGAGCACTTTCTGAGGTACTGAGGAAGCACCAGCTGAGGTTCTGAGTGAGTACTTTCTGAGGTACTGAGGGAGAACTATCTGAGGTACTGAGGGAGCAGTTTATGAGGTATTGAGGGAGCACTTTCTGATGTACTGAGGAAACACTAGCTGAGGTTCTGAGTGAGTACTATCTGAGGTACTGAGGGATCACTTTCTGAGGTATTGAGGGAGCACTTTCTGAGGTACTGCGGGTGCACTATCTGAGGTATTGAGTAAGCACTTTCTGAGGTATTGAGGGAGCACTTTCTGAGGTACTGAGGGAGTGCTTTCTGAGGTATTGAGGAAGCACTTTCTGAGGTATTGTGGAAGCATTTTCTGAGGTATTGAGGGAGCACTATCTGAGGTATTGAGGAAGCACTTTCTGAGGAATTGAGGAAGCACTTTCTGAGGTACTGAGGGAGCACTTTCTGAGGTATTGAGGGAGCACTTTCAGATGTATTGAGGGAGAACCATCTTTGGTATTGAGGGAGCACTATCTGAGGTACTGAGGGAGAACTATCTGTGGAATTGAGCGAGCACTTTCAGAGGTTTTGAGGGAGACCTATCTGTGGTATTTAAGGAGAACTATCTTAGTTAATGAGGTAGCACTCTCTGAGGTATTGATGGATCACTTTCTGAGGTATTGAGGTAGCACTTTCTGAGGTACTGAGTGAGAACTATCTGAGGTACTGAGGGAGAACTCTCTGAGGTGCAGAGGGAGCAGTTTCTGAGGTATTGAGGGAGCACTTTCTGAGGTACTGAGGGAGAACTATCTGAGGTATTGAGGAGAACTATCTGAGGCATTGTGGGAGCACTTTCAGAGGTATTGAGGGAGAACTATCTGAGGTATTGAGGGAGAACTATCTGAGGTACTGAGGGACCAGTTTCTGAGGTATTGAGGGAGCTCGTTCTGACGTACTGAGGAAGCACTAGTTGAGGTTCTGAGTGAGTACTATCTGAGGTACTGAGGGAGCACTTTCTGAGTTATTGAACGAGCACTTTCTGAGATACTGCGGGAGCACTATCTGAGGTATTGAGGGAGAACTATCTGAGGCTTTGAGGGAGAACTATCTGAGGTATTGAGGGATCACTTTCAGATGTATTGAGGGAGAAAGATCTGAGGTATTGAGGAGCACTATCTGAGGTATTGAGGGAGAACTACCTGAGGTATTGAGTGTCCAATTTAGGAGGTTTTGAGGGAAAACTATCTGAGGTATTGAAGGAGAACTATCTTCGGTATTGAGGGAGCTCTCTCTGAGGTATTGGCGGAGCACTTTCTGAGGTATTGAGGTAGCACTTTCTGAGGTACTGAGGGGACACTTTCTGAGGTATTGAGGGAGCACTATCTGACGTACTGAGGAAGCACTATCAGAGGTACTGATGGAGAACTATCTGAGGTATAGATTGAGCACTTTCTGAGGTATTGAGGGAGCACTTTCTGAGGTCCTGATGGATCACTCTATGAGGTATTGAGGGAGCACATTCGAGGTATAGAGGGTGAACTACCTGAGGTATTGAGGGAGCACCTTCTGAGGTACTGAGAATGCAGTATCTGAGGTACTGAGGGAGCACTTTCTGAGGTAGTGAGGGAGAACTATCTGAGGTACTGAGGGAGCAGTTTCTGAAGTATTAAGGGAGCACCTTCTGAGGTATTGAGGGAACACAATCTGATGTATTGAGGAAGCACTTTATGAGGTATTGAGGGAGCACTTTCTGCGGTATTGAGGGAGGGCTATCTGAGGTACTGAGGCAGAACTATCTGTGGTATTGATGGAGCACTTTCTGAGGTATTGAGGAAGCACTTTCTGAGGTACTGAGGGAGCACTTTCTGAGGTATTGAGGGAGAACTATCTGAGGTACTGAGGGAACAAGTTCTGAGGTATTGAGGAAGCACTCTCTGAGGTACTGATGGAGAACTATCTCAGGTACTGAGGGAGATCTATCTGAGGTACTGAGGGAGAACTTTCTGAGGTATTAAGGGAGCACTATCTGAGGCATTGAGGGAGCAATATCTGAGGTACTGAGGGAGCACTTTCTGAGGTATTTTGGGAGCACTTTCTGAGGTACTGAGTGAGAACTATCTGAGGTACTGAGGGAGAACTCTCTGAGGTGCTGAGGGAGCTGTTTCTTAGGTATTGAGGGAGCACTTTCTGACGGACTGAGGAAGCACGACCTGAGGTTCTGAGTGAGTACTATCTGAGGTACTGAGGGAGCACTTTCTGAGATATTGAGGGAGCACTTTCTGAGGTACTGAGGGAGAACTATCTGAGGTATTGAGGGAGAACTATCTGAGGTATTGAAGGAGAACTATCTTAGGTATTGAGGGAGCACTCTCTGAGGTACTGAGGGAGCAAGTTCTGAGGTATTGAGGAAGCACACTCTGAGGTACTGAGGGAGAACTATCTGAGGTATTGTTGGAGCACTTTCTGAGGTATTGAGGGTGCACTATCTGAGGTACTGAGTGAGCAATTTCTGAGGTATTGAGGAAGCACTTTCTGCGGTATTGAGGGAGGGCTATCTGAGGTACTGAGGCAGAACTATCTGTGGTATTGATGGAGCACTTTCTGAGGTATTGAGGGAGCACTGTCAGAGGTATTGAGGGATCACTTTCTCAGGTATTGAGGGATCACTATCTGAGGTACTGAGGGAACAAGTTCTGAGGTATTGAGGAAGCACTCTCTGAGGTACTGATGGAGAACTATCTCAGGTACTGAGGGAGATCTATCTGAGGTACTGAGGGAGCACTTTCTGAGGTATTAAGGGAGCACTATCTGAGGCATTGAGGGAGCAATAACTGAGGTACTAAGGGAGCACTTTCTGAGGTATTTAGGGAGCACTTTCTGAGGTACTGAGTGAGAACTGTCTGAGGTACTGAGGGAGAACTCTCTGTGGTGCTGAGGGAGCAGTTTCTGAGGTATTGAGGGAGCACTTTCTGACGTACTGAGGAAGCACTAGTTGAGTTTCTGGGTAAGTACTATCTGAGGTACTGAGGGAGAAACCTTCTGAGGTACTGAGGGAGAACTATCTGAGGTATTGAGGGAGACCTATCTGAGGTATTGTGGGAGCACTATCTGAGGCATTGAGGGAGAACTATCTGAGGTATTGAGGGAGCACTGTCAGAGGTATTGAGGGAGAACTATCTGAGGTATTGAGGGAGCACTATCTGAGGTATTGATGCAGCACTTTCCGAGGTATTGAGGGAGCACTTTCTGTGGTGCTGAGGAAGCACTATCTGAGATAATGAGGGAGCACTTTCTGAGGTACTGAGGGAGAACTATCTGAGGTACTGAGGGACAAATGTCTAAAGTATTGAGGGAGCACATTCTGAGGTATTGAGGGACCACTATCTGAGGTAATGAGGAAGCACGTTCTGAGGTATTGAGGGAGCACTTTCTGAGGTATTGAGGGAGCACTTTCTAAGGTATTGAGGAAGCACTTTCTGAGGTACTGAGGGAGAACTATCCGAGGTACTGAGGGACAAATGTCTAAAGTATTGAGGGAGCACTTTCTGAGGTATTGAGGGACCACTATCTGAGGTATTGAGGAATCACCTTCTGAGGTATTGAGGGAGCACTTTCTGAGGTATTGAGGGAGCACTGTCTGAGGTATTGGGGAAGCACTTTCTGAGGTATTGAGGAAGCACTTTCTGAGGTATTGAGGGAGCACTGTCTGAGGTATTGAGGAACCACTTTCTGAGGTATTGAGGAAGCACTTTCTGAGGTATTGAGGGAGCATTGTCTGAGGTATTGGGGATGCACTTTCTGAGGTATTGAGGGAGCACTGTCGGAGGTATTGAGGAACCACTTTCTGAGGTATTGAGGAAGCACTTTCTGAGGTATTGAGGGAGCACTGTCTGAGGTATTGGGGAAGCACTTTCTGAGGTATTGAGGAAGCACTTTCTGAGGTATTGAGGGACCACTATCTGAGGTATTGAGGAAGCACTTTCTGAGGTATTGAGGGAGCACTTTCTGAGGTATTGAGGGACCACTATCTGAGGTATTGAGGAAGCACTTTCTGAGGTATTGAGGAAGCACGTTCTGAGGTATTGGGGAAGCACTTTCTGAGGTATTGAGGAAGCACTTTCTGAGGTATTGAGGGAGCACTGTCTGAGGTATTGAGGAAGCACTTTCTGAGGTATTGAGGAAGCACTTTCTGAGGTATTGAGGGAGCACTGTCTGAGGTATTGGGGAAGCACTTTCTGAGGTATTGAGGAAGCACTTTCTGAGGTACTGAGGAAGCACTTTCTGAGGTATTGGGGGCGCACTATCTGAGGTACTGAGGGAGCAAGTTCTGAGGTATTGAGGGAGAACTATCTGAGGTATTGAGGGATCACTTTCAGATGTACTGAGGGAGAAATATCTGAGGTATTGAGGAGCACTATCTGAGGTATTGAGGGAGAACTACCTGAGGTATTGAGCGACCAATTTCAGAGGTTTTGAGGGAAAACTATCTGAGGTATTGAAGGAGAACTATCTTAGGTATTGAGGGAGCTCTCTCTGAGGTATTGACGGAGCACTTTCTGAGGTATTGAGGTAGCACTTTCTGAGGTACTGAGGGGACACTTTCTGAGGTATTGAGGGAGCACTATCTGACGTACTGAGGAAGCACTATCAGAGGTACTGATGGAGAACTATCTGAGGTATAGATTGATCACTTTCTGAGGTATTGAGGGAGCACTTTCTGAGGTCCTGATGGATCACTCGATGAGGTATTGAGGGAGCACATTCGAGGTATAGAGGGTGAACTACCTGAGGTATTGAGGGAGCACCTTCTGAGGTACTGAGAATGCACTATCTGAGGTACTGAGGGAGCACTTTCTGAGGTAGTGAGGGAGAACTATCTGAGGTACTGAGGGAGCAGTTTCTGAAGTATTAAGAGAGCACCTTCTGAGGTATTGAGGGAACACAATCTGATGTATTGAGGAAGGACTTTATGAGGTATTGAGGGAGCACTTTCTGCGTTATTGAGGGAGCGCTATCTGAGGTACTGAGGCAGAACTATCTGTGGTATTGATGGAGCACTTTCTGAGGTATTGAGGAAGCACTTTCTGAGGTACTGAGGGAGCACTTTCTGAGGTATTGATGGAGAACTATCTGAGGTACTGAGGGAACAAGTTCTGAGGTATTGAGGAAGCACTCTCTGAGGTACTGATGGAGAACTATCTCAGGTACTGAGGGAGATCTATCTGAGGTACTGAGGGAGCACTTTCTGAGGTATTAAGGGAGCACTATCTGAGGCATTGAGGGAGCATTATCTGAGATACTGAGGGAGCACTTTCTGAGGTATTTTGGGAGCACTTTCTGAGGTACTGAGTGAGAACTATCTGAGGTACTGAGGGAGAACTCTCTGAGGTGCTGAGGGAGCTGTTTCTTAGGTATTGAGGGAGCACTTTCTGACGGACTGAGGAAGCACGACCTGAGGTTCTGAGTGAGTACTATCTGAGGTACTGAGGGAGCACTTTCTGAGGTATTGAGGGAGCACTTTCTGAGGTACTGAGGGAGAACTATCTGAGGTATTGAGGGAGAACTATCTGAGGTATTGAAGGAGAACTATCTTAGGTATTGAGGGAGCACTATCTGAGGTACTGAGGGAGCAAGCTCTGAGGTATTGAGGAAGCACACTCTGAGGTACTGAGGGAGAACTATCTGAGGTATTGTTGGAGCACTTTCTGAGGTATTGAGGGTGCACTATCTGAGGTACTGAGTGAGCAATTTCTGAGGTATTGAGGAAGCACTTTCTGAGGTATCGAGGGAACACAATCTGATGTATTGAGGAAGCACCTTATGAGGTATTGAGGGATCACTTTCTGAGGTATTGAGGGAGCACTTGCTGAGGTATTGAGGAAGCACTTTGTGAGGTACTGAGGGAGCGCTTTCTGAGGTATTGAGGGAGCACTATCTGAGGTACTGAGGGAACAAGTTCTGAGGTATTGAGGAAGCAATCTCTGATGTACTGAGGGAGAACTATCTGAGGTACTGAGGGAGAACTATCTGAGGTACTGAGGGAGAACTTTCTGAGGTATTGAGGAAGCACTTTCTGATGTTCTGAGGGAGAACTATCTGAGGTACTGAGGGAGCACTTTCTGAGGTACTGAGGGAGAACTATCTGAGGTATTGAGGGAGAACTATCTGAGGTATTGTGGGAGCACTATCTGAGGCATTGAGGGAGAACTATCTGAGGTATTGAGGTAGCACTGTCAGAGGTATTGAGGGATCACTTTCTCAGGTATTGAGGGATCACTATCTGAGGTACTGAGGGAACAAGTTCTGAGGTATTGAGGAAGCACTCTCTGAGGTACTGATGGAGAACTATCTCAGGTACTGAGGGAGATCTATCTGAGGTACTGAGGGAGCACTTTCTGAGGTATTAAGGGAGCACTATCTGAGGCATTGAGGGAGCAATAACTGAGGTACTAAGGGAGCACTTTCTGAAGTATTTAGGGAGCACTTTCTGAGGTACTGAGTGAGAACTATCTGAGGTACTGAGGGAGAACTCTCTGTGGTGCTGAGGGAGCAGTTTCTGAGGTATTGAGGGAGCACTTTCTGACGTACTGAGGAAGCACTAGTTGAGTTTCTGGGTAAGTACTATCTGAGGTACTGAGGGAGAAACTTTCTGAGGTACTGAGGGAGAACTATCTGAGGTATTGAGGGAGAACTATCAGAGGTATTGTGGGAGCACTATCTGAGGCATTGTGGGAGAACTATCTGAGGTATTGAGGGAGCACTGTCAGAGGTATTGAGGGAGAACTATCTGAGGTATTGAGGGAGCACTATCTGAGGTACGGACGAAGAACTATCTGAGGTTTTGACGAGCACTATCTTAGGTATTGAGGGAGCACTCTCTGAGGTATTGATGCAGCACTTTCCGAGGTATTGAGGGAGCACTTTCTGTGGTGCTGAGGAAGCACTATCTGAGGTAATGAGGGAGCACTTTCTGAGGTACTGAGGCAGAACTATCTGAGGTACTGATAGACAAATGTCTAAAGTATTGAGGGAGCACATTCTGAGGTATTTAGGGACCACTATCTGAGGTATTGAGGAAGCACGTTCTGAGGTATTGAAGGAGCACTTTCTGAGGTACTGAGGGTGCACTTTCTGAGGTATTGAGGAAGCACTTTCTGAGGTACTGAGGGAGAACTATCTGAGGTACTGAGGGACAAATGTCTAAAGTATTGAGGGAGCACTTTCTGAGGTATTGAGGGACCACTATCTGAGGTATTGAGGAAGCACCTTCTGAGGTATTGAGGGAGCACTTTCTGAGGGACTGAGGGAGCACGTCCTGAGGTATTGAGGGAGCACTTTCTGAGGTATTGAGGGAGCACTGTCTGAGGTATTGGGGAAGCACTTTCTGAGGTATTGAGGAAGCACTTTCTGAGGTATTGAGGGAGCACGTTCTGAGGTATTGAGGAACCACTTTCTGAGGTATTGAGGAAGCACTTTCTGAGGTATTGAGGGAGCACTGTCTGAGGTATTGGGGAAGCACTTTCTGAGGTATTGAGGAAGCACTTTCTGAGGTATTGAGGGACGACTATCTGAGGTATTGAGGAAGCACTTTCTGAGGTATTGAGGAAGCACTTTCTGAGGTATTGAGGAAGCACTTTCTGAGGTATTGAGGGAGCACTGTCTGAGGTATTGAGGAAGCACTTTCTGAGGTATTGAGGAAGCACTTTCTGAGGTATTGAGGAAGCACTTTCTGAGGTATTGTGGGAGCACTGTCTGAGGTATTGGGGAAGCACTTTCTGAGGTATTGAGGAAGCACTTTCTGAGGTACTGAGGGAGCACTTTCTGAGGTCTTGGGGGAGCACTATCTGAGGTACTGAGGGAGCAAGTTCTGAGGTATTGAGGAAGCACTCTCTGAGGTACTGAGGGAGAACTATCTGAGGTACTGATGGTGAACTATCTGAGGTATGGAGGGAGCACTATCTGAGGTACGGAGGGAGAACTATCTGAGGTTTTGAGGAGCACTATCTGAGGTATTGAGGGAGAACTATCTGAGGTATTTAGGGAGCACTTTCTGAGGTACTGATGGAACTCTCTCTGAGGTATTGAGGGAGCACTATCTGACGTACTGAGGAAGCACGATCAGAGGTACTAAGGGAAAACTATCTGAGGTATTCAGGGAGCACGTTCTGAGGTGATGAGGAAGCACTATCTGAGGTACTGAGGGAGCACTTTCTGCGGGACTGAGGGAGAACTATCTGAGGTAATGATGGACTACTTTTTGAAGTATTGATGGAGCACTTTCTGAGGTATTGAGGGACCACTATCTGAGGTATTGAGGAAGCACTTTGTTAGGTACTGAGGGAGCACTTTCTGAGGAATTGTGGGCCATTATCTGAGGTACTGAGGCAGAACTATCTGTGGTATTGATGGAGCACTTTCTGAGGTATTGAGGAAGCACTTTCTGAGGTACTGAGGGAGCACATTCTGAGGTATTGGGAAGCACGTTCTGAGGTATTGAGGAAGCACTTTCTGAGGTACTGAGGGAGCACTTTCTGAGGTATTGAGGGAGAACTATCTGAGGTACTGAGGGAGCAAGCTCTGAGGTATTGAGGAAGCACACTCTGAGGTACTGAGGGAGAACTATCTGAGGTATTGAGGGAGCACTTTCTGAGGTATTGAGGGAGCACTATCTGAGGTACTGAGGGAGCACTATCTGTGGTATTGATGGAGCACTTGCTGAGGTATTGAGGAAGCACTTTGTGAGGTACTGAGGGAGCACATTCTGAGGTATTGGGAAGCACGTTCTGAGGTATTGAGGAAGCACTTTCTGAGGTACTGAGGGAGCACTTTCTGAGGTATTGAGGGAGAACTATCTGAGGTACTGAGGGAGCAAGTTCTGAGGTATTGAGGAAGCACACTCTGAGGTACTGAGGGAGAACTATCTGAGGTATTGAGGGAGCACTTTCTGAGGTATTGAGGGAGCACTATCTGAGGTACTGAGGGAGCACTATCTGTGGTATTGATGGAGCACTTGCTGAGGTATTGAGGAAGCACTTTGTGAGGTACTGAGGGAGCGCTTTCTGAGGTATTGAGGGAGCACTATCTGAGGTACTGAGGGAACAAGTTCTGAGGTATTGAGGAAGCAATCTCTGATGTCCTGAGGGAGAACTATCTGAGGTACTGAGGGAGAACTATCTGAGGTACTGCGGGAGAACTTTCTGTGGTATTTAGGGAGCACTTTCTGAGGAACTGACTGAGAACTATCTGAGGTACTGAGGGAGAACTATCTGAGGTACTGAGCGAGCAGTTTCTGAGGTATTGAGGGAGCACTTTCTGACGTACTGCGGAAGCACTAGATGAGGTTCTGAGTGAGTACTATCTGAGGTACTGAGGGATCACTTTCTGAGGTATTGAGGGAGCACTTTCTGAGGTACTGCGGGCGCACTATCTGAGGTATTGAGGAAGCACTTTCTGAGGTATTGAGGGAGCACTTTCTGTGGTATTGAGGGAGCACTATCTGAGGTACTGAGGGAGCACTTTCTGAGGTATTGAGGAAGCACTTTCTGAGGTATTGTGGAAGCACTTTCTGAGTAATTGAGGGAGCACTATCTGAGGTATTGAGGAAGCACTTTCTGAGGTATTGAGGAAGCACTTTCTGAGGTACTGAGGGAGCACTTTCTGAGGTATTGAGGGAGCACTTTCAGATGTATTGACGGAGAACGATCTCTGGTATTGAAGGAGCACTATCTGAGGTATTGAGTGAGAACTATCTGTGGTATTGAGCGAGCACTTTCAGAGGTTTTGAGGGAGAACTATCTGAGGTATTTAAGAAGAACTATCTTAGTTATTGAGGGAGCACTCTCTGAGGTATTGAGTGAGAACTATCTGAGGTACTGAGGGAGAACTATCTGAGGTACTGAGGGAGAACTCTCTGAGGTGCTGAGGGAGCAGTTTCTGAGGTATTGAGGGATCACTTTCTGACGTACTGAGGAAGCACTACCTGAGGTTCTGAGTGAGTACTATCTGAGGTACTGAGGGAGCACTTTCTGAGGTATTGAGGGAGCACTTTCTGAGGTACTGAGGGAGAACTATCTGAGGTATCGAGGGAGAACTATCTGAGGTATTGTGGGAGCACTATCTGAGTCATTGAGGGAGAACTATCTGAAGTATTGAGGGAGCACTGTCAGAGGTATTGAGGGAGAACTATCCGAGGTATTGAGGGAAAACTATCTGAGGTACTGAGGGACCAGTTTCTGAGGTATTGAGGGAGCTCGTTCTGACGTACTGAGGAAGCACTAGTTGAGGTTCTGAGTGAGTACTATCTGAGGTACTGAGGGAGCACTTTCTGAGATATTGAACGAGCACTTTCTGAGATACTGCGGGAGCACTATCTGAGGTACTGAGGGAGAACTATCTGAGGTATTGAGGGATCACTTTCAGATGTATTGAGGGAGAAAGATCTGAGGTATTGAGGAGCACTATCTGAGGTATTGAGGGAGAAGTACCTGAGGTATTGAGTGACCAATTTAGGAGGTTTTGAGGGAAAACTATCTGAGGTATTGAAGGAGAACTATCTTCGGTATTGAGGGAGCTCTCTCTGAGGTATTGACGGAGCACTTTCTGAGGTATTGAGGTAGCACTTTCTGAGGTACTGAGGGGACACTTTCTGAGGTATTGAGGGAGCACTATCTGACGTACTGAGGAAGCACTATCAGAGGTACTGATGGAGAACTATCTGAGGTATAGATGAAGCATTTTCTGAGGTATTGAGGGAGCACCTTCTGAGGTACTGAGAAAGCAATATCTGAGGTACTGAGGGATCACTTTCTGAGGTACTGAGGGAGAACTATCTGAGGTACTGATGGAGCAGTTTCTGAAGTATTGAGGGAGCACTTTCTGAGGTATTGAGGGAACACAATCTGATGTATTGAGGGAGCACTTTATGAGGTATTGAGGGAGCACTTTCTGCGGTATTGAGGGAGCGCTATCTGAGGTACTGAGGCAGAACTATCTGTGGTATTGATGGAGCACTTTCTGAGGTATTGAGGAAGCACTTTCTGAGGTACTGAGGGAGCACTTTCTGAGGTATTGAGGGAGCACTATCTGAGGTACTGAGGGAGAACTTTCTGAGGTATTGAGGAAGCACTTTCTGTGGTACTCAGGGAGAACTATCTGAGGTATTGAGGGAGAACTATCTGATGTATTGTGGGAGCACTATCTGAGGCATTGAGGGAGAATTATCTGAAGTATTGAGGGAGCACTGTCAGAGGTATTGAGGGAGAACTATCTGAGGTATTGAGGGAGCACTATCTGAGGTACGGAGGGAGAACTATCTGAGGTTTTGACGAGCACTATCTGAGGTATTGAGGGAGAATTATCTGAGGTATTGAAGGAGAACTATCTTAGGTATTGAGGGAGCACTCTCTGAGTTATTGAGGACCACTTTCTGAGGTATTGAGGTAACACTTTCTGAGGTACTGAGGGGACACTTTCTGAGGTATTGAGGGAGCACTATCTGACGTACTGCGGAAGCACTATCAGAGGTACTGAGGGAGAACTATCTGAGGTGCTGAGGGAGCAGTTTCTGAGGTATTGAGGGAGCACATTCTGACGTACCGAGGAAGCACGAGCTGAGGTTCTGAGTGAGTACTATCTGAGGTACTGAGGGATCACTTTCTGAGGTATTGAGGGAGAAACTTTCTGAGGTATTGAGTAAGCACTTTCTGAGTTACTGCGGGAGCACTATCTGAGGTATTGAGGGAGACCTATCTGAGGTATTGTGGGAGCACTATCTGAGGCATTGAGGGAGAACTATCTGAGGTATTGACGGAGCACTATCTGAGGTATTGAAGGAGAACGATCTGAGGGATTGAGGTAGCACTATCTGAGGTATTGAGGGAGAACTATCTGAGGTATTGAGCGAGCACTTTCAGAGATTTTGAGGGAGAGCTATCTGAGGTATTGGAGGAGAACTGTCTGAGGTATTGTGGGAGCACTATCTGAGGCATTGAGGGAGAACTATCTGAGGTACTGAGGGGACACATTCTGAGGTACTGAGGGAGCACTATCAGACGTACTGAGGAAGCACTATCAGAGGTACTGATGGAGAACTATCTGAGGTATTGATGGAGCACTTTCTGAGGTATTGAGAGAGCAGTTTCGTGGTATAGTGGGAGAACTATCTGAGGTACTGAGGGAGCACTTTCTGTGGTACTGAGGAAGCACAACCTGAGGTTTTGAAGGAGCACCTTCTGAGGTACTGAGGAAGCACTATCTGAGGTACTGAGGGAGCACTTTCTGAGATACGGAGGGAGAACTATCTGAGGTACTGAGGGAGCACTTTCTGAAGTACTGAGGGAGCACTTTCTGAGGTATTGAGGGACCACTATCTGAGATATTGAGAAAGCACTTTCTGAGGTATTGAGGGAGCACTTTCTGACGTATTGAGGGAGCACTATCTGAGGTACTGAGGGAGCACTTTCTGAGGTATTGAGAAAGCACTTTCAGAGGTACGGAGGAAGCACATTCTGAGGTACTGAGGGAGCACTGTCTGAGGTATTGGGGAAGCACTTTCTGAGGTATTGAGGAAGCACTTTCTGAGGTACAGAAGGAGTTCTTTCTGAGGTATCGGGGGAGTACTATCTGAGGTACTGAGGGAGCAAGTTCTGAGGATTTGAGGAAGCACACTCTGAGGTACTGAGGGAGAACTATCTGAGGTATTGATGGAGCACTTTCTGATGTATTGAGGGAGCACTATCTGAGGTACTGAGTGAGCACTTTCTGAGGCATTGAGGGGGCACTATCTGAGGTACTGAGTGAGCACTTTCTGAGGTATTGAGGAAGCACTTTCTGAGGTATTGAGGAAGCACTTTCTGAGGTATTGAGGATGCACTATCTGACGTATTGAGGAAGCACTTTCTGAGGTAATGAGGGAGCACTATCTGAGGTATTGAGGAAGCACTTTCTGAGGTATTGAGGGAGCACTTTCGAGGTATTGAGGGAGAACTACCTGAGATATTGAGGGAGCACTTTCTGAGGTAAAGAGTAAGCACAATCTGAGGTATTGAGGGAGCACCTTCTGAGGTGCTGAGGAAGCACTATCTGACGTACTGAGGGAGCACTTTCTGAGGTACTGAGGGAGAACTATCTGAGGTACTGAGTGAGCAATTTCTGAAGTATTGAGGGAGCACTTTCGGAGGTATTGAGGGACCACTATCTGAGGTATTGAGGAAGCACTTTCTGAGGTATTGAGGGAGCACATTCTGACGTATTGAGGAAGCACTTTCTGAGGTATTGAGGGAGCACTATCTGAGGTATTGAGGGAGCAAGTTCTGAGGTATTGAGGAAGCACACTCTAAGGTACTGAGGGAGAATTATCTGAGGTTTTGATGGAGCACTCTCTGAGGTATTGAGGGTGCACTATCTGACGTACTGAGTTAGCACTTTCTGAGGTATTGAGGAAGCACTTTCTGAGGTATTGAGGGAACACAATCTGATGTATTTAGGAGCATTTTCTGAGGTACTGAGGGAGCAAGTTCTGAGGATTTGAGGAAGCACACTCTGAGGTACTGAGGGAGAACTATCTGAGGTATTGATGGAGCACTTTCTGAGGTATTGAGGGAGCACTATCTGAGGTACTGAGTGAGCAATTTCTGAGGTATTGAGGGAGCACTATCTGAGGTACTGAGTGAGCACTTTCTGAGGTATTGAGGAAGCACTTTCTGAGGTATTGAGGGTGCGCTATCTGACGTATTGAGGAAGCACTTTCTGAGGTAATGAGGGAGCACTATCTGAGGTATTGAGGAAGCACTTTCTGAGGTATTGAGGAAGCACTTTCGAGGTATTGAGGGAGAACTACCTGAGATATTGAGGGAGCACTCTATGAGGTATTGAGGGAGCACTTTCTGACGTATTGAGGAAGCACTTTCTGAGGTATTGATGGAACACTATCTGAGGTACTGAGGGAGCATTTTCTGAGGTATTGAGGAAGCACACTCTAAGGTACTGAGGGAGAATTATCTGAGGTTTTGATGGAGCACTTTCTGAGGTACTGAGTGAGCACTTTCTGAGGTATTGAGGGAACACTTTCTGAGGTATTGAGGGAGCACTATCTGAGGTACTGAGGGAGCACTTTCTGAGGTATTGAGAAAGCACTTTCTTAGGTACGGAGGAAGCACAGTCTGAGGTACTGAGGGAACACTTTCTGAGGTATTGGGGAAGCACTTTCTGAGGTATTGAGGGAGCACTATCTGAGGTACTGAGTGAGCACTTTCTGAGGTATTGAGGGGGCACTATCTGAGGTACTGAGTGAGCACTTTCTGAGGTATTGAGGAAGCACTTTCTGAGGTAATGAGGGAGCACTATCTGAGGTATTGAGGAAGCACTTTCTGAGGTATTGAGGGAGCACTTTCGAGGTATTGAGGGAGAACTACCTGAGATATTGAGGGAGCACTTTCTGAGGTAAAGAGTAAGCACAATCTGAGGTATTGAGGGAGCACCTTCTGAGCTGCTGAGGAAGCACTATCTGACGTACTGAGGGAGCACTTTCTGAGATACTGAGGGAGAACTATCTGAGGTACTGAGTGAGCACTTTCTGAAGTATTGAGGGAGCACTTTCGGAGGTATTGAGGGACCACTATCTGAGGTATTGAGGAAGCATTTTCTGAGGTATTGAGGGAGCACTTTCTGAGGTATTGAGGAAGCACTTTCTGAGGTATTGTGGGAACACTATCTGAGGTACTGAGGGAGCAAGTTCTGAGGTATTGAGGAAGCACACTCTAAGGTACTGAGGGAGAATTATCTGAGGTTTTGATGGAGCACTTTCTGAGGTATTGAGGGAGCACTATCTGAGGTACTGAGTGAGCACTTTCTGAGGTATTGAGGAAGCCATTTCTGAGGTATTGAGGGAACACAATCTGATGTATTGAGGAAGCACCTTATGAGGTATTGAGGGAGCACTTTCTGAGATATTGAGGGAGCACTAACTGAGGTACTGAGGCAGAAATATCTGTGGTATTGATGGAGCACTTTCTGAGGTATTGAGGAAGCACTATCTGAGGTACTGAGGGAACAAGTTCTGAGGTATTGAGGAAGCACTCTCTGAGGTACTGATGGAGAACTATCTGAGGTACTGAGGAAGCACTATCTGAGGTACTGAGGGAACAAGTTCTGAGGTATTGAGGAAGCACTCTCTGAGGTACTGATGGAGAACTATCTGAGGTACTGAGGGAGATCTATCTGAGGTACTGAGGGAGCACTTTCTGAGGTATTAAGGGAGCACTATCTGAGGCATTGAGGGAGCAATATCTGAGGTACTGAGGGAGCACTTTCTGAGGTATTTAGGGAGCACTTTCTGAGGTACTGAGTGAGAACTATCTGAGGTACTGAGGGGGAACTCTCTGGGGTGCTGAGGGAGCAGTTTCTGAGGTATTGATGGAGTACTTTCTGACGTACTGAGGAAGCACTACCTGAGGTTCTGAGTGAGTACTATCTGAGGTACTGAGGGAGCACTTTCTGAGGTATTGAGGGAGCAATTTCTACGGTGCTGAGGGAGAATTATCTGAGATATTGAGGTACGGAGGGAGAACTATCTGAGGTTTTGAGGAGCACTATCTGAGGTATTGAGGGAGAACTCTCTGAGGTATTGAAGGAGAACTATCTTAGGTATTGAGGGAGCACACTCTGAGGTATTGAGGTAGCACTTTCTGTGGTACTGAGGGGACACTTTCTGAGGTATTGAGGGAGCACTATCTGACGTACTGAGGAAGCACTATCAGAGGTACTAATGAGAACTATCTGAGGTATTGATGGAGCACTTTCTGAGGTATAGATTGAAACACTCTCTGAGGTATTGAGCGAGCACTTTCGAGGTATTGAGGGAGAACTACCTGAGGAATTGAGGGAGCACTTTCTGAGGTACTGAGGAAGCCCTATCTGAGGTTTTGAGCAAGCACCTTCTGTGGTACTGAGGGAACACTTTCTGAGGTACTGAGATAGAACTATCTGAGGTACTGAGGGAACAAGTTCTGAGATATTGAGGAAGCACTCTCTGAGGTACTGATGGAGAACTATCTGAGGTACTGAGGGAGATCTATCTGAGGTACTGAGGGAGCACAATCTGAGGTATAAAGGGAGCACTATCTGAGGCATTGAGAGAGCAATATCTGAGGTACTGAGGGAGCATTTTCTGAGGTATTTAGGGAGCACTTTCTGAAGTACTGAGTGAGAACTATCTGAGGTACTGAGGGAGAACTCTCTGGGGTGCTGAGGGAGCAGTTTCTGAGGTATTGAGGGAGCACTTTCTGAGGTACTGAGGGAGGACTATCTGAGGTACTGAGGGAGCAAGTTCTGAGGTATTGAGGAAGCACACTCTGAGGTACTGAGGGAGTATTATCTGAGGTTTTGATGGAGCACTTTCTGAGGTATTGAGGGAGCACTATCTGAGGTACTGAGTGAGCACTTTCTGAGGTATTGAGGAAGCACTTTCTGAGGTATTGAGGGAACACAATCTGATGTATTGAGGAAGCACTTTATGAGGTATTGAGGGAGCACTTTCTGAGATATTGAGGGAGCACTGTCTGAGGTACTGAGGCAGAACTATCTGTGGTATTGATGGAGCACTTTCTGAGGTATTGAGGGAGATGGGCGGCACGGTGGCACAGTGGTTAGCACTGCTGCCTCACAGCGCCAGAGACCCGGGTTCAATTCCCGACTGAGGCGACTGACTGTGTGGAGTTTGCACGTTCTCCCCGTGCCTGCGTGGGATTCCTCCGGGTGCTCCGGTTTCCTCCCACAAAGATGTGCGGGTCAGGTGAATTGGCCATGCTAAATTGCCTGTAGTGTTAGGTTAAAGGGGTAAATGTAGGGGTATGGGTGGGTTGCGCTTCGGCGGGTCGGTGTGGACTTGTTGGGCCGAAGGGCCTGTTTCCACACTGTAAGTAATCTAATCTAATCTAAAAAACTATCTGAGGTACTGAGGGACCACTTTCTGAGGTATTGAGGGAGCACTATCTGAAGTACTGAGAGAACAAGTTCTGAGCTATTGAGGAAGCACTCTCTGAGGTACTGATGGAGAACTATCTCCGGTACTGAGGGAGATCTATCTGAGGTACTGAGCGAGAACTTTCTGAGGTATTAAGGGAGCACTATCTGAGGCATTGAGGGAGCAATAACTGATGTACTGAGGGAACACTTTCTGAGGTATTTAGGGAGCAGTTTCTGAGGTACTGAGTGAGAACTATCTGAGGTACTGAGGGAGAACTCTCTGGGGTGCTGAGGGAGCAGTTTCTGAGGTATTGAGGGAGCACTTTCTGACGTACTGAGGAAGCACTACCTGAGGTTCTGAATGATTACTATCTGAGGTACTGAGGGAGCACTTTCTGAGGTATTGAGGGAGCACTTTCTGAGGTACTGAGGGAGAACTATCTGAGGTATTGAGGGAGAACTATCTGAGGTATTGTGGGAACACTATCTGAGGCATTGAGGGAGAACTATCTGAGGTATTGAGGGAGCACTTTCAGATGTATTGAGGGAGAACAGTCTGACGTATGGAGGGAGCACTATCTGAGGTACGGAGGGTGAACTATCTGAGGTTTTGAGGAGCACTATCTGAGGTATTGAGGGAGAACTCTCTGAGGTATTGAAGGAGAACTATCTTAGGTATTGAGGGAGCACTCTCTGAGGTATTGATGGAGCACTTTCTGAGGTATTGAGGTAGCACTTTCTGGGGTACTGAGGGGACACTTTCTGAGGTATTGAGGGAGCACTATCTGACGTACTGAGGGAGCACTATCGGAGGTACTAATGGAGAACTATCTGAGGTATTGATGGAGCACTTTCTGGGGTATTGATGGAACACTCTCTGAGGTATTGAGCGAGCACCTTCGAGGTATTGAGGGAGAACTACCTGAGGAGTTGAGGGAGCACTTTCTGAGGCACTGAGGAAGCACTATCTGAGGTATTGAGGGAGCACCTTCTGAGGAGCTGAGGAAGCACTATCTGAGGTACTGAGGGAGCACTTTCTGAGGTACTGAGGGAGAACTACCTGAGGTACTGAGGGACAACTTTTTGAAGTATTGAGGGAGAACTTTCTGAGATATTGAGGGAGCACTATCTGAGGTACTGAGGAAGCATGTTCTGAGGTATTGAGGGAGCACTTTCTGAGGTATTGAGGGAGCACTATCTGATGTACTGAGGGAGCACTTTCTGAGGTATTGAGGAAGCACTTTCTGAGGTATTGAGGAAGCACTTTCTGAGGTATTGAGGGAGCACTTTCTGAGGTACTGAGGGAGAACTATCTGAGGGACTGAGGGAGAACTATCTGAGGTCCTTCGGGAGCACATTCTGAGGTATTAAGGGAGCACTATCTGAGGCAATGAGGGAGCAATACCTGAGGTACTGAGGGAGCACTTTCTGAGGTATTTAGGGAGCACTTTCTGAGGTACTGAGTGAGAACTATCTGAGGTACTGAGGGAGCACTATCTGACGTACTGAGGAAGCACTAGCTGAGGTTCTGAGTGAGTACTATCTGTGGTACTGAGGGATCACTTTCTGAGGTATTGAGGGAGCACTTTCTGAGGTACTGCGGGAGCACTATCTGAGGTATTGAGGGAGAACTATCTGAGGTATTGTGGGAGCACTATCTGAGGCATTGAGGGAGAACTATCTGAGGTATTGAGTGAGCAATTTCAGAGGTATTGAGGGAGAACTATCTGAGGTTGTGAGGGAGCACTATCTGAGGTATTGAGGGAGAACTATCTGAGGTATTGAGGGAGAACTATCTGAGGTATTGAGGGAGCCCTCTCTAAGGTATTGATGGAGCACTTTCTGAGGTATTGAGGTAGCACTTTCTGAGGTACTGAGGGGACACATTCTGAGGTATTGAGGGAGCACTATCAGAGCTACTGATGGAGAACTATCTCTGGTATTGATGGAGCACTTTCTGAGGTATTGAGGGAGCACTTTCTGAGGTATTGAGGGCGCACTTTCTGAGGTACTGATGGAACAATCTCTGTGGTATTGAGGGACCACTTTCGAGGTATTGAGGGAGAACTACCTGAGGTATGGAGGGAGCACTTTCTGAGGTTCTGAGGAAGCACTATCTGAGGTATTGAGGAAGCACCTTCTGAGGTACTGAGGGAGAACTATCTGAGGTACTGAGGGACTAGTTTCTGAAGTATTGAGGGAGCACTTTCTGAGGTATTGAGGGACCACTATCTGAGGTACTGAGGGAGCACTTTCTGAGGTATTGAGGGAGCACTATCTGAGGTACTGCGGGAGCACTTTCTGAGGTATTGAGGGAGCACTTTCTGAGGTATTGAGGGAACACTTTCTGAGGTATTGAGGGAGCACTTTCTGAGGTATTGAGGAAGCACTTTCTGAGGTACAGAGGAAGCACTTTCTGAGGTATTGAGGAAGCACTTTCTGAGGTACTGAGGGAGCACTATCTGAGGTACTGAGGGAGCACTTTCTGAGGTACTGAGGGAGCACTATCTGAGGTACTGAGGGTGCACTTTCTGAGGTGTTGAGGAAGCACTTTCTGAGGTACTGAGGGAGAACTATCTGAGGTACTGAGTGAGTACATTCTGAGGCATTAAGGGAGCACTATCTGAGGCAATGAGGGTGCAATATCTGAGGTACTGAGGGAGCACTTTCTGAGGTATTTCGGGAGCACTTTCTGAGGTATTGAGTGAGAACTATCTGAGGTACTGAGGGAGAACTATCTGAGGTGCTGAGGGAGCAGTTTCTGAGGTATTGATGGAGCACTTTCTGACGTACTGAGGAAGCACTAGCTGAGGTTCTGAGTGAGTACTATCTGAGGTACTGAGGGATCACTTTCTGAGGTATTGAGAGAGAAACTTTCTGAGATATTGAGGGAGCACTTTCTGAGGAACTGCGGGAGTACTATCTGAGGTATTGTGGTAGCACTATCTGAGGCATTGAGGGAGAAATTTCTGAGGTATTGAGGGAGCACTAGCTGAGGTGTTGAGTGAGAACTATCTGAGGTATTGAGGGAGCACTATGTGAGGTATTGAGGGAGAACTATCTGAGGTATTGAGGAGCACTATCTGAGGTATTGAGGGAGAACTATCTGAGGTATTGAGGGAGCACTGTCAGAGGTATTGAGGGGGAACTATCTGAGGTATTGAGGGAGCCCTCTCTGAGGTATTGATGGAGCACTTTCGGAGGTGTTGAGGTAGCACTTTCTGAGGTACTGAGGGGACACATTCTGAGGTATTGAGGGAGCACTATCTGACGTACTGAGGGAGCACTATCAGAGCTACTGATGGAGAAATATCTGAGGTATTGATGGAGCACTTTCTGAGGTATTGGGGGAGCACTTTCGAGGTATTGAGGGAGAACTACCTGAGGTGTTGAGGGAGCACATTCTGACGTACTGAGGAAGCACTATCTGAGGCATTGAGGGACCAGAATCTGAAGTATTGAGGGAGCACTTTCTGAGGTATTGAGGGACCACTATCTCAGGTATTGAGGAAGCACTTTCTGAGGTATTGAGGGAACACTTTCTGAGGTATTGAGGGAGCACTATCTGAGGTACTGAGGGAGCACCTTCTGTGGTATTGAGGAAGCACTTTCTGAGGTATTGTGGAAGCACTTTCTGAGATATTGAGAAGCACTGTCTGAGGTATTGAGGAAGCACTATCTGAGGTATTGAGGAAGCACTTTCTGAGGTACTGAGGGAGCACTTTCCTAGGTATTGAGGGAGCAATTTCAGATGTATTGAGGGAGAACGATCTGAGGTATTGAGGGAGTACTATCTGAGGTATTGAGGGAGAACTATCTGAGATATTGAGGAGAACTATCTGAGGTATTGAGGGAGAAATATCTGAGGTATTGAGCGAGCACTTTCAGAGGTTTTGAGGGAGAACTATCTGAGGTATTTAAGGAGAACAATCTTAGGTTTTGAGGGAGCACTCTCTGAGGTATTGATGGATCACTTCCTGAGGTATTGCGGTAGCACTTTCTGAGGTACTGAGGGGACACTTTCTGAGGTATTGGGGGAGCATTATCTGACGTACTGAGGAAGCACTATCAGATGTACTGATGGAGAACTATCTGTGGTATTGATGGAGCACTTTCTGAGGTATTGATGGAACACTCTCTGAGGTATTGAGGGAGCACTTTCGATGTATTGAGGGAAAACTACCTGAGGAATTGAGGGAGCACTTTCTGAGTTACTGAGTGAGCACTTTCTGAGGTACTGAGGGAGAACTATCTGAGGTATTGAGGGACAACTTTCTGAAGTATTGAGGGGGCACTTTCTGAGGTATTGAGGGAGCACTTTCTGAGGTATTGAGGGAGCATTATCTGAGGTACTGAGGGAGCACATTCTGAGGTATTGAGGAAACACTTTCTGAGGTATTGAGGAAACACTTTCTGAGGTACTGAGGGGACACATTCTGAGGTATTGAGGGAGCACTATCTGACGTATTGTGGAAGCACTATCAGAGCTACTGATGGAGAACTCTGGTATTGATGGAGCACTTTCTGAGGTATTGAGGGAGCACTTTCTGAGGTATTGAGGGCGCACTTTCTGAGGTTCTGATGGAACAATCTCTGTGGTATTGAGGGACCTCTTTCGAGGTATTGAGGGAGAACTACCTGAGGTATGGAGGGAGCACTTTCTGAGGTTCTGAGGAAGCACTATCTGAGGTATTGAGGAAGCACCTTCTGAGGTACTGAGGGAGAACTATCTGAGGTAATGAGGGACTAGTTTCTGAAGTATTGAGGGAGCACTTTCTGAGGTATTGAGGGAGCACTATCTGAGGTACTGCGGGAGCACTTTCTGAGGTATTGAGGGAGCACTTTCTGAGGTATTGAGGGAACACTTTCTGAGGTATTGAGCGAGCACTTTCTGAGGTATTGAGGAAGCACTTTCTGAGGTACTGAGGGAGCACTATCTGAGGTTCTGAGGGAGCACTTTCTGAGGTATTGAGGGAACACAATCTGATGTATTGAAGAAGCACTTTATGAGGTACTGAGGGAGCACTTTCTGAGGTATTGAGGGAGCACTATCTGAGGTACTGAGGGTGCACTTTCTGAGGTGTTGAGGAAGCACTTTCTGAGGTACTGAGGGAGAACTATCTGAGGTACTGAGGGAGAACTATCTGAGCTACTGAGTGAGCACTTTCTGAGGTATTAAGGGAGCACTATCTGAGGCATTGAGGGAGCACTTTCAGAGGTATTGAGGGAGCACTTTCAGAGGTATTGTTGGAGAACTCTCTGAGGTATTCAGGGAGCACTATCTGAGGTACTGAGGGAACAAGTTCTGAGGTATTGAGGAAGCACTCTCTGATGTACTGAGGGAGATCTATCTGAGGTACTGAGTGAGCACATTCTGAGGCATTAAGGGAGCACTATCTGAGGCAATGAGGGTGCAATATCTGAGGTACTGAGGGAGCAATTTCTGAGTTACTGAGTGAGCACTTTCTGAGGTACTGAGGGAGAACTATCTGAGGTATTGAGGGACAACTTTCTGAAGTATTGAGGGGGCACTTCATGAGGTATTGAGGGAGCACTTTCTGAGGTATTGAGGGAGCACTATCTGAGGTACTGAGGGAGCACATTCTGAGGTATTGAGGAAGCACTTTCTGAGGTATTGAGGAAACACTTTCTGAGGTATTGAGGGAGCACTATCTGAGGTATTGGGGAAGCACTTTCTGAGGTATTGACGAAGCACTTTCTGAGGTACTGAGGGAGCACTTTCTGAGGTATTGAGGGAGCACTATCTGAGGTACTGAAAGAACATGTTCTGAGGTGTTGAGGAAGCACACTCTGAAGTACTGAGGGAGAGCTATCTGAGGTATTGATGGAGCACTTTCTGAGGTATTGAGGGAGCATTATCTGACGTACTGAGTGAGCACTTTCTGAGGTATTGAGGAAGCACTTTCTGAGGTATTGAGGGAACACAATCTGATGTATTGAGGAAGCACATTATGAGGTATTGAGGGAGCACTTTCTGAGGTATTGAGGGAGCACTATCTGAGGTACTGAGGGAGAACTATCTGTGGTATTGATGGAGCACTTTCTGAGGTATTGAGGAAGCACTTTGTGAGGTACTGAGGGAGCGCTTTCTGAGGTATTGAGGGATCACAATCTGAGGTACTGAGGGAACAAGTTCTGAGGTATTGAGGAAGCAATCTCGGATGTACTGAGGGTAAACTATCTGTGGTACTGAGGGAGAACTATCTGAGGTACTGAGGGAGCACTTTCTGAGGTATTAAGGGAGCACTATCTGAGTCAATGAGGGAGCAATATCTGAGGTACTGAGGGAGCACTTTCTGAGGTATTTAGGGAGCACTTTCTGAAGTACTGAGTGAGAACTATCTGAGGTACTGAGGGAGAACTATCTGAGGTGCTGAGGGAGCAGTTTCTGAGGTATTGAGGGAGCACTTTCTGACGTACTGAGGAAGCACTAGCTGAGGTTCTGAGTGAGTACTATCTGAGGTACTGAGGGATCCCTTTCTGAGGTATTGAGGGAGAAACTTTCTGAGGTATTGAGGGAGCACTTTCTGAGGTACTGCGGGAGCACTATCTGAGGTATTGAGGGAGACCTATCTGAGGTATTGTGGGAGCACTACCTGAGGCATTGAGGGAGAACTATCTGAGCTATTGAGGGAGCACTATCTGAGGTATTGAGGGAGAACTATCTGATGTATTGAGGAGCACTATCTGAGGTATTGAGGGGGAACTATCTGATGTATTGAGGAGCACTATCTGAGGTATTGAGGGAGAACTATCTGATGTATTGAGGAGCACTATCTGAGGTATTGAGGGGGAACTATCTGATGTATTGAGGAGCACTATCTGAGGTATTGAGGGGGAACTATCTGAGGTATTGACGGAGAACTATCTGAGGTATTGTGGGAGCACTATCTGAGGCATTGAGGGAAAACTATCTGAGGTATTGAGGGAGCACTGTCAGAGGTATTGAGGGAGAACTATCTGAGGTATTGGAGGAGCACTATCTGAGGTATTAAGGGAGCCCTCTCTGAGGTATTGAGGAGCACTTTCTGAGGTACTGAGGGGACACATTCTGAGGTATTGAGGGAGCACTATCTGACGTACTGAGGAAGCACTATCAGAGCTACTGTTGGAGAAATATCTGAGGTGTTGAGGGAGCACATTCTGAGGTACTGAGGAAGCACTATATGAGGCATTGAGGGAGCACCTTCTGAGGTACTGAGGAAGCACTATCTGAGATACTGAGGGAGTGCTTTTTGAGGTACTGAGGGAGAACTATCTGAGGTACTGAGGAAGCACTATCAGAGCTACTGATGGAGAAATATCTGAGGTATTGATGGAGCACTTTCTGAGGTATTGAGGGAGAACTATCTGATGTATTGAGGAGCACTATCTGAGGTATTGAGGGGGAACTATCTGATGTATAGTTGAGGTATTGAGGGAGCACTTTCTGAGGTACTGATGGAACATTCTCTGAGGTATTGAGGGAGCACTTTCGAGGTATTGAGGGAGAACTACCTGAGGTGTTGAGGGAGCACTTTCTGAGGTACTGAGGAAGCACTATCTGAGATACTGAGGGAGTGCTTTATGAGGTACTGAGGGAGAACTATCTGAGGTATTGAGGGAGCACTATCTGAGGTACGGAGGGAGCACTTTCTGAGGTACTGAGGGAGAACTATCTGAGGTATTGAGGGAGCACTTTCTGAGGTATTGAGGGACCACTATGTGAGGTATTGTGGAAACACTTTCTGAGGTATTGAGGGAGCACTATCGGAGGTATTGAGGTAGCACTTTCTGAGGTACTGATGGAGCAATTTCTGAGGTATTGAGGGAGAACTATCTGAGATATTGAGGAGCACTTTCAGATGTATTGAGGGAGAAGGATCTGAGGTATTGAGGGAGTACTATCTGAGGTATTGAGGGAGAACTATCTGAGATATTGAGGAGCACTATCTGAGGTATTGAGGGAGAACTATCTGAGGTATTGAGCGAGCACTTTCAGAGGTTTTGAGGGAGAACTATCTGAGGTATTGAGGGAGAACTATCTTAGGTTTTGAGGGAGCACTCTCTGAGGTATTGATGGATCACTTTCTGATGTATTGAGGTAGCACTTTCTGAGGTACTGAGGGGACACTTTCTGAGGTATTGAGGGAGCACTATCTGACGTACAGAGGAAGCACTATCAGATGTACTGATGGAGAACTATCTGAGGTATTGATGGAGCACTTTCTGAGGTATTGAGGGAGCACTTTCTGAGGTTTTGATGGAACACTCTCTGAGGAATTGAGGGAGCACTTTCGAGGTATTGAGGGAGAACTACCTGAGGAGTTGAGGGAGCACTTTCTGTGGTACTGAGGAAGCACAATCTGAGGTATTGAGGGAGCACCTTCTGAGGTACTGAGGAAGCACTATCTGAGGTACTGAGGGAGCACTTTCTGAAGTATTGAGGGAGCACTTTCTGAGGTATTGAGGGACCACTATCTGAGATATTGAGGAAGCACTTTCTGAGGTATTGAGGGAGCACTTTCTGAGGTATTGAGGGAGCACTATCTGAGGTACGGAGGGAGCACTTTCTGAGGTACTGAGGGAGCACTTTCTGAGGTATTGAGGAAGCACTTTCTGAGGTATTGAGGGAGCACTATATGAGGTGCTGAGGGAGCACTTTCTGAGGTACTGAGTGAGCACTTTCTGAGGTATTGAGGAAGCACTTTCTGAGGTATTGAAGGAACACAATCTGATGTATTGCGGAAGCACTTTAAGAGGTATTGAGGGAGCAATATCTGAGGTATTGAGGGAGCACTGCTGAGGTACTGAGGCAGAACTATCTCTGGTATTGAAGGAGCACTTGCTGAGGTATTGAGGAAACACTTTCTGAGGTACTGAGGGAGCACTTTCGAGGCATTGAGGGAGAACTACCTGAGGTATTGAGGGAGCACCTTCTGAAGTACTGAGGAGGCACTATCTGACGTACTGAGGGAGCACTTTCTGAGGTACTGAGGGAGAACTATCTGAGGTACTGAGGGAGCACTTTCTGAAGTATTGAGGGAGCACTTTCTGAGATATTGAGGGACCACTATCTGAGGTATTGAGGAAGCACTTTCTGAGGTATTGAGTGAGCACTTTCTGACGTATTGAGGGAGCACTATCTGAGTTACTGAGGGAGCACTTTCTGAGGTATTGAGAAAGCACTTTCTGAGGTATTGAGGAAGCACCTTCTGAGGTATTGAGGGAGCACTATCTGAGGTACTGAGGGAGCACTTTCTGAGGTATTGAGGGAGGACTATCTGAGGTACTGAGGGAGCAAGTTCTGAGGTATTGAGGAAGCACACTCTGAGGTACTGAGGGAGTGTTATCTGAGTTTTTGATGGAGCACCTTCTGAGGTATTGAGGGAGCATTATCTGAGGTACTGAGTGAGCACTTTCTGAGGTATTGAGGAAGCACTTTCTGAGGTATTGAGGGAACACAATCTGATGTATTGAGGAAGCACTTTATGAGGTATTGAGGGAGCACTTTCTGAGATATTGAGGGAGCACTGTCTGAGGTACTGAGGCAGAACTATCTGTGGTATTGATGGAGCACTTTCTGAGGTATTGAGGAAGCATTGGTGGGCGGCACGGTGGCACAGTGGTTAGCACTGCTTCCTCACAGCGCCAGAGACCCGGGTTCAATTCCCGACTGAGGCGACTGACTGTGTGGAGTTTGCACGTTCTCCCCGTGTCTGCGTGGGTTTCCTCCGGGTGCTCCGGTTTCCTCCCACAGTCACAAAGATGTGCGGGTCAGGTGAATTGGCCATGCTAAATTGCCTGTAGTGTTAGGTTAAAGGGGTAAATGTAGGGGTATGGGTGGGTTGCGCTTCGGCGGGTCGGTGTGGACTTGTTGGGCCGAAGGGCCTGTTTCCACACTGTAAGTAATCTAATCTAATCTAATCTAATCACTTTCTGAGGTACTGAGGGAGCACTTTCTGAGGTATTGAGGGAGCACTCTCTGAGGTATTGATGGAGCACTTTCTGAGGTATTGAGGTAGCACTTTCTGGGGTACTGAGGGGACACTTTCTGAGGTATTGAGGGAGCACTATCTGACGTACTGAGGGAGTACTATCGGAGGTACTAATGGAGAACTATCTGAGGTATTGATGGAGCACTTTCTGGGGTATTGATGGAACACTCTCTGAGGTATTGAGCGAGCACCTTCGAGGTATTGAGGGAGAACTACCTGAGGAGTTGAGGGAGCACTTTCTGAGGCACTGAGGAAGCACTATCTGAGGTATTGAGGGAGCACCTTCTGAGGAGCTGAGGAAGCACTATCTGAGGTACTGAGGGAGCACTTTCTGAGGTACTGAGGGAGAACTACCTGAGGTACTGAGGGACAACTTTTTGAAGTATTGAGGGAGAACTTTCTGAGATATTGAGGGAGCACTATCTGAGGTACTGAGGAAGCATGTTCTGAGGTATTGAGGGAGCACTTTCTGAGGTATTGAGGGAGCACTATCTGATGTACTGAGGGAGCACTTTCTGAGGTATTGAGGAAGCACTTTCTGAGGTATTGAGGAAGCACTTTCTGAGGTATTGAGGGAGCACTTTCTGAGGTACTGAGGGAGAACTACCTGAGGTACTGAGGGACAACTTTTTGAAGTATTGAGGGAGAACTTTCTGAGATATTGAGGGAGCACTATCTGAGGTACTGAGGAAGCATGTTCTGAGGTATTGAGGGAGCACTTTCTGAGGTATTGAGGGAGCACTATCTGATGTACTGAGGGAGCACTTTCTGAGGTATTGAGGAAGCACTTTCTGAGGTATTGAGGAAGCACTTTCTGAGGTATTGAGGGAGCACTTTCTGAGGTACTGAGGGAGAACTATCTGAGGGACTGAGGGAGAACTATCTGAGGTCCTTCGGGAGCACATTCTGAGGTATTAAGGGAGCACTATCTGAGGCAATGAGGGAGCAATACCTGAGGTACTGAGGGAGCACTTTCTGAGGTATTTAGGGAGCACTTTCTGAGGTACTGAGTGAGAACTATCTGAGGTACTGAGGGAGCACTATCTGACGTACTGAGGAAGCACTAGCTGAGGTTCTGAGTGAGTACTATCTGTGGTACTGAGGGATCACTTTCTGAGGTATTGAGGGAGCACTTTCTGAGGTACTGCGGGAGCACTATCTGAGGTATTGACGGAGAACTATCTGAGGTATTGTGGGAGCACTATCTGAGGCATTGAGGGAGAACTATCTGAGGTATTGAGTGAGCAATTTCAGAGGTATTGAGGGAGAACTATCTGAGGTTGTGAGGGAGCACTATCTGAGGTATTGAGGGAGAACTATCTGAGGTATTGAGGGAGCCCTCTCTAAGGTATTGATGGAGCACTTTCTGAGGTATTGAGGTAGCACTTTCTGAGGTACTGAGGGGACACATTCTGAGGTATTGAGGGAGCACTATCTGACGTATTGTGGAAGCACTATCAGAGCTACTGATGGAGAACTATCTCTGGTATTGATGGAGCACTTTCTGAGGTATTGAGGGAGCACTTTCTGAGGTATTGAGGGCGCACTTTCTGAGGTACTGATGGAACAATCTCTGTGGTATTGAGGGACCACTTTCGAGGTATTGAGGGAGAACTACCTGAGGTATGGAGGGAGCACTTTCTGAGGTTCTGAGGAAGCACTATCTGAGGTATTGAGGAAGCACCTTCTGAGGTACTGAGGGAGAACTATCTGAGGTACTGAGGGACTAGTTTCTGAAGTATTGAGGGAGCACTTTCTGAGGTATTGAGGGACCACTATCTGAGGTACTGAGGGAGCACTTTCTGAGGTATTGAGGGAGCACTATCTGAGGTACTGCGGGAGCACTTTCTGAGGTATTGAGGGAGCACTTTCTGAGGTATTGAGGGAACACTTTCTGAGGTATTGAGGGAGCACTTTCTGAGGTATTGAGGAAGCACTTTCTGAGGTACTGAGGGTGCACTTTCTGAGGTATTGAGGAAGCACTTTCTGAGGTACTGAGGGAGCACTATCTGAGGTACTGAGGGAGCACTTTCTAGGTATTGAGGGAACACAATCTGATGTATTGAAGAAGCACTTTATGAGGTACTGAGGGAGCACTTTCTGAGGTATTGAGGGAGCACAATCTGAGGTACTGAGGGTGCACTTTCTGAGGTGTTGAGGAAGCACTTTCTGAGGTACTGAGGGAGAACTATCTGAGGTACTGAGGGAGAACTATCTGAGCTACTGAGTGAGCACTTTCTGAGGTATTAAGGGAGCACTATCTGAGGCATTGAGGGAGCACTTTCAGAGGTATTGAGGGAGCACTTTCAGAGGTATTGTTGGAGAACTCTCTGAGGTATTCAGGGAGCACTATCTGAGGTATTGAGGGAGCACTATCTGAGGTACTGAGGCAGAAACTATCTGAGGTATTGAGGGAGCACTATCTGAGGCATTGACGGAGAACTATCTGAGGTATTGCGGGAGCACTTTCAGAGGTTTTGAGGCAGAACTATCTGACGTATTGTGGGAGAACTATCTTAGGTATGTAGGGAGGACTTTCAGAGGTATTGAGCGAGCACTGTCTGAGGTATTGATGGAGCACTTTCTGATGTATTGAGGGAGCACTATCTGACGTACTGAGGAAGCACTATGTGAGGTACTGAGGGAGAACTATCTGAGGTATTGATGGAGCACTTTCTGAGGTATTGTGGGAGCATTTTATGAGGTACTGAGGTGAAACTTTCTGAGTTATTAAGGGAGCACTTTCATCGGTATTGAGGGAGAACTATCAGAGGTATGGAGGGATCACCTTCTGAGGTACTGAGGAAGCACTACCTGAGGTACTGAGGGAGAACTATCTGAGGTACTGAGGGAGAACTATCTGAGGTACTGAGTGACTACTTTCTGAAGTATTGAGGGAGCACTTTATGAGGTACTGAGGGAGTACTATCTTAGGTCCTGAGGGAGAACTATCTGAGGTACTGAGGGAGCACTTTCTGAGGTATTGAGGGAGAAGTATCTGAGGTACTGAGGGAGCACACTCTGAGTTATTGAGGGAGCACTATCTGAGGTACTGAGGGAGAACTATCTGAGGTAGTGAGGGAGCACCTTCTGAGGTATTGAGGAAGCACTTTCTGAGTTATTGAGGGAGCACTATCTGAGGTATTGAGGAAGCACTTTCTGAGGTATTGAGGGAGCACTTTCTGAGGTACTGAGGGAGCACTTCCTGAGGTATTGAGGGGACACTTTCTGAGGTATTGAGATAGCACTATCTGAGGTATTCAGGGAGCACTATCTGAGGTATTCAGGGAGCACTATCTGAGGTACTGAGGGAGCACTATCTGAGGTATTCAGGGAGCACTATCTGAGGTACTGAGGGAGAACTATCTGAGGTATTCAGGGAGAACTATCTGAGGTACTGAGGGAGCACTATCTGATCTACTGAGGGAGCCCTATCTGGTGGTACAGAGTGCAGAGGGTAGAAAGGAACAGATGCAATTCCCTGATCATTTCCTCAGGGTCCCCGAGGCACTCTGGTGTCATAATTTGAAATGGAAGCCACTCCCCATTTCAGAAGATTCAGATCATTTTACACAATCAGTGAAAAATAACAGCAGCATGTGTCTGAAACATGGTTTGGGGGAAAACATTCATCAATCTATTGTTACTTGTTGCTTAGAGACGCTTTAGAAAAGCAGCACCCAAACAGACTAATGCTGTTGATGCAAGAGGTGGTGCACAGGAAGATCCAACAAGTCTCTGTAGCTGTTGTCTGTCCCCCTGGAGCAGTCATCATGTGAGATCATGGCTCAGTCCTCGGAGATATCATTTCTCCATCAACACCCCGACAATGCCTTTACAGCTGTGTGTGTGTGTGAGAGAGAGAGAGACTGCCAGTGTTTGTGTGTGTGAAAGAGTGGATGCATGTGTATCTCTGTGTGTCTGTATATGTGTGCGTGAGAAAGAAATTGCATGTTCATGTGAGAGTGTGTGGCCATGTGTGTTTGAGGGTGTGTGTGTCTCTGTGTGCATGTGTGTGAGTGAGGGTGTGCGTGAGAGAGTGTGTGTGTGAGAGAGAGAGTGTATCTGTGTGTCTGTGTGTGTGAGAGAATGTGTCTGTGTGTCTATTGTGTATGTGTCTGTGTGTCTATGTGGGTATATGTCTGTGTGTCTGTATGACAGTGTGTCTTATGTGAGAAATAGTGTGTATGTGTGTGTGAGAGAGTGTGTATGTCAGTGTGTGTGTGTGAGAGAGTGTGTGTATGCATATTTGAGGGAGCGTGTGTCTGTGTGTGTATGTGTGTGTGAGAGAGAGTGTAACTGTGTGTTTGTGTGTGTGTGAGAGAGAGCGTCTGTGTGTGTGAGAGTGTGTGTCAGTTTGTGTGTGTGTGAGAGTGTGTGTCCATGTGTGTGTGTGAGGGAGAGTGTGTCTATATGTGTTTGAGGGAGCGTGTGTCTGCGCGTGTATGTGTGTGTGTGAGAGAGTGTGCGTTTATGTGTGTATGTGAGAGAGTGTGTCTGTGTGTGTTTGAGGGAGCGTGTGTCTGCGAGTGTATGTGTGTATGAGAGAGAGAGTAACTGTGCGTTTATGTGTGTATGTGAGAGAATGTGTCTGTGTGTGCTTGAGGGATCGTGTGTTTGTGTGTCTGTCTGTGTGTATGTGTGAGAGAGAATGTCTTTGTGTGTGAGAGACAGAGAGTGTGTGTGAGAGAGAGTGTCTATGTGCGTGAGAGTGAGTGGGTGTGTGAGAGAATGAGAGTGTGTGTGTGTAAATGAGAGAGAGTGTGTGTATTTGTGTGTGTGAGAGAGTGTATCTGCGTGAGAGTGTCTGTGTGAGAGAGTGAGTGGGTGTGTGAGAGAATGAGAGTGTGTGTGTGTAAATGAGAGAGAGTGTGTGTATTTGTGTGTGTGAGAGAGTGTATCTGCGTGAGAGTGTCTGTGTGAGAGAGTGAGTGGGTGTGTGAGAGAATGAGAGTGTGTGTTTGTAAATGAGAGAGTGTGTGTATTTGTGTGTGTGAGAGAGTGTGTCTGCGTGAGAGTGTCTGTGTGTGTGAGAGAGTGTGTCTGTGTGAGAGAGAGTGTGTCTGCGTGTATGTGTGAGAGAGTGTGCCCGTATGTGTATTTGAGGGAGCGTATGTCTGTGTGTGTATGTGTGTGAGAGATATAGTGTGTGCTTGTGTGTGAGAGTGTGTCTGTGTTTGTGTTTGAGGGAGCGTGTGTCTGTGTGTGTGAGAGAGCCTGTGTGTGGCGGGGTCCTTTGTGTATGTGTGTGTGAGAGTGTGTCTGTGTGTGTTTGAGGGAGTGTATGTGTGTGTGTATGTGTGTAAACTAGCCAATCTTATTGGGTGCTCATGAATATAAAATCCAGCTGCTGCTTCAAGTGAAATGGTCCTCGTGTCTCCAAAGACACAAAAGCTGCAAGAGTGAATGAACTGGGGGAAAGAGAGTGCTGTTCATTCCCGTGGGGATTTATCCAGTAAACCTTCCCCACACACTAACATCCCTCTGGCAATGCAGTGACTAGTCCTGCACACAGTGCCCCAGGTACAAACCAATGTAATGTCTTACCAGAGCATGGGACAGCTCCTCATTAGAGAGCGGTGTCTGGTGGGGATTTAATCAGAGGGTCACCATGGCCCGGCTGAGGGGAGAGGTTGGGAAGGAGAGTCCTTCAGAATAACCCCAGCTGGTGTGGGAATTGAACACACGCTATTGGTTTTACTCTGCATTATAAACCAACTGTCCAGCCAACTGAGCTAACTGACTTCACTCCAGGGGCATGCCCTGTATAACCCACTCATAGCCAGCCTGCACCTCAATAGGAGCCAGGAGCAAGGCCATTCGGCCCCACCCTAACCCAGAAGGGAGAGCACGGGAAGCTGATGAAGGAAACAAGCCCCTCCCATCTGGCCGTCTGAAATGGAGCTGGAGGACAGAGCACATCTGGCCTGCTGTTTGCTTCCCCGAGACTGGCCTGCTCCACCTTACAGTGAGAGACTGAGGGGAACCTCAAGGAGATTTCACTTCTCACTGAGAGGCTGCAACTCCAATCCAAATCAGGCTGGTTCCCTCCGAGACTCACGGAAGAGGGCAGCCCTCTACAGATCAGGCCCTTGTGTCGTCCTAACCTCCAGTGTGGGGGCCAAGAGCTGGGAGGTAGTGTTAAGAACATAAGACCATCCGAAATAGGAACAGCAGACCATCCAGCCCCTCGAGCCTGCTCTGGGATTCAATAGGATCGTGGATGATTCAACATTCGATTTGGGAGCTGAAACTAGGACAATACAGAGACAGAGAATCAAATTATTCTGCCATGAGGAATCATCAGATGAAAGCACACACACACACAGACACGCACACACACACACAGACACATCCACACACAGACACATACAGGCACACACACACACACACACACAGACACACACACACAGGCAGACACACATAGACACATACACACACACACAGACACATACAGGCACACACACACGCATACACACACACACACACACACACACACACACAGACACAAACACACACAGTCACATACACACACACACACACACACAAACACACACAGTGGGATTCAGGCCGTGTGTGGGAACGGGGAGAGACAAAGGAGCAAAATGCTAGAGAGGGATCTGATCCCACAGATTTCACTGCTTCCCTCTCTCTCTGCGGCTCTCATGTCTATTTTTGTGTTCCCAGTTCTCTCTCCCACATCTTTCCTTCAATCCCTATCTCTCAACATCCTTCACATATCTGTCCTGTTTCTATTTCCCAGTAGATTCCCTTCCTCCTTTATCACCTCACCAGGTTTTTCAGTAATGCTTAATCATTCAGTCTTTCACAAAACTAACACCTTGCTCATCTCTCTCTGCATCTGTTTCTCAGCTCTGTGGGATCTTGCTATTCCTGTCTGTACATCACTCTAGCCACATCACAGCCCCCACCACCACCCCACTCTCTCAGCTCTATGACTCTGCTGCTGCAGCTCCTCTCTCTCTCTCTCTCTCTGTCCTATATCTCTCCCTGGGATTTCCGTCTTGCTGTCTGCCTGAACTTCTCTCCCTCTTTTTCTCTCCCCATTTTCACTTTGTATCTGTCTGACATTGTATTTCTCTTCCTGGAGTTTCACTCTCTCTCTGTCTCTGTCCTGCTCTCTCTCAGTTCTTCTCACTTCCTCTCCCCTTCCCCCCCGCCTGTCTTTGTCTTGTTCTCTCCCTCCCTCATGCTGTCTGCCCGTCCATCTCTCTTTCTCTCCTGTAGTTTCTCTCCCTCTTTCTCCCTGGACCCCTCTGCTCTGTCCCAGTGACTGGGGAAGGGGCATTGGGAAGAGTTTGCCTCAGTGCCTGGTCTCTCCCAGGATTTATCCCGACTGTGGGGAGGGGGTGAATGGAAGGAACATGAAGTACTTTTCTGAGTGCGTCTGAAAAAGAGAGAAAGAGAACGAGAAAGGGAGAGTGACAAAAAGAGAGAGAGACATGGAGAGAGTGGAGATGGAGAAAGTGGAGAGAGAGAAATGGGCAGTAAGAGTCAGGGAGGTGGAGTGAGAAAAGGACAGAGTGAGAGACAGGGAGAGAGAGAGAGTGAGAAGGACATATATGGAGGGAGAAGGACAGTGTGTGTACTTGGCGATGGTTTTAGAGTGGGATCTTGCTGTGCATTACAGCAGTCAGTGTCAAAAGGCGAGTTAGACTCTGCACTATGTCCTCCAGCCCAGGGGCTGTAAGTCTGCATGGGAAGGGGGAGTGGGAGACACGGAGAGAATGGGACAGCCAGAGACAGGGGGAGGGTTTGATGGGGTTTTGGGGTTGGTGGAGAAAGGAGGGACTGTGGTCATAGAGAGATGGAGGGAGGGATAGCATGTGATGCAAAGTCTGAGACAGGGTGGAGAAGAGGTCTCCACACGAAGGATAGTCAATGAGGCCATTCAGGGGCCAATCCTGAGGATCCTGAACCAAACCAGGATCATTTAATGGGGCAGGGGGATGATGGGCAGAAATGACTCCATCTGTGATGCAAACCTTCTGTAATTCTCGGGCTGGGATCTTGCTGTACACTAAAACAGTCACAGACCAGTCAGTCAACCCAGACACATTTACCGGTGTGAGAAAGTGAGGACTGCAGATGCTGGAGAGTCAGAGTTACAAAGTGTGGAGCTGGAGAAGCACAGCAGGTCAGCCAGGAGAGTGGATGGTTCAGGCCTGACCTGCTGGGCTTTTCCAGCTCCACACTTTTCCACTCAACTCCCTCTGCCCCAGGGAATGGGGCTCACAGCAGTGTTGGGGGGGCAGCAAAATATTTGAGGGGGCACAGTTGGTGAGGTAGGTATTTTGGAGGGAAGGTATTTGGGGAAGGGAATAAATTTGGGAGGAGAGTGAAAATGATGGGCAATTGTTTTTAGGGGGTTCAAAATTAGGTGAGCACTTTCAGGTCTGAAATAAAGAAAAAGAGAAAGGGAGGTTGAGAAAAAGAGAGAGAGGTAGAGAGAGTGGGGATGGAGAAGGGGATGAGAGAAAGATGGGGCAGAGACAGACAGTGAGAGGGAGGGTGTGAGAGAAAGGCAGATTGAGAGAAAGAGACAGACAGGGAGAGAGAAGGACAAAGAGAGAAGGGGATGTCAGACTGAGAGAAACAGGCGTTGACGCATGGACAGACTGAAGGGGGGACACTCAGTATTCCAGTTGGTTCCAGCTCCCTCTCTCAATGGGTTTTCACACTCCCTCTCTCCCATGCTCCTGAGGTTTGCTTCAGCTTGTCTCGCTCCCTCTCTCTCTCCATCTCTCTGGGTGGTGAGCTGGTCTCTGTCCCTTGCCATGTTGGTCACCTCAGAAAGCCTCCAGAAAATTCAAGAGATCAGTCTGCAGGTGATCCCTGGTTTTGTTCATTTCTGGATGGTTTCCCAGAACTTTCTATACTTCTGGCCAGTCGGGAGAATCAGTTAATAGTTTGAAGTGTTGCTGATCATTTGGATGGCTTGTTCCTGTAAGTTTCTTTGTGTAGCAGGACCTGGTGCCTTCCTGTCTGGGCCCTCCTTTGTTTGGTGGAGACGTTGTTAGGCATATGTCTGCCCAGGGGAACTGTTGCCTTATGCTGATGGGATAACCATCTGGCTGCTGTCTGGCTTTTGTGGTTTGGGAGTATAACTTGTCCAATATACCCAGCATCTCTTGGCTGTCTATCTGTGTTTTAGCAAGGAGGCTGCAACACTTCACCCATTCCCCCTCCCCCACCCAGTCTTTAGAATGGAAAGAAGATTATACAATGAATTACAAACCTAATTTTAAAAGCTGGTTATGTTTGTTGTCAGAGTAGCCTGCTGTTTGAGCGAAAGACATTTTGTACATTGGTCAAACCGATTGTCATATGGCTGATAAGTGATATCATAGAATCCCTACAGAGCAGAAACAGGCCCTTCAGCCCATCGAGTCCACAATGACCCTCTGAAGAGAATGCAACTCAGATCCATCCCCTGATGATATCCCTGAAACCCTGCATTTCCCATGGCTATTCCAGCTAACCTGAATATCCCTCGACACTATGGGCAATCTGTCAAAAATGTGCAGATGCAGGGAGAATGTACAAACACCACACAGACAGTCGCTCAGGAGTGGAATCAAACCCAGGTCTCTGGCACTGTGAGGTAACAGTGCTTACCACTGAGCGACTGTGGCACTTGTAACTGTTTCGACAAAACCTATTCCGTTCTGAGAATCCATACAGAATTGGGATGCATAGCCAACATCCAGTGAGCAGAATAAATGCAAGGGAATGAGACCTGCTGGCTCAAACTCCTGGAATTCCCTCCCTGAGGACCTTGTGTGTCCACCACCTGCAACAGTTCAAGGAGGCAGCTCACCACCAAAACCAGCTCCCGAGCAGCTACAGACAGGCAATCAATACTGGGCCCAGCCAGGAACACTCAAACGTTGCAAATGAATGAAACTAAGGTGATCACCCGGGGAGTTCCATCTACCTTCCAGCCCCTGGGGGTGTGTCCAGGTATTATTCACCATGATCGTACCCATCTGTTACAGCCTACAATCCTAACCACCGGTATCCCGAGATATATCAAGGTGAGTGCAGTTAGGACCACAGCCGATGTGGTCCTCTCTATCTATCACTCCTCTCTCTATCTCACCCCTCTCTCTCTCTCTCTCCCTCAGCGCTTCTCTCTCACACTGCTTCTCTCTCTCAGCCCTCTCTTACTCTCACCCCTCTCTCTGACCCTTCTCTCTCTCACCCTCTCTCTCTTACCCCTTCTCTCTCACACCCCCCCACCCCTCTCTCTCTTACCCCTCTCTCTTCTGACACCTCTCTCTGTCAGCGCTTCGCTCTCACACCGCTTCTCTCTCTCTCACCCCACTCTCACTCTCACCCCTCTTTTTCTCACCTCTCTCTCTTACCCCTCTCTCTTCTGACACCTCTCTCTCTCTCAGCACTTCTCTCTCACATTGCTTCTCTCTCTCTCACCCCCCTCTCTCACCCCTCTCTCTCACCTCTCTCACCCCCACTCTCTCACCCGCTCTCTCTCACCGCCCGTCTCTCTCACACCCACTCTCTCTCACTCTCTCTCACCGCCCCTCTCTCTCACCCACCCTCCCTCCCCTTTCTCTCACCCCCCTCTCTCTCTCATCCCCTCTCTCTCACCCCCACTCTCTCTCTCACCCCTCTCTCACCCCGCTCTCTCTCACTGCCCCCTCTCTCACCCCGCTCTCTCTCACTGCCCCCTCTCTCACCCCTTCTCTCCCTCCCCTTTCTCTCACCCCCACTCTCTCTCTCTCACTCTCTCTCTCTCACTGCCCCCTCTCTCTCACTGCCCCCTCTCTCACCCCTTCTCTCCCTCCCCTTTCTCTCACCCCCCTCTCTGTGTCTCATCCCCTCTCTCTAAGCCCCACTCTCTCTCACTCTTTCTCACACCCCTCTCTCACTCCCCCTCTCTCACACCCCCTCTTTCTCACCCCCACTCCCTCTCACTCTCTCACACACCTCTCTCTCTCTCACCCGCTCTCTCTCACCGCCGCTCTCTCTCACTCCCCCTCTCACAACCCCTCTCTCACAACCCCTCTCTCTCAACCCCCTCTCTCACTCCCCTTTCTCTCTCACTCTCCCTCTCTCACCCCCTCTCTCTCACCCCGCTCTCTCACCGCCCCTCTCCCTCACCCACCCTCCCTCCCCTTTCTCTCACCCCCCTCTCTCTCTCATCCCCTCTCTCTCACCCCCACTCTCTCTCTCACCCCTCTCTCATCCCGCTCTCTCTCACTGCCCCCTCTCTCACCCCGCTCTCTCTCACTGCCCCCTCTCTCACCCCTTCTCTCCCTCCCCTTTCTCTCACCCCCCTCTCTGTGTCTCATCCCCTCTCTCTAAGCCCCACTCTCTCTCACTCTTTCTCACACCCCTCTCTCACTCCCCCTCTCTCACACCCCCTCTTTCTCACCCCCACTCCCTCTCACTCTCTCACACACCTCTCTCTCTCACCCGCTCTCTCTCACCGCCGCTCTCTCTCACTCCCCCTCTCACAACCCCTCTCTCACAACCCCTCTCTCTCAACCCCCTCTCTCACTCCCCTTTCTCTCTCACTCTCCCTCTCTCACCCCCTCTCTCTCACCCCGCTCTCTCACCGCCCCTCTCCCTCACCCGCCCCTCACTCCCCTTTCTCTGACACCTCTCTCTCTCACCCCCACTCTCTCTCACACTCTCTCTCTCACCCCTCTCGCACCCCTCTCTCTCAACCCCTCTCTTTCTCAGTCCCTCTCTTCACCCACTCTCTCACTGCCCCTCTCTCAAACCCCCACTCCCCCCTATCTCACCTCCTCTCTCTCTCATCCCCCTCTCTCTCTTACCCTTCTATTTCTCTCCCTCCCTCCCTCTCTCTCACCCTCTCTCTGTCTCTTTCTCATCCCCTCTCTCTCCTTCTCACTCCCTCTCTCTCTTACCCCATCTCACTCTTACCGTCTCTCTCTCAACCCTTCTCTCTCTCTCACCCCTCTCTCTCTCTCCCATCCCCATCTCTCTCTCTCCTTCCTTTCTCGAACCCTCGCTCTCTCACCCCTCGCTCTCACGCCCCCCTCACACCCCTCGCTCTCACCCCCCTCTCTCAACCCCTCTCTCAATCCCTCCCTCTCTCTGTCTCTTTCTCATCCCCCTCTCTCCTTCTCACTCCCCCTCTCTCTCTTACCCTATCTCTCTCACCCCCTCACCTGCGCGCTCTCACACCTCCTCTCTCTCTTACCCTTATCTCCCTCACTCCCTCCCTCTCTCCCACCCTCTCTCAGTCTCTGTCTCATCCCCTCTCTCTCCTTCTCACTCCCTCTCTCTTACTCCATTTCTCTCTCACCTCTCTCTCTCACCCCTACTCTCTCTCTCCCACCTCTCTCTCTCAGCCCCCCTCACCCCCCTCTCACCCAGCTCTCTCTCACACACCTCTCCCTCTCTCCCACCCCCTCACACCTCCACTCTCTCCCCCCACCTCCCTCACCCCCCTCCCACCCCTTCTCCCACTGACATCTCCCACACACACCCTCAGCCACCTCCCCCTCTCACCCCCTCTCTCAACCTCCCTTTCTGTCACCCTCTCTCTCACCACTCTAACCCTCTTACCTTCTCTCCCCCTCTCTCTCCCCCTCTCTCTCCCGCCTCTCTCACCCATCTCTCTCACTCCTCTCTCTCACCCTCTCTCTCTCACCTCTCTCTCTCACAACCCACACTCTCACGCCCTCCCTCTCTCATCCCGTCCCTCTCTCTCACACACTCCCTCTCTCCCCCCTCTCTCACCCCTCTCACTCACCCCTCTCTCTCACCCCTCTCTCTCAACCCCCCCTCTCTCACAGTTCCTCTCTCATCCCGTCCCTCTCCCCCCCACTCTCATCACTCTTCTCTCACACTCTCCCTATCTCACCCTCTCTCTCAGCCCATTTCTCTCTCAGCCCCTCTCTATCTCAGCCCCTACCGCTCTCACCCACCCTCTCTTTCAACCCCTGTCTCTCTCAGCCCCCCTCTCTCTCACCCACTCTCCCTCATCCCACTCTCTCTCCCCCTCTCTATTACACCCTCTCCCTCTCTCACACCCTTCTAACTCTCTCACCCCTTCACCCCCTCCCTCTCTCCACCACCTCTCCTCCTCTCTCCCCTGTCTCTCTCACCCCTCTCTCACACACTCTCTTTCTCACTCCCTCTCTCTCTCACCACTTACGATCTCTCTCATCCCCCTCTCTCTCACCGTCTCTCTCTCTCAGCCCCTTCTCTCTCAGCCCCTCTCTCTCTCAGCCCCTTTCTCTCTCAGCCCCTCTCTCTCACACCCCCTTTCTCTCTCACCTTGTTATCTCTCTCACCACACTCTCTCTCAACCCCTCTCTCACCTCCTCTCTCTCCACCCTGCTCTCTCAGATCTCACTCTCACCCTCTCTCTCTGTCACCCTTCACCCTCTCTCCCCTTTACACCCTCTCTCACCCCTCTCTCTCTCTCTCATCCCTTCACCCTATCTCCCCCGCTCACACCCTCTCTCTCTTACCCACCTCTCTGTCTCTCTCTCACACCTCTCTCCCCCGCCCTCTCACTCATGCCCCCTCTCTCTCGCTCTATTGCATTCTGTCTATCACTACCTTTATCTCTCTCTCATTCCCTTCACTCTGGCGCACTGTCTCACACCCCACCCCCTCTCTCGTGCCCTCTTTCTCTCGTTCGCCCGATTTCACTCTCTCTTTTGACCCCTTTCTTCCTCCCTCCTCCTTGCTCTCGTTCTGTCTCTCTCTAGCGCCCACTCTCTCACCCCATCTCCTTCACACCCCTCTAACTCTCTCATCCGTTCACTCGTTCTCTCTGAACCCCTCATTCACTGTCTATCTCAGCCCCTCTCTCACCCCTTTCGCTCTCTCTCTCGCGTCCCATCTCTCTCATCCCTCTTTCGCTCGCTGCCCCCCTTTCTCTCTCACCCCTTCTCTATCTCTCCCCCTTTCTCTCAATTCCTCTCTCTCACCCCCTCTCTCTCCCACTCTCTCTCCCACCTCCTCTCTCTCACCCCCCCACACATTCACTCTTTCTCTGACCCCCCCTCTTTCTCTCTCCTCTCTCTGATTCTCAGCCCTCTCTCCCTTTTTCACCCCTCTTTCTCTCACCCCTTTCTCTCTTACCCTCTCTCTCACCCTCTCTCTCTCTCACCCCCTCATCCTCCTCTCTCTCACCCGCTCTCTCTCGCTCTCTCAATCCCTCTCTCTCTAAACCCTTGATCTCTCTCTCACCCTTCTCTCTCTATGTTAGCCCCTTACTCTTAATCCCCCTTCTCTCTCACCCCCTTTCTCTCTTACCCCCTCACCCGTGCTCTTTCTCACCCGTCTGTCTCTCTGAAATCTCCTCTTTCTTATACCCCTCTCGCACCTCTCTCTCTCACACTCCTCTCTCTCTCTCACCCCTCCCTCTTTCCCACCCTCTCTCTATCTCTTTGTCATCCCCTCTCTCTCCTTCTCACTCCCTCTCTCTCACTCCCTCTCTCTCACCCCTCACTCTCACCCCCCTAACCCCCTCCCTCTCCTTACTCCCTCTCTCTCACTCCCTCTCTCTCACCCCTCATTCTCACCCTCTCTCTCTCTTCCCATCTCTCTCCCACTCTCTCTCTCTCAGTCTCGTCTCTCTATCTTTCACAACTCCCCTCTCTCTCATCCTCTCCTCTCTCTCATTCCCCTTCTCTCACCAACCTCTCTCTCACCCCCCTTCTCTCTCTCACACACCTCTCTCTCTCCCACCCCCCTCACACTCCCTCTATCTCCACACCCTCTCCTACTCCCATTTCCCACACACTCCCTCACCCACCTACCCCTCTCAACCCCCTCTCTCACCCCCCCTCTTACACCCCCTCTCTCACTCAAACCCCTCTCTCTGTCACCCCTCTCTTTCTGTCACCACTCTAACTCTCTTACCTTCTCTCCCCGTCTCTCTCCCCCTCTCTCACTCCTCTCTCTCACCCTCTCTCTCACCCTCTCTCTCTCACATACACCCCTCTCTCTCACGCCCTCCCTCTCTCATCCCGTCCCCTCTCTCACACCCTCCCACTTTCACACTCTCCCTCTCTCCCCCTCAGTCCCCCCTCCCCATCTCTCCCCCGCTCACACCCTCTCTCTCTTACCCGCCTGTCTCTCTCTCTCACACTTCTCTCTCTCCCCGCCCTCTCTCTCCCGCCCTCCCTCTCACTCCTCTCTCTCTCTCACCCCTTCACTCTATCTCCCCGCTCACACCCTATCTCTCTCTTACCCACTTCTCTGTCTCTCTTTCTCTCTCACACTTCTCTCTCTCCCCCACCCTCTCTCTCCCCCGACCTCTCTCTCATCCCCCCTCTCTCTCGCTCTATTGCCTTCTGTCTATCACTCCCTTTTCTCTCTCTCATTCTCCTTCACTCTCGCGCTCTGTCTCACACCCCTCCCCCTCTCTCGCGCCCTCTTTCTCTCGTTCGCCCCATTTCTCTCTCTCTTTTGACCCCTTTCTTTCTCCCTCCTCCTTGCTCTCGTTCTGTCTCTCTCTAGCACCCACCATCTCACCCCATCTCCCTCACACCCCTCTAACTCTCTCATCCATTCACTCGTTCTCTCTCTCTCTCTGTCTCTCTCTTTCAACCCATCATTCACTGTCTATCTCACCCCCTCTCTCACCCCTTTCGCTCTCTTTCTCTCGCGCCCCAATTCTCTCATCCCTCTTTCTCTCGCTGTCCCCCTTTCTCTCTCACTCCTTCTCTATCTCTCCCCCTTTCTCTCAATCCCTCTCTTTCACCCCCTCTCTCTCCCACTCTCTCTCCCACCTCTTCTCTCTCACCCCCCACACATTCACTCTTTCTCTGACCCCCTCTCTTTCTCTCTCTCATTCTCAGCCCTCTCTCTCTCCCCTCTCTCTTTCTCCCCACTCTCCCTTTCTCAGCACACTCTCCCTTTCTCACCCCTCTCTCTCTCACCCCTTTCTCTCTCACCCTCTCTCTCAACCCGTCTCTCTCACCCTCCTCATCCTCCTCTCTCTCACCCGCTCTCTCTCGCTCTCTCAATCCCTCTCTCTCTAAACCCCCTCTCTCTCACCCCTTGCTCTCTCTCTCTCACCCTTCTCTCTCTATGTTCGCCCCTCACTCTTTATCCCCCTTCTCTCTCACCCCACTGTCTCTCAACCCCTTTCTCTCTTACCCCCTCACCCGTGCTCTTTCTCACCCCTCTCTCCCTCAAAGCTCCTCTCTCTAATACCCCTCTCTCTCTTTCCCACCTCTCTCACACACCTCTCTCTCTTTCTCAATCCCTCTCTCTCCCCCCTTCCCTCTCTCACACCCGTCTGTCTCACACCCGTCTCTCTCTCACCCCCTCTCTCCCCCCTCTCTCCCAACCTCTCTCTATCTCTTTCTCATCCCCTCTCTCTCCTTCTCACTCCCTCTCTCTCACCCCTCTTTCTCACCCCCCTCATTCTCACCCTCTCTCTCTCTTCCCCTCTCTCTCCCACCCTCTCTCTCTCACTCCCATCTCTCTCTCTCAACCCACCTCTCTCTCACCCTCCCCTCTCTCTCATTCCCCATCTCTCACCAACCTCTCTATCACCTCCCCTCTCACTCTCTCACCCACCTCTCTCTCTCAGCCCCCCTCAACCCCTCTCACACACCTCTCTCTCTCCCACCTCCCTCACACCCCCTCTATCTCCCTCCCACCTCCCTCACCCCCCTTCCCAACCCCTCTCCAACCCCAATCCCCCCCACACACCCTCACCCACCTACCCCTCTCATTCCCCTCTCTCACCCCCCTCTTACACCCTCTCTCTCTCTCAAACCCCTCTCTCTGTCACCCCTCTCTTTTTCTCACCACTCTAACTCTCTTACTTTCTCTCCCCTCTCTCTCCCCTCTCTGTCTCCCCTCTCTCACTCCTCTCTCTCACCCTCTCTCTCTCCTATCTCTCTCTCACACACCCCTCTCTCACGCCCTCCCTCTCTCATCCCGTCCCTCTCTCACACCCTCCCACTCTCACACCCTCCCTCTCTCCCCCTCTCTCCCCCTTTCTAACCCCTCTTTCTCACCTCTCTCTCTCACACGCGTCTCTCTCATCTCCCTCTCTCATCCCGTCCCTCTTTCCCCCTCCCACTCTCATCCCTCCTCTATCACACTCTCCCTATCTCAGCCCCTCTCTCTCAGCCCATCTCTCTCTCAGCCGCTCCCGCTCTCACCCACCCTCTCTTGCACTCCCTGTCTCTCTCAGACCCTCTCCCTCACTGCCCCCTCTCTCATTCCACTCTCTCTCCCCCTTTCTATTACACAAACTCTCTCACACCCTACTAACTTTATCACCCTTTCACCCCCTCCCTCTGTCCACCACCTCTCCACCTCTCTCTCTCACCCCTCTCTTTCTCACCCCTCTCTCTCTCACCCACTCTCTTTCTCACTCCCTCTCTCTCTCACCACTCACTATCTCTCTCACCCTCTCTCTCTCACTGCCTCTCTCTCTCAACCCCTCTCTCTCAGCCCTCTCTCTCTCAGCCCCTTTCTCTCACATCCCCTTTCTCTCTCACTTTGTTATCTCTCTCCACCTCGCTCTCTCACACCTCTTCTCTTTCCACCTTGCTCTCTCTCTCACCTCTCTCTCTGTCACCCTTCACCCTCTCTCCCTTTACACCCTCTCTCTCACCCTCTCTCTCTCACCCCTTCACTCTATCTCCCCCATTCACACCCTCTCTCTCTTACCCACCTCTCTGTCTCTCTCTCTCTCACCCGTCTCTCTCACCCATCTCTCTCACACCTCCATCAGCCCTCTCTCTATCAGCCCCCTCTCTCTCCCCAGTCTCTCCCACCCTGATCTCTCTCACACACCTTCTCTCTCACGCCTCTCTCTCTCACCCTCTCTTTCTCCCCCACTCTCACTCACCCCCTTTCTCTTTTGCACCTGCCCTCTCCCCCACCCCGATCTTTCTCATCCTCCCTCTCTCTCACCCTCTCACTCTTCTCTCTCTCATTCCCTCTCTCGCCCCCTCTCTCTCTCCAACCCCCTCTCTCCCATTCCCTCTCTCTCACCCCCTCACCTCCACTCTTTCTCTGACCCCCTCTCGTTCTTCCCCCTACTCTTTCTCACCCCTCTCTCCCTTTCTAATCCCCTCTCCCTTTTTCACCCTCTCTCTCTCTCACCCCCTTATCTCTCTCACCCTCACATCCTACCCTCTCTCTCACACCCCCATCCACTCTCTCTCTCTCGCCCTCTGTCTCCTCCCCCTCTCTCCACGCTCTTTCTCCCCCCTCTCTTTCCCCCTCTCTACCCTTCTCCTCCTCCCTCACACACCCTTTTCTCTCACCCCCTCTCTCTCACCCCCTCTATCTCAGCCCACTCTGTCTCTTTATCCCCCTGTCTCTGTCCCCCCCTCTGTCCCCTCTCTCTCTGTCCCCGCTCTCTCTGTCTTGTATCTGTTCCCCTTTCTCTGTCCCCCCTCTCTCTGTCCCCCTCTCTCTGTCCCCCTCTCTCTGTCCCCATCTCTCTGTCCCCCCCTCTGTCCCCTCTCTCTGTCCCCGCTCTCTCTGTCTTGTATCTGTTCCCCTTTCTCTGTCCCCCCTCTCTCTGTCCCCCTCTCTCTGTCCCCATCTCTCTGTCCCCATATTTCTGTCCCCCTCTCTCTGTTCCCCTTTCTCTGGACTCCTCTCTCTGCCCCCTCTCTCTACCCCCTCTGTCCTCCCTCTCTCTGTCCCCCACTCTCTCCCCGCGCTCTCCCCCTCCCCTCCCACTCTCTCTCTCCATGCCTCTCTCTCTATCCCCTCTCTCATGCTCACTCTCCCCCTCCCCCTCACCCCCGTCTCTCTACTCCATCTCTCTTCCCCTTTCTCTCTACCCCACTCTCCCTCCCTCTACCTCCTCTCTCTCCACGCCTCTCTCTACCTCCTCTCTCTCTCCCCCCTCTCTCTCTCTCTTCACTAACAGTCTCCCCAAACTCTGTCACCGAATGCTGTCCCCTCTCTCTCCCTCTCTCAGCCGGTCCCTCCTTCACTCCCTCACTCGACCTCTCACTCTCCCCTTCTGTCTCCGCCCTCTCTCTCCACCAGTCTCTCCAGCTCTCTCTCTCACCCTCACTGTCCCCCTCCCGTCTTCACCTCCCGTCTCCCGCTCTCTCCACCTCTCTCTCCCCATCTCTCTACCACTCTCTGTCCCCCTCTCTCTACCCCCACTCTCCCGCCCTCTTCCACCTCCTCTCTCTGTCCCCATCTCTCTGTACCCCTTCTCTCTAAGTACCACTCTCTCTGTTCCCCCGCTCTCTGTCCCCGTCTCTCTCTGACCCCTCTCGCTCTCTGTCCCCACTCTCTCTCTCTGCCCACCCTCTATCCACTCTCTCGCTCTCTCTGCCCCATCCCCCCTCTCTCTGTCCTCCCCTCTCTCTCTGTACCGTCTCTCTCTGTCCCTCCCTCTGCACCAATCTTCCCTCTGTTCCCCACCCTGTCCCCCCTCTCGAACCCCTCTTTCTGTCCCCGCACTATGACCCCCACTCTCTGACCCCCGACTCTATGACCCCTTCTATCTCACTGCATTCTCTGTCCCCCTCTCTCTGCCCCCCTCCCTTTGTCCCCCTCTCTCTAACCCCTCTCTCTGTCCCACTCTCTGTTCTCCCTCTCTGTCCCCACTCTCTCTGTCCCCATCTCTTTGTCCCCATCTCTCTGTCTCCATCTCTCTGTCCCACCTCTCTGTCCCCACTCTCTCTGTCCCCACTCTCTCTGTCCCCACTCTCTCTGTCCCCATCTCTCTGTCTCCATCTCTCTGTCCCACCTCTCTGTCCCCACTCTCTCTGACCCCTTCTCTCTGTGCTCCCTCTCTCTGTCCCCCCTTTCTCTCTCCACCCTCTCTCTGTCCCCCTCTCATTGCCCCGCTTTCTGCCCCCTCTCCCTGTGCACCCATTTCTCTGTCACCCCCTTTCACTGTCCCCATCTCTCTGTCCCCCCTCTCTGTCCCCAATCTCTCATCACCCCTCTCTCTGTCCCCTCTCTCTCTGTCCTGTCCCCTCTGTCCCTCCTCTCTGTACCCCCTATCTCTGTCCCCCTCTCTCTGTCCCTCCCTCTGCACCGATCTTCCCTCTGTTCCCCACTATGTACCCCCTCTCTCCGACCCCTTCTCTCTGTCCCCCACTATGTCCCCCACTCTCTGTCCAAAGACTCTCTGACCCCTTCTATCTCCCTGCACTTTCTATCTCCCTGCCCTCTCTGTCCCCTCTCTCTGTCCCCCTCGCTTTATTCCCCATTCTGTCCCCCCTCTCTCTGTCCCCATCTCTCTGTCCTCCTCTCTCTGTCCTCCCTCTCTCTGTCCCCCGCTCTCTGTCCCCATTTTCTGTACCCCTCTATCTGCCCCCTCTTTCCGTCCCCCCGTCTCTCCCCGCGCTCTCCCCCTCCCCTCCTTCACTCTCCCACTCTCTCTCTCTTCCCCCCTCTCTCCGTGCCTCTCTCTCTTCCCCCCTCTCTCCGTGCCTCTCTCTCTGTCCCCTCTCTCATGCTCCCTCTCCCCCTCCCCCTCACTCCCTCTCCCCCTCCCCCCACTCCCTCTTTCTCTACCCCATCTCTCTTTCCCTTTTCTCTCTACCCCCACTCTCTCTCCCTCCCTCTACCTCCTCTCTCTCTCCACGCCTCTCTCTACCTCCTCTCTCTCTCTCCCCTCTCTCTCTCTTCACTAACTGCCTCCCCAAACTCTGCCACCGAAAGCTGTCCCCTCTCTCTCTCTCTCTCTCTCTCTCTCTCAGCCGGTCCCTCTTTCACTCCCTCACTCGACCTCTCACTCTCCCCTTCTGTCTCCGCCCTCTCTCTGCACCAGTCTCTCCAGCTCTCTCTCTCACCCTCACTGTCCCCCTCCCGTCTTCACCTCCCGTCTCCCGCTCTCTCCACCTCTCTCTCCCCATCTCTCTACCACTCTCTGTCCCCCTCTCTCTACCCCCACTCTCCCGCCCTCTTCCACCTCCTCTCTCTGTCCCCCTCTCTCTGTACCCCTTCTCTCTAAGTACCACTCTCTCTGTTCCCCCGCTCTCTGTCCCTCTCTCTCTGACCCCTCTCGCTCTCTATCCCCACTCTCTCTCTCTCTGTCCCCCCTTTATCCACTCTCTCGCTCTCTCTGCCCCATCTCCCTCTCTCTGTCCTCCCTTCTCTCTCTGCCCCCCTCTCTCTGTCCCTCCCTCTGCACCGATCTTCCCTCTGTTCCCCACCCTGTCCCCCCTCTCGACCCACTCTTTCTATCCCCCCACTATGTCCCCCACTCTCTGTCCCCGACTCTCTGACCCCTTCTATCTCCCTGCTCTCTCTGTCCCCCTCTCTCTGTCCCCCTCCCTTTGTTCCCCCTCTCTCTACCCCCTCTCTCTGTCCCACTCTCTGTTCTCCCTCTCTGTCCCCACTCTTTCTGTCCCCACTCTCTCTGTCTCCATCTCTCTGTCTCCATCTCTCTGTCACCATCTCTCTGTCCCACCTCTCTGTCCCCCCTTTCTCTGTCCACCCCCTCTCTGTCCCCCTCTCATTGCCCCGCTTTCTGCCCCCTCTCCCTGTGCACCCATTTCTCTGTCACCCTCTTTCTCGGTCCCCAACTCTCTGCCCCCTCTCTCTCTCTGTCCCCCTCTCTGTCCCCAATCTCTCTGTCACTCCTCTCTCTGTCCCCTCTCTCTCTGTCCTGTCCCCTCTGTCCCTCCTCTCTATACTCCCTATCTCTCTCCCCCTCTCTCTGTCCCTCCCTCTGCACCGATCTTCCCTCTGTTCCCCACTCTTTACCCCCTCTCTCCGACCCCTTCTCTCTGTCCCCCCACTATGTCCCCCGCTCTCTGTCCCCAGACTCTCTGATCCCTTCTATCTCTCTGAACTGTCTGTCCCCCGCTCTCTGTCCCCTCTCTCTGTCCCCCTCACTTTGTCCCCCTCTCTCTACGAGGAGAAAGTTTGTTGTAGGTACTGGTTGTCCTGGTTGGATTTTTGATGTAGGTACTGGTTGTCCTGCTTGGGTTTTGTTGTAGGTACTGGTTGTCCTGGTTTCTTCCTGACCTCTCCGCCCCCACCCCAGTCTGACCTCTCACCCTCACCTTGACCTCGCTCCTCCAATCACATTTCCGACGCCCCTCCCCCAAGTCCCTCCTCCCTACCTTTTATTTTAGCCTGCTGGACACACTTTCCTCATTCCTGAAGGACGGCCTATGCCTGAAACGTCGTTTCTCCTGTTCCCTGGATGCTGCCTGACCAGCTGCGCTTTTCCAGCAACACATTTTCACCCCCCTCTCTCTACTCCCTCTCCCTGTCCCTGTCTCTCTGTCCCCCCTCTCTCTGTCCCCCACTCTCTGTCCCCCACTCTCTGTCCCCATTTTCTGTACCCCTCTATCTGCCCTCTATCTGCGTGGATACAGGAATGGTGCAGGAGGGAGGGAATCCGGTATTTGGATAACTGGGGTTCTTTCTGGGGAAGGTGGGACCTCTATAAACAGGATGGTCTGCACCTGAACCTGAGGGGCACCAGTATCCTTGGTGGGAGGTTTACTACTGCTCTTGGGGGAGCGGGGGGGGGGGGGGTTAAACTAACTCTGCAGGGGCATGGGAACCCAGACTGTAGCTTTAAGGTGCAGGACCTGGAGTGTAGGGAGGTTAGGAACATGGCATCAATTTCAAAGGAGGGTGTCTGTAAACAGTAAAGTGGATTGAAGTGTGTATACTTCAATGCAAGAAGTATACAAAATAAGGTAGGTGAACTTGCAGCGTGGGTTGGTACCTGGGACTTCGATGTTGTGGCTATTACGGAGACATGGGTAGAACAGGGACAGGATTGGCTCTTGCATGTCCCAGGGTTTAAATGTTTTAGTAGGGTCAGAGGTGGGGGTAAAAGAGGGGGAGGTGTGGCATTGCTTGTCAAAGATAGTATTACAGCTGTGGAAAGGACGATGGATGAAGACTCGCCATCTGAGGTAGTTTGGGCTGAGGTTAGGAATAGGAAAGGTGAGGTCACCCTGTTAGGAGCTTTTTACAGGCCTCCTAATAGTCCTAGAGACGTAGAAGAAAGGATTGCGAGGATGATTCAGGAGAAGAGTGAAAGTAATAGGGTGGTTGTTATGGGGAACTTTAACTTTCCTGATATTGATTGGGAAAGCTATAGCTCAAGTTCATTAGATGGGTCAGTGTTTGTCCAATGTGTGCAGGAGGGTTTCCTGACACAATATGCAGATAGGCCAACAAGAGGTGAGTCCATACTGGATTTGGTTCTGGGTAATGAACCAGGCCAGATTGTAGAATTAGAGGTAGGTGAGCACTTTGGGGACATTGACCACAATTCAGTGACTTTTACTCTCGTGATGGAGAGGGATAACTGGGGGCAGAGAAATTATGACGCGGTGAGACATGACTTAGGATGTGTGGTTTGGAAAAGTAAGCTTCAAGGCAAGGGTGTAATTGATATGTGGAGCTTGTTCAAGGAGCAACTATTGAGTGTCCTTGACAAGTATGTTCCCGTCAGCCAGGGAGGGGTCGTGTGAGGTAGCCGTGGTTTAATAAGGAATTGGAATCCCTTGTTAAATGGAAGAGGGCAGCCTATGTAAAGATGAGGCGTGAAGGTTCAACTGGGGCGATTGAGAGTTATAAGGTAGCCAGGAAGGACCTGAAGAGAGAGCTAAGAGCAGCAAGGAGGGGACATGAAAGGTCCTTAGTTGGTAGGATTAGAGAAAACCCTAAGGCTTTCTATAGGTATGTCAGGAATAAAAGAATGCCTAGGGTAGGAATAGGTCCAGTCAAGGATAGTAGTGGGAAGTTGCGTGTGGAGGCTGAAGAGATTGGGGAGACACTGAATGAATACTTTTCGTCAGTATTCAATCAGGAACAGGACATTGTTGTCAATGTGAGTACTGAGTCACAATTAAGTAGGATGGATAGCTTTGAGGTATGTAGAGAAGAGGTGCTGGAAATTCTGGAAAGAGTGAAAATAGATAAGTCCCCTGGGCCTGATGGCATTTATCCTAGGATTCTCTGGGAAGCAAGGGAGGAGATTGCAGAGCCATTGGCCTTGATTTTTATGTCCTCTTTGTCTACAGGAGGTAGTGCCAGAAGACTGGAGGATAGCAAATGTGGTTCCCTTGTTCAAAAAGGGGAGTAGGGATAACCCTAGTAACTATAGGCCGGTGAGTCTCACTTCTGTTGTGGGCAAAGTCTTAGAGAGAATTGTAAGGGATAGGATTTATGAACATCTGGAAAGGAATAATGTGTTCAAGGATAGTCAGCATGGTTTTGTGAAGGACAGGTCGTGCCTCACAAACCTTATTGAATTCTTTGAGAAGGTGACTAAGGAGGTGGACGAGGGGAAAGCAGTAGATGTGGTGTATATGGATTTTAGTAAGGCGTTTGATATGGTTCCCCATGGTAGACTACTGCAAAAAATACGGAGGTATGGCATTGAGGGTGAGTTGGAGGTTTGGATTAGGAGTTGGCTGGATGGAAGAAGACAGAGGGTAGTGGTTGATGTAAAGGTTCATCTTGGAGTGCCGTCACTAGCGGTGTTCCGCAAAGATCTGTTTTGGGACCATTGCTGTTTGTCATTTTTATAAATGACCTGGAGGAGGGGTTAGAAGGTTGGGTGAGCAAGTTTGCGGATGATACGAAAGTCGGAGGAGTTGTAGACAGTGAAGGAGGATGTGGCAGGTTACAGCGGGATATACATAAGCTGCAGAACTGGGCAGAAAGGTGGCAGATGGAGTTCAATGTAGCTAAGTGTGAGGTGATTCACTTTGGTAAGAGTATCAAAAAGATGGGGTACTGGGCTAATGGTCGGATATTTGGTAGTGTGGATGAGCAGAGGGATCTTTGTGTCCATGTACACAGATCTCTGAAATTACCACCCAGGTAAATAGTGCGGTGAAGAAGGCATATGACGTACTGGCTTTTATTGGTAGAGGAATTGAGTTCCGGAGCCCTGACGTCATGTTGCAGTTGTATAAGACTCTGGTGCGGCTGCATCTGGAGTATTGTGTGCAGTTTTGGTCGCCATACTGTAGGAAGGATGTGGGGGCACTGGAACGGGTGCAGAGGACGTTTACCAGGATGTTGCCTGGTATGGTAGGAAGATCGTATGAGGAAAGGCTGAGGCACTTGGGGCTGTTTTCATTGGAGAAAAGAAGGTTTAGGGGTGACTTGATAGAGGTGTACAAGATGATTAGGGGTTTAGATAGGGTCGATAGTGAGAACCTTTTTCCACGTATGGAGTCAGCTATTACAGGGGGGCATAGCTTTAAATTAAGGGGGGGTAGGTATAGGACAGATGTTAGGGGTAGGTTCTTTACTCAGCGAATCGTGAGTTCATGGAATGCCCTGCCAGTAGCAGTGGTGGACTCTCCCTCTTTATGGGCATTTAAGCGGGCATTGGATAGGCATATGGAGGATAGTGGGGTAGTGTAGGTTAGGTGGGCTTGGATCTGCGCAACATCGAGGGCCGAAGGGCCTGTACTGCGCTGTATTCCTCTATGTTCTATGTTCTTTCCGTCCCCTTCTCTGTCCTCCCTCTCTCTGTCCCCTACTCTCTGACCCCCTCTCTCTGTCCCCGTCTCTCTGTCCCCCCTCTGTCCCTTCCCTCTCTCTGTCTCCCTCTTTTTCTCCCACTCTCTCTGTCCCCGCCTCCCTCTCTGTCCATTCTCTCTCTCCCTCCACTCTCTCTATCCCATCTCTCGCTCTCTCTGCCCCCACTCTCTGTCCCCGTCTCTCTATTCCCCTCTCTGTGTCCCTCTCTGTCCTCCCTCCCTCTGTCACCCCTCTCTCTGTCCTCCCTCTCTCTGTCCCTCACTCTCTCTGTCCCCCTCTCTCTGTTCCCGCCGTCTGCCCCCCTTCTCTCTGTCTTCCCTCTCTCTTTTCGCCCCTCTTTCCCTCTCTCTGACCCCCCTCTCTGTCACCTCTCTGGCACCCCTCGCTCTGTCTCCTCTCTCTACCCCCTCTATCTCTGCCCCCCCATCCTCCTCTCACTGTCCCTCTCTCTCTGTACCCCCCTCTCTCCCCCTCCTCTCTTTACACCCCATCTCTGCCTCCACTTTCTGTCCCCACTCTGTCGCCCCTCTCTCTGTCCCCCGTCACGATGTCCCCCTCTCTCTGCCCTCCGACACCCCCTTTCTTTCCCTCTCTATCGCCCCCTCTATCTCTTCCCCTCTCTCTTTCCTCCCCTCTGTCCCCTACTCTGTCCACTCTCTCTGTCCCCTCTCTCTCTCTCCACCTCTCTCTGTGCCCACACTCTCTGACCCCTTCTATCTCCCCGCGCTCTCTATCCCCACTCTCTATCCCCTCTCTCCATTCCCGTCTCTCTGTTCCCCTCTCTTTGTTAATCTCTCTTTGCCCCCTTCTCTCAGCCCCCCTGTCTCTGTCGCCATTTCTCTGCCCCCGTCCCCCTCTCTCTGTCCCCCTCTCTTTGTACGGCCTCTCTCTGTCCCACTCTCTCTCTCTCTCTGTCCCCCTCTCTCTGTCCCCTCGCTTTCTGTCCCTCTCTCTCTCTCTCTCTGCCCCCTCTCGCTCTCTGTCCCCCTCTCTCTGTCCTCCCCTCTCTCTGTCCTCCCACTCTCTGTCCTCCCTCTCTCTGTCCCCCGCTCTCTGTTCCCCTTTCTCTGTATCCCTCTCTCTGCCCACGCTTTCCGTCCCCCTCTCTCTGTTCCCATCTCTCTATCCTCGTCTCTCTGACCCCCCTCTCTGTTCCCTCTCTACCTCCCCACTCTCAGTCCCCTCCCTCTCTGTCCGTTCTCTCTCTCACCTCCCCACTCTCTCGCTATCTCTGCCACCACTGTCTGTCCCCGTCTCTCTCTCCCCGTCTCTCTGTCCCCCTCTCTCTGTCCCCCTCTCTCTGTCCCCCTCTCTCTATCCTCCCTCTCTCTGTCCTCCCTCACTCTGTCCTCCCTCTCTCTGTCCCCCCTCTCTCTGTCCCCCTTTCTCTCTGTCTTCACTCCCCCTTTCCCCCTCTCTTTCCCTCTCTCTGTTCCCCCTCTCTGTCCCCCCTCTGACACCCCTCACGGTGTCCCCCTCTCTCTACACCCTCTATCTCTGTATCCCCTCTCACTGTCCCCTCTCGGTCTCCCTCTCTCTGTCCCCCTCTCTCTGTCCCCATCTCTCTGTACCCCTTTCTCTGTACCTATCTCTCTGTACCCCTCTCTCTGTCCTCCCTCTCTCTGCCCCCGCTTTCCGTCCCCCTCTCTCTGTCCGTTCTCACTCTCCCCCCACTCTCTCAATCCCATCTTTCGCTCTTTCTGCACCCCCAATCTCTGTCCACGTCTCTCTATTCCCCTCTCTCTGTCCCTCTCTCTCTGCCCTACCTCTCTCTGTCCCCCCTCTCTGTCCCCCCTCTCTGTTCCCCCCCTCTCTGTCCCTCACTCTCTCTGTCCCCCTCTCTCTGTCCGCGCCCTCTGCCCTCCTTCTCTCTGTCTTCCCTCTCTCTTTTTGCCCCTCTCTTTTCCTCCCTCTGTTCCCCCCTCTCTGGCACCCCTCGTTCTGTCCCCCTCTCTCTACCCCCTCTCTCTGTCCCCCTCTCTCTGTCCGCCTCTCTCTGTCCCCCCCTCTCTCCCCCTCCTCTCTTTACACCCCACCTCTGCCTCCTCTCTCTGTCTCCACTCTGTCGCCACTTTCTCTGTACCCCAATCACTATGTCCCCCTCTCTCTGCCATCCGACCCCTCCTTTTTGTCCCTCTCTGTCGCCCCCTCTCTCTCCCCCTCTTTCGTTCCCCCCTTTTGTCCCCTACTCTGTCCACACTCTCTGTCCCCTCTCTCTCTCTCTCCACCTCACTCTGTGCCCCCACTCTCTGACCCCTGCTATCTCCCCGCGCTCTCTATCCCCACTCTGTCCCCTCTCTCTGTTCCCTTCTCTTTGTTAACCTCTCTTTGCCCCCCTCTCTCTGCCCCCCTGTCTCTGTCCCCAGTTCTCTGTCCCCGTCCCCCTCTATCTGTCCCCCTCTCTTTGTACGGCCTCTCTCTGTCTCACACTCTTTGTCCCCTCGCTTTCTGTCCCTCTCTCACTCTCTGTCCCCTCTCGCTCTCTGTCCCCCTCTCTCTCTGTCCCCTCTATACCCTCTCTCGATCTCTCTGCACCCCCATCCTCCCTCTCTCTGTCCTGCCCTCTCTCTCTGTACCCTCTCTCTCTCTTGTCCCCTCTGAACATCCTCTCTCTGTCCCCCACTCTGTCCCTCCTCTGCTCTGCCCTTCTCTCTGTCCCCCCTTTGTCTGTCTCCCTCTCTCTGTCCCCCTCTCTGAACCTCATCTCTCTGTACGCCACTCTCTGTCCCTGCTCTGCTGGGCCCCATCTCTCTGTCCACCCTCTGTCCCTACTCTCTGTATCCCTCGCTCTATCCCCCCTCTCTCTCTGCCCCACTCCCTCTGTCCCCCGGCTCTCTGTTCCCCCCTCTCTGCCCCTCGTCGCCCCTCTCTTTGTCCCGCATCTCTGTGTATCCCTCTCCCTCTGTCCCCCTCTCTCTGTCCCCCCTCTCTCTGTCCCCCTCTCTCTGTCCTCCCTCTCTCTGTCCTCCCTCTCTCTGTCCCTTGTCTCTGTTCCCCTTTCTCTGTATCCCTCTCTCTGCCCCCGTTTTTCTGTCCCCCTCTTTCTGTTCCCATCTCTCTATCCCTGTCTCTCTGTCCCCCATCTCTGTTCCCTCTCTCTGTCTCCATCTCTATCTCCTCCTCTCTCTGTCCCCACCCTCTCTGTCCGTTCTCTCTCTCACCCCCCATCTCTCTATCTCTTCTCTCGCTCTCTCTGCCCCCACTCTCTGTCCCCCTCTCTCTGTCCTCCCACTCTCTGTCCTCCCTCTCTCTATCCTCCCTCTCTCTGTCCCTCTCTCTCTGTTCCCCCTGGCCCCCTCTCTGTCCCTCACTCTCTCTGTCCGCGACCTCTGTCCCCATTTCTTTCTGTGCCCCCTCTCTTTCCCCTCTCTTTCCCTCTCTCTGTCCCCCCTCTGACACCCCTCGCGCTGTCCCCCTCTCCCTACCCCATTTATCTCTGTATCCCCTCTCACTGACCCGCCTCTCGGTCCGCCTCTCTCTGTCCCCTCTCTCTCTGTCCCCTCCCTCTCTGTCCCCTCTCTGTCTGTCCTCCCTCTCTCTGTCCCCGTCTCTCTGTACCCCTTTCTCTGTATCCCTCTTTCTGCTCCCCTTTCTCTGTACCTATCTCTCTGTACCCCTCTCTCTGTCCCCGTCTCTCTGTCCCCCACCTCTTTGTCCTCCCTCTCTCTGACCACTCTCTCTGTTCCGTCTCTCTGTTCCCCTTTCTCTGTACCCCTCTCTCTTCCCCCTCTTTCCATCCCCCTCTCTCTGTCCGTTCTCTCTCTCCCCCCACTCTCTCGATCCCATCTCTCCCTCTTTCTGCCACCACTCTCTGTCCCCGTCTCTCTATTACCCTCTCTCTGTCCTCCCTCTCTTTGTTCTCCCTCTCTTTCTCCTCCCTCTCTCTGTCCCTCATCTCTCTGTCCCCCCTCTCTCTATTCTCCATCTCTCTGTCCCTCACTCTCTCTGACCCCCTCTCTCTGACGGCACCCTCTGCCCCCTTCTCTCTGTCATCCCTCTCTCTTTTCCTCCCTCTCTTTCCCTCTCTCTGACCCTCTCTGGCACCCCTCACTCTGTCCCCCTCTCTCTACCCCCTCTATCTCTGCCCCCCTCTTTCTGCCTCCTCTCTCTCTGATGCCCTTCTGCCCACCTCTCTCTGTACCCCCTCTCTCTCCCCCTTCTCTTTTAATACGCCATCTCTGCCCCCCTCTCTGTCCCCCCTCTGTCGCCCCTCTCTCTCTTTCCCCATCACTATGTCCCCCCTCTCTCTGCCCTCCGACTCACTCTTTCTGTCCCCCTCTCTCTGTTCCCTACTCTGTCCACTCTCTCTGTCCTCTTTCTCTCTCTCTCTACCTCTCTGTCCCCCTACTCTCTGACCCCTTCTATCTCCCCACGCTCTCTGCCCTCCCACTCTCTGTCCCCTTTCTCTGTTCCCCTCTCTTTGTTAACCTCACTTTGCCCACCTCGCTCTGCCCCGCTCTCTCTATCCTCACTTCTCTGCCCCCGTCCCCCTCTCTCTGTCCCCCCTCTCTGTCTCCCCTCTCTTTGTACCCCCCTCTCTCTGTCCCCCTCTCTCTGCCCCCGACTCCCTCTTTCTGTCCCGCATCGCTCTGTACTCCCCCTCCCTGTGTCCCCCTCTCTCTGCCCCTCTCCCACTGTCGCCTCCTCTCTCTGTCCCCCACTCGCTCTGTTCCCCCTCTCTGTCCCCTATTCTGTCCACACTCTCTGTCCTCCCTCTCTCTCTCAACCTCTCTCTGTCCCCCACTCTCTGACCCCTTCTATCTCCCTGCGCTCTCTGCCCCCCTCTCTCTGTCCCCTCACTCTCTGTCCCCTCTCTCTGTTCCCCTCTCTTTGCCCCCTCGCTCTAACCATCCTCTCTCTGTCCCTCTCTCTGTTCCCTCTCTCTCTGTCCCCCTCTCTCTGTCCCCCTCTGTCTGTCCCCCCTCTCTCTATGTACCCCCTCTCCCTCCATCCCCTTCTCTCCGTCCTCCTTCTCTGTCTCCCCTCTCTGTGTCCCTCTCCCTCTGTCACCCCTCTGTCCCCCTTCTCTCTGTCCCAATCCTCTCTATCCCCACTCTCTCTCCCCCTCTCTCTGCACCCCCCACTCTGTCCCGCCCCTCCCTCTGTCCCCCTCTCTCTGTCCCCCTCTCTTTGTCACCCCATCTCTTTTCCCCTCTTTTCCCCTCTGTCCTCTCTCTCTCTGTCATCCATCTCTCTACCCCCCTCGCTTTGTCCCCCCTCTGTACCTTCCACTCTGTCCACCCTCTCTGTCCCCACCTCTGCTCCACCCCACTCTCAACACTCCACGTCCTCCTCTCTCTGTCCCCTTTCTCTGTCCCCCCTCTGACACTCCTCTCTGTGTCCCCCTTTCTCTACCCCCTCTATCTCTCTCCCCTCTTTCTGTCCCCCTGTCTCTGTACCCCTCTCTCTGACACCCTTTTTATGTTCCTCCCCACCTCTCTCTCTGTCCCCCCTCTCTCTCTCTCCCCCCCTCTCTCTGTCCCCACCGGTCTCTCCCCCTCCTCTCTGTCCACCCCATCTCTGCCCCCTCTCTCTGTCCCCCCCGTCGCCACTCTCTGTGCCCGATCACTCTGTCCCCTTCTCACTGCCCCCCGACCCCCTCTTTCTGTCTCACGTCTATCTGTACTCCCTCTCTCACTGTCACTCTCTCTCAGTCCCCCCTCTGTCCCCAACTCTGTCCACTCTCTCTGTCCCCTCTCTCTCTTTATTCACCTCTCTCTGTGGCCCCCGTCCCCTCTGTCCCCCTCTCTCACGCCCTTCTCTCTCCGTCCCCCTCTCTCTGTCCCCCTCACTCTATCCCCCGCACTCTGTCCCCTCTTTCTCTCTCTGTCCCCTCTCTCACTCTCTCTGCCCCCCAGTCCGCCCTGTCTCTGTCCCCCATCTCCCTCCCACTCTGTCTGTATCTCCCTCTTCTCTGTCCCCCTTTCTCTGTGCCCCCCCCTCTCTGAACCCCCTTTCTCTGTCCCCTACTCTGTCCCCACACTCCGTACTGGAAATGTGTTGCTGGAAAAGCGCAGCAGGTCAGGCAGCATCTAGGGAACAGGAGAATCGACGTTTCAGGCATTAGCCCTTCTTCAGGAAGGGCTAATGCCCAAAACGTCGATTCTACTGTTCCCTAGATGCTGCCTGACCTGCTGCGCTTTTCCAGCAACACATTTCCAGCTCTGATCTCCAGCATCTGCAGACCTCACTTTCTCCCCACACTCCGTACCCCCACTCTCTGTCCGCAACTCTCTGCCCCCACTCTCTGACCCCTTCTATCTCCCCCTTCTCTCTGTCCCTAATCTTTCAGTCCCCACTCTCTTGATCCCTCCTCTCTGTACACTCCTGTCTCTGGCCCCTCTCCCTGTCCTCCCACTCTCTGATGCCTTCTATCTCCCCGAGCTCTCTGCCCCCTCTCTCTGTCCCCCTCTCTGTCCCCACTCTCTCTGCCTCCCCCGCTGTCCAACCCTCTCTCTGTCCCCTTCTCTCTATGTCCCCCTCTCTCTGTCCCCACTTCTCTATCCCCTCTCTGTCCTCTCCTCACTGGCCCCCCTTTCTCTGTGCCCACTCGCTCTTCCCCCTCTCTCTGTTCCCCTCACTCTGACCCCCTCTCTCTGTTCTCCCTCTCTCTGTCCCACCTCTCTCTGTCCCCACATCCTCCTTCTCTCTTCCCCTTCTCTCTGTCCCCACCATCCTCCCTCTCTCTGTAACCCTCACTCTGTCTCCCTCGCTCTGTCCCCCCTCTTTCTGTCCCACTCTCTCTGTCCTCCCTCTCTCTGTCCCCACTTCTCTGCCCTCCCTGTCCTCCCCTCACTGGCCCTCGCTCTCTGTGCCCACTCTCTCTTCCCCCTCTCTCTGTTCCCCTTTCTCTGACCCCTCTCTCTGTCTCACCTCTCACTGTGTGTCCCCCTCTCTGAACCCCCTCTCTCTGTTCCCCACTCTCTGTCCCCCCTTTAATCTGCGCCTCTCTCTGTCCCAACTCTGCCCCCCTTTCTCTGTCGCCCACTCTGTCCCCCACTCTATCTCCCACTCTCTGTCCTCCCACACTCTGATGCCTTCTATCTCCCCGAGCTCTCTGTCCCCCTCTCTCTGTCCCCCTCTCTCTGTCCTCCTCTGTCTATCGCCCTCTCTCTGTCCCCCTCTCTCTGTCCCCCTCTCTCTTTCCTCCTCTCTCTGTCCCCCTCTCTCTGTCCTCCTCTCTCTGTCCCCCTCTCTCTGCCCCGCGCTCTGTCCCCTTTCTCTGTCCCCCTTTCTCTGTCCCCCCTCTCTCTGTTCCCCCTCTCTCTGTCCCCGCCTCTCTCTCTGTCCCCCTCTCTCTACCCCCCTCTCTGTCCCCTCTCTATGTCCCCTTTCTCTGTCCCCCTCTCTCTGTCCCCGCCTCTCTCTCTGTTCCCCGTCTCTCTGTCCCCCCTCTGTCATCCCCTCTCTGGACCTCCTTTCTCTGTACCCACTCTCTCTTCCCCCTCTCTCTGTTCCCCTCACTCTGACCCCCTCGCTCTCTGCCCCCTCGCTCTGTCCCTCTCACTCTGTCCTCCCTCTCTATCCCACCTCTCTCTGTCCCCCATCCACCCATTCTCTGTCCCTCTCTCTCTGTCCTCCCTCTCTCTGTCCCACCTCTCTCTGTCCCCCATCCTCCCTCTCTCTGTCTCCCACTTTCTGTCCCCTCTTTCTTTCCCCCTCTCTCTGTCTCCCCTCTCGCTCTTTCCCCCCTCTCTATCCCCTACTCTGTCCACACTCTCTGTCCCTCTCTCTCTCTCCACCTCTCTCTGTACCCCCACTCTCTGATCCCTTCTATCTCCCTGCGCTCTCTGTCCCCCTCTCTCTGTCCCCTTCTCTCTTTTCCCCTCTTTTTTCCCTCTCTTTGTTCCCCCCCCTCTACCCCTCTCTCTCTCTGTCCCCCTCTCTCTGTCCCCACTCTCTCTGCCTCCCCCGCTGTCCAACCCTCTCTCTGTCCCCCTTCTCTCTCTGACCCCCCTTTCTCTGTGCCCACTCTCTCTTCCCCTCACTCTGTTCCACTCACCCTGACCCCCTCTCTCTGTCCTCCCTCTCTCTGTCCCACCTCTCTCTTGATCCCTCCTCTCTGTCCCCCCATCCTCCCATTCTCTGTCCCTCTCTCTCTGTCCTCCCTCTCTGTCCCACCTCTCTCTGTACCTCCCATCCTGCCTCTCTCTGACCCCTCTCTCTGTCCCCCCTCTCTCTGTCCTCCCTCTCTCTGTCCTCCCTCTCTCTGTCCTCCCTCTCTCTGTCCCACCTCTCTCTGTCCCACCTCTCTCTGTCCTCCCTCTCTCTGTCCCACCTCTCTCTGTCCCACCTCTCTCTGTCCCCCCCATCCTCCCACTCTCTGTCTCCCTCTCTTTGTCCCCCCTCTTTCTGTCCCCCCTCCCTCTGTCCTCCCTCTCTTTCCCCCTTCTCTCACCCCCGTCCTCCCCTCTCTGTCCCCCGCTCTCTGTGCCCACCCTCTCTTTCCCCTCTCTCTGTTCCCCTCACTCCGACCCCCTCTCTCTAACCCCCTCTCTCTGCCCTCTCTCTCTGTCCTCCCTCTCTCTGTCCCACCTCTCTCTCTGTCCCCCCCATCCTCCCACTCTCTGTCTCCCTCTCTCTGTCTCCCCTTTTTCTGTCCCCCCTCCCTCTGCCCTCCCTCTCTGTCTCCCCGTCCTACCCTCTCAGTCCCTAGCTCTCTGTGCCCACCCTCTCTTCCACCTCTTTCTGTTCCCCTCACTCTGACCCCCACTCTCTGTCCCTCTCTCTCTGTCCCCCTCTCTCTATCCCCCTCTCTCTGTCCTCCCTTTCTCTGTCCCACCTCTCTCTCTCTGTACCCCCATTCTACCTCTCTCTGTCCCCCTCCTTCTGTCCCCCTCTTTCTGTCCCCCTCTTTCTATCCCCTCTCTCTGTCCTCCCTCTCTCTGTCCCACCTCTCTCTGTCCCCCCGTCCTCCCTCTCTCTGTCTCCCACTTTCTATCCCCCATCTTTCTGTCCCCCCTCTCTCTGTCCCTCCCTCGCTCTTCCCCCCTCTCTGTCCCCTACTCTGTCCACACTTTCTGTCCCCCCCTGTCTCTCTCCACCTCTCTCTGTCCCCCCACTCTCTGTCTCCTTCTATCTCCCTGCGCTCTCTGTCCCCCTCTCTCTGTCCCCCACTCTCTGTCCCCCACTCTCTGTTCCCCTCTCTTTGTCCCCCCTGTCTCCACCCCTCCTCTCTCTGTCCCTCTCTCTCTGTCCCCACTCTCTCTGCCTCCCCCGCTGTCCAACCCATTCTCTGTCTCCCTTCTCTCTATGTCCCCCTCTCTCTGTCCCCACTTCTCTGTCCCCCCTCTGTCCTCCCCTCTCTGCCTCCCCTTTCTCTGTGCCCAGTCTCTCTTCCCCCTCTCTCTGTTCCCCTCACTCTGACCCCCCCTCTCTATCCTCCCTCTCTCTGTCCCACCTCTCTCTCTGTCCCCACATCCTCCCATTCTCTGTCCCTCTCTCTCTCTCCTCCCTCTCTCTGTCCTCCCTCTCTCTGTTCCACCTCTCTCTGTCCCCCCATCCTCCCACTCTCTGTCTCCCACTTTCTGTCCCCTCTTTCTTTCCCCCCTCTCTCTGTCCCCCCTCTCGCTCTTTACCCCCTCTCTATCCCCTACTCTGTCCACACTCTCTGTCCCTCTCTCTCTCTCCACCTCTCTCTGTACCCCCACTCTCTGATCCCTTCTATCTCCCTGCGCTCTCTGTCCCCCTCTCTCTGTCCCCTTCTCTCTGTTCCCCTCTCTTTTTTTCCCTCTCTTTGTCCCCCCTCTCTCTACCCCTCCTCTCTCTGTCCCCCTCTCTCTGTCCCCACTCCCTCTGCCTCCCCCGCTGTCCAACACTCTCTCTGTCCCCCTTCTCTCTCTGTCCCCCCTTTCTCTGTGCCCACTCTCTCTTCCCCCTCTCTCTGTTCCACTCACCCTGACCCCCTCTCTCTGTCCTCCCTCTCTGTCCCACCTCTCTCTGTACCTCCAATCCTGCCTCTCTCTGACCCCTCTCTCTCTCTCCCCCTCTCTCTGTCCTCCCTCTCTCTGTCCCACCTCTCTCTGTCCCCCCATCCTCCCACTCTCTGTTTCCCTCTCTCTGTCCCCCTCTTTCTGTCCCCCCTCCCTCTGTCCTCCCTCTCTTTCCCCCTTCTCTCCCCCTGTCCTCCCCTCTCTGTCCCCCGCTCTCTGTGCCCACTCTCTCTTTCCCCTCTCTCTGTTCCCCTCACTCTGACCCCCTCTCTCTGACCCCCTCTCTCTGCCCTCTCTCTCTGTCCTCTCTCTCTGTCCTCCCCCTCTCTGTCCCACCTCTCTCTGTCCCCCCATCATCCCATTCTCTGTCTCCCTCTTTCTGCCCCCCCCTCTTTCTGTCCCCCCTCCCTCTGTCCTCCCTCTCTGTCCCCACTTCTCTCCCCCCGTCCTCCCCTCACAGCCCCCCGCTCTCTGTGCCCACCCTCTCTTCCCCCTCTTTCTGCTCCCCTCACTCTGACCCCCACTCTCTGTCCCTCTCTCTCTGTCCCCCTCTCTCTATCCCCCTCTCTCTGTCCTCCCTTTCTCTGTCCACCTCTCTCTCTCTGTACCCCCATTCTACCTCTCTCTGCCCCCCCCGCTCTGTCCCCCTCTCTCCGCCCCCCTCTCTCTATCCCCCTCTCTCTGTCCTCCCTCTCTCTGTCCCCCCTTCCTCCCTCTCTCTGTCTCCCACTTTCTGTCCCCCCTCTTTCTGTCCCCCTCTCTCTGCCCCCCCTCGCTCTTTCCCCCTCTCTGTCCCCTACTCTGTCCACACTTTCTGTCCCTCCCTCTCTCTCTCCACCTCTCTCTGTCCCCCCACTCTCTGTCTCCTTCTATCTCCCTGCGCTCTCTGTCCCCCTCTCTCTGTCCCCCACTCTCTATTCCCCTCTCTTTGTCCCCCCTGTCTCTACCCCTCCTCTCTCTGTCCCCCTCTCTCTGTCCCCACTCTCTCAGGCTCCCCCGCTGTCCAACCCTCTCTCTGTCCCCCTTCTCTCAATGTCCCCCTCTCTCTGTCCCCACTTCTCTGTCCCCCCTCTGTCCTCCCATCTCTGGCCCCCCTTTCTCTGTGCCCACTCTCTCTTCCCCTCTCTCTGATCCCCTCACTCTGACCCCCTCTCTCTGTCCTTCCTCTCTCTGTCCCACCTCTCTCTGTCCCCCCGTCCTCGCTCTCTCTGTCCACCCACTTTCTGTCCCCCCTCTCTCTGTCCTCCCTCTCTCTGTCCTCCCTCTCTCTGTCCCACCTCTCCCTGTTCCCCCATCCTCCCTCTCTCTATCTCCCACTTTCTGTCCCCCCTCTTTCTGTCCCCCCCCTCGCTCTTCCCCCCTCTCTGTCCCCTACTCTGTTCACACTCTCTGTCCCCCCCTCTCTCTCTCCACCTCTCTCTGTCTCCTTCTATCTCCCAGCGCTCTCTGTCCCCCTCTCTCTGTCCCCCTCTCTCTGTCCCCCTCTCTCTGTCCCCCTCTCTCTGTCCCCACTCTCTCTGCCTCCCCCGCTGTCCAACCCTCTCTCTGTCCCCCTTCTCTCTATGTTCCCCTCTCTCTGTCCCCACTTCTCTGTCCCCACTCTGTCCTCCCCTCTCAGGCCCCCCTTTCTCTGTGCCCACTCTCTCTGCCCCCTCTCTCTGTCCTCCCTCTCTCTGTCCTCTCTCTCTCTGTCCCACCTCTCTCTTTCCCACCATACTCCCTCTCTCTGTCTCCCACTTTCTGTCCCCCTCTTTCTGTCCCCCCTCTCGCTCTTCCCCCCTCTCTGACCCCTACTCTGTCCACGCTCTCTGTTCCCACCTCTCTCTCTCCACCTCTCTCTGTCCCCCTACTCTCTGTCTCCTTCTATCTCCCTGCGCTCTCTGTCCCCCCTCTCTGTCCACCTCTCTCTGTCCCCTCTCTCTGTCCCCACTCTCTGTCCCCCACTCTCTGTCTCCTTCTATCTCCCTGCACTCTCTGTCCCCCTCTCTCTGTCCCCCCTCTCTGTCCCCCTCTCTCTGTCCCCCTCTCTCTGTCCCCACTCTCTGTCCCCCTCTCTCTGTCCCCTCTCTCTGTCCCCCTCTCTCTGTCCCCACTCTCTGTCCCCCACTCTCTGTCTCCTTCTATCTCCCTGCACTCTCTGTCCCCCTCTCTCTGTCCCCCCTCTCTGTCCCCCTCTCTCTGTCCCCCTCTCTCTGTCCCCACTCTCTGTCCCCCTCTCTCTGTCCCCTCTCTCTGTCCCCCCCCTCTCTGTCCCCGTCTCTCTGTCCCACCTCTCGCTCTTACCCCCTCTCTGACCCCTACTCTGTCCACGCTCTCTGTTCCCACCTCTCTCTGTCCCCCTACTCTCTGTCTCCTTCTATCTCCCTCCTCTCTCTGTCCCCCTCTCTCTGTCCCCTTTCTCTGTCCCCACTCTCTGTCCCCCACTCTCTGTCCCCCACTCTCTGTCCCTCACTCTCTGTCCCCCACTCTCTGTTCCCCTCTCTTTGTCCCCCCTGTCTCTACCCCTCCTCTCTCCGTTCACTTCTCTCTGTCCCACTCTCTCTGTCCTCCCTCTCTCTGTCCCTCCTCTCTCTGTACACCCCATCCTGCCTCTCTGTCCCCCTCTCTCTGTCCCACTCTCTCTGTCCTCCCTCTCTCTGTCCCACCTCTCTCTGTACACCCCATCCTGCCTCTCTGTCCCCCTCTCTCTGTCCCCCCTCTCTCTATCCCCCTCTCTCTGTCCCACTCTCTCTGTCCTCCCTCTCTCTGTCCCACCTCTCTCTGTACACCCCATCCTGCCTCTCTGTCCTCCCTCTCTCTGTCCCTCCTCTCTCTGCCCCCTCTCTCCGTTCACTTCTCTCTGTCCCACTCTCTCTGTCCTCCCTCTCTCTGTCCCACCTCTCTCTGTACACCCCATCCTGCCTCTCTGCCCCCCTCTCTCTGTCCCCCCTCTCTCTATCCCCCTCTCTCTGTCCTCACTCTCTCTGTCCCACCTCTCTCTGTCCCCCCATCCTCCCTCTCTCTATCTCCCACTTTCTGTCCCCCCTCTTTCTGTCCCCCCTCTCTCTGTCCCCCCTCTCTCTGTCTCCCCCTCTCGCTCTTCCCCCCTCTCTGTCCCCTACTCTGTCCACACTCTCTGTCCCCACCTCTCTCTCTCCACCTCTCTCTGCCCCCTACTCTCTGTCTCCTTCTATCTCCCTGCACTCTCTGTCCCCCTCTCTCTGTCCCCCACTCTCTGTCCCCCACTTCCTGTCCCCCACTCTCTGTTCCCCTCGCTTTGTCCCCCCTGTCTCTACCCCTCCTCTCTCTGTCCCCCTCTCTCTGTCCCCACTCTCTCTGCCTCCCCCGCTGTCCAACCCTCTCTCTGTCCCCCTTCTCTCTCTGTCCCACCACTCTCTGTGCCTCCCACCCTCCCATTCTCTGTCCCTCTCTCTCTGTCCTCCCTCTCTCTGTCCCACCTCTTCCTGTACAACCCATCCTGCCTCTCTGTCCCCCTCTCTCCGTCCCCCTCTCTCTGTCCCCCTCTCTCTGTCCCCCACTCTGTATCCCCCTTTCTGTATCCTCCCTCTCTCTGTCCCACCTCTCTCTCTATCCCTCCATCCTCCCACTCTCTGTCTCCCTCTCACTATTCCCACTCTTTCTGTCCCCACTCCATCTGTCCTCCCTCTCACTGTCCCCACTTCTCTCCCCCGCGTCCTCCCCTCTCTGGCCCCACGCTCTCTGTGCCCACTCTCTCTTCCCCGTCTCCCTGTTCCCCTCACTCTGACCCCCTCTCTCTGCCCCCTCTCTCTGCCCCCTCTCTCTGTCCTCCCTCTCTCTGTCCCACCTCTCTCTGTGCCCCCCATCCGCTCTCTCTCTCTCTGTCTTCCTCTCTCTGTCCTCCTCTCTCTGTCCTCCTCTCTCTGTCCTCCCACTCTCTGTCCTCCCTCTCTCTGTCCTCCCTCTCTCTGTCCTTCCTCTCTCTGTACCGCCTCCCTCTGTACCCCTCTCTCTGTCTCCCTCTCTCTCTCTCTGTCCCCCTCTCTCTGTCCCCATCTCTCTGTCCCACCTCACTCTGCCCCCTCTCTATCCTCCCTCCCTCTCTGTCCCCCTCTCATTGTCCCCCTCTCTATATAACCCCTCTCTCTGCCCCCTCTATGTCCCCTCTCTCTCTGTCAACCCTCTCTCAATCCCCCTCTCTGTTCTCCCCTCTCTGTACCTCTCCTCTCTGTCAGCCCCCTCCCTCTGTACCCCTTTGTCGCCCATCTCTCTGTACCCCCTCTCCCTTTGTCCCCTCTCTCTGTCCCCCTCTTTGTTTCCCATCTCTGTCCTCCACTCTCTGTCTCCCTATCTCTACCCCCTCTATCTCTGTCCCCCTCTCGCTCTGTCCCCCTGTCTCTGTCCCCTCTCTCTGCCCCATCTCTATCCCCCCATCTCCATCCCCCCCGTCCCCTCTCTCTCTGTCCCCCCTCTCTCTATCGCCCTGTCTCTCTGTCCCCTCTCTCTCTGTCACCCCTCTCTCGTTCTCTCTGACCCCATTATCTGGCCCTCTCTGTCCCGCTCTCTCTCTGCCCCCTCTCTCTGTGTCCCCCTATTTCTGTCCCTCTCTCTCTGTCCCATACTCTGCTCCGCCCCTTCTCTGTACCCCCTTCTGTCCCGTCTCTCTCTGTGTCCCCTACTCTCTCCTCCCACTCTGTCCCCCCACTTTCTCTCCCCACTCTCTGACCACTTCTATTTCCCCCCTCTCTCTGACGCCCTATCTCTGTCCCCCTCTCTCTCCTCCCTCTCTGTCCCCGCTTTCTCTGTCCCCCTCTCTGTCTGCTCCTGTCCTCCACTCTCTGTTTCCCCTCTCTATGTCCCCCTCTCCCTGTCTCCCACCTCTCTGATCCACTCTCTGTTCCACCCCTCTGTCCACCCTCTCTGTACCTCCCACTCTGTCCACCCACTCTCTGTCCCCACCTCTGCTCCGCCCCACTGCCATCCAACCCCGGCCCCCTCTCTCTGCTCCCCCCTCTGACACCCGTCTCTCTATCCCCTCTATCTCTTTCCCCTCTATGTCCGCCCTCTCTCTGTCACGCTCTCTGTCACCCTTTTTCTGTCCTCCTCTAGCCCCCTCTCTCTGTCCCCCGCTCTCTGTCCCCCTCTCTCTGTCCCCCTCTCTCTGCCCCCACTCTCTGTGTCCCCCTCTCTCTGTCCCCCTCTCTCTGCCCCCACTCTCTCTGTTCCCTGTCTCTCTGTCCCCCTCTCTCTCTGTCCCCCTCTCTCTCTGTCGCCCTCTCCCTGCCTCCTCTCTCTGTCCCCCTCTCTCTGTCCCCCTCTCTCTGTCCCCCTCTCTCCGTCCCCCTCTCTCTGCCCCACTCTCTCTGTCCCCTGTCTCTCTGTCCACCTCTCTCTCTGTCCCCCTCTCTCTCTGTCGCCCTCTCCCTGCCTCCTCTCTCTGTCCCCCTCTCTCTGCCCCCACTCTCTGTGTCCCCCTCTCTCTGTCCCCCTCTCTCTGCCACCACTCTTTCTGTCCACTGTCTCTCTGTCCCCCCCTCTCTCTGTCCCCCCTCTCTCTGTCTCCGTCTCTCTGTCCCTCCCCTCTCCATGTCCCCCTCTCTCTGTCATCCTTTTCTGTTCCCCCTCTAAGCCCTCTCTCACTGTCCCCTCTCTCTCTCTGTCCCCCCCTCTCTGACCCCCTATTCTCTCTGACTGCCCTCTCTCTGCCCCCCTTCTCTCTGTCCCGCTCTCTCTGTCCCCCTCTTTCTCTGTCCCTCCCTCTCTCTATACCCACTCCCTCTATCCGCCCCCTCTGTCCCCCTCTCCCTTTCGCCCTCTTTCTTTCCATCCTCTCTCTGTCCCCCTCTTTCTGTCCACCCCTCTCTCTGTATCCTCCTCTCCCTCTGTCCCCATCTCTCTGTCCACGACCCTCTCTCTGTCCCCTCTCTCTCTCTGTCCCCCTCTCTCTGTCCCCCCCTCTCTCTGTCCCCCCTCTCTCTCTGTCCCCCTCTCTCTGTCCCCCTCTCTCTCTGTCCCCCCGCTATTTGTCCCCCCGCTCTCTGTCCTCCCGCTCTCTGTCCCCTCTCTCTCTCCCCCCTTTCTCTGTCCCCCCTCTTCCTCTGTCCCCCCTCTCTCTGTCCCTCCTCTCTGCACCCCACTCTCAGTCTGCCCCCTCTGTACCACTCTCTCTGCTCCCCCGTCACCCCTCACTCTGTCATACCGTCTCTCTTTCTCCCCCTCTCTGACACCCCCGCTCTGTCCCCCTCTCACTGTCCCCCCTCTCACGGACCCCCCTCTCTCTCTCTCTCCCCCTCTCTATATCCCGCTCTTTCTCCATTCCCCTCTCTCTGTCCCCCCCTCTCTCTGTCCCCCTCTTTCTATCTACCCTCTCGCTGTCCTCCCGTCTGCCTCTCTCTCTCCCCCTCTCTCTGTCCCCCCCCTCCGTTCCCCTCTCTCTGTCCCCCCTCTCTCGATCCCAACTCTCTCTATCCACCCTCTCTCTGACCCCCCTCTCTGTTCCCCCCTCCCTCTGTCCCCCCCACCTCTGTCCCCCTCTCTCCGTCCCCCTCTTTCTATCCCCCCTTTCTCTGTCCCCCCGTCCGCCTCCCTCTGTCCCCCGTCCCCTCTCTCTGTGCCCCTCTCTCTCTGACCCCCTCTTCTCTCTGACCGCCCCCTCTCTGCCCCCCTTCTCTCTGTCCTCCTCTTTCTCTGTCCCTCCCTCTCTCTGTCCCCACTCCCTCTATCCGCCTCCACTGTCCCCCTCTCCCTTTCCCCCTCTTCCTTTCCATCCTCTCTCTGTCCCCCTCTTTCTGTCCACCCCTCTCTCTGTACCCTCCTCTCCCTCTGTCGCCATCTCTCTGTCCACCAACTTCTCTCTCTGTCCCCTCTCTCTCTTTCGCCCCCTCTCTCTGGCACCCACATTCTCTGTCCCCACTCTCTCTATCCCTCTCTCTCTGTCCCCCTCTGTCTCTGTCACCCCTCTCTCTTCCCCCTCTGCCCCTCTCTGACCCCCTTTCCCCCTGTTCCCTCCTCTCTCTGTCCTCCTTTCTCTGTCCCGCCCCTCTCTGTCCCCACGCTCTCTATCTCCACGCTCTCTGTCCCCCCACACTCTGTGCCCCTGCTCTCTGTCCCCCCTCTCTCTGACCCCGACTCTCTGTTCCCCCTATCTCTGGCCCCCACTCTCTGCCCCCCCCTCTCTGTCCCTCCCCTCTCTGTCCCCAATCTGTCCACTCTCTCTCTGTCCCCCCTCTTTCTCTGCCCCTCTCTACTCCTCTCTCTGCCCCCTCTGCCGCCCTCTCTCTCTGAACCACCTCTCTCTGCTACCCCCCTCTGTCTCTCCCACTCTCTGTCCCCCACTTTGGGTCCACCTCTCGCTGCCCCTCCTTCTCTCTGTTCCCCGCTCTCAGTCCGCCCCTCACTGACCCCTCTCTCTTTCCCCCCCTCTCTGTCCCCCCTCTCCATCCCCCTGTCCCCCCTCTACTGCGCCCCCGTCTCTCTGTCTACCCTCTCTCACTCTTCCCACTCTCTCTGTTTCCCCCTCTCTCTGTCCCTCCTTCTCCCCGTACCCCCCTCTGTTCCCCCTCTCTCTGTACCACCTCTCTCTGTTCTCCCTCTCTCTCTGTCCCGTCTCTCTTTCCCGTCTCTCTGTCCCCCCTCTCTGACCCCTCTCTCTGTCCCCCTCTTCCTCTGTCCACCCTTTCTCTGTCCCCCCTCTTCCTCTGTCCCTCCTTCTCTCTATCCCCCATCTCCGTCTGACCCCTCTGTACCACTCTCTATGCTCTCCCTGTCCCCTCTCACTCTATCATAACATCTCTCTTTCTCCACCTCTCTGACACCCCCTCTCTGTCCCCCCTCTGTCCCTCCTCACTGACTTCCTTCTCACTGTCCCACTCTCTCTGCCCCCACTCTCTGCCCAACCTCTCTCTGTATCCCCCTCTCTCAGTATCCCCCTCTATCTGTCCCACCCTCTCTGTCCCCCCTCTCTCTCTGATTCCCTCTCTCTGTCCCCTCTCTCTGTCCCTCCTCTCTCTGTTCCCCTCTCTCTGCCGCCCCCTCTCTGTCCCCCTCTCTCTCTATCCCCGCTCTCTCTGTTCCCCCTCTGTATCCCCCATTACTCTGTCCCCCTCTCTCTTTCCCCCCCTCTCTGTCCCCCTTTTTCTATTCCCCCTCTCTCTGTTACCCCCCCCACCCACCTCTCTCTGTCCCCCTGTTCCTCTCTCTGTCCCTCTCTCACTGTCCCCTCTCTGTCCCCCCTCTCTGTCTGATACCCTCTCTCTGTCCCCCTCTCTCTGTCCCCCCTCTCTCTCTCCGTTCCCCTCTCTCTGTCCCCCCTCTCTGCCCCCCCTCTCTCTGCCCCCTCTTTCTATCCCCCCTCTCTCTGTCCCCCCCTTCCGCCTCTCTCTGTCCCCCCTCCCCCTCTCTCTGCCCCCTGTCCCTCTCTCTCTGCCCCTCTGTCACTGTCCCCCCTCTCTGTCCCTCATCGCAATCCCCCCCGACCCCCTCGTTGTCCCCCTCTCTGTTTGCCCTCTCTCTGTCCCCCTCTCTCCCGTCACCCCTCTGTCTGTCCCCCCTCTCTCTCTACCCTCCTCTCCCTCTGTCCCCACTCTCTCTGTCCACTGCTCTCTGTCCCCCATTCACTGTCCCCCTCTCTCTGTCCACCCTCTCTTTACCCCCCTCTCTCCCCATCTCTCCCCTACCTCTCTCCCCCACTTTCTTGTCCCCCTCTGTCTCTATCCCCTCCCTCTCTGCCCAACCTATCTCTATATCCCCCTCTCTCTGTATCCCCCTCTCTCTGTCCCCCTCTCTCTGTCCCCCCTCTCCCTCTGATCCCCTCTCTCTGTATCCCCCTCTCTCTGTCCCCCCCTCTCTGTCCCCCCTCCTCTCTGTCCTCCCCTCTCTCTGTCCCACGCTCTCTCTGTCGCCACTCTCTCTGTCTGTCCTCTCTGTCTGTCCTCTCTCTTTCCTCCCCTTTCTTTCCCCCACACTCTCTGCCCCTCTTTATGTCCCCCCTCTCTCTGCGCCCCCCAGCTCTCTGTCCCCCCCTCTCAATGCCCCCCCCCCTTCTGTACCCCCCGCTCTGTCACCCTCGTCTCTGTCACCCTCTCACTCTGTCCATCCCTCTCCCTCTGGCCCCATCTCTCTGTCCACCTCTCTCTTTCTGTCCACTGTCTCTCTGTCCCCCCCTCTCTCTGTCCCCCCTCTCTCTGTCTCCGTCTCTCTGTCCCTCCCCTCTCCATGTCCCCCTCTCTCTGTCATCCTTTTCTGTTCCCCCTCTAAGCCCTCTCTCACTGTCCCCTCTCTCTCTCTGTCCCCCCCTCTCTGACCCCCTATTCTCTCTGACCGCCCTCTCTCTGCCCCCCTTCTCTCTGTCCCGCTCTCTCTGTCCCCCTCTTTCTCTGTCCCTCCCTCTCTCTATACCCACTCCCTCTATCCGCCCCCTCTGTCCCCCTCTCCCTTTCGCCCTCTTTCTTTCCATCCTCTCTCTGTCCCCCTCTTTCTGTCCACCCCTCTCTCTGTATCCTCCTCTCCCTCTGTCCCCATCTCTCTGTCCACGACCCTCTCTCTGTCCCCTCTCTCTCTCTGTCCCCCTCTCTCTGTCCCCCCCTCTCTCTGTCCCCCCTCTCTCTCTGTCCCCCTCTCTCTGTCCCCCTCTCTCTCTGTCCCCCCGCTATTTGTCCCCCCGCTCTCTGTCCCCCCGCTCTCTGTCCCCTCTCTCTCTCCCCCCTTTCTCTGTCCCCCCTCTTCCTCTGTCCCCCCTCTCTCTGTCCCTCCTCTCTGCACCCCACTCTCAATCTGCCCCCTCTGTACCACTCTCTCTGCTCCCCCGTCACCCCTCACTCTGTCATACCGTCTCTCTTTCTCCCCCTCTCTGACACCCCCGCTCTGTCCCCCTCTCACTGTCCCCCCTCTCACGGACCCCCCTCTCTCTCTCTCTCCCCCTCTCTATATCCCGCTCTTTCTCCATTCCCCTCTCTCTGTCCCCCCTCTCTCTGTCCCCCTCTTTCTATCTACCCTCTCGCTGTCCTCCCGTCCGCCTCTCTCTCTCCCCCTCTCTCTGTCCCCCCCCTCCGTTCCCCTCTCTCTGTCCCCCCTCTCTCGATCCCAACTCTCTCTATCACCCTCTCTCTGACCCCCCTCTCTGTTCCCCCCTCCCTCTGTCCCCCCCACCTCTGTCCCCCTCTCTCCGTCCCCCTCTTTCTATCCCCCTTTCTCTGTCCCCCCGTCCGCCTCCCTCTGTCCCCCGTCCCCTCTCTCTGTGCCCCTCTCTCTCTGACCCCCTCTTCTCTCTGACCGCCCCCTCTCTGCCCCCCTTCTCTCTGTCCTCCTCTTTCTCTGTCCCTCCCTCTCTCTGTCCCCACTCCCTCTATCCGCCTCCACTGTCCCCCTCTCCCTTTCCCCCTCTTCCTTTCCATCTTCTCTCTGTCCCCCTCTTTCTGTCCACCCCTCTCTCTGTACCCTCTTCTTCCTCTGTCCCCATCTCTCTGTTGTGAGAAACAAAAGCTCACTCACTTTAATAATTTCAGTCCGAGACAAATATCTGAATAACAGCTTCTTTTTTATTTATACACCTATAGGTGGATGCCTTGTCTAATTACCAGGTATGGTAATTACAAAATGCACACTATATCCAACAAACTCTCGAAATTTATACAGTTTGAATCCCCATATTTTTCCTTATTCCATTGTCTGTTCCCTGCTTCGCTTACGTCACTCATTTCCTTAAGACTGATCCCACAACTTCTGTTTATCCTGTTTTGTCCGTGACAAACTCTTATCTCTGACTCCCATAAGGGTGTTTGACGTCAGTCTATTATAGATTATTAATTAGGCATATCTTTTCTTCTATCAGCATCTATTTCCATCCAGAGGCCACTTTGACCTCTTTAATTAGGGTTTGTTCCTGTGTCTCCGAGTAAGGGGGAAACAGATGCTTTCCTGTTTGCCCATATATCCACCATTGTTCTGTATTCATGTCTCATGCTCACATATCCTTTCTTTTTGCTGAATATGTATTTTCTCATTCCTATTCTGTATCAGAATTTATAGTTGCAGAAATAACATTAATTCATTTATATCCCACAATTTCCCCTTTTTCTTTTCATTACTATCTGTTATCTTCTGCATTTTTGTCTCTTTTTTTTTTAAACATTGTTCCCAAAATTCGCAAGCATCATTTCAGAGATTTCATCCAACTTAGTCTCACTCATCTCCTTATTATTTAGTTGATAAAGTTGCTCTGTCTGATTCCCCTCAGGGGCATTCGTTTCATCAAGGCTGTTTCAATCAGCCTCTGGGTGAGCCCTCGTATACAGGGTATGACACAACAGCCAATGGCCACCAATACCCCGACTACTATTATCAGGGAAGTAAGGATAAAAACCACCACCCCCTTTCTCTGCTAAAATCATATCAAGGGCTATTGTGTTTTCCCATGCCATCCTACTTGTCGCATCAAGCTGTTCTGATATTCCTTTAACCGCCTCTGTTGTATAATTTATAAATCGCTGTTGATTATAAAAAATGTAATTTATCCAGTCTACATTTTTATTAATTGTTGCCCACCAAAAGAGAGCTGACTCAAAGCCTGCTGCAATCTCGTTACGAGCCTTGAATTCAGGTACTCCCCTAGGGACTCCTACCAAATCAAGATAAATCCTGTCATCAAAAGAATTATCTAACAGTAATCTCTTACCCCTTCCCTTTTTCCCTACTATCTTTTCCTTCTCAAATGCCAGGGTAAATGGAATTGCCAATTGTACAATTGCGCATATCCCTCTCCAATCCGGAGGTAGGGTGGGTCTCAATATTTTTCCTCCACAGTACCACCACAGATCCGCTCGGGGAACCTTTAATGCCGAGTAGTTTCCTCCCTTCTCCGTTTCGGTAACATTCTTAATCTCTGTACACAATTTCAGCTCCCCCAAATCTCTCGACCGGCTCGTACCTCGCTTGTGCACACATGACGTGTGATTTCCAACTACGGCGGAAAATGTGGGGGGAACTTTTGCATCTTTCTCCTCCAAGGGAGGGAACATCAGAGATAGGGAGGTACAATTCCTATCATTCCATGCAGTCTCATCCTGATACAGGGCTATCATACATTTCATGCCCTTCCTGTCTCGCTTCCACCCAAGCGGAAAGGGAACCACCTGGGCCACTGACCTACCGGAGGCACATGCATAGCAATTGCTTTTGTTCAGACTTTTTACAGTATACTTTACCCATTCAACCCAGGCATTTGCATCCCCGTACCCAGTCTCTATCTCGATGGTCTGTTTCAAATCCTTTACCTCTATAATTTTTACTACTGTAGGATCATTGGGAGGAGTGAAAGGTTGTATCTCATTACCCAGTAATTCTACCCATTTTCCCTGTCCTATGCTAATTCGAAAACAACAGCCCACAAACTCCTTCCCATTTGCTTTCATTTCAATCCCAAATGTTTCATTTAATTGTACCTCATAAGTGCCACCTCCCAAAACCGCTCCGTGCCATGTGGTTTTTCTTATCGTTAAATATATGGGGCTACACTTTTTATCGGGACAATCGCGTGCTGGTCGGAAGGGGGCCCGGTGTATTGTGACAAGACCATTATACCAGGTACCATCCCCGAGGCCATCCCCATAGGACTTAAGATGTATCTCTGAGTTGCGGTATTGTCTCTGATTAGCTACATTCCCACAATTTACTAAGCTACATATATCAGTGTCTATTACTTGTGGATTATCAGACTCAGGAACCATTAATAATACATATGAAAATGATATGTGACAAAATCCTAATACCAAGAGGGCTAGCATCATAACTCTAAGCATTCCCAGTATTCTGATCATTATGCTAGAACACAAAAAGGCTTAATATACAATCTTACAGAAATAATCCCGCGCTCGCGTCGCCACTGTATAGTCAATTACTCAAAGTCTCTTTAGTCTGAGTTTCAGCGGGTCTTGTGTTGATTCGGCCGTCCAGACTTCTTCCTCAACTGGAGGGTCCACTGGCCCTTTGATCCGAGTATAATGAGTCCAGCCTTTTTCCACCGTCCTTATTGCCGTTTCAGTAGTCAAAAGAGCCTGGTACGGCCCTTCCCAGTCTGGCTGCAGCTTAGTCTCTGTCCATGATTTTATTAAGACCCAGTCTCTTGGCCGGATGGGATGAACAGCAAATTCAAGGGGCGGAGTCTGTGCCAATAGACCCTGTTTTCTGAGGAAAGATAAAGAGGAGGACAAGCCCAGTATATACTTCTTTAAAAACAAATCTTTAGTTTCGGGAATTGGCAATTCTCCCTGTGTTCCCAGATAAGGTAATTCAAATAAGATTTCATAGGGGGATAGTCCCAAATCTTTCCTCCGCCAAGGGACAAGCCCAAAAGGCATCCTTTAAATCTATCACACTAAACCATTTGTGGTCATGAGGGATCTTACTTAATAACGTGTAGGGGTTTGGCACCACTGGGTGCCTGATCTGTACTATTCGATTTAATGTTCTCAAATCCTGCACCAATCGATAAGTTCCATCAGATTTCCGTACTGGTAGAATTGGGGTATTATAAGGAGACATACATGGCTCCAACAAACCATCTCTAATCAGTCCCTCAATTACTGGCTGCAGTCCTCGTTTACCTTCTATGGAAATAGGATATTGTCGCTCACAGACAACGTCCCCTTTCCGTTTTAAATTTATTGTAAGGGGAGGGATCTGTAGTTTTCCACGATTCCCTTCTCTAGCCCATACAATAGGGTCTATCTCTCTCTCCACATCCTCTGTCAATATTGCCAGTTGTACAACTAATTCTTTTTCCTGAATTTCAATCTCCAGTCCTATAAGGATAATTAAATCTCTCCCCAGTAAGTTACTTCCTATATCAGGGATATACAGCAGTTCCCCTGTGATCCTATCCTTAGGACCTTCTATCATCATAGGTTCAAATACTGGAACAGTAAATCCTTCCCCTTTCACCCCCGAAACAGTAATTGACCGTGTAAACATTTCTACTTTCTTTGGTTTAAAATTCAACGATGACCGTGCTGCCCCGTATCTACTAGGAAGACTACCTCTTCCCTACAGGGTCCCACCTTCAAGTTTATCAAGGGTTCCTGGTGGGCCCCCGAGGGCAGGAACCCCTGACACCCCTATTCTTCATCATAATTCATAAGCGGAATTGCCTTTTTCTTCCCTTTGTAGATCAGGATACTCCTGCTTAAAATGCCCTATCTTTCCACAATAATAGCATCCTGCCTGTAGCGACTTCCATCTCTGCCCCCATCGCTCAAACCCTCTATCAAATGTTCCCCCTTGTCCTCTCCCTCTTTACAAACACTTTCTGTGCCTCTCTCAACAATTCATCTAATGGTTTTTCACTCCATCCTTCTATCTTCTGTATCTTTCTCTGTATGTCTGGCCATGCTCTTGTCACAAAATGTACTTTCAAAAGACCCTGTGCCACTGGGTCCTCAGGGTTCATTCCAGAGTATTTCCGCATTGAGTCCCTTAATCTTTGCAAGAAAGCTGAGGGAGTCTCATCTTTCTCCTGTCTAATTTCAAAGGCTTTAATCAAATTCTGTGACTTCGGAACTGCCTCTCTTATTCCTTTTAGAATCAGGTCTTTCAATTCCCTCATTTCTTCTCTATGCTCCGGGTTTTGGTTTTCCCACTGGGGGTCTCTGAGGGGAAACTTCATCTCTCCCTATCCAGCATCCCCATCTCCAATCGGGTGTTCCCTGTCCCATATTTTCATGGCAGTTCCTCGTACAAGTCCCCTTTCCTCCCCAGTAAATAATATATTCAAAATAGACATTAATTCAGCCCAGGTATACAGACTGGGCCCCAAAAATTGAACAATTTGTTCAGACAACCCCACCGGATCCTCAACCAGGACCTCCATTTCCTTTTTAAATGTTCTGACCTCCCCACTGGTGAGGGGGGCACTTACAAACCCAATCTCTTTGTCCCCTATAGGTACCTCCCGAAGGGGATAAGTCGTTACGTTTTTCCCCTTTTTCTTTTTTTTAAAGAAATATTGCAATATTTCTAGCTCCCCATAACTTCAAACACCAATTCATCAATTCATGCTTGACTAACCTTCAAAGCCTGTTCCTAACGTATAAATATATTTATATATATTTACGTTCATTTCTTCAGTATTTAATTGTTAAAATGCAAAATGCATACAGTTCCCAATTTTGCAATTCACTGTAATTACCCATTTTTAGTCCTTTAATTTAGATCCAGAATTAGTTTTCTTAAATAGTCCTGACCAATCATTGCTCAATTACAATACTATAGGTCGTAAAATAATCAGAACTTGCCTTAAAAGAATTTGTCTACTCAAGTTTTTTTTAAAAAACAACTTCTAATGCATGAACAATGGCTGAATCCAAGGTCACAAATATTAACCATAGAATTTTGCTTTTACTACAATCTAATGTTGAACTGAAACTTCAACTGTCCTCCATAAATCGCTTTTATGTAAAGATAAGAGATTAGTTAGAAACTGATAGTAAGGCAGTCATGATCTGTAAAAAGAACAGGAGTTATCATTTCTTTTTTTTTCATAATCACAATAGAATCCTTAACCTTAAAAGAAATCATGTTAAGTTTCCATAACAAAATCAGATTCGAAACAGTCCTGGAACTCAAGCTCCAGGGAATAAAACACAAACATTCAATCACCAACAAACAAATGTTCACTCAAACCAAATCACAAAGGGTTAAACTTCCTACCAGCTGTACAGCTCTTTACATTCTCTCTCTCTCTCTCTCTCTCTCGCATATTGACATATAAACTCAGATATTCACAAACCCAGTCTTCGTCCGATCTGTACTTTGGCCAGAAGACAGCGGGACGAAGAATGGAGTCCTTAGTCCATACAAAGCAACAATATTTAATCATCTTTCTCCCTTGTACAAGTATTATTTTGCCAATTTCCACAACATCCTGCCCAAAGGACTTTCCGGAGGAATGTTGTAAGGGACCCCGCCTCCATTTCCATTGCCTTTTCCTTACTTTGTTTCCCCGGAGGCTTTTTCCTAACCCAAAGCGCAAGCCATATTGAGTTCCTTCGTTAGTCCCTTATTAACTACTAAAACTCAATCCCGGCCACCAAGGCAATACTTAAAAGTCAATTTTCTTACCTTGGTCTGTGCACAGAGTTGCCTGGCCCCTTTTGTCACCGTATTTTCTATCGAGCTCCTATCACTGTCTGATTCAGATGTCTCTCTTATAGGATTCACACCAGTCACCCAAGGGAGCAGACCAAACCGGGACACGAGACCGCTCCTCAATGGGGAACGGGACGCGTCTTCCCAGTGTCCAAGGCCAGCCACTCCCCCCGGTGATGGAAGAAAATCCCGGACACGAGCCCCCAATTGTGAGAAACAAAAGCTCACTCACTTTAATAATTTCAGTCCGAGACAAATATCTGAATAACAGCTTCTTTTTTATTTATACACCTATAGGTGGATGCCTTGTCTAATTACCAGGTATGGTAATTACAAAATGCACACTATATCCAACAAACTCTCGAAATTTATACAGTTTGAATCCCCATATTTTTCCTTATTCCATTGTCTGTTCCCTGCTTCGCTTACGTCACTCATTTCCTTAAGACTGATCCCACAACTTCTGTTTATCCTGTTTTGTCCGTGACAAACTCTTATCTCTGACTCCCATAAGGGTGTTTGACGTCAGTCTATTATAGATTATTGATTAGGCATATCTTTTCTTCTATCAGCATCTATTTCCATCCAGAGGCCACTTTGACCTCTTTAATTAGGGTTTGTTCCTGTGTCTCCGAGTAAGGGGGAAACAGATGCTTTCCTGTTTGCCCATATATCCACCATTGTTCTGTATTCATGTCTCATGCTCACATATCCTTTCTTTTTGCTGAATATGTATTTTCTCATTCCTATTCTGTATCAGAATTTATAGTTGCAGAAATAACATTAATTCATTTATATCCCACACTGTCCACCAACTTCTCTCTCTGTCCCCTCTCTCTCTTTCGCCCCCTCTCTCTGGCACCCACATTCTCTGTCCCCACTCTCTCTATCTCTCTCTCTCTGTCCCCCTCTGTCTCTGTCACCCCTCTCTCTTCCCCCTCTGCCCCTCTCTGACCCCCTTTCCCCCTGTTCCCTCCTCTCTCTGTCCTCCTTTCTCTGTCCCGCCCCTCTCTGTCCCCACGCTCTCTATCTCCACGCTCTCTGTCCCCCCACACTCTGTGCCCCTGCTCTCTGTCCCCCCTCTCTCTGACCCCGACTCTCTGTTCCCCCTATCTCTGGCCCCCACTCTCTGCCCCCCCCCTCTCTGTCCCTCCCCTCTCTGTCCCCAATCTGTCCACTCTCTCTCTGTCCCCCCTCTTTCTCTGCCCCTCTCTACTCCTCTCTCTGCCCCCTCTGCCGCCCTCTCTCTCTGAACCACCTCTCTCTGCTACCCCCCTCTGTCTCTCCCACTCTCTGTCCCCCACTTTGGGTCCACCTCTCGCTGCCCCTCCTTCTCTCTGTTCCCCGCTCTCAGTCCGCCCCTCACTGACCCCTCTCTCTTTCCCCCCCTCTCTGTCCCCCCTCTCCATCCCCCTGTCCCCCCTCTACTGCGCCCCCGTCTCTCTGTCTACCCTCTCTCACTCTTCCCACTCTCTCTGTTTCCCCCTCTCTCTGTCCCTCCTTCTCCCCGTACCCCCCTCTGTTCCCCCTCTCTCTGTACCACCTCTCTCTGTTCTCCCTCTCTCTCTGTCCCGTCTCTCTTTCCCGTCTCTCTGTCCCCCCTCTCTGACCCCTCTCTCTGTCCCCCTCTTCCTCTGTCCACCCTTTCTCTGTCCACCCTTTCTCTGTCCCCCCTCTTCCTCTGTCCCTCCTTCTCTCTATCCCCCACTCTCCGTCTGACCCCTCTGTACCACTCTCTATGCTCCCCCTGTCCCCTCTCACTCTATCATAACATCTCTCTTTCTCCACCTCTCTGACACCCCCTCTCTGTCCCCCCTCTGTCCCTCCTCACTGACTTCCTTATCACTGTCCCACTCTCTCTGCCCCCACTCTCTGCCCAACCTCTCTCTGTATCCCCCTCTCTCAGTATCCCCCTCTCTCTGTCCCACCCTCTCTGTCCCCCCTCTCTCTCTGATTCCCTCTCTCTGTCCCCTCTCTCTGTCCCTCCTCTCTCTGTTCCCCTCTCTCTGCCGCCCCCTCTCTGTCCCCCTCTCTCTCTATCCCCGCTCTCTCTGTTCCCCCTCTCTATCCCCCCTTACTCTGTCCCCCTCTCTCTTTCCCCCCCTCTCTGTCCCCCTTTTTCTATTCCCCCTCTCTCTGTTACCCCCCCACCCACCTCTCTCTGTCCCCCTGTTCCTCTCTCTGTCCCTCTCTCACTGTCCCCTCTCTGTCCCCCCTCTCTGTCTGATCCCCTCTCTCTGTCCCCCTCTCTCTGTCCCCCCTCTCTCTCTCCGTTCCCCTCTCTCTGTCCCCCCTCTCTGCCCCCCCTCTCTCTGCCCCCTCTTTCTATCCCCCCTCTCTCTGTCCCCCCCTTCCGCCTCTCTCTGTCCCCCCTCCCCCTCTCTCTGCCCCCTGTCCCTCTCTCTCTGCCCCTCTGTCACTGTCCCCCCTCTCTGTCCCCCATCGCAATCCCCCCCGACCCCCTCGTTGTCCCCCTCTCTGTTTGCCCTCTCTCTGTCCCCCTCTCTCCCGTCACCCCTCTGTCTGTCCCCCCTCTCTCTCTACCCTCCTCTCCCTCTGTCCCCACTCTCTCTGTCCACTGCTCTCTGTCCCCCACTCACTGTCCCCCTCTCTCTGTCCACCCTCTCTTTACCCCCCTCTCTCCCCATCTCTCCCCTACCTCTCTCCCCCACTTTCTTGTCCCCCTCTGTCTCTATCCCCTCCCTCTCTGCCCAACCTATCTCTATATCCCCCTCTCTCTGTATCCCCCTCTCTCTGTCCCCCTCTCTCTGTCCCCCCTCTCCCTCTGATCCCCTCTCTCTGTATCCCCCTCTCTCTGTCCCCCCCTCTCTGTCCCCCCTCCTCTCTGTCCTCCCCTCTCTCTGTCCCACGCTCTCTCTGTCGCCACTCTCTCTGTCTGTCCTCTCTGTCTGTCCTCTCTCTTTCCTCCCCTTTCTTTCCCCCACACTCTCTGCCCCTCTTTATGTCCCCCCTCTCTCTGCGCCCCCCAGCTCTCTGTCCCCCCCTCTCAATGCCCCCCCCTTCTGTACCCCCCGCTCTGTCACCCTCGTCTCTGTCACCCTCTCACTCTGTCCATCCCTCTCCCTCTGGCCCCATCTCTCTGTCCACCTCTCTCTTTCTGTACACGTCTCTCTGTCCCCCACTATCTGCACCCCACTCTCTGCACCCCTCTCTCTGCCCCCCCTCTCTCTTCCCTCTCTCTCTCCCCTATCACTCAACTCTCTTTCTCCCCCACTTTCTTGTCCCCTCTCTGTCTGTCCTGCCTGTCTCTCTGAACCCCTCTCTCTCTGATCCCCCCTCTCTCTGACCTCCCCCTCTCTTTTCCCCTTCTCTCTGTCCCCCCTCTCTCTGTCCCCCTCTTTCTCTGTCCCTCCCTCTCGCGGTCCCCACTCTCTCTGTCTGCCCCCTCTGTTCCCCTCTCTATATCTCCCTCTTTCTTTCCACGCTCTCTCTATCCGTCCCCCCCTCTCACTTTCTCCCCGTCTCTGTCCCTACTCTCTCTCTGTCCCCCCTGTCTGTCTGTCCTCCCCCTCTGTCCCCCTCGCTCACTGTCCCCCTCTCTCACTGTCCCCCCTCTCTCTGTCACCTCTCTCTTCCACCTCTGCCCCCCCTCTGTCTGACCCCCTCTCCCTTTGTTCCCTCCTCTCTCTGTCCCCTCTCTCTCTGTCCCCCCTCTGTCTCTGTCCCCCCTCTCTCTCTGTCCCCCTCTCTCTGTACTCCTCTCTCTGCCCCCTCTGCCGCCCCTCTCTCTGTGACCCCCACCCTCTCTGCCCCCCTCCCCCCGATCTCTTCCGCTCTCTGACCCCCTCTCTCTGTCCCCACTCTCTCTGTAACCACTCTCTCTGTACCCCTCTCTCTCTTTCCCCCTCTCTCTATGTCCCCATCTCCGTCCCTCCCCTCTCTGTCCACCCTCTCTCTGACCCCCCTCTCTCTGTCCCCGTCTCTGTACACCCTCTCTGTTCCGCCTTCTCGGTCCCAGCCCTCTCTCGGTTCCCCCTCTCTCTGTCCTTCTCTCTCTGTCCCTCTCTCTCTGTCCCTCTCTCTCTGTCCTCCTCTCTCTGTACACACTCTCTCTGCCCCCTCTCTCTGTTCCCCTCTCTCTGTCCCCGTCTCTCTCTGTACCCCCTCTCTCTGCCTCCCTCTCTGTCCCCCCTCTGTCTGTCTCCCTCTCTCTGTGTTCCCCTCTCTCTCTGTCACCACCCCTCTCTCTATACCCCCTCTAAATCCCCTCTCTCTCTGTCCCCCCTCTCTCTGTCACCACCCCTCTCTCTATACCCTCTCTCTCTACCCCTCTCTCTGTCTCCCCTCTCTCTTTCCCTTCTCTCTGTCCACCTCTCTCTCAATCCCACCTCTCTCTGTCCCCCTTTTTCTCTGTTCCCCCTCTCTGTATCCCACTTTCTGTCCCGCCTTCTCGATCCCAGCCCTCTCTCTGTACCCGCTCTCTCTGTCCCCTCACTCTCTCTGTCCTTCTCTCTCTGTCACCACTTCTCTCTGTCACCCCGCTCTCAGTCCGCACCCTCTGTCGCCGTCTCTCTTTACCCCTCTCTCTGACCCCCCTCCCTCTCCCCCCACCTTTCGGTCCAAGCCCTCTCTCTGTACCCCCTCTCTGTGTCCCCCCTCTCTCTCTGTCCCCCTCTCTCGTTCACCCTCTCTCTGACACCCTCTCTCTGACTCCCCTCTCTCTGAACTCCCCTCTCTCTGTTCCCCCTCACTCTGAGCCCCCCTCTCTCTGATTCCCCCTCTCTCTGAGCCCCCCTCTCTGTTCCCCCAATCTCTGTCCCGCCTTCTCGGTCCCAGCCCTCTCTATGTACCCTCCCTCTCTCTGTCCCCCCTCTCTCTATCCATCTCTCTCTGTCGCCCCCTCTCTGTCCCCGCTCTCTCTGTCCCCCTCTCTCTGTCCCCCCTCTCTCTGTCCTCCCCTCTCTCTTTGTCTGTCTCCCCTCTCTGTCACTACCCTCTGCCCCCTCTCTCTGTCCCCCCTTCTCTCTGAGCCCGCTATCAGTCCGCCCCCTCTGTCCCCGTCTCTATTTACCCGTCTCTCTGACCCCCCTCTCTGTTCCCCCACCCCCCCGTTCCCCCTTCTAGGTCACAGACCTCTCTCTCTACCTCCTCTCTCTGTCCCCTCACTCTCTCTGTCCCCCCTCTCTGTCCCCCTTCTCTCTGTCCCCCTCTCTCTATCTCCTCTCTCTGTCCCCTCTCTCTCTCTGTCCCCCCTCTCTCTCTATTCCCCCCTATCCCTATCCCCCCTCTCTGTCCAGCCTTCTCGGTCCCAGCCCTCTCTGTCCACTCACTCTCTCTGTCCCCCCTCTCTGTGTCCCCCCCTCTCTGCCCCCTCCCTGCCCCCTCTCTCAGTCCACCTCTCTGTCCCCCGTCTCTGTTCCCCCCTCTCTGTTCCCCCTCTCTCTATCCCCCTCTCTCTACCTCCTCACTCTGTCCCCTCTCTCTCTCTATCCCCCCTCTCCCTATCCCCCCTCTCTGTCTCGCCTTCGCGGTCCCTTCGCGGTTTCTCTGTACCTCTCTCTGTGTCTCCCTCTCTCACTGTTCCCACACTCTCTGTCCCATCTCTCTGTACCCCCTCTCTCTGACTCCCCTCTCTGAACCCCCCTCTCTGTCCCCCATTCTCGGTCTCAGCCCTCTCTATATACCCCCTCTCTCTGTCCCCTCACTCTCTCTGTTCCCCCTCTCTCTATCCCTCTCTCTCTGTCCCCCCTCTCTGTCACTTCTCTCTCTGCCCTACTCTCTCTGTCCCCCTCTCTCTGTCCCCCCCTCTCTGCCCCCATCTCTCTGTCACCCCTCTCTCTTTCCCCCCCTCTCTCTGATCCACCCTCTCTGTCCCCCTCTCTCTGTATCCCCCTCTCTCTGTCCCCCCATCTGTTTTCCCTACTCCTTTCTGTCCTCCCCTCTCTCTGTCGCCACTCTCTCTGTCTGTCCTCACTGTCTGTCCTCTCTCTTTCCTCCCCTTTCTTTACCCCGCACTCTCTGCCCCCTCTTTATGTCCCCCCTCTCTCTGCGCCCCCCCAGCTCTCTGTCCCCCCTCTCAATTTCCCCCCCTCTCTCTGTCCCCACGCTCTCTCTGTCCCCCCTCTCTGTACCCCCCGCTCTGTCACCCTCGTCTCTGCCACCCTCTCACTCTGTCCCTCCCTCTCCCTCTGGCCCCATCTCTCTGTCCACCCCTCTCTCTCTGCACCCCTCTCTCTGTCCCCCCTCTCTCTTCCCTCTCTCTCTCCCCTTTCACTCAACCCTCTCTCTCCCCCACTTTCTTGTCCCCTCTCTGTCTGTCCCGCCTGTCTCTCTGAACCCCTCTCTCTCTGACCCCCGCTCTCTCTCTCTGACCTCCCCCTCTCTTTCCCCCTTCTCTCTGTCCCCCCTCTCTCTGTCCCCCTCTTTCTCTGTCCCTCTCTCTCGCGGTCCCCACTCTCTCTGTCTGCCCCCTCTGTTCCCCTCTCTATTTCCACCCCTCTTTCTTTCCACGCTCTCTATCCGTCCCCCCTCTCTCACTTTCTCCCCGTCTCTGTCCCTACTCTCTCTCTGTCCCCCCTCTCTCTCTGTCCTCCCCCTCTGTCCCCTTCGCTCACTGTCCCCCTTTCTCATTTTCCCCCTCTCTCTGTCACCCCTCTCTCTTCCACCTCTGCCCCCCCTCTGACCCCCTCTCCCTTTGTTCCCTCCTCTCTCTGTCCCCTCTCTCTCTGTCCCCCCTCTGTCTCTGTTCCCCCCTCTGTCTCTGTCCCCCCTCTCTCTCTGTCCCCCTCTCTCTGTACTCCTCTCTCTGCCCCCTCTGCCGCCCCTCTCTCTGTGACCACCACTCTCTCTACCCCCCCCACCCCGATCTCTCCCGCTCTCTGTCCCCCTCTCTCGGCCCCCCTCTCTCTCTGCACCTCCTTCTCTCAGTCCCCCTGCTCTCAGTCCGCCCCCTCTGTCCCCCTCTCTCTTTGCCCCTCTCTCTGTCCATTCCTCTCCGTCTCCCTGTCCCCCCTCTACTGCACCCTCGTCTCTCTGTACCACCTCTCTCTCTGTCCCCGTCTTTCTGTACCACCTCTCTCTGCCCACTCTGCCTCTCCTCTCTCTCTGTCCCCCCGCTCTCAGTCTGCCACTTCTGTTCCCCTCGCTCTTCCCTCCTCTCTCTTTCCCCCTCTCTCTGCCTTCCCCTCTATCTGACTCCGTCTCTCTGTCCCCCTATTTCTCCCTCTTTACTGCGCCCCTGTCTCTCTGTCCCCCCTTCTCCCTGTTTGCACCCTCTCTGTCGCCCTTCTCCCTGTCCCCACTCTCTCTGTAACCACTCTCTCTGTACCCCTTTCTCTCTGTCCCCCTCACTCTATGTCCCCATCTCCGTCCCTCCCCTCTCTGTCCACCCTCTCTCTCTGCCCCCCTCCACTCTGCCCCCTCTCTCTGTCTCCACTCTCTCTATCCCCCTCTGCCCCCTCTCTCTGTACCCCTCTCTCTCTGTCCCCCTCTCTCTATGTCCCCATCTCCGTCCCTCCCCTCTCTGTCCACCCTCTCTCTGACCCCCCTCTCTCTGTCCCCGTCTCTATATACCCTCTCTGTTCCGCCTTCTCGGTCCCAGCCCTCTCTCGGTTCCCCCTCTCTCTCTGTCCCTCTGTCTCTGTCCCTGTCTCTCTGTCCCTCTCTCTCTGTCCCCCTCTCTCTGTACCCACTCTCTCTGCCCCCTCTCTCTGTTCCCCTCTCTCTGTCCCCCTCTCTCTCTGTACCCCCTCTCTCTATCCCTCTCTCTCTGTCACCACCCCTCTCTCTATACCCCCTCTCTCTTTCCCCTCTCTCTGTCCCCCTCTCTCTCAATCCCACCTCTCTCTGTCCCCCTCTTTCTCTGTTCCCCCTCTCCCTATCCCCCTCTCTGTCCCGCCTTCCCGGTCCCAGCCCTCTCTCTGTACCCCCTCTCTGTGTCCCTCTCTCTCTGTATCCCTCTCTCTCTCTCTGTCCCCTCTCTCTCTGTCCCCTCTCTCTCTGTCCCCCTCTCTGTGCCCCTCTCTCTCTGTCCCCCTCACTCTGTCCCCCTCTCTCTGTCCCCTCTCTCTGTCCCCCTCTCTCTCTGTCCCCCTCTCTCTCTGTCCCCTCTCTCTGTCCCCCTCTCTCTCTGTGTCCCTTTCTCTCTGTCCCCCTCTCTCTGACCCCTCTCTCGTTATGTCTCCCTCACTTTATCCCTCACCTTCTCTCTCTCTCTCTCTCTCTCTCTCTCTCTCTCTCTCTCTCCCTGCTCCTTCACTCCTTCACTCTCTCTCCACCTTCTCTCACTCTCGATCCACCTCCCTCGGTCTCTCTTTCTCCTCACCTCCCTCTGTTTCTCTCTGACTAAATATCTCTCCCTCCTGCCCCTCCCTCCCTCTCTGACGCAGTCTGTCTCCCTGACGCGTCCCTCTCCCTCTGATCCAGAGACTGGGGAGTGGGGTACTGGGTGGTGCTGTGGTTGCATGTGGTTGAAAGGGTGGTTGTGAGATGACAGAGAGATGTGGGAGATGGGAGGAGGGGGAAAAATGGTGTAGAGACGGAATTGCGGGAGGGAGACAGAGACGGCAGGAGAGAGAGAGAGAGTGCAGGGGAGGGGGGAGAGGAAAGAGTGGAGGCAGGTGGAGAGAGTGGGGGAGAGGAAATGGGGAGGCCACTTTGGAGTGGGGGGGGTGCAGAGGGAGTTAAACTCAGCTCCTGAGCTCAGGGCCCGGTGCCCTCCCCTTCCCTGAGGACCAGGACTTGGGACTGAGTCTGTCTCTCTCCAGCTCAGCTTCTCCAACACAAAGACACACACCAACATCGGTCACTCTGCTGCTCGGCACGCTTTAATCAACATTTTTATTGGTTACAAATGGAAGTGATGGATACAGTCGGTGGGATGGTGCCTTTTCTCACTGGCCCTTGAGTTGTGAGAAACATTGAAATGTTTCCCTGTAACCTCCCTGTGGGATAAGGATGGACAAACCAGCGCTACCCTCAGTCTGTTACCATAGCGACAGGCTGCTCCATCGCTGAAACACTGAACTGAAATGAGAAACTCCCGGATGGTGTGATTAATGAGGGAATTTGATGGATGGATGGATTTGGGTGAAGGGATATTTCAGCACATTCTTCAGCTGCTGCCTGAACTTAGTCTGGGTCATGGCATAAATCACGGTGTTTGTGCAGCAACTGAGGAGCTGCAGCATGAAGCCCAATTCCTGCACAAAGGGATGGAGATACACAGAGTCATACCCAAACACCCACATCCGACTCCATATAGAATACAGCATTAACATTGACCATAACAGGATGAAATTGGCCGAGATCACAAACAGTAAAATGATGGATTTTTTTCGGTTTCTCATTTCTGTGTCAGACTGAGCGTCCCCATTGGTGTGAGCACGGAGTCTCCTGCGGGCTCTGCTGGTCACTACAATGTGTCTGACGGTGAGAACATTGAGCAGCAGAACCAGGAGAAATGGGACACACGGGGTTAGAATGTGGTGGAGGAACTCGACTGTGACCCAGACACTGGATAATAGACCAGCGCCTGTTACATCACAAAACCAGGGGCGGTTCATCAGCCAATACCGAGCCGTGAGGATAAAATACCAGGAAATGTCCTTTAAACAGCTCAGCACAGTCACTGCTCCCAGAACCACAGCCGCCGTCTTCTCACTGCAATATTTACTTTTCAGCTTCTGGCAACAAATGGCCACAAACCGATCAAAGGTGAAAGTGACAGTGAACCAGACAGAGCAGTCAGTGGCTGCATAAACCAGGACGGCGTGGATATTACACACGGGGACGGAGTCCCTCAGGAAATAAAACTGTTCCCGATAAACAATGGGAATGTGTCTCAGGATCAGGTCGAGGATAATGACCAGGAGATCCGCCGCTGCCATGGCCCTCAGGTAACGTCTGACACATGGAGACAATCCACAATCTTTATAAAGCAGGACGTAGATGGTCACTACGTTAACTGTGAGGAAGGAAAACAAACCCATTATCCATCAGCCTGGAGGCTAAGGGACCCGTTTGATCGGGGACCCAGTGAGATTTTCAAATGTGTCCCTGTATTCAGGGATTTATTAAAATAATCGGAGCTGGAGTAACAAATGGGAAGGTCGGAATTACTGACAAAAATGTCAGTTACAGAATGTCAGGGACAGAACGTTCCGGGGAATGACAGTTATAGAATGTTGGGGACAGAACGTTCCGGGGAATGTCAGTTATAGAATGTCGGGGACAGAACGTTCCGGAGAATGTCAGTTATAGAATGTCAGGGACAGAACGTTCCGGGGAATGTCAGTTATAGAATGTCGGGGACAGAACATTCCGGGGAATGACAGTTATAGAATGTTGGGGACAGAACGTTCCGGGGAATGTCAGTTATAGAATGTCGGGGACAGAACGTTCCGGGGTGTGTCAGTTATAGAATGTCGGGGACAGAACGTTCCGGGGTGTGTCAGTTATAGAATGTCGGGGACAGAACGTTCCGGGGAATGTCAGTTATAGAATGTCAGGGACAGAACGTTCCGAGGAATGTCAGTTATAGAATGTCGGGGACAGAACGTTCCGGGGAATGTCAGTTATAGAATGTCAGGGACAGAACGTTCCGGGGAATGACAGTTATAGAATGTCGGGGACAGAACGTTCCGGGGAATGTCAGTTATAGAATGTTAGGGACAGAACGTTCCGGGGAATGTCAGTTATAGAATGTCGGGGACAGAACGTTCCGGAGAATGTCAGTTATAGAATGTCAAGGACAGAACGTTCCGGGGAATGTCAGTTATAGAATGTCGGGGACAGAACGTTCCGGGGAATGACAGTTATAGAATGTTAGGGACAGAAAGTTCCGGGGAATGTCAGTTATGGAATGTCGGGGACAGAACGTTCCGGGGAATGACAGTTATAGAATGTTAGGGACAGAAAGTTCCGGGGAATGTCAGGTATAGAATGTCGGGGACAGAACGTTCCGGGGAATGACAGTTATAGAATGTTAGGGACAGAAAGTTCCGGGGAATGTCAGTTATAGAATGTCGGGGATAGAAAGTTCCGGGGAATGACAGTTATAGAATGTCAGGGACAGAACGTTCCGGGGAATGTCAGTTATAGAATGTCGGGGACAGAACGTTCCGGGGAATGTCAGTTATAGAATGTCGGGGACAGAAAGTTCCGGGGAATGACAGTTATAGAATGTCGGGGACAGAACGTTCCGGGGAATGTCAGTTATAGAATGTCGGGGACAGAACGTTCCGGGGAATGTCAGTTATAGAATGTCGGGGACAGAACTTTCCAGGATCTCCTTGACCAGTCCATCACCTTTCCCCTTTATCCTCCCCACCAGCATGATGTACTGTGCACAGGCTACATTTCTGTCCAACACTGGGAGCTGTGCAGACCACATCAGGGCACTAATGTGTGAAGCTGGAACAAATATCCATCCAGCACGGGGAGCTACACAAACCACTTCAGTGCATGATCTATAAACCTCAACCAGATAGTCTGACCAGCACAGCGAACTATGCAGTGATCACCTGTGAATTAATCTGTAACCCAGGAGCAGTTACCATCCCAGCATCTAGAGCTGTGTACACCACCCCACTGCATTGATCTGTAACCCAGGAGCAGTTACCCTCCCAGCATGTAGGACTGTGTACACCACCACACTGCATTGATCTGTAACCCAGGAGCAGTTACCCTCCCAGCATGTAGGACTGTGTACCCCAAACCAGGGCATTGATCTGTAACCCAGGAGCAGTTACCCTCCCAGCATGTAGGGCTGTGTACACCACCCCAGTACATTGATCTGTAACCCAGGAGCAGTTACCCTCCCAGCATGTAGGGCTGTGTACCCCAAACCAGGGCATTGATCTGTAACCAGGAGCAGTTACCCTCCCAGCATGTAGGGCTGTGTACCCCAAACCAGTGCATTGATCTGTAACCCAGGAGCAGTTACCCTCCCAGCATGTAGGGCTGTGTACCCCAAACCAGTGCATTGATCTGTAACCCAGGAGCAGTTACCCTCCCAGCATGTAGGGCCGTGTACCCCACCCCAGCGCATTGATCAGTAACCCAGGAGCAGTTACCCTCCCAGCATGTAGGGCTGTGTACACCACCACACTGCATTGATCTGTAACCCAGGAACAGTTACCCTCCCAGCATGTAGGGCTGTGTACACCAAACCAGAGCATTGATCTGTAACCCAGGAACAGTTACCCTCCCAGCATTTAGGACTGTGTACCCCAAACCAGGGCATTGATCTGTAACCCAGGAGCAGTTACCCTCCCAGCATGTAGGGCTGTGTACACCAAACCAGGGCATTGATCTGTAACCCAGGAGCAGTTACCCTCCCAGCATGTAGGGCTGTGTACCCCACCCCAGTGCATTGATTTGTAAACCAGGAGCAGTTACCCTCCCAGAATGTAGGACTGTGTACCCCACCCCAGTGCATTGATCTGTAACCCAGGAGCAGTTACCCTCCCAGCATGTAGGGCTGTGTACCCCAAACCAGGGCATTGATCTGTAACCCAGGAGCAGTTACCCTCCCAGCATGTAGGGCTGTGTACACCAAACCAGAGCATTGATCTGTAACCCAAGAACAGTTACCCTCCCAGCATGTAGGGCTGTGTACACCAAACCAGAGCATTGATCTGTAACCCAGGAGCAGTTACCCTCCCAGCATTTAGGACTGTGTACATCCCCCCCCCCCCCCCCCCCAGTACATTGCTCAGCAACACTGTGTTAGATCCCTGCCCACCGTGGGGAAACTAGCAGCCCGTGCTGGAAGTGACAGGTTGTGCAGCTTCCACCCATTTACAGCTCCATATCCCCATTGTGCCCTGACAAGGGGGTGCTGTGGGTGTGAACATCACTGCCAGAGAGAGATGGCGGGGGAATCAGTTTAAATATCACCACATGGGAGTGGGTTGGGAAGTAGACAGAGAGGGGGAGACTGAGAGACAGTGTCATGGAAGGCTGTGTTCCCAGGTTTCAGAATGCTGAAATGTCAGCAATTCGATAGCATCCTGTAACATGAGCCAGTCTTCCCAGGAAAGATGGGAAAAAGGGATATTAATGTGAAGTCAGATGAACATTTGTTCTGCATCTTTGTAACTGGAATTGGTTTCAACAGAATCTATGACTCATTGGGCAGATTCTAACAATAATTTATCTTTGTTTAATTTTCATTGAGTGTGACAGAGGGACCGTCTGCACGAGGCTGAGCTATTTCCCGGTGCTATCACTTCAAACTTACCTCATTAACTACCCACCCCACCCCATGATGTCCCTCTCATTCAATAATGGCCTGATTCTCCCATCCATCATGGCGGGTGGTACTCACCATCGCCCGGATGCCCCTGGATATTCAGTGATCGCTGGCGCTGATGTCATCTTTAAAAGGCCAAGGGGCACACGGTTGAGCTTTCTCAGTTCGGAGCTGCCTGCACAGTTTACCTCGAGCATGGCAGATAAGAGGCACTTACATCACGGTTTGTCGACAGGGGCATGGAAGTCCTGGTGGAGGGGCTAGTATAGAGGGGGGCCATACCACCAGACACACCGAGCATGGTCTGAGCTCACCACCCAGTTCAGTGCAGTATCTGAGGTCTGAGGAAACGTCCAGCAATACAGGATAAGCAGCACTAATCTTCCCCGCTCTGTCAGGATACAGCTCACCATATTCTCTCTGCTCCCTCACACTCACTGTATATCTGTTGTAGCACCTACTCCCCAAACAAGATTCATGCTCCACCACTCTCACTGCTGCGTGCAGCACTTTCTCTCTCTCTCTCTCTCTGTCTCTGTCTCTGTCTGTCTGTCTGTCTGTCTCTCTCTCTCTCTCTCTCTCTCCACGTTACCCCCCTTCACTAAAAACACTGCATGGATACAACAAAGTGGACTGACTGCCTCCGGACACCTCACCATGACCCCGTCCCCCACCTACACCAGCACTAACAGCAGGGCCACCCACTCCCACCCTCCCTCTCTCCCTCCTTTTCTCCCATTTCAGGAGAAACAGCCTGGAATAGGACAGAAAGGGCCTATCCGGGTGGTGAGTGCCCGATATCCGTTCCCTCACCCCCCTCCCCTCCCCCACCCCCCCCCCATGTGGGGAGGACCCTGGTACGAGCCGGAGAGCACTGGGATGCCTCGTGTGGAGATTCTGAAACATCCACGTCCCACAGACCGAGTAAGGAGCAATGTTCAGTGAAGGGTAATTCTCACTTTAAATGCCCTGGCAGCTCCCTTTCCCCACCCCCCCCCTCCGCCCCCCCGGCACAACTTAGAAGCCGTGGCCCTGATGCCATCTCCCTTTTGTGTCGAACTGGTACAAATGGAATCCCCACGGTCTCGGTGGGCAGGAGGGTGGGCTCACAACACATCGTCACCACCACCTCCCAGGAAGGGAGCACGGAGGCTCCCTCCTACACCTCCCCCTGTAAACAGCTCAGATACTGAAACTAATCTGTGACAGTTACTGCTCTCCCCACTTCTCCTGACATCTTCAACAATCTGTGCTCATATACACGCAGCGCTCTCTGGTCCTGCAGCTCCATTGTAATGGCACAGCCTGTTTTAAACTGTCTTTCATTGTCTTTCCTACCAAAGTGTTTCATCTCACACTGGTCTGCACTGATCCCCATCTGCCTTACACCTGAACACGACACCAACGTGTCACTGTCCTGTTAGAGTTCCACACTGTCCTCCATAGACTTCACAATTCTTCCAGGTTTGGTGCCATCTACAAACATTGAGATTGCCATAGCTTCACAGTTCCCATGAAACAACTGAAATCCTGCCCCACTCATGAGTGTGAGCAAGTGAAATACTGATATATTCCCTATACTGCTATGTTTAGTTTAAATTACCAGATGAGCTCAATGTTGTGTCCTAACAATTGCTGTGTGTGTATCTGTGTGTCTCTGTGTGGGGCAGGTCTGGCAGTCTCTGTGGTGTTTAAAGTGATGCAATGTCACCCTCTGCTGGCCTCCACACGCCACTGCATAGGCATTGGCAGAGGGTGAAAACCAACAGGGATTCATTCAGAGAAGGGGAGGGAGAGGGCAGCTGCTTACAGCACCATCCAAACTGATGTCTTATCCATGGACTGATCTAAATGTCCTTTAAACGTTGTAAGTGTCCTGCTTTCACCACTTCCTCTGGAAGTTCATTCCACACCCAAGCCAGCTTCTGTCTAAAATAATTACCGCTCATGACTTTTGTAAATCTTTTTCCTCGCACCTTAAAATATCCCTCAGTTTTGAATCCCCAACTCTAGGGAAAAGACATGAGCCCTCCAGCTTATCTGTACCCCTCATTATTTTGTAAACCTCTGTAAAGTTGCCCCTTAATCTCATATTCTTCAGTGAAAAAAGTCTCAGCCTATCCAGCCACTCCTTATCGATCACTTCCTCCATTCCCAACAACATCCAGATTACTCTCCTCTGAACCCTCTCCAGCTTAATAATATCAAGGTCAATAACATTAACGTGAAAAGTCAATGTATTTTATAAGTGTAGGGGAGACTGAAACTAGAGGGCATAGTTTTAAGGTGAGAGGGAAACATTTAAAAGTGACCTAAGGGACAGCGTTTTCACCCAGAGGGTGGTGTGCCTATGGAATGAGCGGGCAGGATGATCAGGCTGGACACAGTATTCCAGAAGAGGTCTCACCAATGTCCTGTACAACCACAATATGACGTCCCAATTCCGATACTCAAAGGTCTGACCAATGAAGACAAGTGTGTTAAACACCTTCTGAACCACACTCTCTGTATGAGATGCAAATTTTAAAGGACTATGCCTGACGGCCTAGGTCTCTGTTCTGAAACACTACCAAGGGCCCTGCTTGTATAGATCCTGCTCTTGTTTGATTTACCAAATCCAATAGCTCGCATTAATCCAAACTAAGCTCCACTTGCCACTCTTCAACCCAGTGAGTGATGTTACTACGTACTTACCTTCCCCGTTTAATGTTAAAATTCCTTCCCCTCTGCAGGATGCCTTGATTCCGGCCTTGATTTTCACAAAGACCCTGAGCTTGGGTTGCTTTGTGTTGTTAGGGGGATGAGGGCCTGATTGCAGACATAGTCAGTGGGGAGGAGAGGCTGGACAGTAATCAGCTGCCTTGTATCATTTCATGGTTTGAGGAAGAGGGCAGTCACACATGAGAGGTGGGTAATACTGATCCGTATTTTGTGGCCAGAAATTATGGTCTTTCTCTGTCTCTGTCTATTCAAGACCCTTCATTGTGCAGAGTGAGCCTGCAGGATTTCGTTCCCTAATATTGCAGACTACAGATAATAAACGATTAAAGATGGTCATAGTTAATTTCTAGGGCACAGCACGTGTACTCAACATCCTACAGTTAAGACAAATACCTTGCATTTGTTTAACAACACAAAGTGTTTTGTGTAGTTCAATAATGGTAACCTAATTATAATAAATCTATACAAAGCTGAATGCTGTTACATAAAATTTGTGTATGGTGGTGTAATGGGTAGTGTCTCTGCCTCTGAGCTAGAGCTCGGCATTTTATTCCAGTACCTGAACTTGTATGGTACTGTTCCTCGCTCTGAACTAGAAGTTCTGGATTCAAGTCCTGCCTGTTGCAGAGGTATGTCACATCATGTCAGAACAGGCTGATGAACAAACACACAGGAGAATAATGTTACAGCTTTTTGGGTTTTGCTGAGTGATGCTAGTGTCCCTACCTCCGGGCACAAAGGTCTAGGTGTAAATCCCACAGAAGTGCCTCATGATACATCTGAACAAACTGATTAAAATGGATTTAGAATCGTGACCTGATGGAGAAGGAAGACGTGTCAGTATTGCATTTCAGAATTTAGGCCCAGGATGACTGAAAGTACAGCCATTCGTGTTGATTGGGGTCACATTTCGCAGCAGTAGTGGTTTATAATATCCGAACGGTTATGGATAGGGTGAGTAGTCAGGGTTTTTCCCCAGGTTAGGGGCGTCCAATACTAGAGGACATTAGTGGAAAGTGAGAGGGGAAAGGTTTTGATGAGGCCTAAAGGGCACCATTTCACACAGAGGGTGGTGTGCGTATGGAATGAGATGCCAGAGGGAGTGGTGGAGGCTGGTACAAATACAGCATCTGGGTACTGAGAGACCTGGCGAGCTTTTCCAGCAATTTCTGCATTTCTTTAAAAATGCATTCATTTTAACACAGGTATTCTGAATAAATTCAACATTTTATTTTTTAATGACGCAGAGCCATGTAAACATATTTCAAATTGACCGAGACCATTTTCTGCTAAGGGTATGGCTCTGTGTATGACAGCAGCAATGATGCACCTACGTGGAGCAGGGAATGTGATGGAGACATAGTTTGGACAATGTACAAGGAGAACTCACATGGTCCAGTTTGGGAGAGGATGACATTCCTGTGTGATTCAACTCAGAGAGGGATAAAATGTAATCTGTCCGAGAAGGAATGACCTATTGCACTCTCTCTCCTTCATTGTTCCTCATCACAGCAATGTGTGCGAGCTAAAAAACCCTCTAAAGTCATCGTTACCATTCGTATTTTTATAGAATCCCTGCAGAGTTGAAACAGGCCCTTCGGCACAACAAGTCCACACCAACCTTCCCAACCCATTCCCCTATATTTACCCCCGACTAATGCACCTAACCTAGAAATCCCTGGACACTATACTCAATTTAGCATGACCAATTCACCTAACCTACACAGTTTGAGCTGTGGTAGGAAATGGGATCACCCATTAGAAGCTCACACAGACAAGGGGAGAATGTGCAAACTCCACAGAGACAGTCACCCAAGGCTGGAATCGACCCCAAGTCCATGGTGCTGTGAGACAGCAGTGCTAACCACCGTGCTTCCCTTTGGGTGATCCCTAACCAGAATTCACTGGAATCTACTCACTGCCTAAAGCAAAGGGAATTCAGTCAAATCCAACTTCCCAGGATAGAACCCCATTGCTAGCAGCTATGTGAGTGCAATATCTTCAGAAGCAGAATAACATTTTGGACAATCTCAATTTTTACTTTTGTCATGAATTCCAGTAAGATCTGGACAAAGTTCTTTCAAGTTAAAAATGCAGAGATTTTGTTAACCTGTTTGTGTGTGTGTATGTGTGTCACAGTGTTTTAAACAGGAAAATATCGATTATATATTTGCAATACCCAAACACTTTTCCATTCATCGTTCCATCATAGCTTGAGTAACATTGCTGTGGATCTTAAACGTGTTAAAGAAACTAGCCTGAGTTGTTGCTAAAACTGACCCTGACCCAGTCTGAGATGGATATCATCGACCATATCACCAACCTGGTTCCATTTGATATTTGTTGTGAGCAGTGGAGCAGTGGGACTAGAAAGGAAACAGTGACCCCAAAAGCCAGGGAACTATAGACCGGTGAGCCTGATGTCAGTGGCAGGTAAGTTGTTGGAGGGGATTCTGAAGGACAGGATTGACATACATTTGGGAAGGCAAGGGCTGATCAGGATAGTCAACGTGGCTTTCTGCATGGGAAATCATGGGTCATTAATTTGGTTTAGTGTTATGAAGTTGTGACAAAGAAGATTGATGAAGGCTATGTGTTAGATATTGTCTACATGGACCTCAGCCAGGTGTTCATAACATTCCGATTAGCAGACAGATTAGTAAGGTTCAGTCACTTGGGATACAGGGGAATCTAGTCACAATTGGCTTGAAGGAAGAGGGGTATTTTTCAGATTGGAGGCTTCCGAGAAGCAGTGTGCTGCAAGAATCAACACTGAGTTCACTACATTTTATCATTTATATCAATGATTTGGATGTCAACACTAGGGCCATAGTTAGTAAGTTTACAGATTGCATCAGAAAGGTGGTCTGGAAGATTATCTCAGAGTACAACGAGACCACAATTAGATGGGGCAAAGAAGCAAGGCCTGAGAGATGAAGCTTAATTTAGATAAATACGAGGTTTTGCAGTTTGGAAAGGTAAATCATGGAGAAATTATATACTTAATGGTAAGGTCCTGGGGCGTGTTGTGGAACAAAGGGACCTCGGGTTGCAGGTACATTGTTCCTTGAAAGTGGAGTCGCAGGTAGACAGTGGTGCTGAACACATTTGGCACATTTGACTAATCAGTCAGAGCATTGAGTATAGGAGCTGTGGTGGCATGTTGTATCTGTAGTAGGAAACTGGAGCACGCATGAGAAGCTCACACAGACAAGGGGAGAATGTGCAAACTCCACACAGACAATCACCCAAGGCTGGAATCGAACCCAAGTCCCTGGTGCTGCGAGGCAGCAGTGCTAACCACCGTGCTGCCCTTGGGATGATCCCTGACCAGCATCCATTGGAATCTACTCACTGCCTAAAGCAAAGGGAATTCAGCCAAATCCATCTCTCCCAGGGTGTTGGTGAGGCCACTTTAAGAATACTGCGTACAACTCGGTTGTCTGGAGAAAAGATTTACCTGGATGTTCCAGGACTGGAGGTTTGAGCCTCGGGGAGAGGTTGATTAGGTTGAAGTGCTTCCTGGAGTGTCAGAGACTGAGGGGTGACATTATAGAGGTTTTTAAAATCATCAGGGGTATGGATATTCTAAATAGCCATGGTCTGATCCCAGGATAGGGGAGTCCAGAATAAGACAGCACAGGTTGAAGGGGAGAGGGCGAATGATTTAGAAGGAACATGAAGATAAATGGTTCACACAGAGAGTGGTGTGTGTACAGAAAGTGCTGTCAGAGGAAGTGGTTAAGGCAGGTACAGTCATAGGAGGAATATTGGGCAAATGCTGGCAAATGGGACTAATGGGTTTTGGTATCTGATCGGAGAGAATATATTGGACTAACGGGTCTGTTTCCATTCTGCATGACTCTTTGATTCTATAAGAGGGATGGAGAAAATTTCTTAAAGGACCTTTCAAGTGGGAATTCTCTTCACTGGAAGTTTTTATTGCGCCTCTATGTTCACGTGGACTGAAAGCTGTGTTAGTTAATTATTTGATAGGGAAGTGAGTCACAGATAATTGGACGCAGACAGGAAAGTGGGGCTGAGACCATAACCTGATCAGCCACAATTTTAGTGCCTTGTGGAGAAGGATCAAAGTATCTAATGCCCCACTCCTGCTCCTCAGTCCCATGTTTCTGTGTTCCATTCAGCCCATCAAACCTGCTAGACAGGAGCAGTTGGAGGCTACTTACATCTATAACCTGATGCACAGGAACAGAGGAGACCATTCAGCCCTTTAAGGCTATCACACGCTTTGATGTGATTTGGGAAATGTAATTGGAAAACCCAGGTTGGGTATGAAAGAGGCACCTCATCTCTTTTTACAGAGATACCCGTCTCTGAAACTTGTGTTTCATTTATTGATCATGTTATAGACCCACATTCACTGTGAATACAGCCCACATACCTCACCCAGACATGGCTCACAAACTCCTCTGGTCTCCCTGACTGCAATATTCAGTAATTTGCACATTCATGAAAATAACACCCCCTAACTTTCCAATAACCGAATGTGAGAACATCAGAAACAGGGGCAGGTCGTTCACTCCCCAAGCCTGCCTTGCCCTTCACTAAGATTATGGTTGATCTGCTCTTGGTCTCAAATCCTCTTTCATTCCCAATTCTTCATCGCCCTCAACTCCCTGTCAGGTCAATATCCATCTACCCCCTCTTCAAATCCTTTCAGTCATCTAGCTCCCCGAACAGTCTTGAGAACAGAAATCCTGACAAACAATCCCACCTGTTTGAAGAAAACACTTGCTGCTCCTGTACCATGGCTTATTGATGTGAACAAAAGAGGCTGATACAAGGGTTCAGGTAAAAATGACTGACCCCGATATCAAGGCAGTGTTTGCCTTCTGTTGACATCAAGAAGTTCATTCAGCATCTCACGCTGGTTTCACAGGAATATGAGGAAGCCATTCAGCCCATTGACACAATTGGAGAAGAACAGGGACAGCCCATTCAGTGCCTCCCGCCTATTACTCAGGAAGGGAAGGAGTCCAGTGTGATGGACCACGCCAGAGCCCTTCAAAAATATTTGAGGGCGGTAGCCTAGAATCTAATATTTTTATATTTAAAAGGAAACGTAAACTGTCTGTTCCAGATGCAACGTGAATGGTCAAACTACTTGGTGTGAAGCAAAACACCATTTATTTAAACACGGAAGATAAAATGAAACCAAAGAAAGGGGAAATTAGAATAACTTAATTCTATTGGACAAGTTAACAGAATAATAGATCTAGGAACTATTACTGATGAACTGTTCCAGTATAGGGAAATCCCTTAAACACAGCCCATGGCAAAAAGAAATATTTAGACACAGATTGTCGCAAATATTTCTCCAATCCAGGAATTAAAAACAGCATCAAGAGAACATTCAGAGAGAGTAGCAGCCAGGAGATAGTCACTGAAGATTCCAACTCTGTGTAGACCCCAATAGTTTCTGATGTTACTGAGAAACCAAAACCCAGAGATCCTAATCTGTGAGAACTGGCCACACCCATTCAAGCTGCATTAAACTAAACCCAAGCCCTCCCTAGCTGTTACTCAAGTAGTCTTAACTAGCCAGCTTGGTAACTATCGCTCAATCTCTCTCTTTAAAGAAACCGGGACAAATAACCTCTTAAAGCTGCAGCATTGTCACACTTGTCAGCATATTGAACCGTCAAACAGGAACCAGGGGTAACCCAGTCAGGCTCTTGTCCCTGTCCAATGGGACGAGGAAGAAGCCAGTCAGTCTGTTGAGTCACTGACACAACAATAGGATGAGGCTATTCAGCCCCTTGAGCCACTTATACTGGAACAGCAGGAGGCCATTCCCCCTCAACGCACTTACACAGGGACAGAAGGAGGTAATTGATGCTGATTCCTGATGAATGGCTTATGCCCGAAACATCAATTCTCCTGCTTCTCGGATGCTGCCTGACCTGCTGTGTTTTTCCAGCAATCAATTCTCTATTCCAATCCTCAGCATCGGCAGTCCTCGCTGTCTCCTAATTGATGCTCTAACGTGATGAGTAAGTGGAGCAGAGGCTGCACAGACAGACTACTCCACATTGTTCCTCTTGGCTCTGTTGCTTAGGATACACAAATGGGACTTTAACATGGTTTTCTAGTGGTGAGCAGGGAAGCCTTATGTCTTGTGTGAAGTCTCAAGAAGGCATCTTTCATCTCCGAAACGACAGCCTGGTGTTCTCTATGTAGGGCGGAAGCTGGTGGGAATGACTACCTGTTTCAGATGGAAGATGTTGTGGCTGCTGTTTGGGATTGTGAATAACCTGACGTTCAGTACGGGCTCACACGCCGACTGCACAATAATGTGGGGAGAGTTAATTTAGGCATATAAACGATTAGGAAAGTCACATTACACTGATGAATGCACTCTCTCAGTTCAAATAATGATGATATTATTCATGTTGATCTTGTCTAGTGCTTGTCCTGTTCAGTGTATCCTGTATGCCTGACTCTGTCCAAGCCTATTTCCACCCTATGACCTGTCTGACCATGCTTACTATGACCTGCCTTCGATGCTTATAAATAAAGTGTTTCCCTGTACTGAGATACACGTGACAATATATCAAACCAATTAATCCTGTGTAAAGTATGGAATTTCTCTCCCTGTCAATGTCTCTTTTGGAAATAAGTGATCGCTGCCACTCCTCGTGTTTCAGCATCACCATTTCTTCGTCTCTCACAGCTCTACAGATGAAACACTCAGCTTCTTCACTCTATCCTCATGTTACCATCACCCGTGTCTGTGGTAAGGAGATCATTCCTTACAAAGGAGATCAAATCTGTAGAGAGTGCCCCAAATGCTCTCTCAGCAAACTCTACAACAACAGGGAGATGGCTTTACTTCTGTACTCGAATCATCTTACAGTGAAGGACAGCATACCATTGACTGCACCCATTACTTACACCGGGTTTGATTCAAAGCAGAAGCGCATAGAAATGTGAGTGGGCGATCATGCTTCCCAAATTTGTTAGAGTTCTTTGATGAAGTGACCAAGAAAGTTGACGAGGGCAGAGCGGCAGGCGTAGTCTCCATGGATTTCAGTAATACTTTGATAAGGTTCCACATGGCAGGCTGGTCAGGAAGGAGACATCACGTGGAATGCTGGGGGAACTGGCCAATTGGATACACAGTTGGCTTGATGGTAGGAAGCAGAGGGTTTAGTGGAAGGATGTTTGTCAGACCGGAGGCTTGGTCCATTGCTGTTTGTTGTCTATGATTTGGTTGAGAATGTACAAGGCATGATTAGTAAGTTTGCAGATAACTCTAAAGTAATTGGGAGCATGATCATGAAGAAGTTTATCAGAAATTGCAGCAGGACCTTAATCAGGTGGGGAAGTGGGCCGAGAAATGACAAATGGAATTTAATATAAATGTGTGAGGTCTTGCATTTTGGAAACACAAATCAAGGTAGGAGTTTCATGGTGAATGGGAGGGTCTTAAGGGGTGCAGTGGGCAGAGAGACCTTTGTGTTTAGGTGTACACGGTTCTCTATGAGTGGAGTCAAACGTAAACAGGGCAGTGAAGAAGGCTTTTGGCACATTGGCCTTCATCAGGCAGGATATTAAGTATACAAGTTGGGAATTTATTTTGCAGTTACCCAGGACTTTGTAAAGGCCGCACTTGGAGTATTGTGTTCAGTTTTGTCACCTTGTTATAGGGAGGATGTTATTAAATTAGAAAGAATGCAGAAGAAATTTACAAAGGCGTTGCCAGGACCCAATGGTCTGAGTTACAGGGAAAGGTTGGACAAGCTAGGAAATTTTCTTTAGCGTGCAGGAGACTGAGAGAGTCCTTATAGAGCTGTATAAGATTACGAGGACTCTGGATAGGGTGAATACTCTCAGTCTTTTTTCAAAGTGTAGAGAATCGACGACTGGATGGGATCAGTTTAAGGTTAAAGGGGAAGGAATAAAAGGGAACCTGAGGGGCCATTTCTTTACACAGAGGATGGTACGTGGATGAGCTGCCAGCAGATGTGGTTGGTGGGGGAGGGGGGGGGGCTACATTAACAACATTTCAAAAAGCATTTGGATAAACATGTGGATAGGAAAGGACTGGAAGGATATGTGGCAACTGTAGGGAATTGGGGTTAGCGTGGATGGACATTTACAAGGTGGAGTCGAAACCCCTCTGTTAATTAAAACCAAACACCCAGAAAAGCTCGCCTCACCTTGTAATCTGTTAAAATATGAGTGACACAGATCTCCTACATTCCACTATTTAAACAAAAAATGTCAAGTTGTTTTTTAACTTTAATAGTGAAAACTAAACAACAACTATTCACAAATACAAGTCCCTCTTGTATTAGCTACTTACTATCAGACTCTGTAAAAATATGTTAGTCCAACAACCCACATATTAAACATTACAATCTCAAGACCACACAAAATCCATCTTCCCCGCTATGTTCACTCTTCCAGCTGCTGAACTCCCTGGGTCATGTTTTTTTTTTATTGCAAGTAGCTTTTAAATGGACATGTATCTTTGATAGAAAATGTTTGAGATGGCCAGTTAGCACTCCTGCTCTACAGCAGTTACTCTGCTGTTGGGTGGCAGGAGCTATCACTCTAGTTTCAAAATGCTGGGTTTATATACTTTCCAGGTGTCCAAACAATAATATTCAAACTCTGTTGGCTTCTGGTATCCTGAGCATTATTTAAACTCTTTGGCTGTATTTGAATTGTTGTCAAAGAGCAACCAAACCTCAGGTATTCATTTCCCAGCTAATGGTGACATGTGGAACAGGCTGACCTTTAGCAGGCATCTGCGGTTGTACTTTCTATTCAGCAAAACCCATTCTGTCTTAAAGTGACCGGACATGCTTTCGGCTTCATAAGACCTACCCCCTTCAGAAAAAAAAAACATGGACCAGCAGAATGAAAAGATGGCTTCATTTTTTTACCTCTAATTCTTAATCCCATTATTATGAATTACGAAAGTTTTATTCTCAGCTATACCATGCATATTAATTCTGCACACATATATAACACTGCAATAAGTCAAATCTTATCCAAACTTTTTCTTTTAAATCTGCGATAACACATCTTTTAGGACCCACAGCATGTACATTTTGTAAATTTAAAGTCGGTAAGATAAGACTCCAATTAAATATTCTCATATTCTGGCCTTTAAATATTCAAAAATGCGAGAGTTTGTCGTTATACACACCCATCTCTGACAATTTGTTTGTCATATATGAACATTAAAATATTGTCAGGCCAGTGCGAAACTTCATCATTCTTTTCCAATAATTGAGACATCGTATTTTTTTGTGGTGAATATTGAGTTTTTTTTGACAAGTAGCCAATTGGCCATTCAATTCCATCATCATCTTTCTGCATCAATACATCTCCGACTCCTGTATCCCGAGCATCAAACACAATTTTCCAAGGGTTTCAAAATATTTGGTACAGCTAAAACTGGTGCGGTGATTAATCTTGCTTTAAAAATTTCAAATGCCTCCTGGCAATGTTCTGTCCACCACAATTCTGTGATCTTCTTTCATAAATCCAGCAGTGGTGCCAATACGCTGCTGAGGTTTGCAACAAACTTCCGATAGAATCCACTCAGTTCCAAAAATCGAAGCACCTCTTACTTCAAGGATGGTTGTGGAAATTCCTCAAAGCCCTTAGTTTTTATGTTCCATGGGGTCAACCTTCCATGGCCAATGTAATGTCCCAAGAACGCCACCTCTGCCTTCGCGAATTGTGTTTTCTTTAAGTTTATTACCAAGTTTGTTTCTTGTAATCGTTCAACATGCTCTGCCAGCTGTAACATGTGAGCTTTCACTCACTTGCTAAAGATCACTACATCATACAGATAAACTGCACAATTTGTTCATCTGGTCACAACTCTGTTCCTGAGTCTTCAATGTATCTCGAGCACTATTCATTCACACGACATTCTCTAACATTTTTTATCATATCCGGTATCTTTGCCAAATAGTTTAAGTGATTCAACGTTTTTCTTTTAATTTGAAAGGGGTCCACTAAACCTGGCTTTGAAGGGGTTTTCTACCACTGGTAGCAATACTAATACTTCATCCCCACGGGAAATCGTCAAAGTTTCAGAGTTTTTAATCTGCCACCTGCATTACTCTATACTGTGCCTCTTCAGGTGCTGTTTAGCTAACTCACCTACACCATCTAATTTCTCCCTCATCTCAGATACATAATCCAAGTGTGAGATCTCCGACTTTGGTCCTGCCAATTTATAGTTAATTAATTTCAAAGGACCTCTCACTTCATGTACGAATATTAACTCAAAGGATGTAAAGTGAGTAGTTTTGTTTGGGGCATCTCTAATGACAAACAAGATAATGAGACGCCTTTATTCGAATCATTCGGGTAATTCTGACAGTACGCTGTTAATATTGTCTTCAGCATCTGATACCAACTTTCCAAGGCTCCCTGGGATTAGGGATGCACTTGACTTAAACTGCTGTATGCCAAAGCTATCCATGACGTCCCTAAACAGCTGAGCGGTAGAATGAGATTCTTGGTCTGACTGAATCACACTGTGTAGCCCACAGCGAGTAAAGACAGCTACCAACTCCTCTACATCCCTTTTTGCCTTAAGACCCCATAATGGAATTATCCCTGGAAATCAGGTAGACACATCCATTATGATCAGCAGATATTGGTTTCCACCTTTATTTCAGAAAGGGGAGCTACACAACTAATCATAACCCACATGAAAGGTTCTTCGAATACAGGAATTGGCAAGAACGGTGCTAATTTTATTACTGCCTGTGACGTACCTACCATTTGGTATGTATGACATATACAACAAAAACTAACCACGTCCTTGTGCATTCCAGACACTAGAAATGCTTTAGCCTGAGTCTTCCGTGCATTAACTCCTTTGGCTTTTTCCTTTGGTTTTCCTTCCTGTTGTAATGTATGACAGTGGGATCTTGTTACTACATAGTCTGGAAAAATCCCTGGGTATTTTTATTTTAATTCTCCAGTTCCCTGACCTTACTTTTCCTTCTCCACCACAAGGGGTGCCTCTCCCACCTTGGATCCGGCTAAATCATTCCCAAGAACAAACTGTATTCCTGGAAATGACAATCTGTCACTCACTCTCACTGTTACTTCCACAACCTTGATTTGGCACTCCACCTAATGTTACACAAGGGAATGCTTAATTTCTGTCCCCATTTCACAGATTATCAGGCTGTTGAGTGACATGTCAGAAAGAGTGAAAATACTTTCATCTCTTACTTTTAGAGGCCGAGGGAAATTGAGGACTGCAGATGCTGGAGACCAAAGTTGAAAAGTGTGGGCTGGAAAAGCACAGCAGATCGGCAGCATCCCAGGGGCAGGAGAGTTGACATTTCAGGCATTAGTCCTTCATCAGGAAAGTGGGAGGCAAGGAAGGGGGAAGGGGCTGAGAATTAAGTAGGAGGTTGGGGGTGGAGCTGGGTGGAAGGTAACTTGGAAGGCGATAGGTAGTTGTAGGTGGGGTCTGATGGTGATAGGTCAGAGAGGAGGGTGAAGTGGATAGGTTGTAGGACAACTGAAACCGTCAAACTATACAGCATCAACGTTGACTTCATCAATTTCCAAATCGCCCCTCCCCCAACCTCATCCCAGATCCAACCGTTCAAATTAGCACTGCCCTCTTGAGCTGTTCTAACTGTCCATCTTCCTTCCCATCTATACACTCCAACCTCCCCTCTGACATATCACTAATACTCCTACCTACATCTTCCTGTCACCCTCCCAATGACCCTCCTGCCAGCCCAGCTCCTACCCTTCTATTTATCTTTCAGCCCTCTTGTCCACCCGCCACATTCCTGACGATGCGTTTATGCCTGATATGTCGATTAACCTGGTCTTCGGATGCTGCCTGATCTGTTGTGCCTTTCCGGCTCCTTGCTTCTCAACTATTAGATACTGAACAGATCCCATTTCTTGCAATTTTATAGCTTCTTGTCCTCCCCCCACACCCCATTTTTACTTAGTAATGTTTACCTACAGAGGCAAATTCTTTATAGAGATCAGGCACTGACTCCATACACAGCCCCTGTCTAGGCTGTGCACTCTCCTGCAGCTCCTCGGCTCTACTTCGGGTCTCCTGTACCAGGTTCACTAATACTACTGGCTTAAACTCTTTTACAGCATCTTTTCCCAAAGGGTCTTCCAGCACGGTGTGTCCCAGTTTCCTGCAGTGAAAACAGTTTTCCCAGTGCCTTCTTAAACCATCAGTACTGTAATTTTATGTGTTCCACTGCGTTACAATGAGACTTGAGGCCTTTCACTTCCTTTCAACCACTTTGGGCTTTTCTCCACCCGTGTTAAACCATTGCCAGTGTGCTTTTCTCTATGTTTTGTAGTGTAGGATCTCCCCTTCTCCCAATTTCTTTCCCTCACAGGATGAAAATCCTCTCAGAAGCTAAATTTCATCTCATGCACCAATGCATACTTAACTGCCATTCCTGCTGCGCTTCTCACTTCTTGAACTTCCTGTTCATTCACATGAAATCTTACCATCTCTGGAAGTGAGTCTTTAAACTTGTCCAACAGAATAATCTCCCATCGGGCCTCACAGGTCTTATCTATTTTTAAGGCCTGCACCCATTTATCAAAATGACTGTGATTAATTCTTTGAAACTCAATATAAGTCTGACCTGGTTCCGTCTCTATATTTCTGAACCGCTGTCTATATTCTTCTAGTACCAATTCATAAGCACTCAAAATGGCCCGTTTGACATCTGCGTAATCTATTGCTCCCTCATGTGACAGAACTGTACATACCTCTCAAGCAGTGCCAACCATCTTAGTCTGAACTAGCATTACCCACAGGTTCACTGGACACGCCATCTGCCCAGCCAATTTTGCAAATGAAATAAAGAGGTTTTGGCATTTTTCTCACCGAAATATGGCAATGTATTAACACAGCTGTATACATCTCTACGTTCTCCCTTCATTTTCATCCTGCTAATTTAACTTTCTTATCTAATTCCAAACTTCTGAATTTCATATTCTCCCTCTCTTCCTTTTATCCCTCTTTCTCTTTCTATATCTTCTCCCTCTCTTTCTGTCTCTCTTTATCTTCTAACTCCAGTTACCCAGCTTGCAATTTAAGTTTTTTTCCAATTCGACTGCAGTTTCCTGCTTCTCCGATACACCAAAGTGCTTGCCCAACTCCATTATGATTACAATTTTCCTTATGTCTCTGGTGAAACCCAATTCTAATCTACATGTTAATTCTGAAAGTGTGCCCTTCCTTTGTCTTTCTACACCTTCTTAGCAAATTTGTGAATCATCTTCAAACCTCAGAACCTCCTTAGTCATGTTATAAACCATTTCTTTTGATTTAACCAACCACAAGGAAACAAAATTAAATGAATTTTGTCACCTGTTTTATTTGAAGATCTAGGTCACTAACTGCCAAGTTATGGAATCTGCTGGGACCTTTTATAGCCAAAATCTGTTCAAATCCCATACGACAAGCCCTCAAACCGTTATGATGTCAATGTCTAACCCCTCTGTTAATTAAGACCACACACACAGAAAAGCTCACCTCGCCTCGTAATCTGTGAAAAGCTGAATGACAGAGAAGCCCCAAATTCCACTATTAAGAGAAAGATAGCCATTTACAAGTATGTAAGTGAGCTCGCTGAGCTTGAAGGTTTGTTTTCAGATGTTTCGTCACCATGACTAGGTAACATCATCAGGGAGAGTCTCTGGTGACGCATTGGTGGTATGTCCCACCTCTCTGTTTATAGGTCTTGGTTTCTTAAGGTGCATGATGTTATTTCCAGTTTTTTTCAAGGGAAGGTAGATAGGATCTAAATTGATGTGTTTATTGATGGACTTCTGGCTAGAATGTCATGCCTCTCAGAAGTTTCGTGCGTGGCTTTGTCCTAGGAAGTGTGTGTTGTCACAGTCAACGTGGTGTCCTTCTTTGTGATAGTGGGTCATGTCTTTTGGTGGCCAGTTAGTGTTCATATGTCCTGCTAGCACGACAACAGGACAGTTTGAAATGGAGGAAAATTATTTTATATACACTGTTTAATCAATGTGTTTTCAGATAAATAACATTTTTCATATGTGTACAACACATTCTGAATGAACAACGGAGACACAGTTAATGAAAAATGATGCACATGATGTATAACATTTATAAAGCATTAAAACATTATTTGATCCTCATCTGAAGTGATAACTTGCCCTTCTCTCAACGTTCCCCCTTTCCTGGGATTCCCAACTCTAGTCTCATTCTTATCAGGATGTGTCTTATAAATTCTTGCTTCTCGTGTCCCAACTTATTTTAGTTAATCCCCTTTCTCCCGGGAATTCAATACATTGGCCTGCTGGGTTCTTTCCAAAGTTAGTGTCTGTCATATTATTGGAGGAAAGGTTCTGGCATCAGACCCAGCATTTGAACATATTACTCTGTTGTACGTGCACTAACAAAGGACCACAACACACAGGCATTGCCAAACATTGAGGGATATACATCTACTTCTTTTGATAATGTTGTTTTCTCATTTTCCACATCTCCATATCTATATCCTCTCTCTCGTTCTCCCTTTGCATCTAGGTAAGAAATCCATCAATTATTCTTCGTGGCCCATCTCTCAAAACTCCTCCTTTCAGTTTATATCTCATGTTCTCTTCAAGATGTAATGCGGTTATAATGAAGCAATGTAACTACAAAGACATGCGGGAGGAGCTGGCCCGAGTTAATTGGAAGGGGAGCTGAGCAGGAAAGGCCATGGAGCAGCAATGGCAGGAGTTTCTGGGGATATGTCGGAAGATAATACAAGAAATGCAACCCCAAGAAGATGAAACATACTCATGGGAGGACAAGGCAGCCATGAGTGATAAGGCCTCAGATGAGAAAACATACAATGTGGTGAAGATGATTGGGAATCCAAAGAATTCATTGGCTCTGAGACTACATAAGGCTTGCATCACTGACACTACAGGGTCCAAGGAACTTCCTGTGGAGTGAAGAGTGAGGCGTTTGCTCAGAAGTCTTTGACAAGGAGTTTGAGTGAAATGATTGCACCACAGTTGAAGAGGGTGAAGACATGACTGCCCAGCTGGTTCAGTGTGCTACGTACTTGATGTGGGAGGTCAACCACTCTGGTCTGTCTGGCTCGTTTAAGTGTGGAAAGTGTGTGCACGTTCAGCTACTGACCGAGCATGTTGCAGCGCTGATGAAAGAATTCGAGGACCTTAGGCTCATCCGAGAGAACGATATCTTTCTGGGGAAGACCTTCAGTGAGGTTATTACACCGACCATACCAGAAGAGAGCAGAAGAGAGCAGACGATGAGGAAGGCAGAGAGGAGACAGGTGCAAGAGACTCTGGGGGAAGTACCTGTCAGGAACAAGTTGAATCGTTTGGAAACAGTAGAGACAGATGACACTGCCAGTCGGCCAGGCGGCCAGGTCTGTCAATCAGATGTTGGCGTGGTGACAGAGCCGTGGTAATAGGGGACTCCACAGTGAGAGGAACTGATGGGGTTTTGTGGCAGCAGGCGGGACTTAAGGATGGTGTGTTGCCTTCCTGGTGCCAGGGTTAAAGACCTCACAGACAGAGTGCAGGAAATCCTCAAGGACGAAGGTGAAGAGCCAAACGTGGTGGGACATGTTGGCACAAATGATGTTGGGAAGAAGAGGAGGAACATACTACAGCGGGACTTCGGAGAACGAGGAAGAAGGCTGAAAAGCAGGATGTCCATGGTGGTTATCTCCGGTTTGTTTCCAGTTCCTCAGTCTAATGAGGCCAGAAACAGTAAGATAATGGACTTGAACGTGTGGCTGGGAACTGGTGCAGGAAGCAAGGATTTAAATTCTTGGATCACGGGGGTATGTATTGTGGTAAGCATAAATTATACAAGAGAGACGGTTTGGACCTTAATAGGTTAGAGACCAGCATTTTGACAGGCAGGTTTGCGACTGCAACACAGCTGCGTTTAAACTAAGTGGGGCGAGGGGAGGGTGGAGGGAACAAACTGGATGTTTAAGAAGGAAATTGAAGGGACAGTTAGAACAAGGGAAGTCAAGAAAGATAACTGTATCAATGAAGCAGGAAACGCAAAAAGGGATCATACTGTAAGGTTGCGTGAAATAGGAGTTGATGAGAAGAGAGGGCAGTAACAAATTAATAAAATACTTTAAATATGAATGCACGAAGCATGATAAATAAGATGGATGATCTTGAGGCTCTTTTGAATATTGGCAGATACCATATTCTGGTGATAACTGAGACGTGGCTTCAAGTGGACAGTGCTTGCAAAATGAATATTCAAGGACAGACTAACGCGCAGAGGGGGTGGGATGGCCCTCTTGGTAAGAGGTGGTATTCAGTCCCTTGTGCGGGGGGAACCTAGAGTCAGGGGATGTAGAGTCAGTGTGGATAGAGCTGAGAAATTCTAAGCGTAAAAAGACCCTCTTGGGGGTTATCTACAGGCCCCCAAACAGTAGTCTGGCTGTCGGATATAAGTGAAATCAGGAGCTGAAATTGGCCTGTCGCAAAGATATTACTACAGTTGTTATTGGGGATTTCAACATGCAGGTAGACTGGGAGAATCAGGATTGTATTGGACCCCAAGAAAGAGACTTTGTGGAGTGCCTCCGAGGTGGATTCTTAGAACAGCTGGTGCTGGAGTCGACCAGGGAGAAGGCAATTCTGGATCTGGTATTGTGTAACGAACCAGAATTGATCAGGGACCTGGAAGTGAAGGAGCCATTGGGAAGTAGTGACCATAATCCAATAAATTTCAATCTGCAATTTGAGAGGGAGAGGGTACAATCGGAAGTGACAGTATTTCTGTTGAATAAAGGGAATAATGGAGCTATGAGGGAGGAGCTGTCCAAAGTTCAATGGTGCAATACATTAGCAGGGATGACAGTGGAAGAACAATGGCAGATACGTCAGTGTATAATGCAGAAGATGCAGGATCAGTTCATTCCAAAAAGTAAGAAAGATCCTAGGAGGAGTCATGGGTGGCCGTGGCTGACGAGGGAAGTTAAGAAACATATAAAGTTAAAACAGAAAAAGTATAACACAGCAAAGATAAGTGGGAAAACGGAGGACTGGGAAGCTTTTAAAGAACAACAGAGGATTACTAAGAAGGAAACATGCAGAGAGAAAAAAATGAGGTACGAAGTTAACTGGCCAAAAATATAAAGGAGGATAGTAAAACCTTTTTAGATATGTGAAAGGCAAAAAACGAAATAGTTAAGACTAAAATTTGGACATTGAAGACAAAAACAGGGGAATATATTACGGGGAACAAAGAAATGGCAGAAGAATTGAATTGGTACTTCGGATCTGTGTTCACTGGGCAAGACACAAACAATCCCTGAGGTAACAGTGGCTGAAGGACCTGAACTGAAGGGAATTTATATTTGCCAGGAATTGGTGTTGGAGAGACTGTTAGGTCTGAAGGTTGATAAGTCCTCGGGGCCTGATGGTCTAGAACCCGGGTACTGAAGGAGGTGGCTCGAGAAATCGTGGATGCGTTGGTAATTGTTTTCCAGAGTTCGATAGATTCGGGATCAGCTCCTGTGGATTGAAGGGTGACTAATGTTGGACCACTTTTTAAGAAAGGTGGGAGAGAGAAAGCAGGAAATTATAAACCAGTCAGTCTGACATCAGTGGTGGGAAAGGTGCTGGAGTCGATTATAAAGGATGAAATTACGACACATCTGGATAGTAGTAACAGGATAGGTCAGAGTCAGCATGGATTTATGAAGGGGAAATCATGCTTGACTAATCTTCTGGATATTTTTGAGGATGTAACTGAAGATGGACATGGGAGATCCAGTAGATGTAGTGTACCTGGACTTTCAGAAAGCTCTTGATGAAGTCCCACATAGGAGGTTAGTGAGCAAAATTAGGGCGCATGGTATTGGGGGCAAAGTACTAATTTGGACTGAAAGTTGGTTGGCTGACAGGAAATAAAGAATAGTGATAAACAGCTCTATTTTGGAATGGCAGGCAGTGACCAGTGGGTATCGCAGGGATCAGTGCTGGGACCGCAGCTTTTTACAATATATATTAATGATATAAAAGATGGTATTAGTAATAACATCAGCAAATTTGCTTAGATACTAAGCTGGGTGGCAGGGTGAAATGTGAGGAGGATGTTAGGAGATTACAGGGTGACCTGAACAGGTTAGTTGAGTGGGCAGATGCATGGCAGATGCAGTTTAATTTGGATAAATGTATGGTTATCCACTTTGGTGGCAAGAACAGGAAGGCAGACTACTACCTCAATGAAATCAATTTAGGTAAAGGGGCAGTACAAAGAGACCTGGGTGTTCATGTACACCAATCAATGAAGGTAAGCATGGAGGTACAGCAGGTAGTGAAGAAGGCTAATACATTGCTGGCCTTCATAACAAGAGGGATTGAGTATAAAAGCAAAGAGGTTCTTCTGCAGCTGTACAGGGCCCTGGTGAGACCACACCTGGAGTATTGTGTGCAGTTCCGGTCTCCAAATTTGAGGAAATACATTCTGGCTATTGAGGGAGTACAGCGTAGGTTCACAAGGTCAATTCCTGGAATGCGGGACTACCTTACGCTGAAAGACTGGAGCGACTGGGCTTGTATACTCTTGATTTTAGAAGACTGAGAGGGGATCTGATTGAGACATGTAAGATTATTAAAGGATTGGACACTCTGGAGGCAGGACACAGCTTAAAAATATGGGGTAGACCATTTAGGACAGAGATGAGGAGAAACTTCTTCACCCAGAGAGTGGTGGCTGTGTGAAATGCTCTGCCCCAGAGGGCAGTGGTGGCCCAGTCTCCAGATTCATTTAAGAAACAGTTGGATACAGTTCTTAGGGATAGTGTAATCAAGGGTTATGGAGATAAGGCAGGAACAGGATACTGATTACCGATGATCAGCCATGATCATATTGAATAGTGGTGCAAGCTCGAAGGGCAGAATGGCCTACTCCTGCACCTATGGTCTATTGTCTACAGAGATCTTAATCATGGTCAGGGAGAGAAAGAGAAGAAACACATTCACTTTCAACACAGAAGATGGCATTTCGCAAGGAAAAAGATTCAGCTGAATTAAACATTTAAATTAAGATCAATTAAATGTTTTTGTGGAATGTGTCAGTTTGGAAGCAAGACCCGGGGAGACAGACCCTCAGCAGAATGAGAGTTTGAAAATGGAAGTATTTCCACATCAGAAACCAGGTTAGGTCACTGAGTGCAGGGCTGCTGGGTGAATGGGTCTCTGAGAATTGGGGAACAGACAGCAGAATTGCATTGCAGATATTGCAGCTCGAAACTGCGTATTTATGTAGTGCTGTAAACCACAGCAGCAGGAGAAGCAGAACAGCATTCAACCACAACCTGTAACTTTTTGCCAGGATGACACCTCAGTCTGTCATTACCATCAACACCGTCTATGGTTCGGTGACGAGTGTGGGTGAACATGTCAGAGTCAGAATCACATGAACCTTAACCTGATGCTAACTCATTAAAGCTACGGGACTTGACCAACAGATCTGAACGAAGCCCAACAGTTCTGCCACAGTCAGTCATAAATGGTGATGGACAATTAAACAAATGACTGGAGGAGAGGGTTCCACAAACATCCCCATCCTAAATAATGGAACAGACCTGCACATCAGTGTAAAAGAGAAGAATGTTTTTTCTGCACCATCCTCTGCCAGAAGTGTTGAGTCGATGATACACCTCACCCTCATCATGATGCCAACAAAATCACAGATGGCAGTCTTCAGCCAATTTGATTCGCTGCATGTGACATGAAGAAACAGCGGAACACATTAGATACGACACAGACAATGGGTCCTGACCCCATTCCTGCAATGGGACTGAAGACTTGTGCTGCACAACAAGCCGTGTCCCTGGGGAAGCTGGTTCATTCCAGCTCCAAACCTGACATCTCTCTGGCAATGTGGAAAATTATTCAGCTGTGTCCTGTCCACTAAGACGTGAAACATTACAAATTGACCAATTACTACCCCCTCAGTCCCATCATAACAGCCAAATTGGTGGGAGTTCTTTTTGACAGAGATGTCAAGCAGCACAGAAATAACTTGTTCAGTGTGGTTTCCGATAGATCCCCATGTGGAGATGGTGCTGTATAAATGTCACTGGATTATTAATCCAGACCAGGCTAATACTCTGGCAGGGGGTGGAAGTTAAAAGCAATTAATAAAATATCGAGATCTAAAATCTGGTGTCAGTAACAGTGACCTTGAAGCCAATATGGATTGTAAACAAAATTTCCTTCTCCAATGTACTTTTAGGAAGTGAATCACCCGTGATTTTCTGGGCTGGCCGAAAACTGACTCCAAAGACCCTGACATGTGATAAACATTTCAATGGTCTCTAAAACGGCCAATAAAGGCACTCATTTGTATCAAACTACTCTGAGGTCTGAAAGGATGAAACCGGACAGAATATCCGGCCTCAGCAACAGTGTCGGAAAAGGGAATGGGTACACACTCCTGTCGAATCTGCAGATTCCCCCTTCCTAACATCTGAGAACTTGTGACAACATTTACCGAGCTTTCCTACAGACTGCACAGAAACATCGGGAAAGGAGTAGGTCATACAACACTTTGAGACTCCCCATTCTAGTTCATGAAAAAAATCTCCGCAATGCACTTACCCCACACGATATACATATCCGTTAATGTGAGTAACCTTGGGAAGCTAGAAAAAAGGCGGTGCAATAGTACGTTTGGTCCATCGAGTTTGGCACCCAACTCAATGAAATGATGGTTGGCCTTTCATTTCCACACCGTGCTCCTGCTCGCCCACCATCCCTTTACTGTCTCTAAATCCTTATTTATAATTAGTGTCTTGGTTTCCAGGTGCGAGCGAATTCCCCAGGTTCCCCAGTCAGTGAGTGCAGACATTTATTCTCATCTCAATGCAGAGTGACCTGCCTGTACCAGCCAGGGGAATTATCATCCCTGCTTCCAATCTGTCTCACCCTGTCAGACTTTTGTATATTTCACTGATTTCTCCACTCATTTTCCTAAACCCCGTGGAATACTGGCTCAGTCACCACAAACCCTGCGCCCACAACAAGCTCGCCATCCCAGATATCAGTCTGGTCATCCTTCACTGCTCTCTGTCAATGTCAGGTTTGTCCTTTATTAGGTATGGAGATGAGAACTGTCCATAATACCGCACAATGTTTGAGATGATGTCTCACCAAGGCCCTGTACAACTACAGTAAGACACCATTTCTCCTGGACTCACATCACCCTGAAATGAAGGTCAGCACACCATTTATCTTCTTTCCTGCTTTCTTTCCTGCAATATTGCTTTCAGTGACTGGTGTACAAGAAGATCGAGATCCTTTTCAATGTTATAGCTCCCCACTTGCTGGTTGTATATACAATGGTCAGCGTGCCAATGCTATGCCCAGTATTGACTTCTGGTTAAAAGCACACACTGCGCTGCAGGGACCTCAGGGTTTACGCAGAAGGAAACAACAAAAAGGAGCATACGTCCCTTTGTAAATCAACATGTTTCAACCCATCCTTTTCAAATGGTCGGCTGCCAATTTATCGTTTCCACCAAAGGGCACACCGTCACCTCTATCCACATTGTTCTCTTTCTGTCACGTATTTACTCATTCACTCCACTTGTCTTAGTCTTCTCGGTGCTTTTTTACATCCTCCTCACCCATTCACAATCCCACATCCGTTAGTGCTGTCAGCAGGCTGGGATATATTGTATCTGATTCCAGCAACCCAATGTTTAATGGGTATTGTGAACAGCTGGGCCCCAAGCACCGATCCCTGCGACACCTCAGCAACCTTCCTCTGTTAATTTCTATTTATTTATTTCGTGAATCTGGGCGTCACTGGCTGGGCCAGCATTTATTACCTGACCCTAGTTGCCCTTGAGAAGGTGGTGTTGAGCTGCTTTGTTGAATGCTGCAGTCCACCTGCTGCTGTTGACCTCCAATGCCATTAGGGAGGGAATTCCGAGAATCTGACCCAGTGACTATAAAGGAGCGGTGATGTATTTCCAAGTCAGGATGGTGAATGGCTTGGAGAGAACCTAAAGATGATAATACTTCCATACATCTGTAGCCCTTGTCCTACTAGATAGACGTGGTCGTGTGTTGGGAAGATGGTCTCTGAGGATCTTTGATGAATCATTTCACTACAGCATATAGATAGTAAAACACTGCTGCTGCTGAGCGTTGATTGTGGAGCATTGTGGATATAGGGACAATCAAACTGGCTGCTTTGTCCTGGATGGTATAAAGCTTCTTGAGTGTTGTTGGGGCTGCACTCATCAAGGCAAATTGGGAGTCTTCTATCACACTTCTGATTTATGCATTGTAGATGATGGACAGACTTTTGGAAATCAGGATGTGAGTTACTCGCCACAGTATTCCTAGCTCCTGACTTGCTCTTGTAGTTATTGTGTTTATGTGGTGAGACCAGTGAGTTTCTGAGAAATGATTACCCACCAGGACTTTGATTCTGGGGGATTCAGTGATAGTAACACCATTGAATGCCAAGGGGCAGATTAGATTGTATTTTATTGGTGATGGTCATGGTCTGGCATTTGTGTGGCCTGAATATTACTTGCCATTTGTCAGCCTGGTTACTTTCCAGAACTTGTCGTAATTGAACATGAACTGCTTCAGTATCTGACGAGCCACAATTGTTGCAGAACATTGTACAATCATTGGCGAACATCCACACTTCTGACCTTAAAATGGAAGGAAGGTCATTGATGAAGCAGCCCTGAAGAAGTTTTCGGCCACTGCTCGAGGGACTCCTGCAGACTTGGAGCTGAGTTGACTGACCTTTATCAACCATGTCCATCTTCCTACGTGTCAGATACGATTCTAACCAGCGGGGAGTTTGCCTCTGATACCCATTGATTCCAGTTTTGTTAAGGCCCCTTGATACTACACTTGGTGGAAGGCAGCCTTGACTTAAAGGGCTGTCACTATCACCCCACCTCTGTAATTAAGCTATGTTGTCCATGTTTGATCCACGGTAATGAGGTCATGAGCTGAGTGGCCCTGTTGGAGCCCAAACTGGGCGTCATTGAGCAGGTTATTGCTGAGCAGGTGCTGCTTAAAAGCACTGAGACCTTCCACCACTTTACTGATGATCGAGAATAGACTGATGGGGTGGTAATTGGCCGGATTGGATTTGTTCTGCTTTTTATATACAGGAGATACTTTGGTAATTTTCTACATAATCGGGGAAAGCCATTGTTGTAACTGTATTGAAACAGTTTGGCTAGGGGAGTGGCAAGTTATGGAGCACAAGTATTCAGTACTATTGCCAGAATATTGTCAGATTATGGACCCTATGGAGTATCGAGTATCTCTAATCATTTCTGGATATCGCGTGGACTGAATCAAATTGGCTGATGACTGGTAACTGAATCGCTGTGGACAACTGGAGGATCATCGACTCAGCACTTCTGACTGAAGATTGTTGCGAATGCATCAGCCTTATCTTATACACTGTGGTAGTACCACCCAAATGATGGAGGTTATTCTCAATGTGCAGGTGTGACTTTATCTCCACAATGACTATGCGGTGGTCACTCTTACCGATACTGTCATGGACAGATACTTCTGCAACTGGCAGATTAGTAAGGCTGTGGTCAAGTATGTATTTTCCTCTTGTTGGTTCCTTCACCACCTGCCGCCAGTTATGTCCTTTCGGACCCAGCCAGCTCGATCAGTAATGCTGTAGCTGAGACACTGTTGGTGGTGAACATTGAAATCCCCCACCCAGAGTACATCCTGCGTACGTGCTACCCTCAGTGCTTCCTCCAAGTATTGGTCAGCATGGAGGAGTACTGAGTCATCAGTTGAGAGAGGCTGGTACATGGTAATCAGCAGGAGGTTTCCTTTAATATGTGCAAACTAATGCCATGAGACTTTATGGGATACGGAGTCACTGTTGAGGACTCCAAGAGCAATTCCCTTCCAACTGTAAACCAATGTGCCGCCACGTCTGCTGTGTCCGTCCTGCTGATGAGACAGGAGATATCTGGGGAAGGTAATGGGGAGTCTGGGACATAGTCATATTCACCGAATCATACCTTTCAGAAAATGTCAGGCTATTACTTGTTGAGTCTGTTTATTTCTATTCACTGTTTCCTGCCAGCTGTCCCATTCTAGAAACATGTCCATATATTAGCCCCAATCCACTCAGATTTGATTTTGCAAATTGGGCTTTGAGCTTTACCAACATTTTTCTAAAAATCAAAATGTTTTACATCCATTGCTTCTCTTTCATTTGTCTCCCAGTTTGTTTCTCAGACATAATTCCCATTTCATAAATCTATGTTGGTGTTGTCTATGACCATTACTTTCAACAACAATAATTTCTGCTAAACCATTTACTTACTATGTTTATTGTTCCATGTACTCTACCATTTTTCCACACCAGACTCGGTTTTCCTTGTATTGTTAGAAAGTTTTGAGAAGACAGAACTGAAGTAGTGGCTTCATAGTTCTGCCACTTCTCTGTTCCCCATTCTCCATTCTCTGGTTTCAAACTGTAAGGAAACTGCACTTGTTTTCTCATATTTCTCACATTGACATAATTTAACAGGCTAATACAGTTCATTCTGATAACCCTTCTGAATATAACTCTGCAGAAATCCATCAATTCCTGCCTTAAACTGCTCAATAATTGACCTTCCACACCATATACTCACAGGGGCACAGACTCTGTGCCAACAGAAATACAGCACGATCTATACTAGTCCCACTTTCCTACACCAGGCCCATAGCCTGGAATGTTATGACACTTCCAAGTGCTCGTCCAAGTACTTTTTAACGATTGTGAGGTGATCATTCCCCTCTCAGGAAGTAATCCCCGAACCCCAGACCTCGAGGTGAAAAAATGTTTAAATCGTCTCTGAATCTCAACCTCTTCACGGGGAGAATGTGCAAACTCCACACAGTCAGTCGCCTGAGGCGGGAATTGAACCCGGGTCTCTGGCGCTGTGAGGCAGCAGTGCTAACCACTGTGCCACCGTGCCGCCCCCACTGTAAAAGTGTGCTCCTTTGTACTTGGCCCTCTGACTAAAAGGAACAGTTGCTGCCTATCCACCCTGTCCGTGTCGCTTATAAACTTATCCGTCAGAATCACTGACTCCTCAGCTTTCGCTGCTCCAGAGTAAACAACCCGAGCTTATCCAGCCTCTCTCCAATAGCTGATATGATCCATTCCAGGGAACATCCTGGTGAATCACCTCTGCACCCTCTCCAGTACAATCACATCCTTCCTGGAAAGTGGTTCCCAGAGCTATATGCAGTACTCCATTTTTGCCGAACCAAAGCCCTGTATTGCTCTTATAATCTACACCCTGATTAGGAAACGCTACACCCAAGGTCCAATTCTTGACTAGCCCATTAACCTGTCCAGGAGAAAGTGAGGAATGCAGATGCTGGAGATCAGAGCTTAAAAAATGTGTTGCTGGAAAAGCGCAGCAGGTCAGGCAGCATCAAAGGAGCAGCGGAATCAACGTTTCCGGCATAAGCCTTCTTCAGGAATCTGCCCGAAAAATCGATTTTCCTGTTTCTTTGATGCTGACTGACCTGCTGCGCTTTTCCAGCAACACATTTTTAAGCATTAATCTGTCCAGTCACATTCAGGGAGGTGTGGAGAAGCACAATCTGAGCTTCCTGGTGTGCTGCCATTCATTCAGTCCTCCCCTGCCTGGTTCCATCTCCCAAAGTGCATCACCTCATATTTATCAGGATTAGATTCCATCTGCCATTGATCTGCCCATCTGATCATTCCTTCTGCATCTTCCGGTAAACTTAAGGCCTTCCCCCTCACTGCTAACCACCCAGCCAATCTTTATGTCAAACATACACTTACTTATCACACCTTCCCCACTCTCCACCTAGCCCCCTCCACATTCAGATCTATATTTTGTTATGAATAACACAAACAATAAGGGACACAGCACTGATCTCTGTGGTACACCAGGGGACACTGGTTTCCAGTCACACAAACAGCCTTCTCCCACCACCCTCTGTCGCCTGCTACAAAGACAATTTTCGTTGTAACTTGCCAAGTTATCCATCATATTGTGAGATTTTACTTTATTTTTCAGTTTCCCAGGTGGAAATTTGTCAAAGGCCTTCCGAAAAAACTAAATGATCTACCTCCTCAAACTATAGTTCCCTAGTCTATCTCTCCCACCCTTACTGTGAAGTGGAATTGTATTAGCAGTTCTCTAGTTCTCTGGTACCTCCCCTATGGTGAGATTCTAATTAAAATATTCAGTCAGTGTCTTTCCTCTTTTGACCCCAACAACCGCCTGTAATACAACTCATTCAGACATGGAGATTGGTCCAAATTTGTACAGAACAAAACCTCAAATCCCTGATCGTATTTTACATCAATCTGTTCAAGAGCTTCCTAGTCCATCTTCTTGAATTCTGTACCTGCATCCTCCTTCTCCCAAGTAAAATAGATGAGAAGGTCTCATGGAACAATCCATCAATGTTCTCCAGCTTGACACACAGATTGCCCCTTTGGTTTCTAATGGACACTAGCTGTTTGCTGATTATTCTGTTCGACTTGTCCGTGTAGAATATCATGGGATTCTCCCAGATCTCGCCTACTTGTTGTGGTGTAAAATTATGTCCCAATACATGTGTGAATCATAATGTAACACATGTATTGGGCCAAGCAGTGGAATGTGGTGAAACGGTTAAAAATTATGTCCCAATACATGTGTGAATCTAACCGGAATGGAGGTGTTGCTTAGTCCCGTGTGAATCTTATTACACACCTCCCCGTGTGAATCTTCTTATCTGTATGTAACCAGAATGGAATGTGTTTTTTAGCCTTGCTCTGCTGTTCACATGAATGTTTATATCTGGAAAAGAGTATATCAGCTGGAAAAGTCTCCAGTTCGGTGAGTCTGCTCCGGGGTTACGTTTAACCGCCGACCGTGGGTTTTTGGCAACCGCTCTACGAGAACTGACGGCTCCCAGTTCCGGTAACATGTAGAGTGAGTATAAGCCAGACCCGTTGTATGAGACCTGGTTGTGGCGACGCTGCGGGGAATAAAATGCCCATATTCTAGCAGACTCGCCTCTTGGTCGTTTGTTCTGTGTCAGACTACTCTCCTACGAACCTGACCTTGAGAATTTTTTAAAACACTTGTACTTATCCATGTCCCTCCGTTATTCAGTCCTTTCGATGTTTCTCAGAGTCACGACAATCAACTCTCATGTTTTGAAACTCGAGATTACAGGCTGAGGTTCCCCATCAGATAATCTTGCCATTTTACGGATTAATCTGGATAATACCTTTTAAAGTTCCTCTGTAGTCAATATATTCTTTCTTAGATTGGGACTCCGAACGATACACAATATTCTATGTGTAGTCTCACCAACGCTCGATGCAACTGGTGCACGACATCCTCTATCTTCCAATTACATTCACATGAATGTAAACTGAATTTTTACTTTCCCAGTGGCATATGTTCTTCCCAATATCTCTCGGTTTAATGTTTCTTATGAACTTACAGTGTGAGTTCTTGAGAAAAAGCTCATGAATATCCAACTATACGTTATCCAATGGTTCATCATTGCTTATGTCCACAAGAATCATCTTCAAACCATTCCAAAACAATGTTTGCCACTTCTGGTTTTCCTTTCATCGGTACATTCTCACACTCCACAGTTATGTTATGACCTTCGATATATCTAGTAGCATGTTCTTTGTTATCGAGTCCAACAGATACTTGACTGCGGGTGACAAAATAACTGGTCTGGAAGTCACCACTCTCCAAATTCAACATTTCTTAAACTGTTGGATAATATTTATAACCTTTGCCTTATCCAGACTGTTTAAATGCCTTTCGGGAATGTGTCGGAAAATAAAGTGAAAATCCTCGATGCAATCAATATGTCTGTTGCTGCTTCCTCTGAAATTCTTGTATCAAGTACATCTAGTCTGTCAGATTTATAAATATTAGATCCAGCTTTCTTTACAAAGATAAGAATGATCTTAGACTTTACTTACACAAGTCCCGTGGTCACTTGGTATTTCTGGAAGATTTTCTGGACATTCTTCCATGAAGATAGACGCAAAGAAACTGTTTCTTTTCCCTGCGATTTCTCTGTTCTCTGCAATAAATTATCCTGAACGCACACCAACTGTTCCACATTTGACCTTGTTTTTATTTTTTTTTCAAGCATTATAGACGCTTTAAAGCAGTCTTCATGTTTTTCTTTCGTTTGCACGCTTTTTCTCATTTTGATTTTTTTCTCAGATTCTTGGTCATCCTTTGCTGGGTCCTACATTTCTCTGAATCCACTAGCTCACTGCAACACTTGGCATTTTTCTAAGCTGCCTCCTTTTATCTAATAGGTAGATGAAGGTGGGGTTGAAAGTGATAGTCGGAGAGGAGGATGTACCAGATTGATAGGGAGGAAGTTGGACACATAGGAACATTCAAAAGAGCGGTGCTAACTTGGAAGTTTGGAGTAGGATAAGGTAGGATTAGAGGAAATGGAGAAATCCACTATGAGCCCCTGTGTTTGGAAGGTCCAAGACAGAAGATGAGGCTTTCTTCCTCCAGGCTTCTGGTGGCTTGGGTTTGGCGATTGAGCAGGCCCAGTGCCCTCATGTCCTTGGCAGAGTGGGAAGGGGATTTAAAGTGCTCAGCCAAAAGGCGATGGAGTTGTTCAGTCTGGCTGTCCCAGAGATGTTCGCTGAAATGATCCACAAGTTGACCTCCTGCCTCGCCAATGTAGAGAAGACCACATTGGATTTAATGGTTGCAGCAGATGAGGCGTTCTGTCTCCCTTAATCACCTATCACTTTCAACCTCACCTTCATCTACCTATCGCAATCCCAGCTACCTCCCCGTCGCACCCACTTTGGACAATGATCTTCCCACAATGCTCTGTATTCCCCCAGAGAGCTGAGACATCTCTGAGCTGAGAGAGAACCTTAAAGCAGGCTGGTAAAGTATTGCTGCTGCTGTACAAGGTCTTAGTGAGATCACATCTGGAGTAGTGTGTACAGATTTAATCTCTTCAATGAAGAAAGGTTGTTTTAAATTGGACGCAGCTCAGAGATGGTTCCCTCAACAGATTCCTGCAATGAAGGTGCTAACTTATAATGAAAGGATGATCAGGTTGACCCAGTAGCCATTGGAGTTTACAAAAATTGAAGATGATCTTATTTGAACATAGATGATAGAAGGATTCAACATGTGAAGTGAATTACACAGATAGTGGAGGAATCCATTCCATTCTCCAGCCTGTTACACAAGAACAACAGGAGGATATTCAGGCCTTCAAACCTGTTACACCAAAACAGTACGAGGCTATTCAGCCCCTGGAGCCTGATAGACACTGACAGAAGGAGGCCAATCAGCCACTCGAGCCTATGCTGCACCAGTATTCTGTTAAACAGCAACAGGATCAGTCCATTCAGCCTCCTCATGTCTGTAACATAGGAACTGGAAGAGGTCACACATTGGCTGGAGATTGTTACACTGGGATAACAGGAGGCCATTCAGACCCACCGAGCCTATTGCAAGGGAATTGGATAAGGATAGAAACTATCTGAGACTTCTTTCATGAGAAAGGAAGAGGTAATTTAGACACGTGATTGTTGTATGGGAAGAAGAGAAGACCAATCAATCCCTCGGTCCCATCTTCAGGTTACATGAGGAGACCGTTCAGTATATCCACCTGTGATGGCGAAGTATGAAAAGATCCATCAGCCCTTTAAAATGTTACACAGCAACAGGGAGATTCCATAACCTCCCAATCCTCTAAAACATCAACAGGATAAGTTTATTCTGGCCTTGGAGATGACAACATGGGAACACCAGAAAAACGTCAGCCCTTTGATATTGTACACCAACAGGATGATGACTCCATTCAGTCACACATGGATCTTACACAGCAATTGGAGCAGATCTCTTAAAGCCTTGTGCCCATTAAATAGGAATTCAAAGAAAAAGTAAAGGTTTTCGAAAGGGAAGAACTTGTAATAATGGCATACATTAGGGACTAAAGTGTAACAATAAACTGTTGCAATTTAAGGCAAATTATTAGAATCCATTGTTCAGGACATTTGCAAACTTAAACCACAATTCGTCAGAGTCAACATGGTTTTATGAAGGCTAAATCGTGTTTCAATTATTTGGTTGAGTTATTTGAATATGTCACAAACAAGGTGGATCGTGGGAATCCTGGAGATGGAACATATCTCGTCTTGCTGAAGGCATCGGATATGTCGCTTCTCCAAAGAGTAAGTGGTAAGATGAGACAACATGGGTTTAGGAGTAATGTATTCGCTTGGATGGAGGATTGGTTAACCAACAAAATGGAGTCAGATGGAATAAGTGTGTCATTTTATTTTGGCAAATGCAATTTGTGGAGTGCCATTGATTTCAGTTCTCATGCCTCAACCATTTGCGATCGATGTTATTACTGTACTCGGTTGATGGGATAGAAGATACAATGCCACATTTTCAGATGACACTAACATTGGTGGGAAATTACAGGAACACAAACGATAGCCAGGAAAGGATAATAAAAATATTGAATAATGAGAATAGTGTAATAAATCCGCAATGATACTGACCAGCAATAGGATAAAAACTATCTGAGACTTCTTTCATGAGAACCGAAGAGGTAATTTAGACACGTGATTGTTGTATGGGAAGAAGAGAAGACCAATCAATCCCTCGGTCCCATCTCCAGGATACATGAGGAGACCGTTCAGGATATCCACCTGTTATGGCGAAGTATGAGAAGATCCATCAGCCCCTCAAAATGTTACACAGCAACAGGAAGATTCCGTAATCTCCCAATCCTTTAAAGCATCAACAGGGTGAGGTTATTCTGGCCTTGGAGATGACAACATGGGAACACCAGAGAGAAGTCAGCCCATCGATATTGTGCACCAGCAGGATGATGACTCCATTCAGTAACTCATGGCTCTTCACAGCAATTGCAGCAGATCTCTTAAAGCCTTGTGCACATTAAATAGGAATTCAAAGAAAACGTAAAGGTTTTCGAAAGGAAAGAACTTGTAATAATGGTATACATTAGGGACTAAAGTGTAACAATAAACTATTGTAATTTAAGGCAAATTATTAGTATCCATTGTTTAAGACATTTGCAAACTTAAACCACAATTCGTCAGAGTCAGCAGGGTTTTCTGAAGGTTAAATCCTGATTCAATTATTTGCTTGAGTTATTTGAAGATGTCACAAACAAGGTGGATCATGGGAATCCTGGAGATAGAACATATCTGGTCTTCCTGAAGGCATCTGATATGTCGCTTTTCCAAAGAGTAAGTGGTAAGATCAGACAACATGGGTCTAGGAGTAATTAGTTCGCTTGGATGGAGGATTGGTTATCCAACAAAATGTAGTCAAATGGAATAAATGCGTCATTTTCTTTTGGCAAATGCAATTTGTGGGGTGTCATTGATTTCAGTACTCATGCCTCAACCATTTGCAATCGATGTTATTACTGTACTTGGTTGACAGGATAGAAAATACGATGCCACATTTTCAGATGACACTAACATTGGTGGGAAATTACTTCGGAATGATGATGCAAGAGATTTTAAAACTATATGGATAGGTTGGGTGAACGGGCCAACATTTGGCAAGGAAAATTAAAGTGAATAAATATGGAGCTATTCAAGTTGGCCACTATAATAGAAAGAAAAATTATTATCTAAATGGAGAGAAAGTTCAAAGTGCTTAGGTGCAGAGGGATCTGGGTGTCTGCTTGCATATCATAGAAAACCTGCCTGCGGGTACTGCTAGTAATAAGAAATGCAAACATAATTTCAGTGGTTATTTATAAAAGGATAGAGTAGAAAGGTAGGGAGTGTTGGTGTAGCTATGCAAGGCATTAGTGAGGCTGCAACTGGAGTACAGTTTGGGTGTCCTGCAGAATGAGCTATTTCAATTGGAGGCAATTCAGAAGAGCTTCATTAGATTGATTCCATATTTGAAGTGTTTGTCTTATGAAGAGAAATTGAACAGATATACAGATGCTGAGTTTGGTGATGTCGCTGTGGTAAGCAAGAGATTAAATTACCAAGAGAGGGTAGAAAGCCTGCAAATAGATTCAGAGGGGTAAAGGTAACAGATAATAGTTTGGCAGGTGGAAATTAACATGATATATCCTGTCATTTCATTTACAGGAATAATGGAAAGCAACATGTTACTAAAATGGAGAGAGATTACAGGACTTAATGATACTGTGTACTGGGGGGTTCACTCAGTACCGTTCAGACATGGGAGGTTTTGCTCCATCCCTGATCGTCAGCTCCCAGATACTCCAAGTGACCACATTGCTCTCCGAACACATGGAATAGTTTAATGTGGTTGATTGGTGGTGGGGATGGTGTTTTGAAACGTGCATCAAGGGGACGGCCTTTATCCAAGATATATTCATTTCTTTCTACGTGGAGACCCGATGACGATGGGAATGGCTGTCTGCTTCTGAATGAAGAGGCCGTGACTGCTGCCAGGACAGTGGGTAGTCACCAATATAATGCACTGTGATGGGCACACTGTAACATTAATAGAGAGAGAGCTCCTTCAGTTCCTCTACCTCTCCCTATTGACATGGATACCCTGCAGATGCCATGTACACCATCGGGAATCCCACTATACTGAATACACCCGGCAGCTCCCTGCTTCGGGAGAAACAATCTATATACCTCATCCACCATATATATCCTCCTTCACCGAAACTCAACATTGATGTTGAGATACTGGGAAATGATGGATATGTCACTTAGCCCTGCCAGGAAATTTCTGGATTAAATAAGCTGCATGAAACAGTGACCCTCACAGCCACTGGCAGCATCATCCTTCCTCTGGTGTGAAGCTGCAGGTCGTGTTGAAGGAGGTTACACCATTCTATGACCAGCTCCTTGTTCAGTCAGGGCACCTCACACTCTGCTCCTGGGTTAAGTGGAGCTTGGGAAGCTGTTCCTGGAAAACCCCGGGTGGATACAGCAGATCCCTTTCCCGACACACACTCACTCCGTGGTTTCAGAGCTTCCCCTCTCTGCAGCCTCTGCTCCATTTGTTGTTCGTGTTGCAGACCCAGATGCTGTGGCTACAGTCCCCATGCTCCATCCAGAGCTGGGTCACCAAATCCTCAGGTCTCCCTGAATGTCTGAAGCAGCTCACAGCACAACATCCAGCAAACCATCCCCAGCTGCTGGACTAACTTTTCAATAACAGGAACCAGTCAGAAACCACTCGGTTCAAGTGTTGTGGACCAGTCCATATCCCCCCAAAATATTTTAAGAAGGCCGGTTAGATCCAAACCTTTCCTTATTTTGAATATAGATGGGAAGTGTGCCTTACAGATATGTTGCGATTGGTCAAACCACTCGACATTAAGCAAAATATAATCTTTTCAAATGCTTTAGTTAAAATACAATCAAAGAAAAGAAAATTTTGGGTTAGCTTATATGTTGGAACACTTACACAAACAATAGATACCGTACCTACTTGGTTTACACCGCTTGGCACAAAGATATATTCAAATACAGATCCTTACAGCAGTTTTCCAATCCAGGAGGAAACAACATCAACAGAGATCTCAGAGAGAAAAGCAGCTGGGGATCATGTATTGAAACTTCCAACCTTTCTGGGATCCCCAGCAGCTTCTGAATGCTGCAGCTAAAAACAAAATGAGGAAACCTGCTCTGGGAGAGCTGGCCACTGCCCTTCCATTGTTACCACCGGTTTAATGAAACCTAAAGGCTTTCTCAGTTATTTGCTTTAACTGTTTTCAGACAGCAGTTCTTCACCTCTGCATTTAAAACCTCTATTAAAAAAAATCCAAGAGAAAATAACCTTTTTACAGAGATAGTACCTTCACGACTCCACCTTTAATAAAATAATCGATCAATATACAACCGTAGATTCATTTTAGACCTCCTAGACTTCCTCTGTTGGTAGTCTGCAATGCATGTATATATATATATAGACTCTGAGCCTACAAATGTTCACAATTAGATTCGATTTCAATCATTTTACTCCTGCCACAGAATGCCTTTGTCTTTCTTCATCCAAGTCTCCACAACGTGTCAAAATTTCGGTTTTCTCGCCCTGTCACCTGTATAATTTGAAATTGAATGGATGCAATAATAAGCTCAATCGAAACAGACTGGTCTTTCCTTCCCTAAACTTCTCCAAAATTGTAAGGGCTCACGATTAGTGATAAAGATTTGGCTCATGTGTGTTATTGGCAATTTAAATGCTGAAACGTTGTAACGCCAACACGTAGCTCAAGGCCTCCTTCCCCATTGTGGAATAAGTCTATTGATGTTTCCAACGGACACTCCAACCACACGTTACATAATGGAGCACTTCTCATCTCTCCAATCATCCTTCTGAATGAAATAGCTCCTCATGTCTCAGCATAAAAGAATTACATCCTTCTGTACCTCTTAATGTTGTAACCTCTTTCCCTGTTACTCCTGGCCTATGCCAGTATAGCTTACCTTCACAGGTATATATTTTAAGATCTCGCACATTCTTCTCCATGCCTCACAGAAACCAAACTTTGATTTCTGAACCAAATCAGCATCAGCAGCCATTTGAGCTTCTAATCTTGCCATTGTAACTGCTCTTCCACACGAGTTCTCACGACTGCAGGAAGTGAATTGTTGAACTTCTCCAAAATTAGAATCTCTCTAACAGTGTCATAGCTTTGCTCTGTTTTTAATACCCTTACCCACTATTCAAAATTACTTTGTTTTATCCTTTCAAACTCAATGTGAGTTTAACCAGGGACCCTTTTTTAGATTCATGAAACACTGTCTGTCGGCTTCTGTGCACTTCAGATGGCTTTCTTCACCACCCCATACTGGCCAGATACCTCCTCCGATAGGGATGCAAATATCTATCAGCTTTGTTTGGATCAACTAAATCCACATGGTCACTGGCCACTGCATTAGTTTAGCCACTTTCTCAAATGAAATTTAAAAGGCTTCTCCATCCTTCTCATCAAATTTAGATAATGCCTGGGTGCATTTAAACAGAACCTCATTAGGCCATTGGCTACTACAGGGTTGCTCAACCTCACAATTCTAATCCAGCCGACCATCTACCTTGATCTCCGCCTTCTATGTCAACTTTCCTCTCTAATTGCTAACTGTTTAAGTTGGAACTCTTTGCTTTTCTTCTCGCCTTTCCTCTCTTTCTTCTTCATTTCCTTTTCTTTTATTTCTACTTTTCATCATAATTCAAACTGTTTCAATTCCTTCTCATGTTCAAAGTGACTCATTTGAAATTGAATTCTAGCCATTTCGAAAGCGTCTGATGGCGCTTCCGTCCAATGTAATTCCGGAACTATAGCTGTAATTATCTCTCATTTTCTCACAGACAAAAGCAAACCCAACTCCAGCTTGTCTGTCAATTCATACAGCTTTGCCTTCATTACCTTTTGTAAAACCCCCAAGTTTACTTCTTCCACACCCAGAGAACTCTTAGTGGCTGAAAGAATCTTTTTACACAAAACACTGTTTAAACCAGCCGAATTCAACATCCGGAACAAAAGACACTAACAACTACCATATGTGACCTTTGTACCGAATAGTTTCCCGTGCATAATCTCCAGTGTCTGCATGAGCTTATTCTGGATTCTCTAGTTTCCTCACACAATCCAAAGATGCGCATGTCAGGTGAATAGGCCATGCTAAATTGTTCATAGTTTTCAGGGATGTATGTGGGTTAGGATCCTTTTCGGGGTAAATATTAGGGAAGAGGAATGGGTCTGGGTAGGTTACTCCTCGAAAGGTCAGTGTGGACCTGTCGGGTCGAATGGCCTGTTTGCAGACTGTAGGGATTGTAATTCTAAACCCAAATTGGTGTTACCGATTTAGAACCAGACAAGAGTCCCCAGTTTGCTATAGACCAACTAGACTGCCTCAAACTATTTTAAGAGGGTAACTTGGATGCCACGCTTTTCTTATTTTAAAGGTATATGTGAGTTGGGTGTTCCAGATGTGATGCTACTAGTCAAACCCACCCACCATTAAGCAAAACACAATATATTTAAATACTCTAATGAAAATCCATACACAATGAAGAGGAATTTAGAATAATTTAACTATTGGAAACCTTAACCGAATAATGGATATAATACCTTCTACAAATGAACTGTTCCAATATACTAACATTCCATATACACACCCCTTGGTAAAAATGAACATTCGGACATACATACTTCATACAGTTCTCCAATCCAGGAGGAAATAGCATCAAGTCAGTTTTCAGATAAAGTAGCAGCTGGGGATAAGTTCTGAGGCCGTTGTTACTGTTATTTATTATAAACCCTAAAAGTGTCGTAAGTTATTTACTTGAGCCGTTTTCAGTAGACAGTTTGGCCTTTAAGATCTCTTATTTTAAAAAGGAGAAAATAATATTTAAAAAAAAAAACAGTGACAGCATTGTCACACAATTTAGATGCCTGGTCCTTTACTTAAGCGACTTCCTCGTGTTACTGATCGCAAGGTCACCGGAGAGGGACAAATTCAGGTACAGACCAAGTTACAAGGATGTGTCTCATAACTTCTAAAACACCCCTGTCCATGGACCATCACATGGGACATACCGGGAAGTGAACAACAGCCTGAAACACACCATTTCACTCTGTCTGAACTACACAATGCCAGCACTTGATACACTAGGGAGCCAAAAGCTAAGCCCAGGGAAAGACACAGAGGGACAGAAAGATTCACATAAAAGACAGAAACAGACAGTTAATTAATGGAAAAGATATTGTGGAAATATGGGGAATCGGACAGGGCAGTGGGACGAACTGGAGAAGTGGGATCTTCGAGAGTAAAATTACAAGAATGAGAACATTGAATAAAGGCATTGTCAGATCAGTTGGAATGGTTTGTTACATCAAATTGTCAATCTGCTTCACAGAACACCACAAACAACATAAACTGGGACAAGATGACAGCCCAGCCTGGAGAGCTGTGCAGACCATGCTAGTGTGTTGCTCAGTAAACTGCACTATCTGCCCAGCATAGAGAGTATTGCAAACATTGCTATCATATGCTAACCATACTCGCATCAGGTTACTGCCTGCAATGGGAAGGTTTGCTGCATGTGTGTGTGTGTGTGTGCTCATCAGAAATTGAGAGAGAGTGTGTGTGTGCGCGTGCGCGATTGGCGTGGTTGAATGCGAAACTCATTGTTTGAGAAGGAACACACATGGAGGAAACTATTTTAAATACGAACAACTGGCAGGGTTTTTGTTAATCAACAGAGAGGGAACGAGAGAAGTTTCATGGACAGATGAGGTAAAATGTTTGAGAATGTTAAAATAAAGGCATTGCCAGTCACAACAGCAATATACATCGGCATGCACATGAATGGCAGATGGATGGGAGTTTGGCGTGAGTTCGAAGCAGATTTGCTTTGGCAGGTTTGAAGCTGGGAGCGGCAGCAGCAGATTATTGGCTTCATTAAGACTGTATTTCATAGCTCAAGATTCAAACAGCAGATGGAATAAACCAGTGCGATTTATTCTGGAGTGGTGAGTATTTCCAGTTAGAAAAGGCCAGGGAATGGTGTGAAGAATGAGCTCATAGTCAAAGGGATCACACGCAGTTGTGACTTGTCTGTTTCAGCTGCAGATATTGGCCAGGGATGGGATGGAAACAGTGGAAGGAAGTGAAGTTTGTAACCAGAACAGTACAGAGTGACCTCCATGCTGTTAACATTTAAATAACAAAGGCCATGATACAATAAGTTGTAGTTCTACGCTGGAGCTGAGTAGGTCAACATAGAGACCCGTGAGAAACAATGCCAGAGCAGAGAGGGAGACAGTAATTGAACACGTTCATTGATGTAGTTAGTAGTATTCTGTCGAGTGAATATCTGGATTGAGAGTTTCAACAGGAACAATAATAGCGACAAGAAGTGTAGACTATATGAAAGACCAGTAATATAGTCACAACTAGTTTATAGAGAAAACAAACTTGACAGTGACACTTACCAGGAACGCCAAACATACCTAGGAAAGGATAATAAAAATATTTAACAATCAGAAGAGCGTAATAGATCCGCAATGATAATGACCAGCAACAAAATGCAGAAAGATGCCAAACATAAATGGATAAACTTCTGTCTATTGTTGGAACATTCCAGTCTAATGTTTCCAGATTCTGATATATTTTTGGAAAAATTCCATCCTAATGTTCTCAGCTTCTGATCTCTCCTCCCCCTCTCTCTGGATCTGCTGTTCCCTGTCAGTGCTGTTGGTGATGGTCCCGCTCATGTTATGGGATAACACATTGAATGGCATCCATTTATCATTAAAAGATGGAGACCCTCCACTGGGATAATTAGAATCCATGGAGATTGGCATTAATCGCAGTCACTGAACAAAGACTGGGAAATTGAGCAAAGGCTGTGACAATAGATGAATGGGCACCGCAGACTGGAGACAGACAGACAGGAGTGTTCCCTCCCAATTGGGGAACACTTCAGTGGTCCAGGACCTTTATCCTTGGACCGACGGGTGATAAACCTCCAAGGCGCACTTCAGGACAGGCAGCAGTGAAAAGTGGCCGAGCAGAGGCTGATAGCTAATTTCGGTACCCAAAGGGAGGGCCTCAACCGGGACCACATTACAGGTGACCACCATTGCACTGTACACACCCAGACACTCCTATTCACACACACACACAAATACAGGCACTCCTATACATACACATGCACAGGGACACACATGTACACAGACACGCATACAGGCACTCACACACACCCTTACAGACGCACAAACTCCAACAGAGACTTAGAGCAGTCTACACTCATGCACTCACACATATACTGTCTCACTGACACTCAAAATCCCCCACCCCAGACAAGCACAGACACTTCCACACTCACCCATGCACCCCCTCATAGACTTAAGACACTACGTCAGTACACACACACATATACATTCTCTCTCACACTCACCACACCCCAACCCAGACCGACACACACAAACAGAAAAACACGCACTTGCACACGTATATTTTGTGGGGTGAATTTGTACTTGCAGAGTTTCATTGTACTACGCTCAAAAAGTGCATGAATTCATGTAAAACTCTGTTATTTCACAGTTCAGATTTGAATCAATCTAAACATAATGGCATAGACAGAGAACACAGGGGGCTAACACCTTCAACATAGTGTCTAGCTAACACTCATTCTTACTGCTAACTTGAGAATGCAACCTTTTTTGAAAAAAATGTTTTGTGATTTACACATGAAAGAAGTGAAACTATCATGGTATTGGAACAGATGAAAGACTCAACAGACAATCAAAGTATTTTTCAATGTATAATTTCAGTTACATCGCACTGTAAATTTTTGCTATAAATTCTGTGCCTCAGAAGTGTGTCCACCACTATCACCTGATGCAGGAACAGCGCTCCGAAAGCTCGTGTGCTTCTAATTAAACCTGTTGGACTATAACCTGGTGTTGTGTGATTTTTAACTTTGTACACCCCAGTCCAACACCGGCATCGCCAAGTCATGACGAAAGAAACAGCTCAGTTAACCAGTTCCACACATCACTTTTCATATCACTATAAAAGAGAATATTTACTGGGTTTGGATGTAATGGATGAGGGTTGCTGAGGGATGGACCATAAATGTTTAAATATTTTTAATCTTTTGTTTAGTTGTGTATGAGAGTATTAACAGAACACTGCAGGGGTCTATATATGTTCCACTCTGTTTATGAAAGGATGCAGTTATAAAATAACAGATCGGCTTCATAAAAAAAAATGTTGGGTGGGCAAGTTTCTAGATATCTGAACCCAAAGTATAATACTTATTGACCAGTGTGAGGCTTGTCCTGGTTTTAAGTGCCCTGCTCTCAAAACCTTTCATAACCTTGAGTCAGAGAATGGAGACTTCTGCTCAGCAACAGGCCGAAGCAATTCTGTCCCTCTGGGCCTCTTACAGAGGGATACAATAAGGCCATTGAGCCTATATTAGCCTGTGCATACTTGAAAAGGTGGGAATCTAAAATATTGGCACATATTGCCAACATTAATTAAGAAAGTAAGGAAAAAACAGGTAACCAGAGATTGGTGAGCCTGACGTCAATGGTAACTAAATTGTTGGAGGGCATTTTCAGGGAAAGGATGTGTATGCATTTGGAAAGACAAGGACTGAAAAAGGCTTTGTACATTGGAGATCACGTCTCACTGACTCAGTGCAATTTTTCGAGGAAGTGATGATGCTGATTAATGAAGATTGGTCAGTGGATGTTGTTTTATGGAATTCAGTAAGAAAACCAAAATGACGGCTTAACAAGGTTAGACTGCCTGCCAAACTTGAAAGAGATGTGTCGCTGAAGCTGTATGAGGTGTTACTGAGAGGGCACCTAGAGTACATTGTGTTGTTTGTGTTTCTGTAACTGGGAAGGAATAGACCTCCATCAGATACAGTTTAACGGCTGCTCGTAATCCACTGGTTGCTGTGTCATTTAATGTCTCTGGTCTGTTACATAAGTACAGGAGGAGACCATTCAGCCTTCCCAGTCTATTACAGAGGGCCACGAGGAGCCCATTTGGCCTCTCGAGCCTGTTGCAGAGGGGCAGGAAGTGTTTATTTAACTTTCAAGTCTGTTACGCATAAATATTAGTTTTAAATTAGTTTTGGAATAGGAAAGACCTGATGTAAACATTAAAGTTCTAACTTTGAACAAGGCCAACTTTGAAAGTATTAGGCGAGCCCTGTGAAAGGCGAATTGGAACACCCTATTCACAGGTAAAGGGATGGTTGGAAAGTGCAAGGCCAAAAAAACTTGGTTTCAGAGAGTCCAGAGCCAACGTTTTCCCGTCAGTGAGAGGGGCAAAGCTGGTGAGTGCAGTCAGTGCTGGATGGCTAGATATATTGATGCTCTGTCCAAGGTAAAGAAGGAGGCATATGGCAGGTAAACAGAGCTGAGATCAAGTGAATCCCGAGAGGAATATAAGGGCAGTAAGTGCATAGTCAATGGGGAAATCGGGCCAGAAAATGTGGCCATGAGATGGCTTTAGAAATAGGGTTAACGAGGCATTGAAGAAATTCTACACATCCTTTAAAGGCAAAAGATTAATTAGAGAGAGAATAGTGCACCTTATAGATCAGGAAGGCTACCTATGTATGGAAATACAAGAGATTGGAAGGTTATTTCTCCTCGGTATTTAATGTGGAGGAGGTTACAATAGTGAGAGAATGAAGAAATATATAGTGATACCTTGAAACGTATCTATATTAGAAGGAGGTGTTGGACATTTTAAAACACATAACGGTGAACAAATCCCTGGGACCTGTTCAGTTGTATCCCAGATGTTTGTGGGAAGCTAGGAAAGAGATTGCTCAACATTTTGCTGATATATTTGTAACATTGATTTCCACAGCTGAGATGTCAAAAGACTGGAGGGCTGCTAACGTAGTTCATTATTGAAGAAAATAAGGGAAAAAAACGGGTAACTATAGATCAGTGAGCCTGAATTCAAGGGTGCCTAAATTGTTGGAGGAGATTTTGTGGGAAAGGATGCATATGCATTTGGAAAGACAAGGACTGAAGAGGGCTTTGTACATTGGAGATCACGTATCACTGACTCGGTGGAATTTTTTTAAGGAAGTGATGCAGATGATTGATGAAGGCAGGACAGTGGATGTTGTCCTTATGGAATTCATTAAGAAAACCAAAATGTTCTACACGGTAGACTGGTTAACAAGGTCAGACTGCCTGGAATGCAGGGAGAGCTCGCCATTTCGATCCAAGATTTTCTTGAATATTGGAAACTTGGAGACCTGTCACCAGTGGCTTGCCGCAAAGATCAATAGTGGGTCCACTGCCTTTTGTCACTTACACAAATCATTTGCATTTGAGTACATGAAGTACGGTCAGTAAGTTTGTAAATAATACCAGATTTGGTTGTGTAGTCGACAGTGAAGAATGATCTCTCAGATTATAATGGGACTTTGCTGAGGTGAGCCGAGGAGTGGCAGATGGAGTATATTTTAGTTAAATGTGAAGTGTTGCATTTTGGCAAGACAAATCAAGGCAAGGCATGTAGGTAGGGTCCTGTCGAAAGCTGCCAATCAAAGAGAACTTCATAGAAATGATCGAATCCCTACAGTGAGGAAAGAGCCTATTCGGCCCGTCGAGGCCACACCGAACCTCGAAACAGTATTCCACTGGACAAGCCCCTGCCCTATCCCGCTGAGCCTGCATTTTCCATGGCTAATCCACCTCGCCTACACATCCCTGGGTAATTTACGCAATTTTGCATGACCAATCTACCCTTATCTATATGTCTTTATACTGTCAGAGCAAAACATATCATCCGGAGGAAAAGCATGATGACACGAGGAGCACGTGCAAACTCCACACAGGCAGTCATTCAAGGATGGAGTTAAACCCAGATCGCTGCACTCTGAAGCAGCAATGCTAGTGACTGAGCTGCTATGTCACCTTGTGGTGCAGATTCTCCGTTCCTTGAAAGTGCTGTCACAGGTAGACAGCGCAGTGAAGAAGGCGCTTGGTGATCTTCCCTTTATTGGTGCGTCCGTTGAGTCTAAACATTTGCGTGACATGTTGCACTTGTAGTGGACATTTGTTTGGCTACTTTTGTAATATTGCCTTTAATTCTGGTCACCCTGCTGTTGGAAAGATGAGTGCAGAAGAGATTTAAAAGAATGTTGCAGGTGTTGGAGGGTTAGAGTTACAGGGATAGTTTGATTAGGCTGGGACTATTTTCAAGTGTTGAGGCTGAGAGGTGACCTTAACGACGTTTATAAAATCATGAGGGGCACAGATAAGGTAAACAGTCAATATCTTTTTCCCAGGATTGGCGAGTGCAAAATCAGTTTAAGGTGAGAGGGGAAAGATTTCAATAGGGACATTTTCACACAGAAACTGCTGTATGTATGGTTTGAACAGCCAAAAGGGGTAATGGAGGCAGGTAGGTACACCATTTAAAAGGCATTTGGACTGATTCATGCATGGCAAGTGTTTAGCGGAAGATGGGCCAAGTGCTGGCAAGGGGGACGAGTTTTATGTAGGATATTTGGTCGATATGGACGATCAGACTGAAAGGTCTTTTTCCGTGCTGTACATCTTTGAGACTCTATTGCCTCTTGAGTGTATGACACAGGAACAGGAGGAGGCTCTTCAGTTTCTGAATTCTGTCAGTCAGCTTGTTTGTTCAATTGCTGAGAATAAAATACAACAATACATCATTCATATTTTAATGATGTTTTGCAGAAACAGGAGAAAGGCTTTTTGTCAAGAGCATCTGTAAGGAATGTGAAGAGGCCATTCAGTCCCACAAATCCATTCCACAGGAGCAGCAGGTGAGCACAGAGCTATTGAAGCCTGTTACACCGGAACAGGAGGAAGACATGTATTTTCACAAACCTTGGATCAGGAGGTAGTCACTCAGCTGCTCAAGATTGGGACACAGGAACAGGAGGCAGTCATTTAACTGCTCGAGACTGGGACACAGGGACAGGAGGGAGTCACTCAATTGCTTGAGACTGTGACACAGGAACAAGAGGCAGTCATTCAACTGGGACACAGGGATAAGAAGGATTCACTCAGTGCTCGAAACTAGGGCACGGGGAAATCTGGAAGTTAGTGAGGCCCCAGGAACCTGTTACACAAGGACAGCAGGAGGTGACTCACTCCCCACCAATATGTCGACACTAGTAGAGAAGAAGAATTTGCATGGAACAAACAGAAGTATATGAATAAATTGCATTAGTGGCCCATTCAATCCTGCCTCAACATTCATTAAGACCACGGCTGATCTGATGGTGATTCCATCATTCTGTTTTACGGAGATTGTCCCCTCTGCAGCCTCTGATCCATTTGTTGGTCATGTTGCCGATACAGATGCTGTAACATCAGTCACCATCACTCATCCAGAGGGATGGGTCTAACCGGATGAGTCGAGATTTGAAGAGTCCAATCACAAGAATTAAAATTCAAAACAAAGGCATTGCCAGATGTTTAGTACTCTCACATTCACATTCAACTCACATAACCAGCCCATCCATTACATATTCAGGATGGAGCACTCTGTAGGTCCAGCTAGTGTACAGCTGTGTGCAACCCAGCAATGTCCAGAGTGAAACTCTGTGCAGCCCACACCAATGCTTGATCTATATTCCGGTCTAGATGTCCAGCGTGGGGAGCTGTGCAGACCGCACTGGTTCATTCGTATATAAACCCAGGCTGTTGCATTGTTCGGTAACACGATGTTAGATCACTCCCAGTGTGGAGAAACATGTAACCAATGCTGAAAGTGACAGGATGTGCAGCTCCCATCCATTTACAAATCCATATCTCCACTGTGCCTTGGCAACGGATGCTGCGAATGTGAAAGTCACTGCAAGGAATTGATGTAAAAGGAAACAATTTAAATACCAATAGTTCTGATTAAGGCGCGTATCACTCTAGTATTTAAAGATGAAATAACTGAGATAATATCCAATGAGGTTTTGTGAATAGTGAAACAAGTAAGAAGGGGTGGTGATGGTAATGGTACAGTGGCTGCAAAATAAGCCTTCAAATAATCAATGGGACTTAGAAGAACAAATATGCAGGGAGACTGGCGAGACTTGCAGGAGCAATAGGGTTCTCATAATAGGTGATTTAAATTATCCTAACATAGACTGGAACTACAGAGTGTTAAGAACTGAGATGGAATATAATTTGTTAAGTGTGTTCAGAAAAGCTTCCACAAGCAGCATGTAGAGAGTCCTACTCGGAAAGGGACAAACTCAAACTACTGTTGGGAAATAGGGATGGATAGGTGACGGAGGTAAAGTGGGGAACATTTTGGGAAAAGTGACTAGAGCTGTATTAATTTTAAAATAGTTATAGTAGGGACAAAAGTGGTCCACAGATTCAAGTTCTAAATTGGGATAAGGCATACTTTTTTGGAATTAGACAGGGGATTGCAGGGGTTGATTGGAGTAGTTTGTTTCCAGGAAAAAGGATCCCGGGCAAGTGGGAGGGCTTCAACAGTGAGATAGCTCGGGGTCAAGGTCTGCATGTTCCTGTGAGGGTGAAGGGAAAGTGAGGCTGGAAGAGAGAACCGTGGATGACAAGAGATATTGAGGCTCTGACCACCAAAAAAGGAGACATTGCTCAGGTACAGGCAGCTGGGATCAAGGGAATCCCTGGAAGTGCATAGGGGATACAGGAGTTTACTGAAGAAGGAAATCAGCAGGGCTAAAGTGGGGTATGAGATAGCCTTGGCTGAGCAGATTCAGGTGAATCCAAATTCAGTATACTAAAGAAAAAGAATAACTAGAGAGAGAATAGGACGTCTTAAAATCCAAAATGGGCATGCATGTGTAAAACCTCAAGAGATGGGTGAGGTCCTCAATTTCCCCTCTGTGTTTACCATGAAGAAATACTTGAAGACCTGTGACCTATGGGAGGTTAATTGTCATATCTTGGTACAGTACCTATCACAACAGAGGTGCTGTTGGACATATTAGAATGCATAAAGTCAGATACATCTCTTGGTCCTGACCAGATATATCCAAGAGGCGAGAGTAGACCGTTCAGGGGCCAAGGACCCGGAAGACTAGTCAGTAGCAAATGTGCCCTTATTCAGAAGGGCTGCAAAGAAAAGCCTGGGAAATATAGACCAGTAAGCTTCACATCTGTTTCTGGAAACCGTTTGAGAATGTTCTGAGATATAGGATATGCATGCATTTGGGAAGACAGAGTTTGACATGGAGCAGTCAACGTAGCTTTGTGCATGGCAGATCATACCTTACAAATTTTGATAGTGTTTTGAGGAAGTGGCCAGGAAGTTTGACGAGGGCAGGGTGGTGGACATAATCTGTATGGACTTCAGTAAGGCCTTTGATAAGGTTCCATATGGCAGGCCGCTCTAGAAGGTTAGATCGCATGGACTCCAAGGTAATCTGGCAAATTGGCAACACAGTTGCCTTGAAGTTATGCAGCAAATGGCTATGGTGGAGGTATGCTTGTCGGACTGGAGGCCTGTGACTAGTGGAGTGCCTCAGGGGTCGGTCCTGGGCCATTGCTGTTTGTTATCTATATCAATGATTTGGACCAGAGTGCACAACGCAAGATTAGTAAGTTTGCAGATGACACGAAAGTAGAAGACATCGTTTACCGTGAGGAACGTTATCCGAAATTGCAGCAGTACCTTAACCAGTTGGGGAAGTGGGCTGAGAAATGGCAAATGGAGTTTAATATAGATAAGTGTGACGTCTTGCATTTTGGAAAGTCAAATCCAGGTAGGAGTTTAAAGATGAATGAGAGGGCCTTAAGGCGTGTAGTGGAACAAAAGGACGTTGGAGATCAGGTGCACGGTTGTCTGAAATTTGAGTCACAGATACACAGGACAGTGAAGAAGGCTATTGGCACACTGGCCTTCATCCGGGCATTGAGTATAGATGTTGGGACGTTATGTTGCAGTTGTACAGGATGTTGGTAAGGCTGCAGTTGGAGTATTGTGCTCAGTTTTGTTCACCTTGCTCTAGAAAGGATAGTATTGAACAAGAAAGTATGTAGAATAAATTTACAAATATGTTTCCTTGGCTAAAGGCTCTAAGTTATAGGCAGGGGTTAGACAGGTTAGAACTTATTTTTCTACAGCGTTGGAAACTGAGAGGTTCTTATAGAACTGTAGCTCTTATAAAATCATGAGAGGCGTGCATAGGGTGATTACTTCAATTTTTTTCCCAAGGTTGGAGAATCGAGGACTAGAGGACATCCATTAATGTTTGGAAAAGGAAAAAAATAAAAAGGAAGAGGGTCATTTTTTTACATAGAGTGTGGTACGCAGATGGAATGAGCTGTCAGTGGAAGTGATTGAGGTGGGTACAATAACAACATTGAAAAGGCATTTGGACAAAGACACAGATATGAAAGGATTAGAGGGATACAGAGCAAGGGCAGGGGAATGGGGTGAGTGTGGATAGACATTTTGGTTGGTATGGACCAGCTGGGCCAAATGGCCAGTCATACTGGCAGTCTCGTGCAGTATGACTGTAAATCAGTGTATTTTGGAGTGGAACCGTGGGCAGAGACAGAGATAAAATGCAATGGAGGGATATGTTGATAGTATTCAGAACGATGAAATGAAGACATTTCGATATGTCATGCAACACGGGTCAGTATTTTGAAGAATTATGAGTGAAAGGGATATTGCTGTGAGTTCACGCGATGGAGAGTTTTGGATGAGCATGTGTTGTGCAGCTTCGTAACTGGGATTGAGAACAGTAGAGTCTTCGCCTCACAGGGCTGAATCTAACAAAAAACTGTCTCAGTGACATTTTCATTAAGTGTGACAGGGGGGCTGTCTGCACGAGGCCGAGCTAGTTTCCTGGTGCTATCTTACCAACCTCATCTCATTAACTACCCATCCCACCCCATGGTTTCCCTCTCATTCAAAGCCAGCCCGATTCTCCCACCCATCATGACTGGAGGTACTCAAAGTCGCCCGGATGCCCCTGGATGTTGGGTGATCCCTGACACTGGTGCCATCTTTAAAAGGTCAATGGGCACACGGTTGCGCTTTCTCAGTTTGGAACTGCCTTGCACATTTTCGCCAATCATGGCAATGAAGGGGAAATTACACCACGGTTTGTCGACAGCAGCACGGAGGTTCTAGTGGATGGGTTAGTACAAAAGGGGACCATTCTCTTCCCAGAGGCATCACACTACCAGACTCACCGTGCCTAGTCTGAGCTCGCCACCCACCCCAGTGCAGTATCTGCGGTCTGAAGAAATGTCCAGCAAAACAGGACAAGCATCAATCACCTTCTCCACTCTGTCAGGATAAGGGTCATCATATTTTCTCTGCTCGCTCACACCACTGTGTATCTGTTATAGCACCGACGCCGAACAAGGCTCATGCTCTACCACTCTCACTATTTCATACAGCACCTTCCCTCTCTTTCTCTCTTGCCTTTCCAATGCCCCCTACATTTTTGTACAATATTCTGGAGAATGCCAATTATGGAATGTTCCAGTTAATGTTCCAACTTATTCCCAGTTTCAGGAAAACGGCTGTGCCCCAGTGTGTAACACGTAAGAGGATGGAGTAGAGATGTACGTTTTTCAAATCACACACAATTAAAATCCATCATCCGGATTCAGTACTTCAAATATGCTCCAACATTCAATACGTTCGGGTGTGATCTGATGGTTTTCGCATCTCCATGTTACAGGAACTTTTAGTCATTCAACCCCCAGCTTTCTGTTACCGAGCAGTTGATTCTCAGACACTTTTTACCCGGGTGTCTTCTAGCATGTGTTCAGAAGGCATTTCCCATTGGGACGGACACTCCTTACCATATATTTCTTTTGCTTTATAAATTCATGCAACAGTCAGCATGCTTTCCACAGACCAACCAAAAGCATGCACTTATTTTGTGGTTATGCGAGGTTTGTGAAGATTTGTAGTTCAGGTTGAAGTTTAGGGTGGTAGGTTTGCTTGCTGAGCTGTAGGTTTGATATCCACAGGTTTCATTACCTGGCTAGGTAACATCATCATTGGCTACCTCCAAGTGAAGCAAGCTGTTGTCTCCTGCTTTCTATTTATATCTTTCTCCTGGATGGGGCTTCTGGGGTTTGTGGTGATGTCATTTCCTGTTCGTTTTCTGAGGGGTTTATAGATGGCATCTAGATCTATGTGTTTGATTATGGCGTTGTGGTTGGAGTGCCAGGCCTCTAGCAATTCTCTGGTATGTCTTTGCTTAGACTCTCCCAGGATAGATGCATTACCCCAGTCGAAATGGTGTTTTTTTTTTCACCCGTGTGCAGAGATACGAGGGAGAGAGAGTCGTGTCTTTTTGTGGCTAGTTGGTGTTCGTGTATCCTGGTGGCTAACTTTCTTCCTGTTTGTCCTGCGTAGTATTTGTGGCAGACCTTGCATGGAATTTTGTAGATGGCGCTGATTTTGTCCATGGGTTGTACTGGGTCTTTTAAGTTTGTTAGTTTTTGTTTGAGAGTGTTGTTGGGTTGTGTGCTATTAGGATTCCGAGGGGACTTAGCAGTCTGGCTGTCATTTCTGAAACTTCTTTGATGTAAGGTAAGGTGGTTAGGGTTTCTGGCTGTGTTATGGTTATCGATATCCAATCAGAATTCGTCATTCTGGTTATTTTACTTGTCTCACCTTATTGTTTTCAGCGAAATACAGCTTCCATCCATTTGTCTCATTATAAAATACAATTTCTAACAGAGAACATTTTTATCTCAAATATACCTTTTTCCTTGACATTAAAATTTCTCTTGCCCTTTGTCTGTGAATGATTCTGTGTGTAATAGTTACACAGTCTCCCCCTCAGTTGGCTGGATGGTTGGTTTGTGATGCAGAGGGAGGTCACCAGCGCAGGTTCAATTCCCCACACTGACAGAGGTTACCATGAAGGGGATGCTCTCTCAACCTCACCCCATCACCCGTGTGGTGACCTTCAACGTTAGCCAACATGAGAGGTCTCGCTAATGAGAGTTATTTGGGACTCTATTCTATCAATGTTAGCATTTTAATTTTTTAACAAAATTTTTTATTGAAAATATATTTTTATTATTATATTAAACCAATAACAAAACAACTCAAATAACTGAACAAAATTACACCCATGTATATACAAAATAAGTTAAAGTCTCTAAACGGACAGAAGAAAAACAAAACTAAATAATAAATAATAAATAAGTAATACGGCTCAGAATAACAAAGTGATAGCTCTCGTTCTTCGAGAGCATTAACTGATACATATTCATACGTTCATAATTCCTAATATGTGATTCATTAGACAATACCGTCATGGCCATGTAAAAGCCCTTTTTAGAGTGGCAGACAAGCCTGTATCGCGGTAATCCAAAAAGGCTTGCCATACCTTAAATAAATCTCTGCTTTTCGGTGCACTATACAGGTGAGAAAGTCCAAAGGGATATTCTCCATGATGAGCTTACAACCACCCAACAGACCCGGGGTTTTTTCAGACATCCAACACAACAGAATTTTTTTTCCTAGCACAAACCTCCCTTATATGGGGAAGATACTAAACAAGTATTGTCCATCAGTATTTACTGTGAAAAAGGATATGGAAGATGTAAAAGGAAGGAAATAGATGGTGACATTTTGCAAAATTTCCATATTACAGAGGAGGTAGTGCTGGATGTCTTGAAACGGGTAAAGGTGGATAAATCCCCAGGACCTGATCAGGTCGACCCTAGAGCTCTGTGGGAAGCTAGAGAAATGATTGCTGGGCCTCTGGCTGAGATATTTCTACCATCGATAGTCACAGGTGAAGCGTCGGAAGACTGGAGGTTGGCTAACATTGTTCCATTGTTTAAGAAGGGTGTTAAGGACAAGCCAGGGAACTATAAACTAGTGAGCCTGATGTTGGTGGTGGGCAGGTTGTTGGAGGGAATCTTGAGGGACAGGACGTGCATGTATTTGGAAAGGCACAGACTGATTCGGGATAGTCAACATGGCTTTGTGCATGAGAAATCATGTCTCACAAACTTGATTGAGTTTTTTGAAGAAGTAACAAAGCGGATTGATGAGGGCAGAGGGGTAGATGTGTTATATTTGGACTTCAGTAAGGGCTTTGATAAGGTTCCCCATGGGACACTGAATGGCATTGTTAGATCTCATGGAATACAGGGAGAAATAGCTATTTGGATATAGAACTGGCTCAAAGGTAGAAGACAGAGGGTGGTGGTGGAGGCTTGTTTTTCAGACTGGGGAGTCTGTGACCAGTGCAGTGCCACAAGGTTCGGTGCTGGATTCACTACTTTTTGTCATTGACATAAATGATTTGGATGCGAGCATAAGAGATACAGCTAGTAAGTTTGCAGATGACGTCAACATTGGAGGTGGAGTGGAGAGCGAAGTGGGTCACCTCAGATGGACAAAATGGCCAATGGGCTGAGAAGTGGCAGAGGGAGTTAAGTTCAGATAAATGCGAGATGTTGCATTTTGTAAAAGCAAATCTTAGCAGGACTTACACACTTAATGGTAAGGTCCTAGGGAATGCTGCTGAACAAAGATACCTGGGAGTGCTGGTTCATAGGTCCTTGAAAGTGGAGTCGCAGGTAGATAGGATAGTGAAGAAGGCTTTTTGCATGCTTTCCTCTATTGGTCAGAGAATTGAGTAAAGGAGTTGGAAGATCACTTTGCCGCTGTACAGGACACTGGTTAGGCCACTATTGGAATATTGCGCGCAATTCTGGTCTCCTTCCTATCGGAAAGATGTTGTGAAACTTGAAATGGTTCAGAAAAGATTTCAAGGATGCTGCCAGGGTTAGAGGATTTGAGCTATAGAGAGAGGCTGAACAGGATGGGGCTCTTTTCCCTGGAGGGTCGGAGGCTGAGGGACGACATTATAGAGGTTTACAAAATTATGAGGTGCATAGATATGGTAAGTAGGTAAAGTCTTTTCCCTGGGGTCGGGGAGTCCAGAACGAGAGGGTATGGGTTTAGGGTGAGGGAGGAAATATATAATAACGAACTACGGGTCAACTATTTCACACAGAAAGTGGTACGGGTATGGAATGAGCTGGCAGGTGATGTCGGGAAGGCTGATATAAGTGTAACGTTTAAGAGGCATTTGGATGGGTAAATGAATAAGAAAGGTTTGGAGGGTTATTGGCCAGATGCTGGCAGGTGGGACTAGGTTTGTTTGGAATATGTGTCGGCATGAATGAGTTGGAACGAAGCGTCTGTTTCCATGCTGTACATCTCTATGACTCTATGATTCTATGACTTATATCAATCTCTGTTTTTTGGTGCACCATGCTGGTGAGAAAGTCCAAAGGGAAATTCTCCATGATGAGCTTACAAAGACCCAACAGACTCGCGGTGTCTTCAGACATCCAACACAACAGAATATTTTTCCTCGCACAGAAAGTAAGGATATTTTTTTTTTCCCCATGTGCATCTGTGTAAAATAATCTGGGCAGGCCCAGGAATAGAGAAACCAGCTTCACCTCCAATTCGCTCCCCATGACCCTCTCTACCACACCTAACACAGAGCTCCAATATATACAAAGCCTGCAGCAGGAACTCATGCAACGAGTAAGAGTACCTGTAGTCATTTTGCATTTAGGACATGCTGAAGATAACCCCACTTTGAATTTTGAGAGGAAATCGTAGGTCAGATAGAACCTATGAAGTACTTTCAACTGTATGGAATGGGTTCTATTACAGGTCAAAATCCTTTGAGCATTTCCACAAATATCCTCCCATGTCTCCGAAAAGATCGAAACCCACAACTCTCTCGCACAGAGGTCACGAAGCTGCACAGTCTTGTCTGAGGGGACACTCTCCAACAAATGTTAAAGGGTACTAACAGAGAGTATATTCTTTACAATAATCACCTGCTTCTCTGTATTGGATTTATAAGTGTCAGTTAAAATTGTATTTTTAATCAAATCTCTAATCTGAAAAAAAAAACAGAAGAGGTCTCTACTAGGTAGTCCATACTTTCGAGTTATTTGTTAAAATATTATAATTGTTTCTCCCTCAAGTAACATGTCGTGGCTCAGTGGTTTGCACTGCTGACTCATAGCACCTGGGTCACGTGTTTAGTTCCTGTCTTGGGTAACTGGCTGTGTGGAGTTATATATTCTCAACTCTGTCTGTGTGGGTTTCCTCCCACAGTCACAAACATGTGCATGTTAGATGAATTGGCCATTGCGCAATCGCTCATAGTGTTCAGGGATGTGTAGGTTTGGGCATTAGTCAGGGTAAGTATAGGATGGTAGGGGAATGGGTCTGGATGGCTACTCTTCAGAGGGTCGAGGTGGACTTGCTGGGCCCAAGGGCTTGTATCCACACTGTAGGGATTCTACTAATGCTAAATTACTCAAGCAAGGCACACCCCTGGCTGCTCACAGTTTAAACCTGGAATCCAGTATCCCTCGTTGACAACCGGTATACCAATTTTAGGGGTATGAAACATGGTTTTGGCTGCATTGCCCTCGATCTGACGCATTGTCCTTCAAGTTTTAACAGTATTGGTGATCATTAGTTTATGACAATACTCCATAAGTGTTGTCATTTTATCTAAGAACAACAGACCAATAAGGGTTCACTTTGCCTGAGAGGGCTCAATGTCTAGCCATATTGATGACGAGTGCTCAGCAGCCCAGACACTAGCATACGATGAAAAAGACTTTATTGATTGCTGTTAATCGGGGAGATCTAACCCCCCCCCCACCCTCCAACCCCCCCCCCCCCCCCCCCCCCCCCCCACACACACACACACAATCTGTGGGGCAGTTGGAATTGTGTTAGCTTGATAAAGAATCGCTTATTTTGCCAAATAAAAGAGCTAAACAAGCCATTATATTTCCTAAATATCTGTCTGGGAAACATCAAAGGAAGCATTTACACAGGGTAAAGCAAATGAAGAAGGACATTCATTTTAATAACAGCTATCCGACCAAGCCAGGATATTGGAAATGCCTCCCATCTTTGAAGGTCTTGTTTCATTTTGTTAAACAAATGGACACAGTTCACCTTAAATAAATATTCAAAGACATATGTAATAACATACTGAAATAGGGAAAACACCCCCGTGACCATTTAAAAGGAAACTAGGATTTGGCCTCAGTATCAGGTATTTCCCTAAGACCTCCCATAGACATGGCCTCCAACTTTGTAAAATTAATCTTATTGCCCGGAAAGGCAACAAGTGAATTAATGCATTGCATCACATGAACTACCGAAATTGCAGTATTTGAAAAATCATAAGACTCTCATCTTAAGTGACTTCCATCCAGTTTCTGGGGCAGATATGTTGGCATCCCTACGGATGGCCTCCGCCAGTGGCTCAACCACCAACGTAAACAACAATGGTGAAAGGTGTCAAGCTTGTCGGCTGCCTGGAGAAATATTAATATTACTGATTAGTGAGAACCGCAGCCAGAAGATCGCAGTAAATGACCCTCACCCACTTGATAAAAACTTTGCGTAGACCAAACCGTTTTATCGTACAGAAGAGATCCGGCCACTCAACCCAATCAAATGCCTTCTCTCATGTAAAGAGAACAATAATCCCTGGACAGATTATAGTTGACACTCTTGGATCATATTGAGTAAACTCTTCACATTGTAGGAAGATCTGCGGCCCTTTATAAAGCCTGTTTGGTCCTCTTTAACAACGGAAGGCAGCAAAGTTTCCAGCCTGATTGTACGGGTCTCAGGCAGGATTTTGAAGCCAACATTTAAAAGTGAAATTGGAGAGGAAGAAGCACAATCTTCCAGGATCTTCCTTTCTTCAGCATCAGAGAGATATGAGGCTCTACTAAGGATAGAGGGAGGGGTTCCTGACTGTATGAGTGACATAACATGTTAAACATCAGCCCTGACAATAGGTTTATAAATTATTTATACATTTCTCTAGGAAATCCGTCAGGAACGTGCACCTTTACATTCTGAAGCTTCTTCACACCCTCCTGCGCTGGCAATGGTGCATTAAGGCACAACACTTATTCAGGGGTTACACCTGGAAGACCCAGGTTCTTGAAAAATAACTCCATCTTAATCCATCTATCCTCAAACTGTTCAGTCTGAAATAATTCAAAGAAAAATCTCGGACAGAAGGCATTAATAATTTTGGAATTGAAGGTAAAGATCCCACTCCATTAGATTACATTACAGTGTGGAAACAGGCCCTTCGGCCCAACAAGTACACACCGACCCGCCGAAGCGCAACCCACCCATACCCCTACATTTACCCCTTACCTAGCACTACGGACAATTTAGCATGGCCAATTCACCTGACCTGCACATCTTTGGACTGTGGGAGGAAACCGGAGCACCTGGAGAAAACCCACGCAGACACGGGGAGAACGTGCAAACTCCACACAGTGGGTCGCCTGAGGCGGGAATTGAACCCGGGTCTCAGGCGCTGTGAGGCAGCAGTGCTAACCACTGTGCCACCATGCCGCCCACTACCTTCCCTAATTGAGGTAATGGGTTGAGGGGACGTTCGTTTTCCTGGCAAGATATACTAAATAACTGCCCAGCTTATCACCATGTTCAAACAGCCTTTGGCTTGCAAAAGTAAGTTCCATCTTGGATGTCTGTGTGAGCGTGGAATTCATTGTAGACTGAAGCGTTGTGATCCACTGCAGCTTAGCCACTGAGGGTCAATCACAGTATGCACTCTCGGCTGCCCTCAGCTGTGCCTCAAGCCAGTGTTCCTGCTCCCCCCTTCTGCTGCATCCTAAGGAATAATTATTCCCTTGGCATAAGCCTTAGCAATTTCCCATAGAATGGATGGGTTACTGGTTGAATCTGAATGAATGGCTAAGAAAGATTTGAATTCATCGCAGTGAGTGGCATGGTGGCACAATGGTTAGCACTGCTGCCTTATAGTGGCAGAGACCCGGGTTCAATTCTCCGCCTCAGGTGACTGACTGTGCAGAGCTTTCACATTCTTCACGTAATCTAAATAAACAATGAACTAACTAGTCTTCAGAATAAAGGGATACTTCGCTAGTGTCTCGAATCTATTACATTGCCTTTAATCTTAATCAATAAGAATACTGCTTCATGGTCAGAAATGGTAATATTCCCAATTGTGCAGGATACCACCGAATCTAAGATTGTGGCAGGGATGGGGAAGATATTAACCCTCGTGTGGCATTTCTGCGGGTTAAAGAAGAAAATAAAATCCCGACTTGTGATGTGGATCTGCCTCCAGACATCCACCAGCTCTAGTTCTGCATACAAATCCACGAATTGCTTACATTATAACGAGGGTATTGGGGCAACGTTGGACATTCTGTCCACCGTAGGGTCCATAGGACAGTTGAAATTTTAATGTGCCACGATGCAAGATAAGTAAATTGGGAAAATGCATCGACCAGGATTTTAAGAGGGTGTGCCGGGGAGATGGTGGGGCAATAAACATTCAAAATACTGTATTATTTACCATAGTTCAAGGCTTTGGGGATTATGAACCTTCCGTGAGTGTAAAAGACAATCTAGTAGATTAAATGGAAGATTCTTTTTTATCCATTATGGCTTCTCTCCTACTCGTAGTATTAAAAGAGGAGAAATAAACCCGATCAAACCCGACCTGCTGTAATGTCAAAAGTTCCTTGTCATCAAGGTGCATCTCCTGCAATAGGACAACATCCACCTTCTCTTTTTACGACTAGAAAGTATTTTTTTCCTCTTTTCTGGCCAATGGCTCCCCTAATGTTCCGGGTAGACCATTTAAGCACATCATTAACCAGAACACCCTGTAGCAACATTTGAACTGGAGAGAGGGAGAACTCGAATTGCTGATCATTAATAAACAATGTCTCATAGAGCTTAAAAACTGCACAAACTAAGACTACTACAACTGCGAACTCTCAAAACTTTCCAAAACTAAGCATTTTAAGTAAATGGCTGGGATGGAGTGGGTTAGGGAACCACTTTGCCCGTGCAGTGATGCAAAGCCCAACAAAGCAGACTTTCCAGATCGCCACCATCTTGGATTTGCCCTTAACATTTTATAGATATAATCATTTCATTTTACTTTATATTCCTGGATGTTCTGGAGCAGTGTAATTTTGTACCACTGTCAGCATTTCCCCAACACTGCACATTCCTGCCATTCCCCAATAATCCTTCACTCCGTTATTGTTTATGAACCTTCTGTCTGTGCCTCAAACATATTCAATATCTCTGCCTCCAATGCTCTGCAGGGAAGAGAGTTCTAAGTACTCTCACCACTGAGAAATCAAAAATTAACCTCATCTGTGTGAGGGATTATTTTCGTCTCCTTACCTGAGAAAGGATATAATTAAATAGGAAGCAGTTTGGAGATGTTTCACTTCATGTATTCCAGGGATGAGGGTCTTATATTATGAAAGCTTTAAAAGGTTACTCTTGGAATGAGAGGTGATCTTATTGAAACATACAAAACCTAGAGGAGAGTGATCAGATAGATACCCATTGGGTTTTTGCATTGTCCAAACTTCCTGTTGTTTTTGTAGAATCTCTACAGTGTGGAAGCAGGACATTCCGTCCATCAAGTCCAGTTGACCCTCGGAACAGTATCCCCCCCGGTCCTGCCCCCCTACTCTATCCATGTAACCCTGCATTTCCCATGACTAACCTATCTAACCTACACATCCCTGGGCACTGTGGGCAATTTAGCATGGCCAATCCGCTTTAAGCTGCATATCTGTGGACGATGGGAGGAAACGAGAACACTGGGAGGAAATCCACACAGACATGGGGAGAATTTCCAAATCCACATAGAGGGTTCACCGAGGTTGGAACTGAACGCAGCTACTTGGTGACGGGAGGTATCAGTGCTAACCACAGATCCACCATGCGCATCCATTAGTTTTATTAGTTACTTGTGGCTGACTAAAGAAATCTGCCGGACTTGTTCCTGTCACTGAACCTGACTCAGTCTGAGAACTTTATCATCTGCCATATCACCAACCTGGTTACATTTAAAATTTGGTGTCAGCAGTGGAGAAATCGGACAAGAAAAGGAAACAGTGACACCCTCCCACATCCGTCAGAGCAGTAATTAGGAGAACTGCACAAATTGGGATTTCAGTCAACTGGGAATTCTCTTTCCCAGAAGTTTGGGATGGCTGGACCTTTATAGCATATCGAAGCTGGCTTTGTCTGATTTTCCATGGATAGGTGAATCAGGGATAATGCTGCATGGAAAGAAAAGTGCAGCTGGGATCACAATGAGATGAGCCATGACCTTATTTACTGATGGAGTAGTGTGAAAGGGCCGAATGGCCCACTTGTGTCCCTCAGCCCTATGTTCTGATGTTCCATTCAGCCCTCGGACCTGCGAAACAGGGGCAGATCGAGGCCACTCCGATGGTTAGGTGTAGTTTTGGAAATGTACTTGGAAAATCCAGGCTGGATCAGAAAGTGACCACCACCCCCACCCCCCCAGTCCCTGTTTCCAGGCTTCCCCTCTCTGTAACTTCTGCTCCAGATGTAGGTCATGTTGCAGACCCAGGTACACTGGGAATACAGCCACATACTCCACCAAAGGTTAATACAACCTATCCTCTGTTCTCCCTGAATGCAACACGATTGTACAACACGATTTCCAGCAAAATTACCCGTTACTTTCCAAAAGCATGACATGTGAAATTAATAAATAGGAACAGGAGTAGGTCAATCGGCCCCTCAAGCTAACCCTGTCATTTAATAAGAACATGGCTGATCTACTCCAGTACACGACTCCACTCTCTTGCCGACTCCTTGCATCCCTCCACACCTCTCTGAGTTAGAGAGTTCCAGACATTCACTACCTTCGGAGAGAAGACATTACGCTGCATCTCAGATTGAAATCGATGTTCCTTATTCGGTATCTATATCATCGAGTTCGACACTTTGCTCAAGAATGGAAACAACTTCTCAACATCTACCTTCTCCAACCCCTCTGTGTCTTGTATGTTTCAGCAGGATCACTCCTCATTCATTTAAACCCCAATGAATTATCGCCTCACCATCTTAGAGATTCTCAATAACACAACCCTTTCTTCCCAGGAAACCGCCTAATCTACCAACCAAGTTACTTGCTGTATCAGCATGTTGACTTTATGTTTCATACACAGGAAGACTCCAATGCCTTTACTGTTCCTTTTCTGGAAGTCCTCTCCATTAAATAACAGCCTGCCTTTTGATTCTCATTGTCATCCTCAAACTCGGATGTATATTGCACTCAACTCCATCCTTCAGGCTGTCAGTATAGATTGTAAATGACTGATGCCATCGGACTGATATTTGCGGTACTCCAGCAGATAAACCTTTACCATAAAGATCCATTAATCCCGACTCTCCGATTTCTGTGTTAACCAATCATCATCCCATGTTAATACAGTATCCGACGTCCTGGAGCTTCTGTTTTGTGGAAGAACTTTTGTTTTTTTAATACCTTGTGGAAAATCTCTGGAAAGCCTGGTGTCCACCAGATTCCCTTTATCAAGTCCGTTGTTACATTTTCAGGCATCTCCAGAAATACTTTGCATGATTTTACAGGGCAAAATATCATTTCCCTTTCACAAAACCACACTGACTCTGCGTGAAGCTTTTCTAAATGTCCATGCTTGCCAGGTTTTCCAAACTATACTAGTTCCATCTGTTTTCATTCAGTCCATGTGCCTCTAAATGTTTCCCATTCATATGTTTGTCCAAATGAGTTTTAAATGTTGTAGCTGTCGTTGCATCTCCCCCTCTTTCTCTAGAAGCTCATGCCATACCCCCACCACCTTCTGTGTCAAAACGCTGCCCTCTAGTCCCTTTTAAATCTACCCTCTTTCACCTTAAACCTATTCTCTCTATGTTTGGATTCCCCTATCCTGTGGAAAAGACCTTGGCTATTCATCCTATCCATACCTTTCATGATTTTATAAGTTTCTATAATGTCACTCCTCAACATTCTACACTCCATTTGATGCTAACTTCAAGAACAAGTGTTTAAAGATAAGCACTGCAAAATTGAAACTATATTAAAAATGACAGGTCACCAACATTCAGCCCAAACGTCATACTGTTATTTGTTTTTCTCCATGTTACAATACTAAGGCTGCATGAAACGCTTACTAGTGCCAATAAGAAGTCAAGCACCTGAATTCCTTTATCTAAAGGGGGTAATGATCACGACAGTGAAAAGGTATCTGTGGCCAGATCTATATAATACCACATGGTCAACATTCTCCCTCCTGGCCTCCGTATGACTTTGTGTGGTTGTCTTCTTTATCTTGCATTCAATAGAGAGAACCCCTTTCCCCATTCACACCTAAAATTCGACCCGTTATACAGAATATTTTCGTTCACCACTGGTAAAAGTCCGTTTTTCTTTTGCCACACCCTCTTTTCCCTGCCACCCATCCTCCAAATCTGGCAAGTGATTAAAAGACCATTTTGCAATTGTATTCAATTTTGAAGAATTGACACAGTGGACTGGAAACACTAACTCTGTTTCTCTTTCTCTGCAGATGTTGACAGACCCGCTGAGTTTCTCCAGAAATGAATAGGCGCAGAACAATTTTTTCAATTAAATAAATAATTATGGATACTGGAAATAAAAATAAAAACAACCTTTATAGAAGGTTCACTGGATCTGAAAGTTTAACTCTGCATTCACTCCAGAAATATTTGCAACATCTTTCGCAATTTCTTCAGCAATTTCTGTTTATGAACAATTTCCAACGATATATTGTCAAAGATGCCCAAATATTCTATTGACTGCCGTACACTGGGAACTGAATAGTAACGCATGGTGACAAGTTCCTTGACTCTGAAACTGCATAAAGCTGCCATCACTGACACTGTAGAGCTCTGAATCATGGTCAGGGAGAAAATGGAAGTATGTCCGCATCAGAAACCAGAGTAGTTCACTGAGGATGATGGGTGAATGGGTCTCGGTGTGAACTTGGGGGTGGGGGGGATGCAGTCAGTAGAATTGAATTGTAGATCTCGCAGCTAAAACTGGGTTATCATCTGATGCTGTAGATTTCAATGACAATCTGTCACTTTTCCCCCAGGATAGTCCATCCATCTACCATTTCCATCAAGCCGATCCATGGGTCAGTGACGAGTGTGGGTGAACATGGTCGGGTCGAAATCACGTGCACTTAAACCTGATTACAACCCATTAAAGCTACCGCACTTGACTGGTTACACTACAAACAGCAGGACTAACATCTGATACAGAGGGAGAAATGATGCCAAGACTAACAAATCAGATCTAAGCTCTCTCGTCCTGTCAAATCCATGCATAAAAGTCGACGGACCATTAAACAACTTACTGGAGGAGAGGACTCCACAAGTATCCCCATCCTAAATAATGGAACAGCCCTGTGCATCCATGTAAAAGATGCAGTATCTGCACCATCCTCAGCCAGATGTGTTGAGTCGATTACCCACCTCACCCTCACTATGATACCCTCAGAATCACTGATGCCCGTCTTCAACCAATTCAATTCACTGCACGTGACATGAAGCAACAGCTAGACACTGTAGATACGACAAAGGCATTTGGCCCTGACACCATTCCTGCAAGAGGACTGAGGACTTTTGCTACAAAACAAGCCGTGTACCTGAGGAAGCTGTTTCTTTCCAGCTTCAACTCTGACAACCCCCTGGCAATGTGGGTAATTAGGAACTGCAATCCTCACTTTCTCCTAACGTAGGTAATTACTCAACTATATCCCATCCCCTAAGAAGGGAATAATTACAATCGGATCAATTACCACGCCCTCAGTCCCACAACGATAGTCAAATTGGTTGGTTTTTTTTGATAGAGCTGTCACACCGCACAGAAATAATCGGTTCAGTGTGGTTTCCGATATGCCCCCACGTGGAGATGGTGCTGTTGTGGAATTGTCATTGGATTGCTAATCCAGACCAGGCTAATTTTCTGGCAACTGGTGCAAGTTAATAACAATTAATAAAATATCGAGATCTCATACCTGGTGTCAGTAATAGTGATCGTGTATTCAATGTCGATTATAGATGTCGATCTCCTTCCCCAGTGTACGTTCAGGAAGTGAATCCCCCGTACTTTCCTACCTGGCCTAAAAGTGACTCCAGACACACAGACATGTGATAGACTCTTCAATGGTCTCTGAAACGGGCAAGCCTGGCACTCAATTGTATCAAACTGCTCCGGGGCCTTAAAGGATAAACCCGGAGAGAACACCCAGCACCAGCCTCGTTATCAGAAAAGGGAACGGAAAACACAATCCTGTCGACTCAGCAGAGACCTCCTTCCTAACAGCTGAGAACTTGTGACAACATTTACAGAGCTTTCCCACACACTGCACAGAAGCATTGGGAAAGGAATACGTCATACAACTCATTGAGCTTTCCACATTCTACTTAATGGCCGAACATCTCCTCAACGCAGTTTTCCCCATACAATATTCATATCCCTGAATATGTTTAAACATTGTGAAACATAAAATGAGAACTGCTGTAGTCCATTCAGCCCGTCAGTTTTGCGCCTCCATGCTATGTACAGGCAGTTCACTGATAACGCGTGTTGATTAAATACAATTTGGCTGCAATGCGATTCATTAAACTTTTTCTATAAAGTGAACTGGCGTTTACTGTGACGCGATTCCTTGTCGGGCACCAGCTGAACAGCAAATCCTGCCTCAGAAACCGTCTGTCTACAAAAGGTACAATCAATGTGTTCAGCAAAAACAGGAATGCAATCGGCTCTGCATGCCTTGAAACTGAGCCGGAAACTGGGAATTGTAGTCTATATTTAGAAAGTACTTTATTTCAAACTGTGGGTAGAATCTTGGGGAGAACTGGAATTTTCCATCGGCATCACATGGTCAGTTAGCCCCCGCGCGCTTTCTGGTGAAGATTGTGGTGAAAGGTACAGTACACCAGTGAGTGACTGTAGTGTGAAAGTGTTACATTTACAGCACTGTTCCATTACAACATGTAATTTAAAGATTTATTTCGACTGTCCTATTGTCTGTTAGATCAAATTTAATTTTTGGTTTTTACTGATATTTTTGGGAGTTCGCCACTTACCCTCTTTTTTCCATAGACCCCATTATTAATATTGCACGATTGTGTACAACACAGTGCTGCACAGGAACACAGTTATTGCGTTATTGGAGAACAACCTGGAATGATAGCGATTTTCTATCTTCACACCATACTCCTGCTCTTTCCCTATTCCTTTAGTTTCCAGAAATCCTTATTTATATTCAGCCCCTTGACCTCCACAGCCTGATCTGGGAGAGCGTACCTCTGGTTTGCCAGTCTTCGAGTGCAGGCAGTTATTCTCATCTCAATGCAAAGTGGCCTATCTGTACCTAATATTGTGGCGCCTTGTTTTAGACGTCCCAGCCAGGGGAATTATCATCCCTGCTTCTAATCTGTCTCGCCCTGTCAGAGTGTTATATATTTCACTGACATTTCCATTCATTTTCCTAAACCCCATTAAATACAGGTCCAGTTGCCCCAAACTCTGCTCCCACAACAAGTCTGTCATCCCAGAGATCAGTCTGGTCATCCTTTGCTGCTCTCCCTCCATGTCAGGTTGGTCGTCTGTTAGGAAAAGAGACCAAAACTCCACACAATACTGCACAATGTTCGAGATGGGGTCTCACCAGGGCCCTGTACAGCTGCAGTAAGATACATAGAACATAGAACATAGAAGAATAGAGCGCAGTACATGCCCTTTGGCCCTCGATGGTGCGCCGATCCAAATCCACCTAACCTACACTCGCCTATACTCCACCTAACCTACACTATCCTCCATATGCCTATCCAATACCCGCTTAAATGCCAATAAAGAGGGAGAATCCACCACTGCTACTGGCAGGGCATTCCATGAACTCACGACTCACTGAGTAAAGAATCTACCCCTAACATCTGTCCTATACCTACCACCCCTTAATTTAAAGCTATGCCCCCTCGTAATAGTTGACTCCATACGTGGAAAAAGGTTCTCATGGTCAACCCTATGTAAACCCCTAATCATCTTGTGCACCTCTATCAAGTCACCCCTACACCTTATTTTCTCCAATGAAAATAGCCCCAAGTGCCTCAGCCTTTCCTCATACGATCTTCCTACCATACCAGGCAACATCCTTGGTAAACCTCCTCTGCACCCGTTCCAGTGCCTCCACATCCTTCCGATAGTATGGCGACCAGAACTGCACACAATACTCCAGACGCGTCCGCACCAGAGTCTTATACAACTGCAACATGACCTCAGGACTCCGGAACTCAATTCCTCTACCAATAAAAGTCAGTACGCCATATGCCTTCTTCACCACACTATTTACCTGGTGGCAACTTTCAGAGATCTGTGTACATGGACACCAAGATCTCTCTGCTCATCCACGCTACTAAGTATTCGACCATTAGCTCAGTACCCCATCTTTTTGTTGCTCTTACCAAAGTGAATCACCTCACACTTACCTACATTGAACTCCATTTGCCACTTTTCTGCCCAGCTCTGCAGCTTATCTATATCCCGCTATAACCTGACACATACTTCCTCACTGTCAACAACTCCACCGACTTTTGTATCATCTGCAAACTTGCTTACCCAACCTTCTAGCCCCTCCTTCAGGTCATTTATAAAAATGACAAACAGCAAAGGTCTCAAAACAGATCCTTGCAGAACACCGCTAGTAACTGCACTCCAAGATGAACCTTTACCATCAACTACTACCCTCTGTCTTCTTCCAGCCAGCCAATTTCTAATCCAAACCTCCAACTCACCCTCAATGCCATACCTCAGTATTTTTTGCGGTAGCCTACCATGGGGAACCTTATCAAATGCCTTACTAAAATCCATATACAGCACATCTACCACTTTACCCTTTAGTCACCTTCTCGAAGAATTCAATAAGGTTTGTGAGGCATGACCTGCCCTTCACAAAATCATGCTGACTATCCTTGATCACATTATTCCCATCCAGATGTTCATAAATCCTATCCCTTACAATTCTCTCCAAGACTTTGCCCACAACAGAAGTGAGTCTCACCAGCCTATAGTTACTAGGGTTATCCCTACCCCCCTTCTTGAACAAGCGAACTACATTTTCTATCCTCCAGTCTTCTGGCACTATTCCTGTAGACAACTAGGACATAAAAATCAAGGCCAATGGCTCTGCAATCTCCTGCATTGCTTCCCAGAGAATCCTAGGATAAATGCCATCAGGCCCGGGCTGGACCTATTCCTACCCTAGTCATTCCTTTATTCCTGACATACCTATAGAAAGCCTTTGGATTTTCCTTAATCCTACCAACTAAGGACTTTTCATGTCCCCTCCCTGCTGCTCTTAGCTTTCTCTTCAGGTCCTTCCTGGCTACCTTATAACACTCAATCGCCCCAATTGAACCTTCACGCCTCATCTTTACATAATCCCCCTCTTCCATTTAACAAGGGATTCCAATTCCTTATTAAACCACGGCTCCCTCACACGACCCTTTCCTCCCTGCCTGACGGTACATACTTATCAAGGACACTCAATAGTTGCTCCTTGAACAAGCTCCACATATCAATTACGCCCTTGCCATGTAGCCTACATTTACTCCTGTACTCAAATCCTCCTGAAATGAAGGTGAATACAGCATTTATCTTCCTTCCTGATTTCTGCTCCTGCAATATTACTTTAAGTGATTGGTGTACAGGGAGATCCAGATTCCTTTCAAAGTTATAGTTCCCCACGTGCTGGGCCTACATACAATGGTCAGCGTGCCAATACCATTCCCAGTATTGACTTATGGCTTCAGAACTCACTGCCACACATGGACTCGGAGGGCTACGCAGAAATAAACAAAAATGCAGCTTTAGTTCATTTATAGTGCAACATTTTTCAACCACTCATTTTTCAAATGAGAGGCTGCCAGTCCATTGTTCCCATCAAAGTACACAGCATCTCATCTCCCCCATTACTCTGCACCTGCCACGTATTTGCCCAGTCACTCCACTTGTCTCAACCACCTTGGAACTTTTTTACATCCTCCTCATCCAATCACTGGCTGACATCGTTTAGTGCTGTCAGCAGACTTGGGAATATTGCATTTGCGCCCCTCACCCAAAGATATGATGTGTATTGGGAATAGCTGGAGCTCAAGACACGATCCTTACAATATCCTCCAAGCCTTCCATTTAAAAATAAAACATTGTTTTATTCCTACTCACTGTTTCCTGCCAGCTCTCGCATTCTAAATCTATGACCATATATTATCCCGAGTCCCATAGGATTCGAATTTGCACAATAAGCTTGGGGCTTTATCAAAAATCTTTCTGATAATCCACTCGCATGGCATTGATACCTCCTACATAATTTTACTAAAAGCCACTTTCTCAAATATGATTCCCATTTCATAAATCTCTGTTGACTTTGTCTATGCCCATTAATTTCAGTCCAATACTTTCTCTAAACTGTTTAGTTGCTATTTTCATTCCAGTCCATTTTTCTCACAAGACTAAAGTTCCCTAGTATTGCTAGGAAGTTTTCTTTTTTGATTTATTTCCTTCTGTGAAGGCATAACTAAAGTATTTGCTCCATAGTTCTGCTATTTCCCGGTCCTCAATTATCTGGTATCAGACTGTAAGAAATCTGCAACTTTTTTCTCTTAATTTTGCCATTGACATATTTCCAGAAAATATTACAAGTTCTCTCTTACCAACTTTGTTAAGATAATCTTCAGAAACCCATCAATTCCTACCTTCCACAGCCATGCAATCACAGAAGCACAGACTCTGTCCTACCAGAAATACAGCACAGTCTACATTCGGCCCACTTTCCGACACAAGACCTTAGCCGTGAATCTTAAAGCATTTGAAGTGCACAACCGTGTCGTTTCTAATGATTTGAGGTTACCATGACAACTCCACTCTCAAGAAGTGCATTCCAGAACCCAACCACGCTCTGGTTGAAAAACAATTCTCAAATCTTCACTAAACCGTAAATCCTTCACTTTAAAAGTGTGGCCCTTTGAGTAAAATCAACAGCTGCTGTCTATCCAACCTGTCCATGTACCTCGTAATCCTATCACTCTGAATCACAGACCTCTCAGCCTTCTCTCCTCCAAACTAAATAATCTGAGGTTATCCAGCCTCTCTCCATAGCTGATATGCTCCATCCCAGGGAACACCTCTGCACCCCACCAGTACAATCACATCCTTTCTGTAATGTTGTTCCCAGACCTATACACAGTATTCCATCTTGCCCTCACCAAAGTTCCGCATAGTTCTTATAATCTAAGCCTCGATTAATAAAGGCTATGTTTACATTCCCCTATCCTTTCCCAGATTGTGTATTAACCTGTGCAGTCACATTCAGCGATGTCTGGAGAAGCACCCTCTGAGCTTTCTAATGTGCTGCCATTCATTGAGTACTCCCCTGACTGGTTCCTTCTTCCAAAGTGCATCACCTCATAGTTACCAGGGTTACATTCCATCTGCCATTGATCCACCCATCTGACCATTCCATCAGTCTCCACCTGTAACATAAGGCTTTCCTCCTCACTGCCAACCACCCGGCCAATCTTTGTATCAAATACAAACTTATTTATTACACACCCAACCCCTCGTCCATATTCACAACTGCATCATTTATGAATCCCACAAATAACAAGGATAAAATTCTCTCAACATCAGTTACATCACGTGGTTGTGCACGTTGATGAAGAAGCAGCGGTTTCGAAAGCTAGTGTTGCCGAATTAACTTGTTAGACTCTGGTCTGGTGTTATGCTATTTTTAGATTTGTCCACCGCAGCCCAACACTAGCACCTCCGAATCACAAATAATAAGGGACCCAGCACTGATGCCCGTGGTACAGCATTGGACACTAGCCCCCAGTCACACAAACAGCCTTCTACCACTCCCCTCTTTCTCCTACTACTGAAGTTGATTTAGATGCAACTTGGCAAGTCACTAATGAGTCCTACGTGTTCACTAGTTATTCTGTTCCGCTTCACACACTTGTAGGTTATCTGGGGATTCTCTGTAATCTTGTCCATAAGACCAAAAGACATAGGAACGGAAAAAAGGCCATTCAGCCCATCGTGTCCACTCCGCCATTCAATCATGGCTGATGGGCATTTCAACTTCACTTACCCGCATTCTACCCGTAGCCCTTAATTCCTTGTGACATCAAGAATTTATCAATTTCTGTCTTGAAGACATTTAGCGTCCCAGCCCCCACTGCACTCTGCGGCAATGAATTCCACAGGCCAACCACTCTGGCTGAAGAAATGTCTCCGCATTTCTGTTCTGAATTTACCCCCTCTAATTCTAAGGCTGTGTTCACGGGTCCTAGTCTACTCGCCTAACGGAAACAATTTCCTAGTGTCCACCCTCTCCAAGCCATGTATTAGCTTGTAACTTTTTATGAGATGTCCCCTTAATCTTCGAAACTCCAATGAATACAATCCCAGGATCATCAGCCGTTCCTCATATGTTAGACCTACCATTCCAGGGATCATCCGTGTGAATCTCCGCTGGACATGCTCCAGTGCCAGTATGTCCTTCCTGAGGTGTGGGGACCAAAACTGGACACAGTACTCCAAATGGGGCCTAACCAGAGCTCTATAAATTCTCAGTGGTACAACGGTGCTTCTATATTCCAACCTTCTTGAGATAATTGACAACATTGGATTCGCTTTCTTAATCACGGACTCAAGCTGCATGTTTACCTTTAGAGAATCCTCAACAAGCTCTCCCAGATCCGTCTGTACTTTGGCTTTATGAATTTTCTCACCGTTTAGAAAGTAGTCTATGCTTGTATGCTTTTTTCTTTATTTCTTTTGTCCTGCCTTGGCCCTGTGTTAGTCAGTCCCCTCCACGCGCAGAATTTCCTCCTTATTCCAGTATTAAATGGTTTGTCTCTTATTCTGCCATTATGTGCCTTGAATGTGGATTAGACAGCCTGATAAATTTCCTGTTTATTTCCAAATTGCCGTATGTTTTGTGAGTTATATAAAGTTCACAGTGACCCACCGCTGATTCGTTGAAACTCTAGAGAACATCGGCCGAGTTTCCTCATCACACAACCTTGCCACCTGAGGGATTTATCTGGCTAATGTCCATTACACTTCTTCTGTGGTCAGTATGTTCTTTCTCAGATTCGGTCACCAAAACTGTGCACAACACTCCAGGTACAGTCTCACCAATACTCTGTGAAACTGCTTCAACATGTCTTTACATCTATATTCTGACTCCCTTAAAGGAAGGCAAACCAAACTTTAAGTTTCCACTTACATATATTCCTCCAAATACCTTTCATATTATTGTATTTTCGAACTCACTGTGTGAGTTCTGATAGAAAACCTTCTGATAATCTAAAGTTTATACCAATTCTACTGGTACCCCATTATCTATGCTGTAAGAATCAACTTCAAACAATTCCAAAGTTTGTCAAGTATGATTTCCCTTTCACAAATGAATACTGAGTCACTCAAAGTTTGCTGTTAATGTCTAAATATCCAATATCACATCCTATATAATATATTCCAACAATTTCCGAACAAATGTCAAGTTAATTTGTCAGCAGTTCTCCACATTATCTCTTCTTCTCTTTATAGATGCTTGGATCCCTACCATTCATCGATAGTGCTTGGATCACGTTTACTGATGTGCATTTATCAACACCAGCTTCCAGACTCTGCAAAATGTACAGGAAAATAGAACGCAGTCATCGACAACGCAATCAATACTTATATTTTTGATTTATTTCTGAAGATTTTGGTATGAAGTACATCTGGTTTGTCAAGCTTAGCAATGCTCAATCCAGCTGCATGTTCAATATTGCCTTGTTACTGATATGAATTGACTTCATGTCTTTACTTCCACAAGTCATATACGATCACTTCGTATTTCTCGGTGATTTTCTGGATCTTACTCCATTAAGACAGATGTAAAGTAACTGATCATTTGCTTTGCCATTTCCCTGTTATCCACCATAAACTCGTCTCTCCCGATTGCAAATTTCCACATTTGACTACTTTTTTTTTTCTTTTGAAATATAGATCATAGATTTTTGCAGTCTTTGTGTTCCTGTTTGTTTGCATGCATGTTCGCTTTTTGATTTCCTGATCAGTTTCATGACCCTCCTTTCTGGATTGCAATTTTCTGAGAATTCTTAGGATTCCACAATGTCTGGAATTCTTTTGAAGTCACTTCCTGTGATTAAGTTATTCTTTAATTTGTTATGTTAATCATCATTGTGTCACTTACTCACTCTTTGGTGTTTTCATCTGAAATAAGTAGACATATCTTTCAAACTATGCAGTATTTCTATAAATCTCCTGGTCCTGACCAGATATATTCAGGAACACTGCAGGAGGACAGAGAGGTAATAGTGGGGGCCCTGGTTGGTACTTACGTATCATCAGTTGCCAACGGGTGAGGTCCCGGAGGACTGGAGGGTAGAGAATGCTGTGCCCTTATTCAAGAAGAGCTACAAAGAAAAACCTGGGAATTATCGACCAATAAACCTGACGTCTCTAGTTGGTAAGTTTCTTGAGAAGATCTGAGAGAGACGATATACATGCATTTGGCAAGGCAGGCTGTGATTATGAGCAGTCAGCATGTCTTTGTGCATGGGAGATAATGTCTCAAAAATTTGTGAGAGTGCTTTGGTGAAATGACCAGTAACTTTGACAAGGGCATGGTGGTGTACGTGGTGTATATGGATTTCAGTAAGGCCTTCAGTCAGGTTCCACATGGTAGGCTGCTCTGGAAGTTTAGATCATATGGAAATGAGTGGGAGCTGGCAAATCAGATACAAAATTTGCTTGATGTTAGGAAACATAGAATAATAGTGGAAGCATGCTTGTCGGACTGAAGGCCTGTGATGAGAGGAATGCCTCAGGAGTCGGTTGTGGGACTGTTACTGTTTGTTTTATGCATGCCTATTGTATATATATATTTACAGATAAGTGTCAGTTCTTGCATTTTAGAAAGTCAAATCAGGGTAGGAGTTTCATAGTGAATGACAGGGTCTTAAGGAGTGTATTGAGACAAAGGGACCTTGGAATCCAGGTTCAAGGTTGTCTGAAAGTGGAGTCACAGGTCGATAGGGCAGTGAAAACGGCATTTGGCACACTGGCCTTCATCAGTCAGAGTAATGAGTATCGAAATTACGGAGTTATGTTGCAGTTATACAGGATGCTGGTGAGGCAATACTGGTAGTGCTATGTTCAGTGTTGTTCACTTTGCTATAGGAAGGATATTATTAAACTGGAAATAGTGCAGAAGAAATATACAAGATGATGCCCGGACTCAATGGTCTGAGTTATAGTGAGAGGTTGGGCAAGCTAGGAGTTTTTACTTTAGAGTGTATGAGACTGAGGGAGATCTGATAGAAGTGTATAAGATCATGGGAAACATGGATAGAGTGAATGCACTCAGTCCTTTTTTTCCACAGGATTGAGCAACCCACGGACTAGAGGGCATCAAGTTAAGATCCGAGGGGAAAGAGTAAAAGGGAACCTGAGGGGCAATTTCTTTTACACACAGGGTGGTATGCACATGGAATGAACTGGCGGCAGAAGTGGTTGAGGGAGATACATTCACAAATTTTAAAATGCATTTGGACAAATACACGGATAGGAATGAATAAGAAGGATATCGGGCAAGTGCAGTTAAATGGGGTTAATGTGAATCGACATTTTGTTTGGAATGGACCAGTTTGGGCTGAAGGGCCTTTCTCCGTGCTGTCAGACACTATGACTCTCACAATCATTGCTTCTCCCATTGAATATTATATTATCCTTCCCCAATTAATTGGAGCGTACTTGACCCTCTCGCCTCCGGGCTTCCATGATGTTTGACCAGAATGTTCAAACATTCGATATTGTATTCAGACGCCGTGTAAAAATGCAACACATTGATGTCACTATTCCTCCAAAGCTGCTTCAGAGCATGGTTATTAATTAGTCCTCCTGACAACACAACACCAAATCTGAAATAACCTGCTCCATAGTTTGGTTCACAACATATTATTCCACTTACCCAATACACACTTACGGAAGTTTTTCTTCACAGTATTAGTAGTCACTGCAGTTTCAGTGCAACTTGAGACCATCCATTATTAATGCAGCACCCACGATTATTTGTTACTCATTCACAGGATGAGGGCATCGCTGGATAACCAGTATTTATTGCCTATGCCAGAGGGCAGTTAAGAGTCAGCAGCGTTGTCTTGTGTCTGGAGTCACATGCAGGCCACACCAGGTAAGGACAGCAGTATCCTTCCCTCAAGGACATCAGTGAACCAGATGTGTTTTTCCAACAAACGACAATGGATTCCTGGTCATCATAAACCCTTGATTCCAGATGCATATTGAATTCAAATTCCACCATGGCACGATTTGAATTCATGTCCCCAGAATATTACCTGGGTCTCTGGGTTAAGGGCCCAGCGATAATATCACTGTGTCATTGCTCCCCCTTGCATATACTTGCATTCCCTATTTCCAGAGCATATGATGTAAAGTATTTACGTGACAGATTTGGTTTTGATATATAACACACGAATGTTTACTTCACCTTGCTATTTGTAAGATTCACCCAAACTGATTCTGTGGGAAGTGATGGAAAGGGTCTGTGGCATTATTACCGATAGATTTGGACAAGACGTTCAGGGAGACTCCCCTCAACGCTGAGATAATCTGAAGAATTGGTCAGCAATACAGGACAAGCATCAATATTATTTCCCCCCACTTTGCTAGGATAAGTGTCACCATATTCTTCTGCTCCTTCGCACTCACTGTATATCTGTTATAACACCCACCCCCGAACAAGGCTCACACGACCACACTCACTGTTGAATTCAGCACCTTCCCTCCCTCACTTTTTCTGTCACTGATGCAATACCCCGCACACTAATACCACTGCATGGATACAACACTGTGGTCAGACTCCCTCCGGACATCTCACCCTTCCCCTATAACAGCATTAACAGCAGGGACACCCATCCCACCCTCATTCCGTCCCTCCTCTTCTCCCATTCCAGGAGAAATATTCTGGAATAGGACATAAAAGGCCAAGCCGGGTGTTAGAGTGCCCGATATCCGTTCCCTCACCCTCTACCCCGACATGTGGGGAGGATCCTGGAAAGAGCCAGATAGGACCAGGACACCTTGTGTAGAGATTCTGAAACATCGACGTCCCACCAGCCAAGTAAGCATCAATGTTCAGGAAAGAGCAATTCTCAACTTAAACTCGCTGGCAGTTCCAATCTCATCTCTCTCACTTTTCAGGCTTAGTTAAAAGACTAAAACTAAAAATAATGTTTATTCTCTTCAGCAAAAATGTTAAAAAGAAAAAATAAACGATATAAGTTCATTACGAAAAATCTAAAACATGACGTTCATTCAAAATTATGGGCAATCCCTAGTAAATACTCGACATCATTTCTCTCACTAAATCTTCTTACAAGTGTTTGTATTCTAGCATCTGCTTCTTTAATTTCAACAGAATATCGTGCCCTGCTATCAATTGCTCATAGTAAATGTTCCTTCCTCTCTGAACTTTTCGTAAACTGTCAATATATTTCCAAATAACTGGATGTTCCACGTCAAGTTCGCATTGTCATCTCCTGTGGGCAGCTTCTGCATTATTGTTTGTTTTGTCCTCATTGTTTAAAGTTCTTTCATATATATTCCACATTCCAACTGGAAAAAGCGGTGGACGCCGAATATTTCCTCAGCGTAATCTTCTACCTCCATAGTTATCCTCGAACCAGTCCAGCAGCGGTTGCAACTCATCTGGTAGCGCATCAGTTAAATATTCAATAGCTTTATGAATTTTTTCAATGTGAATAATTGCAAGACCAATTATCATTTTAGATCTGAAAGAAAATTCTGAGTCAATGTTATACTTACTCAAGTGTCTTTTTAACATTTTAACTAAAGGGAATAAACATTATTTTTATTTGTATTGCTTTGATTAATGCTTTTATCGAAGCCTGAAAAGGAATAAATATGAGCTGCGCTGAAATAGTTCTGCACCTAAATGGGTCTGCGGCAAAATGGGCTGCACCAAACAGGCCACACCAAACAGAATGAAGTATTCCGTACATTACACAGCACAGAGGGACGCTATATAACCATCCCAGGCTGTTATGCAGAAGCAGGGACGCCCTGGGTAGCTGTCAGGAAATACAAAGGAAAGATCATTACTTAATTTGTGTTTGGAAAGCTGTAACGAGTGGAATTCTTCAGGGGTCATCAACAAATTACAAGCTATTTAATGAACCGGATGAAGGAGATGGAGCTCAGTTTGATCATGCACCAGGATATTCATTCAATAAGATGTCAAATGGAGATAGAGCGTCTGCAATGGGATACAGACAGTGGATGGCAGAGCGTCTGCAATGGGATACAGACAGTGGATGGCAGAGCGTCTGCAATGGGATACAGACAAGGGGAGGGCAGGGCGTATGCAATGGCATACAGACAGGGGAAGGACAGATGAACTGCAATTGGATACAGACGGGTGGAGGGCAGAGTGTTTGCAATGGGATACAGAAAGGGGGAGAGCAGACCGCCTGCAATGGGATACAGACAGGGGACGGCAGAGCGCCTGCAATGGGATACAAACAGGGGGAGGGCAGGGCGTCTGCAATGGAATACAGACGGGGGAGGGAAGACTGTCTGCAGTGGGATACAGACGGGGTGGGGGGGTGGGAAAAGCGCCTGCAATGATATACAGATAGCGGAGGGCAGAGCGTGGGCAGTGCGTCTACAATGGGATACAGACAGGGGTAGGACAGATCACCTGCAATGGGATACAGACGGGGGAAGGGCAGAGTGTCTGCAATGGAATACAGACAGGGGGAGGGATGCACCTCTGCAATGGGATACAGACAGGGGAAGGGCAGAGCGTCTGCAACGGGATACAGACGGGGGAGGACAGATCACCTGCAATGGGATACAAACTGGGGGAGGGCAGAGCGTCTGAAATGGGATACAATCAGGGGACGGCAGAGTATCTGCAATGGGATGCAGACGGGGGGGGGAGGAGCATCGGCAGTGGGATACAGACAGGGGGAGGGCAGAGCATCTGCAATGGGATGCAGACAGGGGAAGGGCTGAGTGTCTGCAATGGGATGCAGACAGGGGAAGGCAAAGCGTCTGCAATGGGATACAGACGGGGGAGGGCAGAACATCTACAATGCGATATAGACAGCTGACGGCAGTGCGTCTGTAATGGGATACAGACGGGGAAGGGTAGATCGTCTGCAATAGGATACGGACAGGAGGAGGGCAGAGCGTCTGCAATGGGATACAGACGAGGCGGTTGGAGCGTCTGCAATGGGATACCGATGGGTGAGGGCAGAGCATCGGCAATGGGACACAGACAGTGGGAGTGCAGAACGTCTGCAATGGGACACAGACTGGGGAGGGCACACAACAAGCAATGGCATACAGACAGAGGATGGCTGTGAGCAAAGCTTCAGCAGAAAAAAAACAGTACAATATACATGTGATGGAAATTTTCTGTTTTGTGGAAAAGACGAAACAGCAGAAATTTATTTAAATGTAAGGAGAATGCAGAACTTAGTGTTACAGAGGGATTTGTGTGTCTTAGTACATGAATCACATCAAATTATTCTGAAGATGTAGCAAGTGATTTGGAAGGTAAATGTCGTGATCCTGTTTCGTGCAAGGGGTGTTGGGTATGATCTTGCCGATGTTTTCTGCATCAGTACAGGGCATTGTTGAGATTACATCTGTTGTATTATGTGTAGTTATAACTGCTTAAACTGAAAAAAAAACAAAATTGCTTTCGAAACGTCTCAAAGACGTTTCTCTTCACGCATTCTTGGGATGAATGCATTACGTTATGAAGAATTAACAGTTCGACCTGAGAATGAGGGTTGTTTTATTGACCATATAGGATCTTGAGAAGAGGGTAGTTGGTGAATACCGGATGGATATTTCTTCTTGTGTGGGAGAATAAAACTGGGGAAATACTTAAAGAATAAGTCAGGTTCAAAGGAAAGGTCATTGGACAGAAAAATTGAACTCCGAATTTTGTTCCTACATGCTGACAGACAAGCTGAGCTTTACCAGCAATTACTGTATATGTTTAAGAATATTCATTTTAACACAGATATTGTGAAGACATGAAACGCTTATTTTTACATTATGCAAGCACATATTAGCACATCTTCAAAACAAGTAGGACTATTTATTGTTAATGAATTGATTCTGCAATACCGGACTAACCTGGAGTCGAGAACGTGATCGAGTCATATAGATCGGACAACGTTCAAGAAGAGCTCATAGAGTCCAGTGTGGGGCTGATAACGTTATTGATTTAACTTACAGATGGAAAATGTAGCCTATCTGTAGAGAAACATTCTATTGTTCTCTTTCTGCTTCCCTTTCACTCATCACAGCAATGTGTGGGAGTGAAATAGAGCCCAGTCATCTTTCCCACTAATGGAGGATTCCGGATGAGGATTCATTGGAATCTCCCCATTGCCTGAAGCAAAATAGTTCAACTAAATTCAACTGTTTCATGAAGAGATCCCATTGTCAGAAGGCTGTACAAGCAGAATAACTGCAGAAGTAATTATCCGACTCAAAAATGAGGGGAACAGACAGGAGATTCTGTGGCTGCAAATGGGAATCCGGAATGGTGTGTAGCCTCCCACATTCCAGCATCCAAGATGTCTCAGAGCGGCTGCAGAAAGTTTTCACTGGGGGTTGGGGGGGGGGGGGGGGAGGGGGCAGTGGGCGGGAAGCAGCCAGAAGCCATTGTGCACATTGGTACAAAGGACAGAGTGACACAGGTAGAAATAGTGATGACATCCTGCAGAGTGATTATAGAGAGCTGGGGAAAAGGATAAAAGAGAGTGGTAATATTCAGTTTACTTCCAGTTCTCCATGCTAGTGAGGGTAAGAATAGGAGGATATGGCAGATGGAGGGGTGGCTAAAGAATTAGTGTAGGGGCAGAGATTTTTGTATTACTGGGATCTTTCGTCAGGAAGGACGGGTTGTACCTGAGGTGGAAGGGGGCCAATATGCTGGCAGGCAGGTTTGCAACTGCTGCAAGGGAGGGTTTCAACTAGATTGGCTGGGGTTGGGGAGGGGTGGGATCCTCAACAGCCGGAAGGCAAATGCGAGGCTGGAAGGAGATACACTAATCAGAAACAGTACAACAAAGAGACAGGTCAGGCTCGACAACGACAGGGAGCAAGGAATGCCTGTTGGATTAAATTGCAGCTGTTTCAATGCAAGATTACTGACAGGAAAGGCCGATGAACTCAGGACATGGATCGGTGCGCGGGACTGGGATATTATAGCCATTACTGAAACATGGCTAAGGGAGGGACAGCACTGGCAGCTTAATGTACCAGGGTACGATGTTTTATGCGGGACAGAGATGGTGGAAAGAGGGGACGGGGAGTTTCATTTTGATTAAGGCGAGTATCACAGCAGTAAACAGAGATAAAATAACTGATGGATCATCTTGTGAGGATTTGTCTGGGGAGCTAATAAATAAGAAGGGAATTGTGATAGGATTTGGATTGTACTATAGGTCCCCAAATAATAAACGAGAAATTAGGGGAACAAAAATATGTAGAAAGACTGGGGAGACTTACAGGGCCAATAGGATTGCCTTAGTAGGAGATTTTAATTTTCCTAACATAGACTGGGAATGGCAGAGAATTAAGGACTGAGATGGCGTGTATTTATTAAGTGTATTCAGAATATGTTCCTCAAGCAGTAAGTAGAGGGTGGAACTCGGGAAGGGACGAAACGTGACCTATTCTAAGATCTAGGGCAGGACAGGTGACTGAGGTGACAGAGGGGGAGCACTCTGGGACCAGTGACCATAGTTCTATTAATTTTTAATAAGTTATGGAGAAGGACAAAACTGCTCCATATTTTCAAGTTTAAACTTGGGGCAAGGCGAACTTTGATGGAATTAGACAGGAGCTTGTAGGGGTTGGTTGGAGGAGTTGTTTGCAGGCGAAGGGACCTCCTGCAAGTGGGAGGTCTTTAAAAGTGAAATGTCTACAGTTCACGGTCTATATGTTCCTGTGAGGGTAAAAGGCAAGGTTGGCAGGCAGAGGGAACCTCGGATGTCAGGAGATATTGAGGCTTTGACCAGCAAAAAGGAGGCGTGGCTCAGGTCCAGGCAGCTGGGACAGAGGAAATTCCTGGAGGTGTACAGGGGATACAGTAGTTTACTGAAGAAGGAAACCAGGAGGGTGAAAAGGGGACACAAGATAGCCTTGGCTGAGAAGATTAGGGTGAATCCAAAGAGGTTCTTTAAGTATATTAAAGTAAAAAGAATAACTAAATGAGAGTATGACCCCTCAAATTCCAGAGTGAACATGCATGTCTAGAACGGTAGGAGATTTGTGAGATTCTCAATGAATATTTTTCCTCTGCCTTTACCGTGGAGAAAATCATGAAGACTTGGGAGGTGAACAAAGGTCGCAGTGTTATCTTGGGGTGAGTCAATATCCCAGGAGTAGACGTGTTGGATGCATTAGAATGTATGAAGGTGGATAAATCTCATCGTCCTAAACAGATGCATCCAAGAAAACTGCAAGAGGCTACAGAGGAAACTACGGGGACCCTGGTCGATATTTTTGCATCATCGTTAGCTACAGTTTAGCTTCCACAATATTGGAGATTAGCAAATGTTGTGCCATTATTCAAGAAGGGAAGGAAAGAAAAATCTGGTATCGACAGACCAGGAAATCTAACATCTGTGGTACGTAGGTTACTTGATAAGGCTCTGAGGGATGAGATATACATGCATTTGGAAAGATAAGGTTTGATTGGAAATAGTCTTTTTGACAGATTCCCTACAGTATGGGAACAGGCCATTTGGCCCAACAAGATCACACCGGCCCTCCAAACTAACCCACCCAGTCCGATTCTCCTACCCTATAGTTAACCCTGACGAATGCACATAACACTATGGGTAACTTAGCATAGCCAATTCACCTGACCTATATATCTTTGGATTGTGGAAGGAAAGTGAAACACCCAAAGGAAAGCCACACAAACACAGTGACAATGAGCAAACTCCACACAGAGTCACCCGAAGCTGGAGCAAACCTGGATCCATGGCACTAAGAGGCAGCAGTGCTTACCACTGAGCCACCATGCCAACCTTGCTTTTTTCAACACAGTTCAATGACACAGGGACAAAATCTATTCTGCCCTTCACCCATGATGCACGTTCCAATATCACATACCATGGATAATTTATTCTCCACTGAAAATGTCATCTTATTATTATTTATTAATTAGTTTGTTATTATTAATTTTAATAATTATTGTTAATAGTTGTTTTTAGACTGGAAAGATTGCATGGCTTTGTGAGTGGGAGATCATGCCGCTCAAATTTGTTTGAGTTCATTGATGAAGTGACCAGGAATGTTGATGAGGGTAGTGTGGTAGACGTAGTCTGTATGATTTTCACGGAGGCCTTTGACCAGGTTACCATTGATAGGATGGTCTGGAAGGTTAGAATCGCATGGAATCCAGAGGGAGCTGGCAAATTGGACACACAATTGGCTTCACGGTAGTAAGCAGTGAGCAGTAGTGGAAGGATGCTCTCGGACCAGAGGCCTGTGACACATGAAATGCCTCAGGGGTCCCTGATGGGCCCATTGCTGTTTGTTATCTGTATCAATGATATTCTTGCGAATGAACAAGGCATGATTGTGAAACTTGAAGATGACACTAAAATAGGTGGTATCGTAGACAGTGAGGAAGTATGTCAGAACTTGCAGCAGGATCATGGTCAAACTGGAGAAGTGGGCCGAGGAATATTTTGGCAACGTTAGATCAAGGTAGGAGTTTGATGGTGATTAGTAGGACCTTAAGGAGTGTAGTTGAGCAGAGGGACCATGGAGTTTATGTCCACCGTTCTCTGAAAGTAGGGTCATAGTTAGACATGGTAGTGAAGAAGGTTTTTGCCACACGAGCATGCATCGTCAGGACATTGAGGAGAGCAGTTGGGAAGTTATGTTGCAATTATACAGGATGTTGGTGAGGCTGCACTTGTAGTGCTGTGTTCAGTTTTAGTCACATTGCAATCGGAAGGATATGTTTTACTTTGAAATGTGAACAGACGGAATTTACAAAAATGTTGCCAGGACTCAACAATATGAATTATAGGGAGAGGTTGGACAAGCGAGGACTTTCTTCTTTCGAGAATAGGAGACTGAGAGGGATCTTATAGAAGTTTACATGGATAGGGTGAATGGATCCAGCCTTTTTTTCCTAGAGTTGGGGAATCGAGGTGGAAAGGGCATCAGTTTAAGGTGTGAGGGGAAAGAATAAAAGGGAAACTGGTGGAAACTGTTTTACACAGAGAGTGGTACACAAAGGGAATGTGCTGCCAACGGAAGTGGTGGAAGCATTTGTATTAACGATAATTAAACGACATTTGGGCAAGTACATGTACAGGAAAGGACGAGAATGCTATGGGCCAATGTGTTGGGAAATGAGGTTAGTGTGGTTGGATATTTGGGTCAGCATGGACGGGTTTGGGCAAAAGGGCCTCTCTGCCTCTCTCCATGCTTTAGGACTTGATGACTCTACAAATAGAACAGCATTTGGGTCAAACTCTCATTTTTCCTTCGGTCATGTGTTCGAATCATATTTGGACAATGTTCTTTCAAGTTAACTTTGCAGATATTTTGCTTTTCAGTTCGGTATCGACAATACGTATGTGTGTCCGTGTGTGTCTGTGTGTGTGTGTGTGTGTGTGTGTGTGTGTGTGTGTGTGTGTGTGTGTGTGTGTGTGTGTGTGTGTGTGTGTGTGTGTGTGTGTGTGTGTCTGTGTGTGTGTGTGTGTGTGTGTGTGTATTTCTCAGTATTTTTCAAAGAAAACTATCAATGTACATATTTGCAATATCCGCTCGTCATTCCTCTTTTCATCATAGTTTGAGCAACTTTGTTTTGGTCATAAACGTGTTGTTTTAGCAGATTAAAGAAATCTGCCTGATTTGTCCCTAACACTGACCCTGACACACTCTGTGAACTATATCATTGCCCATATCACCAACATAGTTATAATTATTTTTTGTGGTCAGTATCAGCCAACGTTAGTGTCATTGGACGGGAGTCTGAGGGATAGGATTTACATCTATTTCGAAAGACAAGGAATGATTAGGGATAGTCAATATTGATTTGTGTGATGGAAATCATGTCTAATTAATGTGATTGAGTATTATGAAGAGGTGACAAAGAAAATTGAATAAGACACTGTGGTATATATTGTTTACACAACCTTCGGCAAGGCATTTAACAAGGTTCCCCATCGTAGACAGATTACTAAAACTAGGTTATATGTAATCTAGGAAAAACTAACCAATTGGATACAAAATTGGATTGAAGGTAATGGATTGTTTTCCAGACTGAAGACCTGTTGCCAGCGGCGTGCTGAAAGAATCAGTGCTGAGCTCATTGCTTTTCATCACGGCTGTAAAAAGCTTTGAAGTGCTTTTCGGCGGCTTGGTCAGTAACTTTACAGATAACATCACCAAAGTGGTGCAGTGGACAGTAAAATAAGATTATCTCAGAATATAACAGGAGTCTTGACCATCAATGAACCAAGGACTGGCAGATGGAATTTAATTTAGATATTTGTGAGGTTTTGCATTTTGGTAAGTTAAAGCAGGATAGTGCCCTGGGGAATGTTGCTTTACAAAGAGAACTACGGGTGAAGATTCATAATTCCTTGTAAGTGGAGTTTAGGTCGGTAGAGTGGTGAGGAACGTGGTTCACATGCTTGTCTTAATCGGTCAGAGCATTGAGTAGAGGAGTTACGGGTAGCGTGTTGCACTTGTACAGGACGTAGATGAGGCCACTTTAAGAATACTGCGTACATGTCAGTTGAATCTGCTAAAGGATGGATATTGTTAAGGTTGAAAGGGTGCAGAAAAGATTTACAAGAATTTTCTGGAACCTGAGGGATTGAGCTACAGGGAGATGATGAACAAGTTGAGGCTTTTTCCCCTGGACTGTCAGAGTTTGAATGGTGCCATGACAGAGGTTTAATAAAGTCCTGAGGGGCATGGATAGTCTAAATGGGCAAGATTTTTTTCCCAGTGTAGGGGCATCCAGAACTAGACGGCATAGTGTGAATGTGACAGGTCAAAGACTTAGAAGGGACCTGAGGGGAAACTTTTTCACACAGAGGCTCGTGGGTGTACTGTCAGAGGAAGTGGTGAAAGCGGGTACAATTACACATTTAAAATGTAACTGGATAGGTACATAAATAGGAATGGATCATGCGATGTGGGCCAAATGCTGGCAAGTGGGTCGAGATCTGATTAGGATGCCAGATTGGCCTGGACAATTTGGACAAAAGGATCTGTTTCTACGCTGTATGACTCTCTTATTCTCACAACAGGATGAGGGAAATTTCAAAAAGGGCCATTCGAATTGGAATTCTCTTCCCCAGAAGTTTGTGGTGCCTCTTTGATTACAAGTATTCACAGCTGAGTTAGTTAAAGATTTGACAGAGAAGTGTTTCATGGATAATGGGACACAGACAGGAAATGAGACTGAGACCACAATCTGATCAGCGACAATCTTAATGCCTGGTGGAGAAGGCTCAAAATCTCTAATGACCCACTCCTGCTCCTCAGTCCCATGTTTCTGTGTTCCATTCAACCCCGCAAATCTGCTAGCAATGGTTTTCCCTCTTTGTAACTTGTGCTTCATTTGTTGATCATGTTGTAGACTCAAATTCACTGTGAACACGGCCCCCAAATCTCACCCAGCAATGGCTCATAAAATCCGCTGGTCTCCCTGATTGCAACATTTCATAAAAGACCTTCCAGGAAAATAACACCCACTAACTTTCCAATAACAGAATGGGAGAACATCAGAAACAGGGGCAGGTCATTCCCATCCCAAGCCTGCCTTGCCCTTCACTAAGATCAATCTGACCTTCTCCAAGTCTCAAATCTTCCTCAATGTCCAAGTCTTCTTGAGCACTTCCATAGAACACAGAACAAAGAACAGGACTGATTTGGAGATGCCTGTGTTGGACTGGGGTGTACAAAGTTAACAATCACACAACACCAGGTTATAGTCCAACAGGTTTAATTGGAAGCACACTAGCTTTCGCAGCGTCGCTCCTTCATCAGGTGGTAGTGGAGGGCTCAATACGAACACAGAATTTATAGCACAAATTTGCAGTGTGATGTAACTGAAATTATACATTGAAAATTTGATTGTTAAGCCTTTCATTTGTTAGAATACCATGATAGTTTCACTTCTTTCATATGTAAATCACAAAACCTTTTTTAAAAAGTTGCTTTCTCAGGTTAACTGTTAACAATGGTGATATCTAGACAATATGGTGAAGATGTTGGCCCCCTGTGTTCTCTGTCTCGGCCATGATGTTTAAATTGATTCTAATCTAAAAAGTGAGATAACGGAGTTTTACATAAATTCAGTTTTTGAGCTCAGAGTTCTACATGAAGGCATGCAGTTAGGACCTTCAGCCCTCGACGTTGTGCTGTTTATCCTACTCTAAGATCAGACTAACCGACATGCTTCCATTCACTTTGTTCCATGTGCCTATCCAAGAGTCTCTTAAGTTTCCCTCAGGTATATGACTCTCCTACAACTGCTGGCAGTGCACTCGACTCACCCACCACTCTCTGTGTAAAGACTCTACCGTTGATATCTCCTCCAAACCTTCCTCCAATTGCCTTAAAATTATGCCACCTAGTCATAGATATTTCTGCCCTGTGAAAATGCTTCTGGCTATTCACTTTCTCTCTGCCTCTCATCATCTTGTACACCTCCAGTGAGAAAAGCCCTCACTCCCTCATGGTTTCATCATAAGACCTGCCCTCCAGTTCAGGCAACATCCTGGTAAATCTCTTCCTGGTAAATCGCACTTAACGAGTATTAATTATGACCTCTACACTTTTTGGAGTCATTCACGGCACAAGGAAAGATGATTATCATTGGTGGGTATCAATCATCTCAGCCGTGGGACACATCTGCAGGAGATCCTCAGCGTAGCTTCCTCAACCAAGGCATCTCCAGTTTGTCACCACATAATCCCTACAGTGTGGAAGGAGGCTATTCAGCCCATTGAATCTAAACTGAGCAGATTAGATTCCCTACAGTGTGGAAACAGGCACTTCGGTCCAACCAGTCCACACCGACCCTCCGAAGAGTAACCCACCCAGACACATTTCGGTCTGACTCATGCACCTAACATAATGGACAATTTAGCATGGCCAATTTACCTGGACTGTGGGAGGAAACCGGAGCACCCGGAGGAAACTCATGCAGACAAGTGGGGAATGTGCAAACTCCACACAGACAGTTGCCCAAGGCTGGAATCGAACCTGGGACCCTGGTGCTGTGAAGCAGCAGTGTTAGCTACTGAGCCACCGTGCCAGCAGAAGAGGGGGCATTCACTGAAATTTACAAAAAAATTCCAGGACAAGTTGTCCCTCTTCAGCTCTTGAAACAGCCTGTGACCATGTACAGCAAGACGTGGACAACATTCAAGACCGTGCTGTTAAAGTCTGGGTAACATTTATGTAAAAGCACAGTACATTTCCACAGTAAAAGGAGGAGTTCAATCAGCACCTCAATTTGGTTTCACAAAAATGTGGGGAAGCCATTCATCCCACCAAAACTACTGGGCAACAGAAGCATAGACCATTCAGTCTCTCCTGCCTGTTGCACAGGAAGACAGGGAGTCTGCTCTCTCCCACATGTCACGTGCATGGGAACAGAAAGAACCATTTCACACCCGGAGTCACTTACAAAGGAACAGGAAGAGGTTATTCAGCTTGTCAAGCCACTAACACAGGAACAGGAAAGTATCAGAAATGCTCCAACATCACAAACAAATGGAGCAAGGGCTGCACAGACAGACTGCTCCAAATTGATCCACATGGCTTAATTACTCATGGTACATATGTGTTACTTCAACATGGTTTTCTGGCAGTCGGAATGAAGCCAACATTTTTTAGCCATTCTCCAAGTTATATTCCATCTCCAAGAAGGCAGTCCCATGGTGTCCGTGGAGGTCAGAAACCGGTGGGGAATAACTAACTGTTTCAGAATGATGGCATTTTGGCTGCTCACAGGATTGTGTACAAAGTGATATTCAATGCAGTGTCACAAAGTAACTGTGCATTAAACTGTTTAGAGTTCAGTCAGAGTCTGTACCTCTTTGTCAATCGACATGGGGACTCTACAGATGCATGTAAACTGCCGTGAATCAAACATCCAAAGGAAAGTATGAAATTTTCACCCTATTCAGCTGTTTGGGACATAATGAGTTTCTGTCCAGACCCATCAAGCTTCAACTTCTTATTCTCTCACAGCGCTACAGATTAAGCACATAGTTACTGCACTCTCTCCTCATGGTAACATCATGCCAGTGTTTAGTCTGGTCAAAATACTTTCCACGCTCTCAGTGACAAAGGGATCATTGTTTATAAAGCAGACTAAATCTTTACACAATGCACCAAATACTCTCTGAACAAAACACGATCAGTGGGAAAGATATTCTAACTTTTGTACTTCAATCATTTTGCATGAAGAGCCACATATCTTTTACTTCCTGCCCCTGTATGAATTCTGTCAGTGACTTATGACCAAGGACATCCAGGTCCTTTTCAACAAAAGCACTCGGCAACCTCTCTAGCATTTAATAAATATAAATGTATATGATGATATTTGTTGTTCACATCTGAATCATTTTTATACCTTGTGAACAGCTATTGCCCAAACACTGATCCTGCTGCCACCCATCAATTCTTCAGTCCAGAGAAAAACAGTATTCTTCTCGTATCCCCATTACTCAATTTTTAATCCATGTGGTATATATTCCACCTCTACCTACCCATGGACTCTGACATTCCCCATTCACCTGTATTCAAACATGTCAACGTCTTCTAAAAATACAAATACTCTACTCCCATTGGTTCTCAACTGTCGATGTCACAACAGACAATCTCCATAAACAGGTTTATCAAAAATCATTTCCCTTTCCTGAATCTAGGCCGAATGTACCAAATTATATAATTATTCTCCAAGTTTCTCGTTGTCACATTCCTTATAAAAGGTTCCATTTTTTTTTCTCACAGCTGACATCAAGCTATTTAGTTTTCTGTTTTCCCTCTCCAGCCTGTTTTAAACAATGAAGTTTACAATAGTTGTTTTCCAGTCTGCAGCATTCTTTCCAGAATCTAACTAGCTTTGAAGAATAACCAGTAATTCTTTCATTAGCTCTGTTTTCATCTCAATCACTCTGGGATGTAGCTCATCAGATGCAGCAACTTATGAAACTTCAATTCAACTAGATTTTCAATAACATACTCTTCATTAATTCTGGTTTCCTGCAGTTTCCCATTTTTACCAGCCACTCTGTTCCCCAATATTTCTGGAAATTAGTTTCTGTACCTTCCTCTGTGGAGATGGAACCAATGCATTCCTCTCATGAGGTAGATGGCTTCAGTTAGCTCGTGAATACATTGGAGGACTGTACTTCAGAGATGGTACAGTCAGAAAGGTTCCAGAATAAATCAGTTTAATTCATCGTGAGTGTCAGCACAGTCCTGTCCCTGGTATGAAACGACAGGTTATAATGAAGGAGGGGATACAGTGACAACCTCACCTTTGAGACAAGCTGGTTTTATACTTTACGCCTGAATGGGTGCAGCTTGGACAAATGTTCCTGGAAATCCCAGAGAGTTTAGAACAGTGCCCTGCTCCTCCCAGTTTACATAGCTTCCCTTCTTTGTAGTCTCAGCTCCATTTGTTTACCATGGACCCAGACACACTGTAAATGCAGTATTCAGAGTGGGGTCCCCAGACCCTCGGGGCTCCCTGAATGATCCCAGTAGCTGACATCACAATCCTGAGAACACCATCCACAGAGCCTTCACTGACTTTCTAGATGACAGCAGCAAGTCAATTCCCCACACCCATAGTGCATCCATTCAATGTTGAAAATGTCTCGGTCTCCTCAGTTTTGCTTCTTGGCTGAGAAAGCTGTTACATCTCCACACTGTCGCACAGTAACAGTTCCTCTCTCCAAAGAAGCAGTTGACAATGGAATATTACGTTTCTCTATATCTCAGCGACTATAAGTATTGCTGATGGAGTTGATCACTACACTCAGAGACGAGAGATAGAGGGAATATAACTCACGGTAAGCAGTGGCGTCCCATAATAAATATGATATTCAGGAATATGTGAAAAGGGGAAATGTTAGAATAACTTCCCATTCTGTTTTCCTTCCAGTCCATCATCAGCAATCCTTTAGCTTGCTTTACCTTTCTCTCTCTCTCTCTCTCTCTCTCTCTTACACACACACTCTTTCTCTCTCTCTTTCTCTCTCTCTTGCTGGACATCATCTATTCAACACAAACCTCCCGCTAACCCTTCCAACCATCCCTGATACAATATTACTTTTTCCCAGTTGCATTCAGTTTTGATAGGTTCACTGAACTCGAAACGCTATTTGTGTTTCTTCCGACAGACTGCCATACCTGCTGAGATTCTCCAACATTCTTTCAGACGGTGGAGAATTTTATTTCAGATCACCAGCATTCACATTTCCTTGTTGTTGTTACGCGGGATGCCAGCATCACTGGCAAGGGCAGCATTTGTTGTCCATCCTAACTGCCCTTGACCACGCGGCCATTTGTCAAGGCAATATGGAGGCAACCACATTGTTGTGGATCGGAGGTGACACTTAGTTCAGACAAGGCAAAAATGTTAGGTTTCTTTACCAAAGATTATCAATAAAATAAGAAAAGAAATCCTGATGTTTTGTGGTTACCATGAGTGAAATTAGGTTTCATTCCAATTTTTGTCACTGGAATTTAAATTTAGTCATCGACTATGGTAGGATTTCAGACAATGCTTCTGGAGTCATAACCCGTGCCTCTGAATTACAGTCAGTGACATTATTACTCTGATACAGTGATACAGAGTCCCTGTTGTGAAGTAACTGTAGAGACAAGAACAAGTTTGTGGTCAAACTATTTGTAACTGGAAGAGAGGTCAGTAGAGAACTGGAGCGATAAAATCTGTTGTTAACGAAGGGGTAGATGATGGCGAAGTCAGCAACAGAACTCAGGCAGAGCTGGTGATTGGGGATATTATGAAGGTGGGTGTCGGCAGGTTTGATCACAGAGAGAATATGGAGACATAAAACAGTTCACGGTAAAAAGAAGACTCAAGGTTCCGAACAGTCTTATTCCTTCTCAGTTGTTTATGAGTAAGGAGTTTGGAAATGCAGGAGAAGGAAGTGGCATTTGTGACTGAAAGTTTATGTATTTGTTAAATATAATCAACCAGAATAGCAAAACTTTCAGCACCATTTATAGAATCGACAGAGCTAGACTTACCAGGAACACCAATAATGGCGAGGGTGGGATAGTACCCAGCTTGAATAATCAACAGTACGGCTTCTATCCGCAACTCTAACCGTGGCCAATCCCGAGAAAGATAGTAAAGACCCCAGGATAAACTCCTGTCCATTGTTGGAACGTTCCAGTCTAATATTCTCAGATTCTGATCCATTGTTGGACCATTCTAATGTTCTCAGATTCTGATCTCTCTCTCTTTCTCTGTAGCTGCTGATCCCAGTCTTGTTGAGGTTGACTCTGTGCCAAATATTTTGGCATAACAAGGTGAAGTAAGTCCCTAATTATGGAAGAGGGAAATCGTCCAGTGACCCAGTTAGATCCAGGAAGACCGATATTAATCACAGTCACTGAACAAACAGTTCCAGTTAACCCATTTCACGGCAACTCTGATATATCACAATAATGCTTGGTGTGGCTGGGATTTTGATATCGCTGATTATTGGGCTCATGGCACATCTCCAGTTGTAAACATAGAGGTGAGGGAGAGAGAGACAATTCTTTCTCTTCACAAGCTCGATGATTCTGCTGTGTTTTGGTAGTATTGGAATTGCTGGGCTCCCGAGGCCGTCTGTGTCTGATCACCAGGCTTGCTTCATCTTTCCGTTTTATTTATTTATGTTTAACTTTGACTTTTGTCTGTCCAGCATTAAACGGCTTAGGTGGGATTAGGCATTTTTGAGAGACACGTACAGGGCCATAGACGATGTAGATACAGTCCATTCCTTGTGTTCTTGCAGCCGCGGCCTGGTCCTGTGGAGTGATCGTCAAACTCTCACAGAATCAGGATTCTTAGTTTTACCTTTTGCCAGTTATTGCTGGAGTCTTAGCAGAATTGGAAGGCAGGAAATCTCTCCCGGGTGCTACACACTGTCTCTGTGATTTCTCTCCGAACTGTCTTTTGATGTTCTTTCCTCCTGGATTGGAGAACTGCATGTCAGACAATCTGTTTCCTGCATTTGTTTTATGACATTTGTATGCTTATTGGATGATACCATATTGGAGCAGTTACTGTATAGTAGTTAAATAAACTATTATTCTGCTAAGTTTTCCAACAGAATTATGTTATTGCAAGCTCCTCTTCCTTTTGTTGTTGTCTTTTATCAACAGTTTTCGAATAAATTGTGCTTTGCTTAATGTCGAATATTTTGACCAAATAAATTCTATCTCAAACACAGCACCTCACATATACCAGCGGAATGGGCCGAGCTGGGGGAGTGATAATCATGTCAGGAATTATATCGGATACTCAATCCACCTCTCAGATCCAGCCCAGACACGTATAAGCCCAGATGAGATACCTGCTCAGCATGAAGCACTGCGTAGACCAGGCTAGTGTACTGCTCAGCAATCCGTCGAGGATTGAACACTACTTAGAGCTCACCAGTTCACGACTTATCTGTCCAACAGTGCACTGATCTATAAACTTGTACTAGATGATCTGTTCAGCACAGGGCGCTGTACAGAACACACAAAGGCATTGTTCTATACACACGGAATGGATATCTGTGCAGCATGGGGAGCTGTGCAGTGAATAGCGGTGAATTTATCTATTAATCTGGAGCAGTTGCCTTCTCAGTATACACAGCTGTGTACACCAATCGCTGCATTGCTGAGTAACACCGTGTTAGATCACTGTCCAGCGTGGGGAAATTTGCAGCTCATGCTGGAAGAGACAGGATATGCAGTTCCCTCCATTTACAGTTCCATATCTACATTGTGGCATGACACAGGGCTGCTGTGGATGTGAAACTCACTGCCAGAGAGAGATGGGAGGAGCTTGGTTAAAAGAGAGGGGGAGATTGAGATAGAATTTCAGAGAAGGATCTGATGGTAGGTTAAAAATTATGAAAGGAAAACGTTTCGATAGCAGCTTGCAATATAGGCCACTGTTTACAGGAATGGTGGGTGAGCAGGATATTGGTGTAAGTTAAGATGATGGAGAGTTTTGGATAAGCATTTGTCCTGCAGCTTTGTAATTGGGAGTAGGGTCAGAAGAGTCTTCGACTCATTGGGCTGAATCTGACAATAGTTTGTCTCAGCGCCATTTTCATTGAGTGTGACAGAAGGATTGTCTGCACGAGGCTGAGCTAGTTTCCTGGTGTTATCAAATCGAACTCACCTCATTAACTATCCACCCCACTCCATGGTGTCCCTCTCATTCAATGCCAGCCCGATTCTCCCACCCATCATGTCTGGAGGTACACACCATCTCCCGGATGCCCCTGGATATTCAGTGATCCCTGGTACTGTTGCCATCATTAAAAGGCCAATGGGCACACGGTTGAGCTTTCTCAGTTTGGAGCTGCCCTGTATAGTTTACCGAGCAAGGTAGATAAGGGGAAAGTACACCACAGGTTGTCGACAGGGCACGGAGGTGCCTGGTGAATAGTCTAGTACAGAGGGGGATAATTCTCTTCCCAGAGAGAGCTGCACCACCAGACCCACCGAGCATGGTCTGAGCACACCACCCAGCTCAGTGCAGTACCTGCGGTCCGAAGAAAAGTCCAGCAATACTGGAAAAGCACCTTCCCCGCTCTGTCAGGATACGGGACACCGTATTCTCTCTACTCTCTCACACAATCTGTATATCTGTTGGCGCCTTCACCAGAATAAGGCTCCATGACTCTCACCACTGCAATGCAGCACCTTCTGTCTGTCTCTCTCTCTCTCTCCTCAATCCTACGCAATACCTCCACATGATTATACAATGTTCTTATGAGTACAGTTTCTAGAATTCTCTGGATGATATCATTTGTACAATGTTCCAGATAATTTTAAAAATAATTCAACTTTAGCAAAATGTTCAACCCCCAGTATGTGACACATCAGAGGAAGGAGCAGAGTTTTACTTTTTTTGTACAATCACTCAGGATGAAAGTGCATCATGAGGACATTAAGCCGCTCAAATATGCTCCACTATTCAGACAAAGGGAGAACCTAAACACTTGAAGACTCACTCTCTTCTTGAAGACAGGCGCCACATTGGAGTTTCGCCAGTTTCACTGGGGCACTCCTGTAATCCCGAGAGTTATGGAATATTTCACACAGTGTCACCAGTCACTCTGCAACCACTTCTATTAAAACAAGCTATGAATTGCTGATGAGCTGTTTACCCTGGTCTTTTCTGTTTGAGGAAAAGCCTTGTTCGTTTTGTTGGAGACAGTGCAAAACTTTCATCTGATTACAATTTTGTTTATAATACTGAAACACGTTGTGCATTCCCCTGTGAGGAAAGATGTAAAATACTGTTTTAAATTCTCTGCGTGTTCCCTGAAACCAGTTCCCCAGTCACATCCTCCAGGTGTCCCATATATTTTTTCCTGCCTTTCTTCCAAGGATCACACGCACATCATGAACGTTTTTTTATTCGATATGAGAAAACTCTTGTGGTTAGTTTTTCTTTTCATATTTCTTGCCAGTTTTGGAAATTTTTTTTGTATTTTGTTTTGTACAATCTGCTTCTGGTTCCAAAAGCAAACTTCCCAAATGTGGCCGACGCTAGAACTCACCAATTTGAATTCTTTAGTTTGTGATTGATTAGTATCCTTCACAGCCTTTGTGTATCATGGGGGCGTTCATCTTCACATCTTCATATCATCTTCTTTTTGACCAGAGTCAATAATAGCTGAGCGTTATTAAGCAGTACCTGCTTAAATGTTCCCCCACCCACCACACATCTGCTGACCTTCACCTGTGTCTATTTTCACACTCCGTATTTGATCAGATATATTACATAAATCTGCATTTGAAATGCCTGGCTCTTTTCAGTCATTCAGGGGGAATCTACGTATGTGGCTGAGCACATGGAGAGTGACTCCATTCTCTCAGTTTTTCTCGCTCTCTGATTTCTGTTCAATGATGTCACATTCCAGTGGGAAGCTTCCTACATGACATCCTTTTCTCTCAAACAATAAATCCCCTCACTCTGATGGACTGAGCCTTCAGCTGTGACTGTCCCGTCTCCCTCACTTCTGCCCTCACTCCATCCCCTCCTTCGCAGAACAATGATAGATCTCCCCTTGCCCTCACTTCCTACTATTCAACCACAATATAATCTCTCAGTCTACCATTACCATGAAGCTGATCTCCGGTTCAGTGATGAGTGTGGGTGAACCTGCCACGGTCAGGACCGTGTGTACCTAAACCTGATGACAACCCATTCAAGCTACCGCACTTACTGCTTACATTAACAAACAGCAGAACTAACATCTGATAGAGAGGGCGCAATGACCTCAAGGCTGTGACCATTTCTTTTAAAACCAGCTGTGAATTACTGCTGGCCTGTCTACTCTTGCTCTTAACTGTTAGAAAAATCCTTTTTTCTTTTGTTAAAGACGGTTCAAGAACTTCCCTCCTATTAGCATTTTGTTTACATCATTGAAATACTTAATGTGCCTTCCCCGTGTGGAAAGATATAAAACATGGGTGTAAATTATCTGTCTGTTCCCTGTAGCCAATTCTTCAGTCACACCCTCCAATTATCTGCAATATACTCTCCTGACGTAATTTCTACCTAAGGTCACACACTCATCTTGACCTTTTTATATGCCCGGAGAAGTTCGTGCTGCTTGTTTTTGTATTTCTTGCCAATTTACTACATCATGTCTTTTCTCCCCTTTTCCTCGCTTTCTAAATTGATACAGTCACATAGCACACAAACAGACCCTTTGCTCCAACTTGTCCATGCTGACCAGGTTTTCCAAACTAAACTAGTCCCATCTGTTTGCATTTGGCCCATATGCCTCTAAACTTTTCCCATTCATATGTTTGTCCTAATGAGTTTTAAATGTTGTAGCTGTACTTGCATCTCCCACTCTTCCTCTGACAGCTCATTCCATATACACACATCACCCTCTGTGTGAAAACATTGACCCTTCGTCCATTTCAAATCGTCCCTCTTTCACCTTAAATCTATGCCTTCTATGGTTGAACTCCCCCATCCCGTGGAAAAGACATTGGCTGGTCACTCTATTCATACTTCTCGTGAATTTATAAACTTCTACAATGTCATCCCTCAACCGCCTACATAATACCTGTCATAACTTTACGAACAAGCATTTAAAGATTAGCACAGCACATTTCCACAGTAAAAGGATTCCCTGAAATAAACATTATAAATCTGGCCCTCCACTAATGCTCATCAATAGTATCCTTGAGAGCTTTTGTCAACCACTGGAGGAGAGGACTCCATAAATATCACCATTCTAAATAACGGGACAGCCCTGTACATCAGTGTAAAAGACATGGTTGTATTATCTGCATCATCCTCATCCAGAAGTGTTGAGTTGATGATCCACCTCACCCTCGCCATGCTGCCTGCAGAATCATAGATGCCAGTCTTTATTCAATCTGATTCACTGTATGTGACATGAAGAAACAGGTGAACACAGTAGATATGACACAGGCAATGGGCCCTGACCCCATTCCTGCAATAGGACTGAAGACTGGTGCTACACAACATGCCGTGTCCCTGGGGAAGCTGTTTCATTCCAGCACGAACTCTGACATCTCCCTGGCAATGTGGAAAATTACTCAACTATGTCCAATCCCATAACAAGGTATTAACTATAGTCTGACCATTTACCACGCCCTGAGTCCCGTCGCGATAGTTATGTTGGTGGGAGTTATTTTTGGACAGAGCTGTCAAACAGCACAGAAATAACCAGCTCAGTGTGGTTTCAGATAAATCTCCATGAGGAGATAACGTTGTTGTGGAAAAGTCGCTGGTTTACTAATCCAGACCAGGCTAATGCTCTGGCAGCTGGTGGAAGTTATTATTAATAAAATATCGGGATGTAAAACCTGGAGTCATTAACAGTGACCTTGAAGCCAATGTCGATTGTAAACACCAATTTCCTTCCTCAATGTCCTTTCAGGAAGTGAGTCTCCCGTGCTTTCCTGGTCTGGCCTAAACGTGACTCCAGACACACAGACATGTGAAGCACTCTTCAATGGTCTCGGAAACGGCCAAGCAAGACACTCCATTGTATCAAACTGCTCCGAGGTCTTAAAAAATAAAATGGGACAGAGCACCCGGCACCAGCCTCAGTACTTGAACGGGAAACACTATCCTATTGACCCTGCGGAGACCTCCTTCCTAACATCTGAGAGCTGGTGGCTTTCCCACAGACTGCACAGAAACATTGGGAAAGGAGTAGGTCATTCAACACACTGAGCATCCTCCATTCTAGTTCATGGTGAAAATATCCTCAAATCAGTTTTCCCCACACAGTGTTCATATCCTTTAGTATGTTTAAACATCGGAACATATAAAATAGGAACTACTGTATTCGCTTTGGTCCATAAATTTGGATCCTCCATTCAATATGCAGGCAGTTATCCAATAAGGTGTGTTTATGAAACGCAATTTCGCTGCAAAACATTTAGTGAATTGCGCCCCTTTCTTTATAAAGCGAACTCCCATTCACTGTTATGGGAGTCCGTCTCTGGCACCAGCTGAACAGCAAATCCCAGCCTCAGGATCCCTCTGATTGCCAAATGCACCCTCAGTGTGTTCAGCTAAAGCAGGAATGTAATCTGCCCTGCAAGCCTTGAAACTGAGCCTGAATGTGGGATTTGTGGTCTACATTTAGAAAGAACTTTATTTCAAACCGGGAGGGGAATATCTTGGAGAGAACTGGAATTCCGCATCGGCATCACGTGGTCAGTCAGCTCGCGCGCTTTCTGGTGAAGATCTTGGTGAAAGGTACAGTGCTGTAGTCAGTGACTGTAGTGTTAAAGTGTGACATTTACTGTATTAATTCATTACAATATACGGTTTAAAGATTTATGTAGCCTGTGCTATTGTTTGTGTTATACTGACTATTATTTTTGTTTTGATTTTTACTGGTAATTTTGAGGGTTCGCACCGAAGCCTCTTTTTCCCATTGGCCCTATTATTTATATTGCTATAATAAGGTGTTCCACAGGAATACAGCTGCCACATTATTGAATAATTGCCTGTAATGATTGCTGACTCTATATCGCCACACAAAACTCCTGCACTCTCCCCATTCCTTCTGTGTCTTGAAATCCTTATTTATATTCAGTACCTCAGCTTTCACAGCCTGATCAGGGAGAGAATTCCCCAGGTTCACCAGTCTCTGAGTGCAGACATTTAGTCACATCTCAACATACTTTGGCCTGTCTGTACCTAACACTGTGACCCCGTGTTTTCGACATCCCGCCCAGGGGAATTCTCATCCCTGCTTCCAATCTGTCTCACACTGTCGGAGTTTTATATCGTTCACCCCTTTTCTTAAACCTCATGGAATGCAAGCACAGTCACCCAAAACGCTGCTCCCACACCAAGCTTGTCATCCCAGTGATCAGTCTGGTCATCCTTCACTGCTCTCCCTCAATGTCAGGTTTGTCCTTCATTAGATACGCAGACCAAAACTGCACACAGTACTGCACAATGGTCGAGATGGAGTGTCACCAAGGCTCTGTACAGCTGCAGTAAGACACCCTTACTCCTGGACTCAAATCCTCCTGAAATGAAGGTCAGCACACCATTTGTTTTCAACAATGTGTGTTCCCTCTGACAGCTGAGCCTACTCTAACCTGACATGGAACCTAACAGCAGGCTGGTAAAATATTGATGTTGCTATACAGGATCTTAGTGAGATGATATCTAGATAAAGTGCACAGATTTAATCTCCTCATTAAGAAAGGGTATTGGAATTAACTCAGAGATTATTCCCTCAACTGATTTCTGCAACGAAGGTGTTAATCATAGAATCCCTGCAGTGAGTAAGCAGGCCATTTGACACATCGACATGCTGATCCTCCAAAAGCCATCCCATACAAACCCCACTCCCCACCCCGCTTCCCAACTCAATCTCTGCAACCTGGCATTTTCCATGACTAATGCATCTAACAGGCACATTTTGGAACTGTGGGAGGAAACTGGAGTACCCGACAGTGACCCTTGCAGGCACAGGGAGAATGTGCAAACTCCACGCAAACAGTGACCGAGACTGAAATTGAACCCAGTTATCTGGTGCTGGGAGACAGCTGTGCTAACCACTGAGCTAACCACTGTGGGCAACGCAATTGCCTGCACAATTCAACACTCGAAATGTGGCAAAACAGCAGGGAGATTCCATAAGTCCCCAAACTTGTCATTGAGCAACAGGAGGAGGACAGCCACAGGACATGCAAGACATCGAAACTATAGTGTAGGAAGACCAGGAGGGCATTCAACCCATCGGGTGTATCCCATTCCGCACTGCTCCCACACTGGATCGCTGTTGTGCCTGGAAGACAGTGGAAAAGAGGAGGATTAGACAGAGCAGAGGGTGTTACAGTGTTTGAGGGAGCTATATGGGATGGAACAGGTTATCTGGGGAGCTAGGCAGACCTGCAGTAACTAAAGAACGTTACTGGAAGATACAGAGAGAGTTGTAGACACTGAAGAAGGCAAAGGAAATAGAGAGATGGTAGCTTGTTCATGACGGAGCTTTGTAGAGTCTAAAGGGCTTTTTCTGAACTGGTTACGGTGATGTGTGGACTTCACAAAAGCAAATTGACATCCAGCAAGTGTTGTCTGACCCTGGAGACTTGATGTGACAGACTTGGATGTAAAAGACTTGGATGTGACAGAGTGAGAAGACTTGCAGTAACTTGTGGGAGTACAAACCTTTGGGGCACTGGTGGTTTTCAAGGACCCCCAGGACACGAGGAGATGCAGAAAATGGGAGCATTCCAAATAGTGGGATTGTAGGGGCTGTAAGTCCTGTGATGTGTAAGGAGGAAGATAATGGCCAAATCTAGCACACGTAACCATTGTAATTACAGAGATTTAGGAAGGGAAGCTGTGCTGTCATTGATTACAGTTATATGGAGAGTAACAGAACCTGAAGGGATTACAATTTTAAAAAGGGAGAGATTTTGGGTGATCAGAAGTTTAAACAAGAATAAAGAAATTTTAGTGATCTCTAGCACAGATGGGAATTGAGGAGGTGAGATATTGTGAGGAACTATAAGAGTTATACGTCGGGGAAGATGTCAGATATAAAAGGGAGAGCTGCATTATCTGTCTGCAGTTACAGACGTGAGGAGTGTTGTAGCGCCTGCTGGAAGGGACACAGATAACAACAGTTCCAAGGTTGGTGCAGTGGCTCAGGAAGGCAGCTCACTACCACCTCCTCAGGGACAGCTCCAAATCAACAATAAATGTTGGCTCTGCCAACACAGCTCATGTCAATGAATGAGTGAAGGAAGGAATAAAATATCTACAAGTAGCACTGAGGTCACTGAGGAAGGCTCTTTCAACAGCACTTCCCAAAATCGAAACCACTATACCCTGGAAGGACATGAGCTCCCGGTGCACAGGAACACCAGAATTTCCAAGGCACGTTCCATCCTCCCAGCACTGTGTCTGGCCCTACACACAAAGGCCTGCAGTGGGTCAGCAAGGCAGCTCACCACCACCTTTTCCAGGGAATTACTGATGGGAAGGTAATGGTGAAACTCTGCCGTTTACAGCCAGACAGAAAAATAAATCCAGCAGTGGGTGTGAAATGAAATTTCCATTTCAGGACAATATGCTGAACATGGATAGAGTATTTGTCTGATTGGCACAAGTCAGAGAGTGTGAAGAAAGGGGTCTTTTTCACGATGGGAACTGGTGATGAGGGGAGCTCCGCAGGGGTCAGTGTTGGGACTACACTCTACACACTATACATTAAGAGTCTGGACAAAGGATGTGAAGGGGTACGAGAAATGGGTTTCCAAGAAAGATCCCAGGGATGAAATTCGTGCCATATAAGGAGTCTCTGGGTCTGCACTTGATGAAGTTTCAGAAGCTGTGGCAGAATCTCATTCAAACTTACAGAATACTGAGGGGCCTGGATGGAGTGGACGGGAAGAAGACATTTCCACGAGAGGAGAGACTGGGGGTTCAGGGCACAGCTTCAGACTGAAGGGACGACCCTTTCGAATAAAGGGTGGCACAGTGGCTCAAGAGGTGGCACAGTGGCACAGTGGTTAGCACTGCTGTTTCACAGCACCAGGGGTCCCAGCTTCAATTCCAGCATCAGGCAGCTGTCTGTGTGGAGTTTGCACATTCTCCCCTTTTCTGCGTGGGTTTCCTCCGGGTGCTCTGGTCTCCTCCCACAGTCCAAAGATGTGCAGGTCAGATGAATTGGTCATGCTACAATGCACATGGAACATAGTGAGAGGGAAATGGGTCTGGGTGAGTTACTGTTCGGCGGGTCAGTGTGGACTGGTTGGGCCCAAGTGTCTTTTCCACGCTGTAGGGAATCATATTAAAAAAAAGAGATGTGAAGGAATTTATTCAGCCAGAGGGTGATGGATCTGTGGAACTGACTGCCTCATGGGGTTGTGAGTGCGAAGTGATTTAGTGTATCTAACTCAGAGATAGCTGGGTTGTTTAGGAGTAAGGAGATCAAGGTTATAGGGAATAAGTGAGAGAATGGTGTTGAGAAACAATTCAGCCATAATTGAAAAGTGGAATAGACCCGATGGAACGAATGGCCTAATTCTACTCCTATAAATGATGGTCTTATGGACTTCGCTTTTTCCATAGGTTTCTAAGTGTGCAGTTATCATTTCTGGCATATCATTTACCATATATTCCAACACTTTCCTGATTATTGCTGTCATTTCTTGGTTTCAGATCAACTGCAGAAAGCTACACCACGGAGTAACGTGGGAATCCTTGTGTATAAATCCTAGTAAGTTGGCATACAGGGCCAGCATGACATAGAGAATGTAAATGGAACGCTGGCATTGATTCCAAAGGGAATGAAAAATAAAAATAATGAATGCTTGTAACAACTATAGAGGACTCCAATCAGCCCACAGTGTGAATACTGTGAACAGGTTTGGTCCCCTATCTGGAGGGAAAATGTCCTTGCATTGGAGGCACCAGGCCGGTCTTCAAAATGGACGGATATTGATGAGAAGAGGTGGAGAAGGTTGAACTTGCAGTCGTTAAGATTTAGAACGAGACAAAAGTATTGATAAAACCGAAGATGCTTGTGTTCTTACACATTCTGTCATATTCTGTACTGAGACATTGTTTCCCAGAGCAAGCATCTGTAACCGGAGATAAAGGGGAATACAGACTCAGAGAAGCTAACAGAGAAAAGTTGGGTTGTAGAGACTGGAGGATGTAACAGAGTTCGGTGGTTTGAGATCACTATTGGTGGTTAGAGATCAGATAGGTTGTCGGGCTGAAAGATGTCAAGGTGAGTTACAGGATTATCAGTCCTGAAGGAGTTACGGAGATAGGGAGGAATATAGGGACTACAGATTACACAGATAGGGTGATCATTGGAGCTACAGAGACGCGGGTGGGGGGTTTGTCGGGACTGGAGATTACACAGATAATGGTGGTAATTGGAGCTACAGGAGATACCGAGACTGGAAGGGTTGTCGAGACTGGAGATTACACAAATAGAGGTCGTATTTGCAGCTACAGAAGTTTTCAGAATAAAGGGAGGGTTGTAGGCACTGGAGATTAGACAGATTGAATGGTATTTGAAGCTACAGGCGTTTATAAAGAAGGGAGGATTAGACAGACTAGAGATTACACAGATTGGGGTGGTAATTGGAGCTACACGAGTTTATAGAGAAAGGGAGGAATGAACGGACTGGAGATTAGACAAATTGTGTGGTATCTGGAGCTACAGGCTTTTATAGAGAAAGGGAGGATTGGACGGACTGGAGATTACACAGATTGGGGTGGTATTTAGAGCTGCAGGAGTTTATAGAGACCGGGAGGGTTGGACGGACTGGCGATTACACAGATTGGGGTGGTATTTGGAGCCGCAGGAGTTTATAGAGACCGGGAGGATTCTCGGTGCTAGGAATTACACTGACATGGACAGTGGTTGGAGTTGCAGGAGTGAGTGAGATAGGGAGGGGTGAAGGGGCTAGATTAGTTCACACAGCCAGGGAGAAGTGTAGGGATTGGAGGATCCAGAGGTACTGAGGGTTGTAGAGCTGCTGGAGTTCAGAGAGTTAGTGAGGACTGTGAAGGCAGGTTTGCAGCATTCCCATCAGTTACACAGAGATGCGAAGTGCTGTTCTGGAAGAGGTTACAGAAATCAACAGGGTTGCAGACACTGGAAGATATTACAAAGACTGTGCTGTAGTATTTGAGGAGGTTACATCGACAGGATGCATTGAGGAGTTGGAGGCTGCTACAGGTGTTAAACATGTCACAAGGGATTAATAACCTTATATCGATGGGGGGATTGGAAGCTCTGGAGATAAACAATTAGAATTGCAGTAACTGAAGAATATCACAGAGATGGGCAGTAACATATGAGTTAGAGGAGTTATACCATGAGATGAGCTGTATTCAATGGAGTCAGGAAAGATACAGGGAGATCTGAAAGGAACACAAGTGATCAAAAGGACAGTGAGGCTTCTCGTTGTAGAATTGGGGTAGTTTACACAGACAGGGAGCATTTTATGGAATGGTGCTATTTACAGAGATTATGAAGTTGTATAGAATTGAGGAACGAACAGAGATATGGAAGGCTGTAGTTAATGATGACATTTGCTGATGTCGGATGCTGACGTTCTGGAAATTATATGACCAGAATGCTGGATAATCTGTCAGAGCTTACAGAGACAGGAACAGCAATAGAGCTTGGAGACACTAACACAGATAGGGAGCATTGCACACACTGGAGGAGGTTTCTGTGTTAGGGCTGGTTGTAGGGGAGTGTAAGAGCTGGAGAAGGTTATGGAGATAATTAGATTGGTGGGGAGACTGGAGGAGCTTACATTGACAGGGCGGGTGATAGCGACGGGAGGATGTTACATCGATAGTAAGTCTTGTAGAAACTGAGTGGGAGGGTCAGATGCATTGGGGTTCTTTCCACAGATCGGGGGCGTTACAGGGACCTGAGAGGATTGCGCAGATAGGGAGGATTGGAGGATGTCCACATTTTCAGAGTGTTTCAGGACTGAACAAGCTTACACAGTTAAGCAGGGATGTCAGAGCTGTCCGAGTTCACAGAGATTTGGAGGTTTGAAGGGTGTGGGGTGGGTTATGGATAGAGGGATATATTTAGGGACAGTGATATGGAACGCAGAGGGAGAGTTTAGATTAGATTCCCTACAGCATGGGAATAGGTACTTCGGCCCAACAAGTCCACACCGACCCTCTAAAGAGTAACCCACCCAGACCCACTTCTCTCTGACAATGCACCTAACACTACGGGCAATTTAGAATTGCGAATGCACCTGACCTGCACATCTGTGGACTGTGGGAGGAAACCGGAGCATCCGGAGGAAACCCACGCAGACACAGGGAGAATGTGCAAACTCCACACAGACAATCACCTAACGGTGGAATAGAACGTGGGTCCCTGGCGCTGTGAGGCACCATTGCTCACCACTGAGCCACCGTGCTGCCCCAAATTGCTGAATTACACAAGAGAGAGTGTTTGAGGTGCTGGGAGGGCTGTAGGGAGTGGAGAAGCAAACAGAGATGTGGAGTGCTATTGTGGTTTGTAAAGGGCCTGGAGGTGCTCAGAAAAGGAGCTCAGTAGGGTTGGGAGAAGGTTAATGAGGTTGTGTGATGCTATAGGCAAAGAGGCAGGTGTATTATAGGGCCTGCAGAAGGTTCCAGTGATATCATGTTCTCCTAGGGCTTGAAGAAGGTACGCAGGTGGGTATTTTGATCCAGACTGGAGGATTTTACAGTGACGGGGGCACTGTAAGTATTGTGCAAGACGACAGAAATAGGGATTATTCGACAGACTGCAGGATGTGATTATTGAGATTGGGCATGTTATTGACACTGGAGCAATTTACATTCAGGGAGAGTTGTCAGCACTGGAGTAGGTTTGAAATATACAGCGGGAATAAGGGAGGGGTGGAGGTTATAGAAGCAGGAAATTTTCTGGGAATTACAAACATACAAGATACTGTCGCAAGTGAGTTGGACAAAAAGGTATGTTTCCTTGCTGTATGACTCTATTACATGACAAGAGACAGTGTGAGAGGGGGAATACAGAACAGAAAGATCCCAGGATTCAATGCCCATCTCCTTGCGGGAGGTCTGCTTTCCCTTCTGTTGTACTGATCCTCATCAAGAGAGCACAGGCCTGGATTGATAACTGTCAACTTCCTATATTGACGTAGAAAGGCTCAGTACAGCAGAGATGAAAGTAAACAAGAGGGTGAGGATTGAGCCTGGAACCATCATGCTCTGTGTCCGTGCTACAAAACTGTATCTATGTCATATCTTCTGGACCAAAGTTCGATCCCTTAAATACACTCTGCTCTGTTCACTGTGAGTGATCTTACCTCACTGCAGGATTTACTGAAGGCTCCAGATCTCACTCTCCATCTCTCTGGCTGACCAACTGTCTTCAGTGTGGTGATGGACGAAATAGGTATTGGGAATTCTGCTGAGTCAGAAATATCCTGATAACCTACAGGAGACAGAAAAATGAATAGAATGGGAAATCAGACTGATGCAGTGATGGTTAAACATGGAGAATGGCACCAAGTCCCACAGAGATCTGGAAAATCCCAGTCTCCATCCCTGGTCTGTGCTGCTGCATCTCCCTGGAGTGGAGAATTCTGTTGGTTCAGGATCTGGAGTAACTGCAAAAGGTGCAGTCACCGGCATCAATTAAACCCTCACAGTGACATATAACACATGGAGAGAGACTGTGTGATATCACCAGAGTGCAGGAAGTTATCAGGATCAAATCATGGTCAGGAAGAAGGTGCACACGGATCAGTACTCAGGGATGAGTGAGCTATCAGTGGGCCAGGCAATGGCCTCGTGTTACTCTTACTAGACTGTTCATCCAGAATTTAATGCCAGTAGCAGGGATACCCATCTGACTACTTAATACCCTTAAAGTAAGGAAATCTGTTATAGGCTGCCGGTCGAGACGACATATGAATCCAGACCCAGAGCAATGCGATTGACTCTCAAATGCCCTCTGTAATCGTCTGGCAAGCCACTCAGCTCTAAGGCTGGTCAGGGTGGGCATGCGTTGCTGGCCAGCCAGAGACAGCGAAATCTCACGAGTGATTTAAAATCAACACTGTTGGGAGCAATGTCCCGGCCAATCATGTCGGTAGGTTTATAGAGGATTCCGGGACAGGGTACAGGTGAAAGGAGCTTTTCAAATCCAAAGAGAAAACGTGAAGCCTCGGAACAGCATGGGAATGTGGCTGAAGACAAGCAGAAAAGAACAGGAAGGGACAGAGTTTAACTAAAACTGTACATCAATGAATCGGTTTCCGATAGGACATTGTGGGGAAGAGGAAATTATAATGTTTTTTTTTGGAATGGACAAAGTATCTACAATAAGGTAATAGACTTGGGACACAGAGATAAATGAGATTTAGTCACCAGACAGACGTGATTACAGGTTGAACAAAAGGTGGAACATAAATATTCAACAGTAAACAACCTTACAGGATCTCAGGCAGAATGGAAAAGCAAGATGGGAACCCTGACACTAATGGATAACAAAGGCATTACAGAGAAATCATTTGGTCTCAGATTTTGCAGCTGAATCATCCTGAATGCAAATTCTGGGTGCTGTGTGTCAAAAACACAAGCAGGAAGAACAGTTTTTATGCTGCCTTGCAGCATTCCATTTCTCATCCCTGCATTAAACAGGAATTCATTACAAATTGTAGCAAAGGTGGTGTGATAATTTTTGGAGACTTCAATCTTTGTATAATCTGGGACAGACACATTGGCAAGAGTGATATTATCTGAGATCCTCCTTGAATGTTTTTGTCTGTGTTTCTTTGAATAACACATTGTGCAAATAGCTAGGGATGTAACTATCTCAGATCGACCGTTGGGTGATGAAGCTGAGTGAATGAGTAATATCACACCGAGATCCTCCAAGAAATTATACTGGAATTCAATGAGATTATGACATTTTAAAGTGACCATAAAGCACACCTGAACATCAGTAACAAAGTCCATTATATGATTTTGAGAGAGAACTGACCAAGGTAAACAGGGGACACAGACTGAAATGTCAGTCTGTAAATGAACAGTGGAAAACATTTCGAGCCAGAGAGACCTAGAGACGTACAGCACATAAACGGACCCTTCGGTCCAACTCATCCACGCCGACCAGATATCATTTCCTAATCTCGTCCCATCTGCCAGCACTTGGCCCATATCCCACTAAACCCTTTTTATTCACATGCCAATCCAGATGCGTTTTGAATTATGCAATTGTATCAGCCTCCACCACTTCCTCTGGCAGTACATTCCATACATAACCACACTCTGCGTGAAAAGGTTGCCCCTTCGGTCCCTTTTAAATCTTTCATCTCTCACGTTAAAAATACGCCCTCCATTTCTGGTCTCCACTACCCCAGGCAAAAGACCTTGTCTGTATATCCTACCCATGCCCCTCATGATTTTATAAACCTCAAGAATGTCACCCCTCAGCCTCTGACGCTCCAGGGAAAACAGTCCCAGTGATTTCAGCCTCTTTTGATAGCTCAAATCCTCCAACCCTGGCAACATCCTTGCAAAACTTTTCTAAACACTTTCAGGTTTCACAACAACCTTCCAATAGGAAAAAGATCAGAACTGCACGCAATATCCCAGAAGTGCCCTAACCAGTGTGCTGTACAGCTGCAACATGACCTCCAAACTCCTATAATCAATGCCCTGACCAATAAAGGAAAGCATACCAAACACCTTCTTCACTATCCGCTTACCTGGGTAACATTACGGGGGCATGGGCGTGGACATGGATTGGACGGTGTGTGTGTTGGGCGGGGGGCGGTGTTGAACAGGTTTGGGGACGGGCTGAGGGTGATGGAGGATGTCTGGGAGATGGGGGCAGGCAGCGGGTGGAGGGTAGTGTCAGATGGTTTTGGGGGCAGGATTCGCTGTTGGGTCGGTTTGGGGGGGCGACGTTGAGAGGCGGGTGGGGACAGTGTTGGATGGGTTTGGAGGCGTGCAGGGTGTGCTTTTGGGATTTGACAGAGTGTAGGGGCTCGCTCATGGCTTGCTGCTGCCTAGTCACCTGAACAGGGAGCAGACTGGACTGAAAACTCCGAGCCCCAGAGGAAAGGTATTGAATCGATTAACCGAATAAACAATTATCTCGTTCAGATAATCGAGGTTCCTCGGTAAACCATCTGGACTATAGCCTGGTGTTGTGTGAGTTTTACCTTCACCCAATCAACCCCTGCTCGATCCTGCTGAATGGCCCCAATATTGGCTCAGTTCCAGTTTAAGACCTAAATCTGTCAACCTGTCTGATCTTTTTCCACAACTATGTTAAAACAAAGACAGTTGTGGTGACTGGACGCAATGTGCTCTTCGACTGATACTTCAGTCACTTTCCTGACCTCGTTTTCTGAGGAGAGGTCCAGTGTTGCACCCACCTGAGTAGCATAGAGCCAGCTACGTCTTGATTGAGGAAACTTTCTTTAACACATTTTACAAATTCCATCAAGTACGGGCCTTTTACACTCTTGGTGATCCAGTCAATCCAGGGGAAGTTAAAATCTCCATCCAATACTACTGTATCATTTTCACAGGTACCTGCAAACTCACTATACATTTGCTCCTCTCGTACCCGCTGGCTATTTGAGGGTCGCGAATACGATCCCAGTAGACTGACCATCCCCTCTTTGTTTCTAGCTTTTAAATTTACCGCACCATTTGATGACTGCTTAAGAGAATTGTCTCGATGCACAGGTGTTATGTCCTTCCTATTCAAAAGGACAACTCCCCCTCCTCACTTACTTGTCCTTCTGTCACTCCTGTAGTTTCTTTATCCTGGAACACTGAGCTGCCAGTCCTGCCCTTCTCTTAGCCATGTTTCTATTATGGCTATAATATCCCAGTCAGGCCTCGTGTGATGAAATAAATGCCCTTTAAACCAGATATCTTTCCCTCCCTCGACTGTGACCCTGGATATCCTGAATAGGTAACTTGCTCTTGATGGCTGATGTATTTCCCCTGACTTTTCGATGGTCCCTCTCTCACTCAGAGTCTCAACTCCCTGCCAAACTTAGTCCTCATGGGTAACACAAGCAAATCTCCTCCCGGGGATACTTGTGCCTCTTTGCTTCAAGTGCAAACCATCCCCTTTGTACAGGTCCCCTCTACCCCAGAAGAGATCCCAATGACCCAAGAACTGAAAACCCTGCCCGCTACACCAGCTCCTCAGCCACACATCCAAACGGCCTACCTTTCTATTTCTATCCTGACTGGCACTTGGCACTGGGAGTAATCTGGAGATCATTAAGGTCAATATCCTGTTTTTTAACTTCTCACCTGACTCCCTGTACTCATTTCACATGACTCTATCCCTTTGTCTACCTCTGTCATGTGGACCGATGTGCACAATGACCTCTGGATGTTTACCCTCCCCCTTCATAATGTTCAATAATGACTCAGAGACATCCTTGACCCTGGTACCTGGGAGGCAGCACACCATCCTGGGATTTCTTCTGGAGCCACATAGTCTCCTGTCTGCCCCCCTCACAACTGAGCCTCCTATAGTGTCACGATCATTACAGAGGATCTGGCAAACAGAAACAGGGAGGAAATCCCTGCAGTTGGGTCCATGTTAGGAAAGTGGAGTATTATAAAGTGATGCAGTGAGAACGCAGGGCCGGTGTGCTCCTTGAAGTGTGAATAGTAAAGGCAGCAAGTCCAGCGAATACTGATCAAGTAATAACGTGAGTTTGATAAAGAAAATACAGTGCAATAAAATCAGGTGAAGACCTTCACAAGTATAGAGAGTGCAAGGGGATTGTGGAAAATGAGGGACAAACAATGGTCATGAAATATATTTGGCAGACACGATTGTGGAAGAGCCACAAGTATTTTATCAGCATCGTGAGAGTAAGAGGATTCCCAGCGAAAGAGGGAGGCCCACGATGTTGTGCCGAACATTTATCCTAGCTTAAGCACCCATCCATGTATCTATCCAATTGCTGCTTAAAGGTCACCAATGATTCTGACTCTGCCACTCCCATAGGCAGCGCATTCCCTGCCCCCACCACTCTCTGGGTAAAGAACCTATCCCTGACATCCCCCCATACCTTCCACCCTTCACCTTAAATTTACGTCCCCTTGTAACACTCTGTTGTACCCGGGGAAAATGTTGCTGACTGTCTACTCTATCTATTCCTCTGATCAGCTTATAAACCTCTATCAAGTCACCCCTCATCCTTCGCCGTTCCAATAAGAAAAGGCCTAGCACTCTCAACCTATCCTCGTACGACCTATTCTCTATTCCAGGCAACATCCTGGTGAATCTCCTCTGCACCCTCTCCAAAGCTTCCACATCTTTCCTAAACTGAGGCGACCAGAACTGCACACAGTACTCTAAATGTGGCCTAACCAAAGTCCTGTACAGTTGCAACATCACCTCACGACTCTTGAATTCAATCCCTCTGCTAATGAACGCTAATACACCATAGGCCTTCTTACAAGCTCTATCCACCTGAGTGGCAACTTTCAAAGACCTATGAACGTAGACCCCAAGATCCCTCTGCTCCTCCACCTTACTAAGAACCCTACCGTTAACTCTGTATTCCGCATTTTTATTTTTCCTTCCAAAATGGACAACCTCACACTTGACAGGGTTGAACTCCATCTGCCACTCCTCAACCCAGATCTGCATCATATCTAAGTCCATTTGCAGCCGACAACAGCCCTCCTCACTATCCACAAATCCACCAATCTTCGTATCATCTGCAAATTCACTGACCCACCCTTCGACTCCCTCTTCCAAGTCATCAATAAAAATTAAAAACAGCAGATGGCCCAGAACTGATCCCTGCGGAACTTTACTTGTAACTGGGCTCCGGGTTGAATATTTACCATCTACCTCCACTCTCTGACTTCGACCGGTTAGACAGTTTCTAGCCAACTGGCCAAATTTCCCTCTATCCCATGCCTTCTGATTTTCCGCATGAGCCTACCATGGGGAACCTTATCAAATGCCTGACTAAAATCCATGTATACTACATCCAATGCTCTACCCTCATCCACATACTTGGTCACCTCCTCAAAGAATTCAATAAGACTTGTAAGGCAAGACCTACCCCGCACAAATCCGTGCTGGCTGTCCCTAATCAAGCAGTGTCTTTCCAGATACTCATAAATCCTATCCCTCAGTACCCTTTCCATTACTTTGCCTACCACCGAAGTAAGACTAACTGGCCTGTAATTCCCGGGGTTATCCCTATTCCCTTTTTTGAACAGGGGCACAACATTCGCCACTCTCCAGTCCCCTGGTACCACCTCCGTTGACAGTGAAGACGAAAAGATCATTGCCAATTGCTCTGCAATTTCCTCTCTTGCTTCCCACATAATCCTAGGATATATCCCGTCAGGCCCGTGGGACTTGTCTATCCTCAAGTTGTTCAAAATGTCCAACACATCTTCCTTCCTAACAAGTATCTCTTCTAGCTTGCCAGTCCATTTCACACTCTCCTCTTCAACAATATGGTCCCTCTTATTTGTAAATCATGAAGAACAGTACTCATTCAAGACCTCTCCTATCTCTTCTGACTCAATACAGTCTCCCACTACTGTCCTTGATCGGACCTACTCTCGTTCTCGTCATTCTCATGTTTCTCACATACGCATAAAATGCCTTGGGTTTATCCTTGACCCTACCCGCCAAAGATTTTTCATGCCCTCTCTTAGCTGTCCTAATCCCTTTCTTCAGCTCCCTCTGGCTATCCTGTATCCCTCTAACGCTCTGTCTGAACCTTGTTTCCTCAACCTTATGTAAGCCCCCTTCTTCCTCTTTACAAGACATTCAACCTCCCTCGTCAGCCAAGGTTCCCTCACACGACCATCTCTTCCCTGCCTGACAGGTACATACATATCAAGGATACGTCGTATCTGTTCCTTGAAAGAGTTCCACATTTCCACGACATCCTTCCCTGACAGCCTATGCTCCTCTCTTACAGCATCGTATTTACCCTTCCCCCAATTGTAAAACCTACCCTGTTGCACGCACCTATATCTCTCCATAACCAAGGTGAAAGTCACAGAATTGTGGTCACCATCACCAAAATGTTTACACACGAACAAGCCCATCACTTGTCCCGGTTCGTTACCAAGTACCAAATCCAATATGGCCTCCCCTCTTGTCGGACAATCTACATACTGAGTTAGAAAAGCTTCCTGGACACACTGCACAAACACCGCTGCAGGTATCCCAGGCTGCTATGTCATTCAGAGAAGGATATCTGCCCATCCTCACGTGGTCTGAACGACATACCCACAGCAAAGTATTTGCCTCCCAATGACCCTCTTCAAAGGCCAAGCAAGTTACTCAGTTCAAGGGCAGCTAGGACTGGGCAAGAAAGGCTGGTCAGCCAGATCCCATACATGATTTAATAAATAATCCATTCGGATGGTCCCACTGGAACCGTGTTGGGACAAGGGTCCTGGTAGATCATGTCGGTAGGTTTATGGACAGGGCTTTAAACTGACAGGGAGGATGCTGGGACAGGTTTCGGGTGAAAGGAGCTTTCCAAATCCAAAGAGAAAAGGTGAAGCAATGGAACAGCATGGGGATGAGGCTGAAGACAAGCAGAAAGGAACAGGAAGGGACAGATTTTAACTAAAATTGTACATCAGCGAAAAGATTTGTGACAGAAAATTGTGGGAAAGAGTAAGTTATGTTTTTTTTTTAATGGGCAACGTCACTGTAATAAGGTAGATGGATTTGGGACACAGAGATAAAAGAGATTTAGACACCAGGGAGACAGGGTGAACAAAAATATTCAATGGTTCACAATCTTGCGGAAACTCAGGAAAAATGGGTAACACTAAAAGTAATGGATAACAAAGGTATTACAGAGAAAGCATTTGACTGCAGATCATGAAGTAGAGTCAGTCTGAATGTAAATTACTACTTGCCAAGGACACAAGCAGCAGAACAGTTTTAGCCACTGAACAGTATTCCATTGCTCATCATTGCATTACACAGGGACTTATTGGAATTTTTTAACAAATGCATTGCGGTAATTTTGGAAAACTTCAATATTCGTATAATCTGGGACAACACACGGTCAACATTGATATTGGAAGAGGACTTCGGTAATTTTTTATTCAGTGTTTCTTTGAGCAAAACATTGTGCAACTGGCTAGGGACAAAACTGTCGCAGAGCGACCGTGTGATAAACTTAGTGAATGAATCATGTCACCGGGAGAGATCCTTCGGGAAATTGTTATAAAGTGCAGTTTAAATAAATATAAAGTTTTAAAGTGATTCACAGAGGACACGCTACAATAGAAACAAAAATAGCCAATTACATGTGTTTGAGGGGAGAAATGAACAAGGTAAACAGGCTAAACAGACTGAGACATGTGTCTGTAAATGGACAGCAGAAAACATTTGAGGGAACAGTGTAAAACACTCAACAGAAGGACATTCCATTGAAACAGTATAAACCTCAGCAAGAAATCCCCACTGGTCCCGCACTCAGGACAAAAGGGATCATACTAGATTATGAGGCTGAGAAGATCCCCAAAAAGTTCTTAAAATCCTGAAGTGAGAGAGTGTTTTAGGAGTAAATGTTAAATAGATTGCAAAGGGTTTGCTAGCACGGGGGAAGGCTGTGGGAAGGGGAACCACGGTCAGGGTTTATTGACACAATAGGAACAGGGAGAGGTGAAGGTGCTGGAGGTGGTGAGAGTGTTACAGAGAGTGGTCAGAGTATGAACGGTGTTACAAAGCCAGGACGGATTGCTGCAGCTGGAAGGGTTTGCAGAGGTAGGGAGGGATATATGTATTTTTATTTATTCATTCATGGGATGTGGGTGTCACTGCCTGGAACAACATTCTTTAACCCAACTGCTAATTACCCAGAGGGGAGCTCAGAGTCAGCCAGATTGCTGTGGGTCTGGAGTCAAATGTTGGCCAGACCAGGTTACAATATTTAATGCCCTTCCTTAAAGGAAGTAAGTGACTAGAGGAGTTCTTCCTCCTGCTCAACAATGTTTTTATGTTGGCCCCACCAATGTCTTTTACAGCCACAACATGAGATCCCAACTCTTACTCTTAATGCTCTCCCCAATGAAGGTAACCATCCCAAAGGCCTGCTTCACCAGACTGTCTACCTGTGAAACCATATTCAAAGAACTGTGTACCTGCATCCCTGGTCACTGATTGATAACATTACCCAGGGCCCGAACATTAACTGTACAAGTCCCACCCTGGTTTGTTTCACCAAAATGGAACACTTCACATTTATCTAATTAAACTCCATCTGCTATTCTTCAGCCCACTATCCCAGCAGTACTGTTCTTCCTGTTGTATCACAGATAACCTTCTTCACTGTCCACTTTACCACCAATTTCAGTGACACCCAAAATCTTGACTTACCAGGAAACCAATACTCCCATCCAAACCATTTATCCAAATGACAAACAACAGTGGGCCCACTACACCACTGGTCACATACCTCCAGTCAGAAAAACAACATGTCTCCCACCACCCTCTGTCTAAAACCATCAAGAAAATTTTGTATCCAGTTCACTAGCTCCTCCTGAATGCCATATCCTTTTTACACTGATTTGAGCTTATTACCCAGTTCACCACACAGAACGTAGAACAACGAACCCTTCGGCCATGATGCTCTGCCAGCCTCTTATCCGACTGTAAGATCAAACTAGCCTACATACCCTTCATTTTACTACTATCCATGTGTCTGTCCAAGAGTCTATTAAATGTCCCGAATGTGTCTAATTTTACTACCAACATTGGCAGTCCATCCAACCAGTTACCATTCTCTATCCTCTTATCCGTGTTCCAATCACCTTAAATTTATGCCGCCTTGTAATAGCCATTTATGCCATAGGAGAAAAAGTCTATCACAATTCACTCTCTCTGTGCCTCTCATCACGTTGTTCACCTCTACCAAGTCACCCCACCCCCTTCTTCACTCCAATGAGAAAAGCCTTAGCTCCCTCAAACTTTCTCCATAAGAAATGCCCTCCATTCCAGGCAGCATCCTGGTAAATCCCCTGTGTACACTCTCTAAAACGTGCACATCCTTCCTGTAAAGATGGGACGAGAACTGAACACAATATTCCAAGTGTGGTCTCACCAGGTCGCTATAAAGATGCAGTAAAACCTCACGGCCCTTGAAATCAATCCCCTTGCTAAGGAAAGCCAACACAACATATGCCTTTTTAGCAACCCTATCAACGTGCGTGGCAACTTTGAGGGATCGATGGACATGGACGCCTTGATCTCTCTGTTCCTCCACAATGCCAAGTATTTTGCCTTTTAACGCTGTATTCTATATTCAGGTTCGACCTTCCAGAATGAATCACTTCACACTTTTCCAGATTGAACTCCATCTGCCACTTCCAGTCCAGCCCTGCGTCCTGTCAATGTCCCATTGCAACCTACAACAGCCCTCCACATTCCCCACCACCCAACAACCTTCATGTGATTGGCAAACTTACTAACCCACTCTCCAACATACACATCCAAGTCATTTACAAAAATCACTGAGAGCAGGGTCCCAGAGCTGATTGTTATAGAACACCACTGGTCACTGAGCTCCAGGCTCAATACTGTCCATCTGCTGCCACCCTCTGTATTCTCTGGGCCATCCAATCCTGCATCCAGACAGACAGATTTCCCTGTATCCCAATCATCCTTCTTTTCTGAATGAGCCATCAATGTATTCTGTCATATCCTCAAAGAATTCAATAAGGTTTGTGAGGCATGACCTACTCCTCACAAACCCATGCTGTCTCTAATGTAACTATGGTTTTCCAAGTAGTCATAAATCCTTTCTTTCGAGTCCACGCCAATAATCTGCACGCCACAAACATTAGACCAAATCTGTAAGTTCCAGACTTCTACCTCCGTAATATGGTTCAGACGGTACAAATCTTCTCCCCTCTGCCATGTTCCCCAGAAGGGCACTGGAGGGTGGTGGGGATTACAGAGATAGAGAGGGGTATCAGGACAGGAGGATTTTGCAGACATTAGGAGGGTTACAATGCCAAAAGGAGGCTTCAGTAATTGGGAGGTTTCATGGTGATGAAGGCATTTGAGGAGGGAGGGAGGGAGGATTGTAGGGAAATGAGAGGTTTCACGGTTTAGGTGTTTTGTTAGGACTGCAAGTGGTTACTGAGTCGGGGAGCTTTAAGCACTGGAGGTTGTTACATAAACATGGTTTTGGTTGCAATGGCAGGAAGAGGATTCAGGAAGCTGGAGAGTATGGGGTCTGAACGAGGTTACATAAATGGGAAGAGTTGTCAGGAGTGGAGGTGTTCACAGAGACAGCAATGGCCTGATCTGCAGCAGAGGACCCAGATTGGGAGGGATGTGGGGACTGGAGGTGGTTTCACAGGGAAGGAGGACCATAGACCGACAGGAGGTTACAGAAATGTGGAGAGCTGTAGGGCTGACGGGTTCATGGAGTTGGGAATGTTGGGAGGGATAGAGAAGTTTACAGGGATAAGGATGTTTGTAGGACAGGGCTAGAATACACAGACAGGGACTGTTTTAGGGAGCTGAGCAGATGACAGTGATAAAGAGGTTTATATCATCTGGCGGAACACACAGAGATATGGAGGGTCATCATGACTGAAGACGTTTATAGATATAGGAAAGCTTAGGTTCTGGGGGTTATTTAGACATGGAGGCTGTGGAATCTGGATTGGTTTTTGAGAGATTGGGTAGCAAGTTTGGTTGGAGACAGTTTCACAGATAAGGGAGCATAGAACAAACAGAAAGAAGTTCCTGCGGTAGGGAGGGTTTGAGTGGAGAGTGATGTTTACACAAATGGGGGTAGAGCTGGAGAAGGTTATGGAGATGAGTAAATTCAAAGTTTGTGAGAAGATTTGTAGCTCGGGTGCTCGTTGCTGTGGTTCTGTTCGCCGAGCTGGAAGTTTTTGTTGCAAACGTTTCGTCCCCCTGTCAGTGCTTGGGAGCCTCCTGTGAGGCTAGCCACGAAACGACATGACCAGCTATCCCTAGTAGCCACACACGCAGACGACAAGCAACATGAATTCGACTGGGACAACACTACCATTATAGGGCAAGCCAAACAAAGAATAGCCAGGGAATTCCTAGAAGCATGGCACTCATCCACAAACTCCATCAACAAACACATCGACTTGGACCCAATATACCGGCCACTACAGCAGACAGCTGAAACTGACAACCGGAAGCGGCAGGGACAGGCCACTATAATTGCCGGAGGAAACACCACAGAAGCAGTTCACAGGAGGCTCCCAAGCACTGAGGATGTCACCGAGACAGGGGACGAAACGTTTGCAACAAAAACTTCCAGCTCGGCGAACAAAACCACAGCAGAAGATGAGTAAATGTTTGGAGATGCAGGAGGAGCTTACATTGACAGGGTGGGTGATAGTGACGGGAGGATGTTACATTGTTAATGAGTCTTGTAGGAACAGGATCGGGAGAGGCACAGGCATTGGAGAGGGATCTACAGATCGGGAGTGTTGCAGGGACCTGAGAGGATAACACAGATAGGGCTGGTGGTACGGTCTCTCGAGAATGATGGCGTTTTAGGGACTGGAAGAGGAATGGTAGATAGGGAGGGCTGTAAGAGCTGCAGGAGCTTATGGAGAGTTGAAGAGTTGGAGCAATTTACAGAGGGAGGGTTCTCCGACAGGAGTAGGTCACAGATAGTGAGAGATGTGTGGCCGGAGAAAGTTAAAGAGAGGGGAGTTTTCGGGTCTGGAAGAGGTTACACTGACAGGGACAGTTGAAGAGACTGTAGCAACAATGCATGGAGAAGGTTACACAGATAGGGAGGTGAGTAGGGACTGAAGGTGAATACATAAACTTGGAGGGTTGTATTGTTAGACAGAGCTTAGAGGGATAGGGACTGGTGTAGGGATTTACACAGATAGGGAAGGTTGTGTTTTTGGTGAAGGTTACACTGATACAGACAGTGTTAGGGAGTGTTTCATGGACTACAGAGGAGCTCAGACAGAATGTATTATGGGGAGTGGAGGAGATTACAGACATAGAGATGGCTGTCGGGTTGAAAAGATGTTCTACAGATCCTCAGTGCTGTAAGGCTGAAGGCAGGTTACAGTAATAAGGGTTATCTACACTTAATTACTTTTTGGATATCGAGAAAGTCTCAGAACGGGATTGTCAAAAGTAAGTATAGACAGTCTAGATGAGTTTACAGAGATATAAATGTTTTTGGGGGTTTCAGGATGGAACAGTGATTGGGAGTGCTGTAACGAATGGCAAAAGTTATAGAGAGGGTTCTAAAAGCAGGAAGAGGTGACAGTCATATCGATCTTTGTAAGGACTGGAGAAGCTTACATCGCCAAGGAGTGTTTTAGAAACTGTTGGAGATTACACATATAAGGAGAGTATTGAGGATAAGGCAAGGTTCAAGAGACGGGGATGGTTGACAGGACTGGACAATAACCTGAATAGAATCTCCAGTGTGGAAACAGGCCTTTCGGCCCAACAAGTCCACACCAAACCTCTAAAGAGCATCATAACCAGACCCATCCCTTTCCCTGTCTAATAAACCCTGCATTCCTCATGGTGAACTCACCTAAACCACACTTGCCTGAATACTACAGTCAATTTATGATGGCCAATCCACATATCGTGCAAATGTTGGACTATGGCAGGAAACCAGAGCACCCGGAAGAAATCCACACAGTCGGGGGGAGAACATGCAAATTCCACACAGACAGTCAGCTAAGGCTGGAATTGAAGCCAGGTTCCAGGCACAGTGAGACTGATTATACAGAGCACTGCAGAGATTGGACTAGGTCACAAAGTTCACAAGGGTTTATTGGAACAGGAGGAAAATATAGTCAGGAACAGGAGAAGCTTACATAGATGGTGTCCATGAGAGCGACTGGAGGAGGTTAACGCAATAGGGAGGGTTGTGCATTCTCTCGACAATTAGAGGTAGGGACGGTTGGGGAGACTGGATGAAGTTAGTCATACTCAGAGTTGTACACACTCTGAGTGATGGCAGATGGAGTTTATTTCTGATCACTGTGAGGTAAGGCACTATGGGAAGTCTCATAAGCGAAGGATATACATCATGAAGGGTAGGTCCTCCGGAGAACTGAGTAACACCGGGACCTTGGTGGGCAAGTCCCTGGATGTCTGAAGGTGTCAGCATAGGTTGACAGGGTGGGGAAGGCACCTGAACTGGAAGCAGGAGGTGATGGGGCGAATTGTTAGAGCTGCTTGAGAGGATATAATCTAATCTGGCAGGGTGTTGCACCTTAAACAGTCATAAGGCCAGAAAGAAGTTTGAGGTTGGTGACCAAGTTAAAGATAGCAACTTCAGCAGACAAGGCACGCAAGAACATAGCAGGAAATGAGAGAGGGGAAACTGATGATTAAACTGCATTTATTTCAATGTAAGGGGCCTGACAGCTAAGGAAGATGAACTCGGGGCATGGATTGGAACATGGGACTGGGATATTATAGTTATTACAGAAACACAGCTGAGGGAGGGGCAGGGCTGGCAGCTCATTGTTTCAAGGTAGAGATGCTACAGGAAGGGGAGGCAAGAGAGGACGTGTGGTGGTGGGTTTTGATTGCATGAATCATTACATCAGTACCTAGAGAGGATATTCCTGTAGGATCACCCAGTGAAGCTATGTTAGTGGAATTGAGAAACAAGAATGGGTCATCACTCTGACACGATTGTCCTCCTGACCCCGAATAATCAGTAGCAGACTGAGGAACAAACATATCAGGAGATCTCAAATATCAATCATAATAATAGGCCTGTTATGGTTGGGGTTTTTAAACTTTCCAAACCTAGACTGGGACTGCCAGTGTTCACTGTTTGCAAGGGAGGAATTTGGTAATTGTGTTCCAGAAAACTCCCAATCAATATGTAAATGGCCTGAAAAGAGAAAGGGGCAAAACCTGACCTCCCCTTGGGAAACAAGGTAGGGAAAGGGACTGAGGTGTGAGTGGGAAAGCATTTTGCCAAAGTGACTCAAATATATTAGTTTGAAAATAGCGATGGAAAAGGACAGGGCTGGTCCACAAGTTCGAGTTATAAAAAGGGGCCAAACCAATCTTGATAATATTAGCCAGGAACTCTCAAAGGGTGATTAGGGAGTCTGGGGAAGTCTGGCAAGTGAGAATATTTTAAAAGTGAGATAAATTGAGTGATCACCACCAGCATGTTCCTGAAAAGGGGGCACATGTCAGGTATAGCCAGCTGGATCAAGGGAATCCCTGAGGATATACAGGGACTTTAGCAGTACACTTTGGGTAGAAATCAGGAATGCAGAAAGGGTACATGAAATAGCCTCAGCAGAGAATGATAAGGAGAATCCAAAAGTGATTGTAGAAATATATTAAAAGAGTAACTCGAGACAAAATAGTGTCCCTTAAAGATTAATGAGACCATTGGTGTGTGGAACCGCAGGATATGGCTAACACCTTAAACACATTTTCTACTCCAGAACTTATTGTGGACAAAGACTGGGGAACTCAGGGAACAAGAGTAATACGTTAGACCACATTTGGAGTTCTCTGCAATTCCAGTATCCCCGCTATAGGAAGGATGTTATGAAAGTTGAAAGTGTTCAGAAAAGATTAACAAGATGTTGCCAGGATTGTTGCTGAATAAGCTGGGGTTATTTTCCCTGGAGCATCGGAGACTGAGTGGTGACTTGACAGAGGTTTATATAAACATGAGGGGTATGGATTGGGTAAACGGTCAAGGTCTTTTCCCTGGGGTTCGAGAGTCCAAACCGAGAGAGCATAGGTTTAAGGTTGAAGGGGAAAGGTTCAAACGGCACTGAAGGTACAGCTTTTTCATGCACATGGTGATGTATGTATGGAATGAGCTGAGAGAGGAAGTAGCAGATACTGATACTATGACAACATTTAAAAGGTATCTGGATGGGTATATGAATAATAAGGGTTTAGAGGTACATGGGCCAAATGCTGGTTAATGGGATGGATTTATTTAGATCTTCTGGTCAGCATAGATGAGTTGGACTAAAGGGTCTGTTTCCATGCTGCCCATCTCTACGACTTAAAAAGAGTGCATGTTATAGAAGAGGTGGTGCTGGAGACTTTACAACACAAAGTTATGGAAAGCCCCAGGACCTGATTAAGTGTATCACAGGACATTGTGCGATGCTAGGGTAGAAATTGTGGAGCCGCGAGCAAAGACATTTGTACCGTTGACAGCCATGTGTGATGTGCTGGAAAGGCTGGAGGGTGGCATAGTGGGCAGTGAAGGAGGTTTTTTGAGATTACAAAGGGATCTTGATGAAATGGGTGAATGGGCTGAAAAACTGTAGATGGTATTCAATCTGAATAAATGCGAGGTAGTGCACTTGGTAAAACAAACAAGGGTAGAGCTTATACAATTAATGTTCGGGCCTCGCTTAGTGTTTTAGAGCAGAGGGACCTCCGGGTTCAGGTACATAAATCTTGAAGTTTGCATCACAGGATGGATAAGACAGTGCTTTGCATGCCTGACTATTGCTCAGTCCATTGAGTGCAGGATTTGGGACGTCATGTTGAGATTGTGCAGACATTTATTAGGACTCTTCTGCACTACTCTGTTGAGTTCTGGTCGCCCAGTTATAGGGAGGATATTATTAAGCTGCAGGGTGTTCAGCAGAGATTTACCAGGACATTGTTGGATATGGAAGGCTTGAGTTCTGAAAAATGGCTGGATAGGCTGAGTCTTTTTTCACTGGAGCCTGGAGTTTGAAATGTGATGTTATAAAAGTTTATTTTAAAAAATGAGATATAGATCGATTTAATGGTAGTTGCCTTTTCCGTAGGATGGGGGAGTCTCAAGAGGAGGGACCACATTTTTAAGGTTAGAAGAGAAAGATGTTCAAAAAAAAGACATGGGGGCTATTTGTTACCCAGAGGGTGTTTTGATTGTGGAATGATCTTCCTGGGGAAGGGTGGATGTAGTTACAATTACAACGTTTAAAAGACAGAGATTTTAAAGAATATTTTGCATCAGTTTTTACTGTGGAAAAGGATATGGAAGATATAGAATGTAGGGAAATAGATGGTGATAACTTGCAAAATGTCCATATTACAGAGGAGCAAGTGCTGGATGTCTTGAAATGCATAAAGGTGGATAAATTCCCAGGACCTGATCAGGTGTACCCTCGAACTCTGTGGGAAGCTAGAGAAGTGATTACTGGGCCTTTTGTTGAGATATTTGTATCATCGATAGTCACAAGTGAGGTGCCGGAAGACTGGAAGTCGGCTAACATGGTGCCACTGTTTAAGAAGAGTGGTAAGGACAAGCCAGGGAATTATAGAGCAGTGAGCCTGACGTCGGTGGTGGGCAAGTTGTTGGAGGGAATCCTGAGGGACAGGATGTACATGTATTTGAAAAAGCAAGGACTGATTAGAGATCGAGATTTGTGCGTGGGAGATCATGTCTCACAAACTTGATTGAGTTTTTTGAAGAAGTATCAAAGAGGATTGAAGAGGGCTGAGCAGTAGATGTGATCTATATGGACTTCAGTAAGGTGTTCGACAAGGTTCCCCATGGGAGACTGATTAGCAAGATTCGAACTCACGGAATACAGGGAGAACTAGCTATTTGGATACAGAACTGGCTCAAAGGTAGAAGACAGAGGGTGGTGGTGGAAGATTGTTTTTTCGACTGGAGGCCAGTGATCAGTGGAGTGCCACAAGGATTGGGCCTAAGAATGGTGAATTGCTAAGGGTAAGGGAGTCAAAAACTCGAGAGTACAAACGGGACATGAGACAGCAAAGATTTAAAGAGGGAGCTGAGTGGCAACATTATCCACAGAGGATGGTGCACAGACTTCCAGGGGAACATGGGAGAAACAAGAACAATTACAACATGGAAAAGAAATTTGGGCAGGTACATGGAGGGGAGAAAGTTTGAAGAGCTAAGGGCCGAACGCAGGCAAATGAGACTCATTCATTATAGGAAATATGGAGAGCATTGATGAGTTGTACCACAGGTTCTGTTTCTGCGCTGTATCACTCTGTATCCAGTTAAAGAGGATTGCAGTACCGAAATAAAGCATGTTGTAGACACTGAAGCAATTTACAGCGATAAGGATGGTAGTCTGGAATGCAGTATGTTTCAAATATGTGGAGGACTATCGGGAAGGGAGGTAGTTACAGGGACAGGAACTAATATAGGAGTTAAAAATTACTGAAGACACTGGTGCACAAACCATGCCAAAAGGCACAGAGTTGCAGAGTAGTGAGCATTAGCACAGTGATGGAGGGAGAACACAGAACTGAAAGATCCCAGGCAGCATTCCCAACATCTCGTCGGAGGCCTGCTTGCCCCTCTGATGTCCTGATGCTCACTAAGACAGCACAGGCCTGGATTGATAACTATGAACACCCCATGCTGTCTCAGTGCAACGTAAATTAAAGTAGAGGTGGTGATTGAGTCTGGGGTGTGTCTGTACTGTACTGTGCTCCCCCTCCAGCACTGTATCTACGTCATGTCCTGTTAGCGATGTTTGGAGCCCTCTCATTGCTCCCTGCTCTGTGCACTGTAAGTGATCTTATCTCACTGCAGATTTTCAAAGACATCTTAGGAAGTGCTCAGCAAAGGCATATTCCAGTGAAAAGGAAGGACTGTAAGAAAAGGTGGTGGACAAAAGATAGGGAATTCTACACCAGTTAGTTTATTCTCTGTAGTTGGAAAGATGCTTGGGTCTATTATCAAGGAAGAAATAGCAGGGAATCTCGATAGAGATTGTCCCATTGGGCAGACAGAGCATGGATTCATGAAGGGTAGGTCATGCTTGACAAATCGTTTGGAACTCTATGAAGACATTTCGAGCAAGGTGGACAACAGGGACCCAGTGGATGAGGTGTACCTGGATTTCCAAAAGGCCTTCATCAAGGTGCCATGCAAGTGACTGTTGCATTATATAAGGGTGCATGGGATAGAGTATTAACATGGATAGAAGATTGGTTGACTAACAGGAAGCAAAGAGTGGGGATAAATAAGCCTTATTCTGGCTGGCAATCAGTAACTAGTAGTGTGCCTCTAGGATCAGTGTTGGGACTGCAATTATTTAGAATTGATACAGATGATTTGGAGTTGGGGACCACATATCGGGTGTCAAAGTTTGCATATGAGACTAAGATGAGTAGCAGGACAAAGTGTGCGGAGGACTGGGAAACTTTGCAGAGGAACATAGATACATTGAGTGAGTGGGCAATGGTTTGGCAAGTGGAATATATGTTCATAAATGTAAAGTCATACTCTTTGGTTGGAGAAACATTAATAAAAAGATTATTACTTGAATTTTAAAAAAGTTACATTATTTGCTATGCAGAGGAAACTGAACATCCTTCTGCAGGAGGGTTGTTCACCAGGTATAACAATCAGTTCAGAAGGCAAATGGAATTTTGTCCTTCATGGCTGAAGGGATTGTGTTTAAAAAGAAAAGGTTATGTTCTAGCTATAGTGGATGCTGGTGAGGCCACACCTGGGGTACTGCATGCATTTTTTATCTCCATACGTGCTCAAGGATGTACTGGCACTAGGGGGGAGTGCAGAGGAGGTTAACTATGTTGTTTCCGGGGGTGAGGGGTTTGGTTTAACAGAGACTGAGTATATTGGGCTTATATTCATTGGAATTCAGAAGAATGGAAATATATAAAATAATGAATGGAATGAATAAAATAGACGTAGAGAGGATGTTTCCACTGGCAGGTGAAGCTAGGACAAGAGGGCATCACCACAAGGTTAGAGGCAGCAAATTTAGGAGTGAATTGAGAAGGAACGTCTTGACCTCGATGGAGTGCATTGCCCAGGGAAGTAGTTGATGCTAGTTCAATGAACGTTTTTAAAGCTAAGTTAGCTTTTTTAAAAAAGAAATAATTAATTAAGGAATACGGTGAGAACGTGGGTAAATGGTTCTGCAGCCACAAAATGATCAGCCATGATCTTATTGAATGGAAGCACTACTTTGCTGGTCCTTCATCAGGTGGTTGTGTGATTTTTAACTTTGTCCCTCACTCTTGTAACTGAGAAACAGCAACAAAAGCCACGAAGCAGTGCGCATGCTCCAGCCAACAGTTGGTGTTGTGGACAATGAAGAAGGTTATCTCAGAGTACAGTGGGATATTGATCAGATGGGCCAATGGGCTGAGGAGTTGTCGAAGAAGTGATTGATGTCAGCGGCGGACCAATGTAAAGGCAGGGGAGGAGCTGGAGGACCTGGCGGGGCAGTTGGTCCTCCGACCAATCAGTGAATGAGGGCGGGACTAGACTATACCACGTGATCATCGCGCGGTGGGTGCAGATGTTCGGAGTGTGTGTCCGCAGAGTCCTGTCGGTAAGGAAAGAAATAAACAGGAGGAAGCGGGAGAGAAATGGTGTTGGTATGGTCTGAGAGATTTTACAATCATTTGGTACACATCGGAAAATACAAGTTTGAAACTTACAGTCCCGTTTTTGCAGCAAACGGGAATATGCCTCGTTGAGTAATCGGCCCGAGTGAGCGCCGCCATCTTTATTCGGGGCAATGATTCACTGGACACGTGCGCGGCCGCCAGCTTTGTAGGGGGCAAAGTTCAGAGGGGTGTCTGTACAGCCTTCCCTGGTAAAAAGAGTCAGAGGGCAGGATTTACACAGAGCACATTCAAACCCAGAGAAATGTATGTTTTTCTGGATTTGTTTCGTCATTCATTTAAATGATTTGGATGTGCACAGAGGCCGTATAGTTAGTAAGTTTGCAGGTGACACCAAAATTGGAGCTATTATGGACAATGAAGAAGGTTATCTCAGAGTACAGTGGGATATTGATCAGATGGGCCAATGGGCTGAGGAGTGGCAGATAGGATATAATTTAGATAGATTAGGTTAGGATATCTGGTTGGCATAGGTTGGACCGAAGAAGTCTGTTTCTGTGCTAGACATCTTTGACTGTAGGGTCATAAAAGTGAACTCTGCTCTGGTTCACCTCTGGGTTCTCTGATGTCCACTTGTTCATTATCTCGCTTCCTCAGTCTCTCATGGGTGTATTTTTGCTCTGTATAGTATTTTACTATTGCTTTCACAGCTGTTTTGTAAATGAATTGAAAAATGTAGAGGTGGAAAAACACAGCATGCCAGGCAACATATGAGGAGCAGGAGAATCAACGTTTCAGACATAAGCCCTTCTTCAGCAATGTAAATGAATTGTCCACTTCTGCCTGGCTCCTGACCATATGCTGTTCCATTATCAGGTTATTTTTTCCACAATATCTTTGACAGTCAAGAATTCTTTTTTCCAATAAGCGAGTGTGTTTTCCTTCAATTTCTGAAAGTCAAATTCTGCACCATTTTCATTCCCTGAAACATCAACTGTGTATTTCTCCTTCCATAGAAACCAGTGATCAATGCCAAAGCCTTGTTGCCTGTGGAGAGGGTGATGTTTGACTTCCTTGTACTGCTGCAGTTTGTATGGTGAAGGTACTCCCACAACGTGGTTGGGTAAGAGACATTACAGATTATTCACTCATCGATATTGAAGAGTAGAAGATATCTGTACAAATCATCATGGTTTTAATTTCACAAAAATATTATTGAGAACTTTTGACATAAGGCTACAGATGGAGAATATTCTGTCCAGTGACCAAAACCACTGCCAAATAAGCAGTTTTTCAAGAATGCCTTAAAGGAAAAAGTAGATCTTAGAGGGTTAGAGTGGGGATTCCAGACCACGTTCCCTTGGCGTCTATAGAAACAGTCACACAGGTGAACTCAAAAATAAACACATCAATTGAGAGTTTGAACTGAAATGAGTTATTGTGATATGAAAGGGTGTGTGGTGCAGGGAGATAGGAATGATTACAGCCAGGAATTAATTCAAAGGTGCGAAAGTAAATTGTTGTTGCTTATAAATGGGAGTCTTTTGATTGATCAGCAAGTTTTGGTACAAGTGAGCATTTCGGCAGTAGAGTTTTCAATATTCTTGAGATTATCGGGAGGGCGAATGTGGGATGCTGGCCAGGAGTGGCTTTAGATAATGAAATCTAGAGTTCACAAAAGGAATGAATGAGAGTTTCAGCAAATGAGCTGAGACTGTGGTGAGGTCAGGTGATATCACTGAAGTGGAAATAGTGGTCTTAGAGGGGGTCTGGCCTGTCATCCTCACCTCATTCAGCTGTTTGTCAGTTTGTGAATCAAGTCTGGAACAAGCTCAGGAGCTGAGTGGCCCTGGCAGAACCCAAACTGGGCATCGCTGAGCAGGTTATTGCTGAGCAGGTGCTGGACAGCACTGTTGATGACACCTTCCATCACTTCACTGCTGAGCGAGTGTGGACTGATGGAGGGGAATTGACTGAGTTGGTTTTGCCCTGTGTTTTTGTGTTGGAACATCCCTGAGCAATGTTCCACAAAGTCAGTAGGTGCCAGTGCTGGAGCTGTACTTGCCTTGGTGGGAAGCAGGTTCTGGAGCACAGCCAACAGTATTATTGGCAGGGCCCATCCCTTTACACTGCTTATCCATTTCTTGATCTGATTTGAAATGAGTTTTCAACCAAATCGATTCATATCTGTGATGTCAGGGACCAATGGAGAAGGCTCATCCGCTAGGCACTGCTGGCTGAAAATCGCTGCTAATACTGTCCTCTTATCTGTTGCATGAATGTGTGAGACCCCTCCATCGGTAAGGGTGGGGATATCTGTGATACTTCCTCCAGTGAGTTGTTTAATTGTCCAACACTACTATTGACTAGGTGTGGCAGAACTGCAGAACTCAGATCTAATCTATTGGTTATGGGATCACTTAGTTCTATTTGGTGTTGCTTGTGCTGTTTGGCCATGCAGGTTTGGTAGCTGCACCAGGTTGGCACCTCATTTTTAGGTATGCCTGGTACTGCTCCTGGCATGCCCTCCTGCATTCACCATTGAACCAGGGTTGATTCCCCTGGCTTGATGATAATGGTTGAGTGGGGGATATCAGGCCATGAGTTTCAGATTGGGCTGGAGTACAGTTCTGCTGCTGTTGTTGGCCCACAGTGAGGCGGAAGTTGCAGGGTCAAGAGGGCTGATTGTGTGGTTGTATTTGCTAATGCATTGGTAGATGTAATGTGGTACATCCAGTTTCATTCCTTTGTTGAGACTGTGTAGTGATTAATACAATGAGTGACTTGATGGGTCGCTGTCGGGTTTCTTTCCCTCAAGGATATTGTCAATGGCAGAAAAACATCCCCAATGGTTCCATGGCAAACAGTAGATTCTTCATTCCAGTTATTTTTTTCTTGACTTCAGAGCCACCCTCAATCAATTTGGGATTGAAACCTGAACTTCAGTTATATATTTTAATATTCTTGATAAATGATAAATACGACAGGTTTGTTCACTTATTTTTAGAATCACTATCACAGGTTGTGTTTATTGTTTTGAAAATAAATAAATATCCATTATCCTGCCTCCTCCATCCTCCCCTCCAACAACAAGAGTGAGGAGCACATGGAGTTTCTCTGTCAATAACATTGAGACAATCCGATCAGCTGCCTCTGCTTCTTCGCTCCTTCTCCACTAGCCCACCGAGCCAAACTGCCTCACAAGGGTGCTCCTCATTTTAGTCCTAAACTTGCATTTCCTAGAGTCTCTTGTCAAGCCTTATTAGAGGTCATCTTGAACATTTACCCGAGTGTAGCTAAATCATGGACATTCCAAATCTCTGCCTCATCCTCCTGCTTGTCACCGCCCTCCCCCCTTGCAATTCACAGATATTGTTCCATGATCTGTCTGTCTGTCTTTTCTCGTAATGTCCTTCTCTCCCATTTTGCTAAACCCTAATATTTGACCTCACCATCATTGGAAAATCCTGCTCCATGGACAATTATGGGCGGCACGGTGGCACAGTGGTTAGCACTGCTGCCTCACAGTGCCAGAGACCCGGCTTCAATTCCCGCCTCAGGCGACTGACTGTGTGGAGTTTGCACGTTCTCCCCGTGTCTGCGTGGGTTTCCTCCGGGTACTCCGGTTTCCTCCCACAGTCCAAAGATGTGCAGGTGAGATGAATTGGCCATGCTAAATTGTCCGTAATGTTAGGTAAGGGATAAATGTAGGGGTATGGGTGGGTTGCGCTTCGGCGGGGCGGTGTGGACTTGTTGGGCCGAAGGGCCTGTTTCCACACTGTAAGTAATCTAATCTAATCTCCACTCTCCCTTTCCTTTCTGAATTCATTGTATTTTGTGTCCCTCCAGGATCTATCCTTGGTCCGTCCTGTTTCTCACCTACATACTGCCAGGAGGTAACATCGCCCAAAAGCACTGTGTTAGGTTTCACATGTACACTGACAGTGTCCAGCTCTCCCTTCCCATCATCCGTCTCCATTACTCCACTATTACTCAGTTATCAAACTGCTTACCACGCTTCGATTAGCTGCAATTCACTCCAATGAAACAGTATAATTGTTAAACCCATTGCCTTCAGTTGCTATTCCAAATTCATTTCCCTTACTGCTGTGTCCCTCCCTCTCATTGGGAACTGTCTGAGGCAGAACTACATTCTTCACAATATTGCTTTCATATCTGACCCCAAGGTGACCTTCTGATCAGACATCTACACAATCACAAACACCAGGAATTCCAATCTCGAAAACGTTGCTTGTCTCCTCCTCACCCCAGCTCCATTGCTACTGAAACCCTAACCTGTGTCGGTGTTGTCTTTAACTTGACAAATCTGAAACAGAACCCTTGATTCCGCGACTGACCCAGAATCTGGTTCAAGACTCACCCGTAATGGGACACATCCTCTCCATATTTACCCTGTCAAACCTCGACAGAATCCTGTATGTTTCAAAGAGATCACCTCTCATTCTTCCGAAGTCCAGTGAGTAGATTCCCAACTTATTCAGCCTTTGCTTACAAGATAATTCCTTCAAAACAGGGATCATCCCAATGGATCTCCTCTGAATTGCCTCCAATAAACTGCTCTATTTCATGAACTAAAGCGACCAAATCTGTTCACGTTACTCCAGATGTGGTCTCACTCGCCATTTCTTTAGTTGTCCTAAGGTATATACTCCAAACTCTTATATGGCAAACTCTTTGAAATAAGGGACAGCATTCCATTCCCCTTCCTGATTTAATGTTGTAACTGTGTGCTAGCTTTCTGTGTTTCCTGCTCATTTTCCCCCAGTCCCTTTGTGGTGCAGCTTTCTACAGTTTATCCCAAGTTATACTCTATTTGCCAACTTGTTGCCCACGTTTCCTGTGAATATCTCTCTGTAAGCTGTTTATAATCCTTTTGGAACTTTCCTGTTATGCCTTTTCTAGGAGGTTTCCCCCGTCATTATTCGAAACATTTACTGGAAGCACTGGGCAGTGGGAAGCATGCGCAGTTGCTATCTTTCAGGGATACTCTGTTTCATGACTGGGAGGAGCTTGCTGCCCATTGATCAGAATGGAGACATCTTGACCATCAAGCTGCATGAGCCTTTCACACCCCATGTCTTATTGAGGAGGCACAGCGGCAGAACGGAAGGAAAGGGAAGCAAATCCTGCTCTCCATATCTCACTGAATCTTGGGACATTCTGTCCTATGTTCAGTCACATGAAGTCCCAAGGTGGAACCTCAAAGAAACCCACATAGATTTGCCCTCGACGTGCCTGCTAACCTCCACCAGGGGTAATGTGTACAGTCATCCTGGGCCAGGAGGAGGGGATTGTATGAGTTTCAAACTTGAACTGACAGTGACGGATTTTATAAACTTATATTACAGGCAGGTATTCAGATGGTAATCTTAGTCATTGTAACGCCAAACTCTGACAGAATTACTCCATTCATCAGGCCCTAGATATTCATATTGTGTGAGAGTATTGTGTTCCAGATCAATACCATTTGCTGAATAAACGTTCTCCTTTGAATCAAACCATCTTCTCAATAGATCTTCCCAAATCTTCAGCATGTGTCCTGTAATCCTTGTATAATGAGCTGATGGGTGTAAGGTTTATTATTATAACGTGTAACTTTTGTAAACCGCTTTGTCACAGCTCCCCAAATTTCCTTTGCTACAAGAAGAACAATCTGTTTTTCCAAACCCCTGATTCCCCAATGTCTGTTTGCTGTCTATAAGGTACACCTGAGGGTTGTGTTGGAACATTCTCCACTTGCCTGCATCAGTGCACCCCCCCCCCCCCCCCCCCCCAGCAATATTAAAGAAAGTGAACATCCTCCAGGATAAAGCACTGTACCTGAGTGGTTTCCCGGCACGGTGGCACAGTGGTTAGCAAGGCTGCCTCACAGCGCCAGAGACCCGGGTTCAATTCCTGCCTCAGGCGACTGACTGTGTGGAGTTTGCACGTTCTCCCCGTGTCTGCGTGGGTTTCCTTCGGGTGCTCCGGTTTCCTCCCACAGTCCAAAGATGTGCAGGTCAGGTGAATTGGCCGTGCTAAATTGCCCGTAGTGTTAGGTATGAGGTAAATGTAGGGGTATGGGTGGGTTGATCTTCGGCGGGTCGGTGTGGACTTGTTGGACCGAAGGGCCTGTTTTCACACTGTAATGTAATCTAATATAATCTAAACCTTCAGTATTCCCTCTCCCCACCCTCGAGGCACAGTGGCATCACTGTGTAAAAGATCAAGTCAGCATTGTCCTCCCAGACCATAGGACTGCTCTCTCATTAGAGAGAGATATCTGGTAGTGGTTAACCTGAATATAACCACAGCGCAGGCAAGGGGAGAGGTTGAAAAGGAGAGTCCATAAATTGTGGATGGTTATTCTTGATGTGTATTAGCAACACACATGTCATGTGAACAATTAATGTTAAAAAAGTCCCACAAATTCTGCAACTAAGATCCCCCATTCCTTGAACCATCCTGGTAAATCTCCTGTGCCCCCTCTCAGGGACCCTGCCATCCTTCACAATGTGTGGGCGATCTGTGGTTAGCACAGACCCAGCTGCTCTGAACTCTGTGGGTGACAGCATAGAGCAACAGTTGCACTAAACCTCTCTGTCTGGAAGAGAGTGAGAGACAGAAATCCCGATGGCATTTAAAATCTATTTAGGAACACACTTGCAAGCCCAAGGCTGACAGGTCTATGGGCTCTGTGCTGGAAAATGGGATTAAAATAGTTAGCTGGGAGATTTCTTTACAGCAGAAACCCAATGGACCACAAAACCATTTTCTGTCATGTAGACCACAGACGGGTAATATAGGAATATGACAAGCCACAATAGAAACCAGGTCAGAGAAGGTGATATTAGAATAGATGATACATGATTGATTCATGTTTTTGGAGGAAAATGTGACAGAGGTTAAGCGGGACATTGTGGAGCTCTGGGTGCAGGAATCTGAAATAAAAATGGGTTATCCTGAAGGCTGGAATTAAAGAAAGGCACATCACAGAGATTTATGAGGGTGGACAAGATTAAAAACAGAGAGGGTGTTGAGACTGGAGGAGATTAGAGATTGGAGGATGTTGCAGAGATTGCGATGTTTTTGATGCAGAGATAGTGATAGTTCTGAGGCTAGAGAGGAATTATAGAGATAAGGATGAGTTGTTAGCTTTCCCAACACTACCTCTTTACTGATAATGATTGTTTCTCTGTCCTCATCTGCCATTGCCTCCATAGGCCTGCGACAATGAGAGTACACAAAGAGTATGTTCCTGTTAAGGCCAAGGCTGGGAGGTGTAGAGAATGTTGCATGACCTGCGAAATTGAGGCTCTGGTCAAGAAAATGAAGGAAGGATATGGCAGGTACATTCCACTGTGTTTGTGTGAATCCCTAGAGGACTATAGGGCAGTAGGAGTATACTCGCGGGAAACCAGGAGGCAAAAAAGGGGACATGAGATATCTTTGGGAAATAGGTTTAAGGAGAATCCAAAGAAATTCTACAAATACACTAAAGACAAAAGAATAACTAGGCAGAGAATAGCGACCCTCAAAGATCAACAAGATTGTCTATGGAACAGTAGGAGGTGGGAGAGATTCTCAGTTTTTACTGAAAAGGGATATGGAAGTTAGAGAAGTTGGATAAATAAATAGTAATAACTTGGCAAGTGTACATATTACAGAGGAGGAGGTACTGGATGTCTTAAAATGCATAAAGGTGGATAAATCACTGGAATCTGATCAGGTGAATCCCAGAACTTTGTGGGTAATTAGGGAAGCTTTTGCTGGGCCCCTCGCTGCGATATTTGTATCATCGATCGCCACAGACAAGGTGCTGGAAGACTGGTGCCATTATTTGAGAAGGGTGGTGAGGAAAAGCCAGGGAACTATCGACCGGTGAGCCTGAAGTCAGTGGCAGAGAAGTTGTTGGAAGGGATTCTCAGGGACAGGATTTACATGTCATTGGAAAAGCAAGAAATGATTAGGGAGAGTCAGCATGGCTTTGTGCATTGAAATCATTAACTTAGACTTGAGGAAGACACAAGGTTTCACATAACACACTGGTTAGCAGGTTCAACGCCATAGAATTCTGGCAGAACTAGCTGTTTGGATACGGAATTGGCTGGAAGGTCAAAGAGTCATAGATGGACAGCACAGAAACAGAGACCCGTCGGTCCAACCAGTATATGCTGATCAGATATCCGAATGCAATCTAGTCCCACCTGTCAGCACCCCCGGCCCATATCTTTCCTATTCATATACACATGAAGATGCCTTTTAAATGTTGCAATCGTAATGGCCTGCACCACTTCCTCTGGCAGCTCATTCCATAAACGTACCACCCTCTGTGTGAAAACGTTGCCTCTCAAGTCTCTTTAAAGTCTTTTCCCTCATACCATAAACCTATGCCCTCTAGTGCTGGGATCCTACACGCCAGGGAAAAGACTTTGTCTATTTATCCTATCTATGCACCTCATGTTTTTATATACATAGATAAGATCACCTCTCAGCCTCCGACGCTGCAGGGAAAACAGCCCCAGTCTATTCAACCTCTATTCAACCCTCAGCCGAGCTCGAATCCTCCAACCCTGGCAACGTTCTTGTAAATCTTTTCTGAACCCTTTCAAGTTTCACAACATCCTTCCAATAGGAGGGAGACCAGATTTGTACGCAGCGTTCCAAACGTGGCCTACCCAATGACCTATATAGCTGCAACATGATCTCATAACTCCTGTACTCAATACTTCGTCCGATAAAGGAAAGCATACCAAATGCCGCCTTCACTATCCTATCTACCTGCACTCCAAGGTCTCTTTGTTCAGGAACACTCCTCAGGACCTTACCATTAAGTGTATAAGTCCTGCTAAGATTTGCTTTCCCAAAATGCCACTCCTCAGCCCATTCACCCATCTGATCAAGATCCCATTGTACTCTGAGGTAATCTTTTTCACTGTCCACGACATCTCCAGTTTTGGTGTCATCTCACTAACTATACCTCCTATGTTCACATTCAAGTCATTGATATAAATGACGAAAGGTAGTGGATCCAGCAGTGATCCTTGTAACACTCCACTAGTCACAGGCCTCCAGTCTGAAAAGCAACCCTCCATCACCACCCTCTGTCTTCAGCCTTTGAGCCAGTTCTGTATCCAAATGGTTAATTCTCCCTGTATGCCATGAGCTCTAATCTTGCTGAGCAGTCAATGTCATAGTGGAGGGCGCTTTTTGGACTGGAAGCCTGCGATGAGCTGTCAGGCTGGGTGCTGTGTCCACTGCTTTTTGCCATTTATGTAAATGATTTCTATGTGAATATAGGAGCTATGCTGAGTAGGTTTACAATAGACACCAAAACTGGAGGTGCAGTGGACAGCAAAGTTACCTGAGAGTACAATGAGACTCCGATCAAATGAGCTGAGGAGTGGCAGATGAAGTTTAATTTAGATATATGTGAGGTTCTGCATTTTGGAAAAGCAAATTAGGGTGGGACTTATACACTTAATGGGAATGTCCTGGGGAGTGTTGCTGAACAAAGACACCTTGGAGTGCAGTTTCATATTTCCTTGAAAATGGAATCATAGATAGGCAGGGTAGTGGAGAAAGTGTTTGGTGTACTTGCCTTTATTGGTCTGTGCATTGAGTACAGGAGTTGTGACGACATTTTGCAGTTGTACAGGACATTCATTCAGCCACTTCTGGAACTCTGCTTTCAGTCCTGGTCTCCCCACTATTGGAATGATATTGTGAATCTTGAAAGGATTCAGAAAAGATGCTAAGATGTTGCCAGGGTTGAGGGATTGAGCTATAGGGAGAGGCTGAATAGACTGAGACTGTTTTCACTGGAGAATCGGATGCTGACAGGTGACCACAGAGGTTGATAAAATCGTTAGGGGCATGGATAGGATAAACAGCCAGGGTCTTATTCATGTTTAGGTGAGTCCAAAACTAGAAAACACAGGCGTGAGGGAAAAGATTGAAAAGGATTATTAGGTGCAAAGTTTCCAGCTGAACGTGGTATGTGTATGGAATGAGCTGCCAGAGAAAGTGTGGAGGCTGGTACAGTTACAACATTTAAAAGGCATCTTACTGGTTATGTGATTGGGAAAGGTTTAGAAGGCTATGGGCCAAGTGCTGGCATATGGGACGAGATTAATTTAGGATATCTGGTCGGCATGGACAAGTTGGACTGAAGGGTCTGTTTCTGTGCTGTAAATCTCTATGGCACTAATAAATTAAAATTAAGATAGGTTTCTCTTTTATGGAGAGTTAGCAGAAGGTCAGACAATTCTCCTTGGAGCTCAGAAGGTTAATCAGTGATTTCGACCAGGAGTTGATTAGTTTCCAGGGTATTTCATTTACAGAGAGACAGAGTGAGAAATTTTTAACGTCACAATTTTTAGTAACTATTTTCAGGTAACTGGCAAATAATTCAAAGAAAAATGTGAAGATTATTTTACTCACTAAGTTCTGAGCATCTGGGATAGTTTGCAAGACAGCTGGATGCAGATTCAATAGTTATTGTCAAAACAAATTTGAAATTTAACATTTTTAAGGAAAGATTTGGAGGGCTATGTCCAAATGGGAGGTGAGTTGGGACTGACTGGCACCATCTTCAGAGGGAGAGACTACAGCCCCAATGGGCGGAATATCCCCCAGCCCCTGTGCTCTGTGATACTGACCCATTCACTGTGAATGATGAAGCTCATCACAGGGCAGAGCTGTAGAGATGTACAGCATGATAATAAACCCTTTGGTTAAACTGGTCCATGCTGACCAGATATCCCAACCTAATCTAGACTCATTTGCAAACACTTGGCACATATCACTCTGCACCCTTCCTATTCATAAACCCATCCTGATGCCAAATGGTATAATTGTACCAACAGCCTTCACTTCCTGACAGAAGATTCCATACACGCACCAACCTCAGTGGGAAAGAAAATTGCCCCTCAAATCCATTTTAAATTCTTCCCCTTTCATCTTAAACCTATGCCCTCTCATTCTGGACTCCCCCACCCCAGGGAAACGACCTTGTCTATTTATCCTACCCATGCCCCTCATAATTTTATGAACCTCTATGAGGTCACTCCTCAGCCTTTGAGGCACCTGGGAGGATCCCACCACTCAGGTCACAATGGGGCCTGGCTGATTGACACAGCTTCAGACCAATAGGAGAGTCGGCGTGGTCCTCCAGCCAATGGGAATGAATGAGGGGTGGGACCAGCAGGCCAACACATGAGCATCAGCTATGCAGGGGCAGAGTCACTGTGAGGGGGGACTGAATGTGAAGGAGTGGGAGAGACCAGCAGATACTGGGAGAGAGATGGAGTTAGTGTGGACTAGGAAGGTTGATAAACACTTTCAGTCTGCTGTACCTGAATTAGATACTCCGAGTAAATTAGAACCAAAAGAACTGCGGATGCTGTAAATCACACACAACAACCAGAAGGTACTGGAAAAGCTCAGCAGATCTGCAGCATCTGTGAAGAGAAATCGGTTCGCATTTTCGATCCAGTGACACTTCCTCAGGAACTGACGTTACTGAGAAAAAATGTCGGCTTTTCTGCAGATGGTAGGGGTTAAGGAGTAAATGATAGGTGGGGATGGAGTCCAAAGAGAGAGATAAGAGCAGTTGGACAAAGGAGTGGATAACGATCTGAGGGGGAGAGTGAATAGCTGTTTATGGGGACTGTTAGTGGCTAACCATAGGTAATGTGTAATGGAAGGCTACGTAATAACAAGGCCTGGTATGTGGGGTAGGGGGCAAAGACACTAGGACGTGGAAGAGTTCAGGACCTAAAATTATTAAATTTGATGTTGAAGCCAGAGGATTGCAGGGTCCCCGAATGGAAGATGAGGTGTTGTTCTTCCAGCTTATATTAAAGTGTGGTGCTGGAAAAGCACCGCAGGTCAGGCAGCATCCAAGGAGCAGGAAAGTTGACGTATTGGACATGTCAGCACTTCATCAGAAATGTGGGTGGTGGAATACGGCTGAGAGATAAATAGGGAGGTGTGTTTGGGGTTGGGGAAAGGGATCTAGAGAGGCAATAGGTCGTTGTAGATGGAGGTAGTGGTGAGAGGGTGGAATGGATAATTGGAAAGGAAGATGGACAGGTGGGACTGTTCAAGAGGGTTGTGCCGAGTTGGAGGGTTGAATCTGAGATAAGGTGGGGAGGGGAGATGAGGAAACCTTGATGTCGTGTGGTTGAAAGTTCCCAAGATGTTCTTCCTCCAGGTGTCGGGTGGCTCGGATTTTGCGGCGGGGTTGGGGGGTGGTGTGGGCGGGTAGCTGAAGTGGTCGGCCACAGGGCGATGGGGTTGGTTGGTGCATGTGTCCCAGAAATGTTCCCTGAAATATTCCACAATTTGGCATCCTGAGAGCAAAGGACACAATAGATGAGGTGTTCAGGTGGGCAGGGAAATCTATGCTGGATGTGGGAGGATTCTGTGGTGCCTTGGATGGAGGTGAGAGGAAGGTGTGGGCAAAGGTTTTCCACCTCTTGCAGTGGCAAGGGAAGGTGCCTGGAGTGGAGGATGGGTTGGTGGGGAGCGTGATCTAACGTGGAAGTCACAGAGGGGATTGTCTTTGTGGAATGCTGATAGGAGCGGGGAGGGAAATATATCTCAGGTGGTTTGATCTGGTGGTGGAAATAGCAGAGGATGATGCGTTGTATCTGGGAGGAAGGTGAGGATGGTCGGATTCCAACTTTGTTGCATTTGGAGGGATGGGGTTCAAGAGTAGTGGTGTGGGAAGTGGAGGAGATACACTGGAGGCCATTGTTGACCACATCTGAGGGGAAATTTCAGTCCTTGAAATAGGAAGCCATTTTGTATGTTCTGAAGTGTTCTTCCAGCTTGTATCAAGCTTCATTGGAACACTGCAGTAAGCATGAGACAGAGATGTTGGACAGGGAACAGTCTTGTGTGTTAAAGAGCAGGCAACTGGAAGCTCAGGGTCTTTTTTGCGGCACAATGTAGATCATCAGCCACCATTTCCACCACCGCCACGGAGATGCTCGAAGGTTCCTGTCTCCTCCATTAACAGCTTTCCAACTTCCCACTCCTTTGCCTTTCCAAATGTTCCTGTCTTTCTTTGGACTCTGTCCCCACCTATTAGTTACTCTTTAACCCCTAACTCCTGCAGTCCAAAGATGTGTAGGTCAAGTGAGTTAGCCCAGCATAATTTCCCGTAGTGTTCAGGGATGTGCATTAGTCTGGGGAAATGGAGAGTAATAGGATAGGGGAATGGGTCTGGGTGGGATTAACTTCGGAGGGTGGGTGTGGAATTGTTGTGCCGAAGGGCCTGTTTCCTGAAGAGATTCTAATTTTCCCAGCTGTCATCGGTTCTGAGGAAGGGTCCCTTGCCCCATGATGACCCTTGGTGTGTGCAGGAGGCGGGAAGGGGAGAGTGCAGCAGAAACCGGATGAAATGTATCAATGTAGACTGGGAGGGTTTAGTTACACTCTGCAGGTCGTTAGTCTGAATTAGAAACTCTTGGTCCCACGTTTGCAGCAAAGGGGAAGATGGCTTGGGCCTCAGTCAGTGAGAGGACCTGGGTTATGGCCGCCATCTTTATTTGGGGTAAGGTACCGCAAGGAGCTTGCACGTGTCCTCTTCCTGGGTAGGGGCGGAGTGATTTGAAGAGGAACATTTACACATCAAACACATACCAAGAGAAGTGTTTGCCTTCACTATTCATCCTGCACTGACTGTGAGCTTTGTTTTGTGAATTCATTTTATAGGATATTAATTGAGAATAATTGAGACTGGGATCTCAAAAAACATGTTTTTATATTTAGCGGAGTCATCAGGATCTGAATATCATTGGCATTAAACTATGGAACGAGAAAGGTTTGTCTGTTCTGTCTGTGGGAAATTATCTTCAATATTTTTGTCAAGCCAAAATCAGAAAGATGTTCAAGTCCATGGTTGTATCACCCTTGGGGTATGTGTTCAATTATTGGCCCTGCAGCTGTGGAAGGAGATATTGGCCCGAGAGAGAGCACAGATTTATCCAAATTGCACCTCGTCTTTTTGCAGGAACTGTCAGATTTAGTCTCAATCATCCATTTTATAATGTAAATCTGTAAACTCCCTACTTCCAATTCTCTGCACGTTTCTCTTTGAAATTCTTTGTGGACTCAAATTCCATCACCATTTCAGATGGAACGTTCCAGATTCTGACAACTGTCTATTCATTCAGAAACTGCTGAAGACCATTTAACTCTGGTGTTACAAAGGGCTAAATTGAAAGATGCAATGCTGGTCCTGAGCTCCCATTGAGGTGCATTGGAACAGTACAGGAGGCTGAGGGCAGTGTAGGTGTGAACAGACAATGAAAATGGCCGGGCTGCACTAATAGTGCTGCTTGGCTCAAGGAGATTGTTTTGGAGTTGGGTGTAAATAGTGAGATGAGACACGGAGAAGTTGAAGCTGAAACTCAGTTTTAGTTCAGGCCTTTCAGAAATTCACAGTCCCAATGGGAATAGCCAATTTGTCAGTGATACCTGTGGAGTATTTAAATTTTTAAAGTATGACATATCAGCTTAAGTAAAGATTTTTTTTTGTTATTATAATGGACATGCTTAAAGTGAAAGAAGATTGCTCACTCTTTTAAATTCGCTTAATGGGAGTAACTAGATGAATGTAGAGAGATATTGTGAAAGGGCACCTCAGAGCCGTGGTGTGCTCGTCTTGCACAATGTGGGAAATAAGGGACGCTTCCAGTGTCCCTGACGGCTGTGTGTGCAGGAAGTGCGTCCATCTGCTGGGAAACTGCTTTTCAGAGTTGGAGCTGAGAGTGGACTCACTGTGGAGCATCTGCGATACTGAGAATGTTATGGACAGCACGTTTAGTGAGTCCATCACACTGCAGGCGAGGGTTACACAGGCAGAAAGGGAATGGATGACCACCAGATCAAGTAAAAGGCTCAGGAAGGGAGTGCAGGAGTTCCCAGTGGTCATCCCCTTCTCAAACAGATACTGTATACTGCTTGGGATTCTGTAAGGGTGGAAATGGGTGGGGTGACTTCTCGGGAAATCAGCAACAGCCAGGTTCATGACACCACACAGAGCTCTGCTGCACAGAGCGGGAGGAAAGAGAGGAAACACGGCTATAGTGACAGGGGATTCAATGGTCAGGGTTAGGGTGGGCACTGCTGCAGCCTTGAAGAAGTCACACCAAGCACTACAATATCAGTTACACGCTGAGTGCTAGAACGTGGGACAACAATAAATAGGAGCTTGATAACCAGTATGAATATGATGGGGTTGGAAAGTTGACGTTTCGGGTCAGGACTATTCATCGAGACTGACAAAGGGTCCTGACCAAATCATCAACCTTTCTGCTCCTCTGATGCTGCCTGACCTGCTGCACTTTTCCAGATCCACATTGTATTGACCCTGACTTCCAGGATCTGCAACCCTCAACTATCTTCACATCCCAGGAGTCAGGCTGATGACCCACCTTTACTCTCTCACAATAACCAGGATAGCTCTCCTTGGGAAAGGGGAACAAAGGTACACACAGGTGTGGTCTCACCAAGGCCCTTCCAGCAAGGGATCCCTGCTCATGTACTCAAATCCTCTCACTAGGAAGGTCACACATCATTTACATTCTTCCCTGCTTCCCACTCCTGCCTGCTTCTGAGAAGAGGGAATCTCGGAGAAATACAGAATTAAATGGTGTCAGAGTCTCTGGTAGAAAATTGTTGAATACAATGCCTCCATCTTCTCCATACTGGTCATCAAGCACACATGCCTGGTGTGATCATCTAAACACTTCTTCAAGGCTGCAATGTTTCCTGCATCTGTCACCATTTCAGATGCTGCCAGACCTGCTGAGGATCTCCAGCACTTTCTGTTTTCTCTGTTGTAGAGTACTGAAAGGGGGGATTTGTAGTTGAGAAATTCAAATCGAACTTCATGTTCTGGATCCGTGCCGATCTGAATATCATTGACCTTTTCGTCTGGAATGAAAGGTGTGCATTCTGTCTGTGGGCGAATATTTCAAATGTCAGTGTGGCTGGAAAAAAGTACTGAGACAGCGAAGTCCATGTTAGCGTGGGGACTGAGGAGAGAAATTTCATTGGTTTTTGAAAGTCTAAAAAATCATGGCACATTTCCCAGGAACAGTTCAGCCGCAGATTGGTTTTGTATGAGGACAATTTACCATGAAACCAGAAAGACAAAAGGATTCCTGCATCATGAAAATAGCTGTGAAAATGGGATTGTTGTAACGGAGTGAATTATCGATCATGGATTGTAATCCATTGGCGTTGTCACATCGGTTCCAGTGCCCCGTGGGGAAACACGGGAAATGTGATGAGTGCAGTGTAGGTTTCAGTTATTCAACTGGGAAGGTGCAGAAGAAATTTACAAGGATAATGCCAGGTCTCAGGGGTCTGAGTTACAGGAAGAGGGTGGACAATCGAGGACCTTTTTGTTTAGAGCAGAGGAAACCGAGGGGGAATATTTTACAGAAGTGTATAAGATCATGAGAGGCATGGGTAAGGTGAATGCACTCAGTCTTTTTTCCCAGGGAACCAAGCACTGGAGGGCATCAGTTTAAGGTTAGTGGAGAAAGAATCAAAGGGAAGCTGAGGGGCAACTCTTTTACACAGAGGGTGGTATGTATATGGAATGAGCTGCCAGTGGAAGTGGTTGAGGTGGGTACATTAACAACATGTGAAAGCCATTTGGACAAATACATGGATAGAAAAGGGTCAGAAGCAGATGGACCAAGTGCAGGGAAATGGGGTTAGCGTGGATGGGCATTCTGGTCGCCATGGGCCAGTTTGGGCCAAAGCGCCTGTCTCTGCTGTAGGATTCTACAGCCCTAAGTGTATTTGCTATTTCTCCCACTAACTCTGTTGGTATACTGGAATGTATTCCATCAGGGCAAGGAGACTTGTGTACCTTTAGCTCCATTAACTTGCCCAGCTCTAACTCTTTCATGATAATGGTTGTTTTAAAGTCCTCACCTTCCTCAGTTTCCTTATCAATTACTTGCATGTTCTTCGTGTTCTCCACTGTAAAGACTGACTGCTGTGTCCTCATATTCATGAACCCTGCTGGATAGGAATAACTAGGCACAGACTCTGTGAGGTCTTCTTTGAGACTTTATTGATGAGTCATGGTAGTTACCTGGATATTTTACGTGCAAAATGCCTTTCGGCAGCATCAGGTCCAATGTACGGCTCCCATTCTTCTACCTTTGTGGTTTGTGACTTTGAATACAGACTGTCTCTCAATATTATCTACATGACAATGGCAGTTCAAAAGGCTAGTTCAGTTCAGCGCTTTGTGGTTAAACCACACATCCGTCCCCCCACGACCCCGTGGCTCCCTCAAGTACCTGACAGTCGCTTCAGTTTCAGAGGGGCTGTCTATCGGGATTCTGATGTGGAGGAGCTGGGGTTGGGGTGGGGTGGACAAAGTTAAAAACCGCACATCACCAGGTTATAGTCCAACAGGGTTATTTGGAAGTACAAGCTTTTGGGGTGTGCTGTGATTTTTAACTTGATCAGGATTATCTCTGAGGTAACAGTTAAGTGCTTCAACAATTACAGAGGCCATATGTTCCCAACACAATAGGTTCCCCTCTAGCAGGGTAAACTGCTATTCCGGCCCTGGGATAGCTACTCATCACTTTTTATCCCCAATCCCATCAAGCTGTCTGTTGATCTTTGAAGTTTTCTAATCTCCTAATTTTTTTCTTGGTGTCTTTGCCAATTTGTATGCCTTCTATTTCACTTTAATAGCTTCTCTTATTTCGTTAGACACCCTTGGCAGATTACTCCTTTTCCGACAGTCCTTCCTTTTCACTGATATATACTTTTGCTGAGCACTTCGAAAAATTCTTTGATATTCCTCCACTGTCTGTCAACTGTCCCACCGTAAAGTCTTTACTTCCAGTCTACATTAACCAACTCCTGCCTCATCCTATTGTAGTCTCCTTTGTTTAAGCATAGGATCCTGGGATTGGATTTAATCTTCTCGCTTTCCATCTGTGTTCTAAATTCAACCAGACTTATCACAAGTCTTTTATCCGATTACGAGGTGAGGCGATGCTTCTTGGGTGTTTTGGGTTTCATTGTCAGAGACCTTGGCTTTGTAATAAAGTACAGGATAGATATTCACAACGGAGTATTCTGGACGCTGTGAATGTCCTTCACAATCTAAAACCATAAATCACTGTCTCCCCTCAGTTTAAAATTGCAAAATCATTATCTCCTACATGCTTCCTCACTATCTAAGTTTGGAACGCTAATCCACCTAACTATTCTGCTTTTTCCGAAAATCTTTGGTGATGGTGGTGAGTTTTGGATTCAGCTTTCCAGTTATTACCGTAAGAAGGGAAGCACTGGGCACAGCAGAGGCAATGCAGCCCTTCGAACCAACTCCACCATTCAATACCATGAGGATTGAGCTCACCTCAGTCAGCTGGATTTTCCCGCCTGCTCTCCCTCACCCTTCAACTCATTGCAAATTAAAAATCTGTATCTCTTCGTTAAATTTGCTCATGTCCTGGCATCCACCGCATTTTGAATAGCGAATTCCACAGGTTCAAACACATCGAGACAGATACATTCTTCTTCATGAGAATAGAATAGTCCCCAAAATACAGAAACAGGGTATTCACCCATCGAGTCCACACCCTATGATGAGCATTCCATTTAGACCCATCCATTCCCTGTAACCATGCATTTCCCATTTTTAATTGCCTAACCGGCTCATGCATGGACCCAGTGGGCAATTTGGCATGACTAATCCACCTCGCCTGCACATCTTTGGACTGTAGGAGGAAACTGGAGCACCGAACAAAACCATGCAGACTTGGGGAGAATGTGTAAACTCCACATAGTTGCCTAAGGCTGGAATCAAACCCGGGTCCCTGACGCTGTGAGGTAGCAGTGCTAGCCACTAAGCCACCTCTGCTTAAAATCTGCTGCCCATTATTAACCTCCCCACCCCGCAATTGGCTGAATGTGTATTTCTTACGTCAGAAATCGGGTTGTCTAAACGGATGTCTCAGTAAAACCCAGTGACAGCCCACATGTCCTGTGTGTCTGAACGGATATCCTATACACAACACCCTCCAGCCCACACTTTCTTTCACTTTTCAGAGACAGATCTCCAGAGGCTTCATGGGGACTACAACTCCCACAGTCCCTGAGGCAGGGACCACACGTGTGCGGGGAAAACCAGTACTGTACACGGACAGAATGTCGGCGGGTTTTGGAGCATGTGCTTCGGGGTAACTAAAGGAAAGCATTTCGCACTTTGGCTGGCGAAGGGATTCATCTGCTTGTAGTATTGGATTTGTTGGGTCAAAATATGACTACACCCACATGGGACCAAGTTCCATTCCCAACTTGTCATAACACTGGGAATCGACCAATGGGAAACAAAGAAGGATCTGACCCATTCTCCCAAACTGAAGGTTCCTCTTCTGTCCACGATCTGCCACCTCCCTGTCTGTTCCCTTTTGTTTCATTCTGCTGTTACATTATTGACTTGCAGCAACTGAAGGGAAAGGAAGTGAACCCAGAAAGGGTGCAGAGTCTAACCAGGGACGGGAAGTGGTGGCATGGATCTGTTTATCAGTTACTCCATGAGAATGGGGAGGGTGCACTTTAGGGGGTAGCAGAGTCAGAATGTGGGAGAGAGTAAGTGGGCTGGAGGGTTACAGCTTCGGGGGAACAAAGGGGAAAAATATTCCAGAGAAACTAGAATTATCTGTTCTGAATTTCTAATCTGTACCTATTCCTTTAAATAGGGTGCTAGATGGTGAAGATTTGCAGACTGAAATCTCAAAATCCTGTGCCAATCGTGATTGAGTTATCCAGAATTTGACAAACCAAAGATGGGGAATTACTCGGCCAAAGTCCTGCAACACTCTACCTCCCAGCATTGTCGGTCTATCTGCAGCAAATGGACTGCAATTGGTTCACGACAGCAGCTCAGTACCATCTTCTTAAGGGTACCTAGAGATAGGGAATAAATGCTGGCTGAGCCAGTGATGCCCATATCCTAGAAATGGTTTCTATCTCGAGTTGCTGAAACCCGGTTGATGTTACTGCAGGATGATGAGGGACGCTGAGTGCATCCTCCAGGAGGCAGCACCATCACATTACCCCTGCCTACACCCACACAGTAACACCGCAACGCCACTGAAACAAAAGGCAGTGAAACCAAAGGAGGACTTAGATATAGTTCTTCGAGGCAAAGTCATCAAAGGGGATTGGAACACAGCAGGAACAGGAGACTGAGCTGGATGGTCAGCTGTTTGCCATTGAATGGTGGAGCACAATCGAATGGCCGCCTCCTGCTGCTATATCCCAGGTATGTATATAGCCATGGAGCCTGGGTAGAAAGAAGTAGGCAGGGCAGGGATTCTCCAGGAGATTGCGCGTCCACATCAGTTTTCAGTGAGGGTTGGTTTGATGGATTTTATTTAACATTTGTCTTTTACATTAAAAAAAAAACAAATTTGCTAACCTTGTCTTAAAGTTTATTCCACAATAAATAAAAGTAAAAGAATTGAAAATATCTGAATATAACAGTTTTTAAAATTTCAAATGCCCTTTAGAAGAAAATCCTGTCTCTTCCCGGACACCATCACTTTCCAGTTACCCAAACTCCAGGGAAATATTCCCTCCCTGTCTGAACCTTTGGTTTGATTTAACTGCTTTTCAGTTCTTGTTCCGTGAGCTGTGAAGCTTTCTTTATTCCCCATTTCTCCGACCCAGAAGTGTTATCACATACAGCTGAGCAACCTTGCCACCATCAAAATCATTATTACATCATTTTTCTTTTTGTTAACGTATTACCTATAATCACCAGCAGTAAACCATTTGTGTAACCAATTGAATATTTATAAACAAAGCCCATTATGGGCAAAGCAAACCATTACAAGTGACAGAGTGGGAAGGGACTAAATCAAAGTAGAGTTGGGGGGAGGAGGGGGCAGCGGTGGAGATAAAGCACTGTATCCCCTGTGGTGCCCACCTCTATCTAAAGGCTTCGAGAGCATTGATACACACCACATGCTCCTTCTCCAAGGACACCCTGCCGTGAAGCCTTTATCCTCAATCATAGAATAGAATCCCGACAGTAAGGAAGGAGAACATTGGCCCATCAAACCCCACCGACCATCTGAAGAACATCACGCCCAGAGCACTCCATCACTGTAATACTGCATTTCCTATGGCTGATCTGCCTAGTCTGCACATTCCTGGTCACTGTGGGCAATTTCGCATGACTGATCCACCTAACCTGCACATCTTTGGACTGTGGGAGGAAACCAGAGCACCTGGAGGGGACCCACACTATAATGGGGAGAATGTGGGAACTCCACACAGGCTGTTGACCAAGGCTGGACTCCAATCTTGTACCTGATGCTGTGAAACAGCCGTGCTACAGTCACAATGTAAATCAAAACAGATGATCCCTGCTCCTTGTCACATTGGTTTTTGTGGAGACTTACTGCCCAGAGAGACATCCTGAGGTTCAGAAAGTGGCAATGGAAGTTCAGTCAACTCCAGCTCAGTTAATGTGGTAAACAACAACAACATCAATACTCCAACAGTGTCATCATGTACAAGGTCCACTCCTGACTCTGATGGACAGTAACATCAGAATCAGAGTCCTGCAGTCCACACGGAGCAGGGGGATGACCACTTCCCTGTGAGGACTCACTGGTCTCTCAATCGTGTTGAAGACGCAGCAAATCCCTTGTCATACAGAGGGGTGAACAGCTCCTACCCAGTGTGAACCCGCTGGGGTCTCGGAGGCAGGATGAATCACTGAATCCCTTCTCCCACACTGAGCATCTGAATGGTCTCTCCCCTGTGTTGGCTCACTGCGGTCTCAGTGGGCAGGATGAATCGCTGAATCCCTTCTCCCACACAGACCATCTGAATGACCTCTTCTCCCTGTGTGGGCTCACTGGGGACTTCGCAGGTGTTGCATTTGAGTGAATCTCCCCCCACACTGGAAACAAGTGAACGACCTTTTCCCCAGAGTGAGCTCGCTGGTGATTAAGTAAGTCAGAGGACTGAGTGAATGCTTTCCCACACACTGAGCAGGTGAATGGCCTCTCACTGATGGGAATGCACTAATGTCTCCGCAGGTGGGAGGTTTGAATGAATCCTTTCTCACACATGGAGTAGGTGACGGGTCCAAATCCTCTGTTCCATCTCTGGTGCCTCGGCAGATTGTAAGATCAAGTAAATCCCTTCCCATACGTGGGGCAGGTGAATGGCTTCTCCGCAGTGTGACTGTGTTGGTGAGTGTCCCACTGGGAGGGGTAAGTGAATTCATAATTCTGATTGAGTACGTCCTCCTGTTTCCTCAGTTGTTATTGACAATCTCATTCCCCTCGCACCAGAACCCGTTCCAGTATTACAGAAACAGCAGAATGGTCAGCTGCAGCTGGTCACCTGACTGATCACTGGACACGAACGGTTCACTCTCCACAGATGCTGCCAGAACTACTGAATTTTTCCAGCAATTTCTGATTTTGTTTCTGATGTCCCAGCATTTGCAGATGTTTAGTTTTACAATACTCATCTTGTCTGTTGCAGAGGAGTTTATTGATGAAATTAGAGGGTTTTGAAAGTTGTATGTGAGGTCACACATCAGCTATGATCATCATGAATGGCAGAACAGAGTTGAGGGGCTGAATGGCCTCCTCCTGTTCCAATGCAAGTTATCCATCGGCAGCTTGTGATAACATTTCCCCTCATTGCTCACTTAACCTCCATGTCGAACACACTGTTACTGACTGAACAAACCTCTTGTGTTTGAACTAAACCTGCTCATGTTCAGTGGCTCCCTCTCCTGCCACCCGGATTTAACTCTCATCATGGAATGCTGTCTTGTATTACTGCGGGAATGCTCACAAGGACAAATCCTGGAGTCTGTACCCCCTGGGATCCACAATCACCGTTTATTTCCTTCTTCCTCTCTCATTCTGGCTATTGTACTCTCGGTTTCAATCCTTTCTCCTGTCATGCTATTCAATATGCCCATGTGGGAGGACTAGAGATAGCTGGAAATTAAACAAGGGAAGTGGGGATGAGGCGGAAGCACGAGGAGCGGTGACAGCAAAGACAGCTCTCATTGTATCGGCAGAGCTTCTCCATGACCCAGTGAGTGGTGAGGCCACGGAGATTGTGGGCGGAGACAGATTCAATCAGGGATTTGGTAAGACACTCAGACATTGACCTGTCAATCTGATTGTTAACTCAGATAGAGAGAAAGATGCACATTTAGATAGCACCTTTGATGATCTGGGGCAATGAAAAATCCTTCCAACCCAATGATTTCAACCACAAATCTCTGGAAACACAGACACAAAGCTTTCTACTTGTACCAGGCTGTCTCTGAGCCGCCTCTTTTCTTGAGAAAAGCGTTTTGTGCTGTTCAGCCTTTCCTGGTGATTATAACCGCTATGTTCCTGTAAGAATTGTGACTGAACCTTTATTTTCCTGTTCCTTGGGAGTGATGAAAGTAGCAGAAACATTTCCTGACCTGTGAGGAGTTTCGCTTGCAGTATTAATATTTAGAAATCCATTCCCACCCTCACACACACTGTGAAATTGATGTACAACTGAAGGGAAGGAGTGAGTGAGCACCCACAGAATCATATGTATCTGAGTTGAATGAACCTGGCATGAGGAAAATGGGACAACAATCACAACTAGTTGGAATCTCAGAATCCACTGGGTGCAGAAAGAGTCTATTCGGCCCATCGAGTCTGCAATGTCCTGCTCACCCACCCTACCCAGATAACCCTACATTGAACATGCCGAGCCCAACCCACCTAAATTGCACACTGCGCCCATGTTAGCATGGCTAATCCAGTAACGTTACACATCTGTGGGAGGGTCACAAATTCCATCCAAATGCTCGGAATTGTGGATGAAGGCTCACAAATACTTGACTCTGAAACAAATGCACTGCTTTTCAAAATAAAATCTGGGGAAACTGCAATCGGAAAGATTTCTGATTATCTTAGGAGGAAGAGAATTCAAACTCGCGCCATTGACCCAGGGGACGCAGTGAAAGTTACAGAGGTCTGGGAACCAACAGAAATGTAACAGGTTGCGAGCAAGGTGGGGCTGAGACAAGGACAAAAAGACAGTCTGTCAAACGTGGGAAGGCAGGAGAGATTAAACAACAGAAATGGTCGTCCCGCAAGGCCACTGGGAATGGCGTTAGGGCTGGGAAAGAAACCAGGAAACAAGGTATGCAGCTGTCAAAGAAATACATTTATAAAACAGATTATAAAAGCATATTTGGCAGAGATCACAGTCTGAAATTGTTGCTTTCAATGGTGAGTACAAAAAGCTGTAAAGCCTGGGGAGTTCTATTACAGCCAACACATACAGGATGGGACAAGTGGCCTCGACCTGTGCTGTAACTTCCTGATAATTTTTTTTCTGACATTTGTAGTTCAATACTGATGATGCTATTAACTTTTCAAATTGTACTGGAGTTTAATATTCTGGAGAAAAGTCAAATAAATCACATTGATCAAATTCTACAGATCTTAGTCCATAACCCTGCATGTTCCAGCATTTCAGTTGCATCCATGTCCTGCCGGTGGGACAGGACATACAGGGATAGTGACGGTGGTGTCTAGGACATTGTAAGCTACGATTCTGTGTCTATGACTGTGTTAGGTTGTTGCTTGACTCGTCTGCATTCAAGCTCACACAATAAGATGTTAGCAGGGTGAGACACTACAGTTGGAGCTCCTCTGCTCGCCAGTTCCTTTCCTTTCTGCTTTTTAAAAAATGTCTTTCTCTCTCACTCTCCCCTTTGCAGACTCTGACACAAGTGTCTCAAAATTGAATCATAACAAAACTTTTGAAAAAAATATCCCTACAAGAAAATCAATGGAGGAAAATTGATTTATTCTTGCATCAACTGCATTTTTAAACAAAAACAATCCTGTTCAATAAACGCTCTCTTTTTTTCCTTAAATTCTATCAAGCGAGTTATTATATTTTGTCCCTCAGTTTACCGATCTTAATAAATATCCAATCAATTTCAGAGCAACATGCTGACAAAGTATTGAACCAATTTACCTGTTTAGGTTTTAGCATTAGTTATCAAGTCATTACCATTACAATAATTGCATAATAATTGGTCTGGGTAACAAGTACACTGAGGTTCACAATTTAATTTATTGAATGTTTGAAAAAATGGTACAATATATCTTTTTTTTCAGAATTCTAAGAGTAATTATTAAGGCATTTGCATGATAATAATTATTATATGCTTTAGTTAAGTCTTGCTAACAACTACAGTGAATTTTATGTCTGAATTTAATCCAATCTCTCCTAGTACCTATACAGGAATATAAAAATCAATTTTATTTCCAATCAACACACCTACAAAAGAATCCATTATTTCTGATGCAACACGCACTGTTAAAAATATGACTTTTGCTCATTTGAATGATCTGTGTAATCCCAGCCTTATAAATTTAGAAAAACCTCATTACTTTTCCCTGCAACAATTCCTGTTCATTTTTGCAGATAGCAGTCAAATAGCAAGATCAAATTTCTCATTATACTTAAGTATGCGAATAGAATTTTGAAAATATATATTACTAATATATTATTGTTCATTTCAGTCCATAGACTATAGAACAGTATAGCACAGTACAGGCCCTTTGGCCATGATGTTGGTCGGATCTTTTATCCTACTCTAAGATCAAAGTAACCAACATGCCCTTCATTTACTGTCATCCATGTGCGTTTCCAAGAGTCGCTTAGATGTCTCTGATGGATCTGAATCCACTACCACCACTGGCAGTGCATTCCACGCACCCACTACTATGTGTAAAGAAACTATCTCTGACATCTCCCCACGACTTCCCCATTCACCTTAAAATTATGCCACTTTGTGGGGAAATGTCTTTTATTATCCACTCTATTTATGCCTCTCATCATCTTACACAAAGCTATCAAGTAAACTCTCATCCTCTTTCACTGCAATGAACAAAGCCCCAGCTCCCTCAACCTTTTTTCATAAGACATGCCTTCCAATCCAGATAGCATCTTGATAAATCTTATCTGCACCCTCTCTAAAGCTTCCCCGTCCGACGTACAATGAGGTGATCAGAACCGAACACAATATTCCAAGTGTCGTCTCACCAGGGATCCATAGAGCTGCAGCATAACCTCGTGGCTCTTAAATTCAATCTCCCTGCTAATGAAAGCCAACACACCATACACCGCCTTAATAACCCTATCACCTTGGATGTCTGTTATGAGGGATCTATGGACGTGGACTCCGAGAAGCCTCTGTTCCTCCACATTGTAAAGAATCCTGCATTTAATCCGAAAATATGCATTAAAATTTGAAATTCCAAAATGAATAACTTCACACTTTCCCAGGTTGAACTCAGATCTACCATTTCTCAGCCCAGCTCTGCATCCTGTCAATGTCCTCCAGCAACCTACATAAGCCCTCCGTACTGTTCACAACTCCACCAACCGTCGTGTCATTGGCAAACTTCGTAACCCACTCTTCCACTTCCTCATCCAAGTCATTTATTAAAATCACAAAGAGCAGAGGCCCAGAACTGATCGCTTCAGAACACCATTGGTCATCGTGCTCCAAGCTGAAAACTATCTATATAATCTCACCCTGTCTTCTATGGGCCAGCCAATTTATTATCTAAACAAGCTGGTTTCTCTATATCCCATTCCTCATTACTTTCTAAATGAGCCTACCATGGGGAACCTTATCAAATACATTGCTAAAATCCAGATACACCACATCCACTGCTGTGTCCTTACCAATGGGTTTGTCACATCCTCAAATAATTCAATAAGGTTTGTGAGGCATAATCTGCCGCTCCCAAAGCCATGATGACCATCTCTAAGCAATCTATGAATTTCCAAATAATCATCAATCCTGTCTCTCAGAATCCTCTCCAATAATTTGCCCACAACTGATGTAAGACTGACTCATCGATGATTCCCAGGATTATCTCAATTGCCTTTCTTGAATAAGGGAATAACGTTTGCCACCCTCCAATCATCTGGTATGACTCTATTGGACAGTGAGGATGCAAAGATCATTCCCAAAACACAGTAATCCCTTGCCTCTCTTGCCATAACAACCTAAGTTATATCCTTTCTGGCTCAGGGGACTTATCTATCCCCATGATTTTTCAATATTTTCAGCACATTCTCAGCCTTAACATCGACCTGTTAGACCATATCAGCCTGTTTCACGCTGTCTTCGCAAAGGACAACGTCCCACTCACTCATGAATACTGAAGCAAAGTACTCATTAACGACCTCCCTACCTGCTCTCACTCCTGGCACAAGTTTGCTTCACTATACGGGATATAAATGTGGAATTATGTCTCAGCACTGAATTAATGTAAAGATATTGCAGTGTACAATCACTCGATTACTTTGAATATTGAACTGTATTTTAACTGAGAAAACACAGTTGAATTGATTTGATTATATTTCACTTCATGCTAACATTTATTGTATTTCGAACCACAATAAGAGATTCCTTTTTATGTATATAAAACATACTTAAAATTCATCGCACGTTTATGTGCAGAAAATAGAATTAACATCTGCTTGTTCCTTCCTTTATCGATGGCCGTTCAGTTTGAATTTGTGGAAGTTGTACATTGTTGAAAGGAAGGGAAATTGTCTTCAACTGAATATTCACATTGAATGACTGATGCATTTTTTAAAATCAAAGTACAATGAGCACGCAGTTTTGTCAATTTGTCTTTCAAAGAATTGTCATGAGATTCCTGTTTATTTAAGACCACCATTCCTTTATTCTATTGTTATTGCAAAATATTGTTTAATTTCCAGTCCATAACACACAGAAAGTGTCTAATTAATTCCCATTCAAATTACTACAATAAACAGCTGATTAGTTTTCATTTGAGTAACCACATTAAACATAATATTACAGTCCTGCCCGTCTTGAGTGGGGAAATTATGAAAGGAGCTTGAGTAGCTGTGGTAGTGTTTCTATTACTAGACCCGAGGGAAGGTTTCAAATCACACCTTCAACAGAAATATATCAAGAGCCGCACTGAATGTTAATTAGAAAGTACCTAAGCACAGATTGAATTGCTTATTAATCCAACATCAAATCTGCTTCTATCTTTTATATCAATGATCACAAAATCTGATACTTATTCGTGTCAGGTTACCAAGAAATATATGTACGGATATTCTCCCACTCTTGGAAAGTTCGGTTTCGCCATTTTGCTTTTACAAAATACTTACATTTGTCCCCATTTTCTCTAACTGAAAGGAATCCGGAGAGAATTTTCACTTTTATGGAGAAAGGGGAGATGTTTCCCATATAAATTAATGATTCTTCGATTTACGCATTTTCAGCTTATGAAAAGCTTTACTTTCGGATAGTGTGGATACCTGTAACTAATTTTGTTGCTTATAAATTCCTGGGGAATATTTGAAAATGTTGCAGAATTAAAGATTACAATGTCTAAGTAATGAGATTATTTTTTTGTTGCAAAGGGGCAAGTCCAAACAATTGAAACACATTAAACATTATTCCCTCGTGCTATAAATTTGAAATAAAGTTGATATCATCTTCAGTAAACTAATAAATGCTACCACCTATTACTTGTCAGTCAGCTGGTTAGCTACTTTGTAACTAAATGGTGTGATTCATCTAACTATTACTCTGTCGTTTGATCAAAGTGAATTTGTAATTGTTGTCCAATTTATGAATTGTCAGAAAATTATTTTTATTTTTTCATTCACCTGTTCATTTCGACCGTAAGGTTGAAATGCTTTGACAATATTGGAGTGTGTTCATTTAAAAATAGGTTCTGCACATCTGTCAAATATCTCACTTCTTGCATTATAATTCAAGAATGTTTCCTGGTGGAATTCTAGTAAATTCCAAACATTTGTTGACTTCAAATAAGATCTTTCACACCTAATTATCAATCTGTTGTTAATTTTCCAGCTGTTTACATTGACATTTATTAGGAACTCATTCAGAGAGATCAACTGACAATTATAAACTATTTGCAGGATTATTTAATTGAAAGAAAGATACAAACGTGCAAACATTTTTTGGAAGGAATTGCTTTTTCATTCAAATACGTCGGCTGCTCAAGAATTCTATATCGCCTTCCATTGGTTTACTTGTCGAGAATGCAAATTTGTAATTCACGTGAATTTTAATCTGTTCTGTATTTTGAGATTTGTATCTGATGTAAGAAGAAAACGAGGATCAATTAATAAGAGAACTTCAGTGAATAGAAAGCATAGTAAATTAAAATGACAGAGGCAACCTTTAGTATTATCTATGAATATTCAGTCAAATATTTCTAATGTCAAGAGCGTGGTGCCGGAAAAGCACAGCAGGTCAGGCAGCATTTGACGAGAAGCAGAATCGACGTTTTTGGCATAACCCCTTGATAAGGAATCTTTTCTGATGATGGCCTAATGCCGACAGGTCGGTACTCCTGCTCTTTGGATATGCCTCGCCTTTTCCAAAGCCACACTCGTGGCTCTGATCTTCAGCTTCAGCTTTCCTTACTTTCTCCAAATATGTTTAATTAACATGAACTGAAAATGTTAGCATCAGCAGTTAAACAAGAACAAATTAACACATTTGTTTGCAATATTTATAGTGAAAACTGGTTTGAGAACATTCAACAAATCAGATCGAACAACATCCCTTGCCTCTAGAACCCTTGGCCATTCATACTAAAGAATAACCAGGCTTTGAACAACCAGTATGGTGTATAACTACTGAACTGAAATACCAGAGGGACAACGATTGCATTTATTGGAGGGAATAATAACCAGATCCTTACTGTGATAGTGGTGATCGATCTCAGGAAAAATAAGATATTCAAAGTTTGTGAGAAGATTTGTAGCTCGGGTGCTCATTGCTGTGGTTGTGTTCGCCGAGCTGAAAGTTTTTGTTGCAAACGTTTCGTCCCCTGTCTAGGTGACATCCTCAGTGCTTGGGAGCCTCCTGTGAAGCGCTTCTGTGGTGTTTTCTCCGGCATTTATAGTGGCCTGTTCCTGCCGCTTCCGGTTGTCAGTTTCAACTGTCCACTGTAGTGGCCGGTATATTGGATCCAGGTCTATGTGTTTGTTGATGGAGTTTGTGGATGAGTGCCATGCTTCTAGGAATTCCCTGGCTGTGCTTTGTTTCGCTTGCACGATAATGGTAGTGTTGTCCCAGTCAAATTCATGTTGTTTGTCGTCTGCGTGTGTGGCTACTACTGGACTTGTGCCTCACAACACACTTCACATTCAAAAACCAGATATACGAACAAATCAACGGAACACCCATGGGCTCACCGATCTCGAGACTCATAGCAGAAGCAGTAATGCAAAGGTTAGAACAAACAGTCTTACCACAAATTCAACCCAAACTCTTGGTCAGATACGTTGATGACACCTTTGTAATCATTAAAAACACGGATATAGAGAAAACACCCCGGATCATCAACGCCACACTCACAGGAATCCGATTCACGAGAGAGGAAGAAAAGGACAACCAACTCCCCATTCCTAGACGTGAGGGTACAGAGAACACCAAATGGAGAATTCACCACTAAGGTACACAGGAAAGACACACACACAGACCAAGTCCTGAACTATGAAAGCAACCACCCCAATACACACAAACGAAGTTGCATCAAGACATTATTCAAAAGGGCCACAACACACTGCAGCACACCAGAACTGCAAAAAGAGGAAGAGGAACACCTATACAAGGCATTCACCAAAAACGGATATCCTCGCAATTTCATCAGCAGATGCCTAAGGGAAAGACAACAGAATGAGGACATGCCGCAACCCAAAGGACTAGCCACACTACCATACATCAAGAAGATCTCTGAAATGACAGCCAGAGTACTGCGACCACTAGGACTTATAACAGCACACAAACCAACAGCCACTCTCAGACAACAACTCACCAGAACGAAGGACCCGATACCAAGCATGAACAAAACTAATGTAGTGTACAAAATCCCATGCAAGGACTGCACAAAACACTATATAGGACAAACAGGAAGACAGCTAACACACATGGAGCAGGTGGTGTCTAAATCCTCTGTGCCATCTCTGGTGCCTCAGCAGATTGTAAGATCGAGTAAATCCCTTCCCATACGTGGGGCAGGTGAATGGCCTCTCCGCAGTGTGACTGCGTTGGTGAGTGTCCCACTGGGAGGGGAAAGTGAATTCATAATTCTGATTGAGTACGTCCTCCTGTTTTCTCAGTTGTTATTGACAATCTCATTCCCCTCGCACCAGAACCCGTTCCAGTGTTACAGAAACAACAGAATGGTCAGCTGCAGCTGGTCACCTGACTGATCACTGGACACGAACGGTTCACTCTCCACAGATGCTGCCAGAACTACTGAATTTTTCCAGCAATTTCTGATTTTGTTTCTGATTTCCCAGCATTTGCAGATGTTTAGTTTTCTAATACTCATCTTGTCTGTTGCAGAGGAGTTTATTGATGAAATTAGAGGGTTTTGAAAGTTGTACGTGAGGTCACACATCAGCTATGATCATCATGAATGGCAGAACAGAGTTGAGGGGCTGAATGGCCTCCTCCTGTTCCAATGCAAGTTATCCAGCGGCAGCTTGTGATAACATTTCCCCTCACTGCTCACTTAACCTCCATGTCGAACACACTGTTACTGACTGAACAAACCTCCTGTGTTTGAACTAAACCTGCTCATGTTCAGTGGCTCCCTCTCCTGCCACCCGGGTTTAACTCTCATCATGGAATGCTGTCTTGTATTACTGCGGGAATGCTCACAAGGACAAATCCTGGAGTCTGTACCCCCTGGGATCCACAATCACCGTTTATTTCCTTCTTCCTCTCTCATTCTGGCTATTGTACTCTCGGTTTCAATCCTTTCTCCTGTCATGCTATTCAACATGCCCATGTGAGAGGACGAGAGGTAGCTGGGATTTAACGAAGGGAAGTGGGGATTAGGCGGAAGCACGAGGAGCGGTGACAGCAAAGACAGTTGTCATTGTGTCGGCAGAGTTTCTCCATGACCCAGTGAGTGGTGAGACACCTTAGTTTGTGGGCGGAGACAGATTCAATCAGGGATTTGGTAAGACACTCAGACATTGACCTGTCAATCTGATTGTTAACTCAGATAGAAAGAAAGATGCACATTTAGATTGCACCTTTGATGATCTGGGGCAATGAAACATGCTTCCAACCCAATGATTTCAACCACAAATCTCTGAAAACACAGACACAAAGCTTTCTACTTGTACCAGGCTGTCTCTGAGCCTCCTCCTTTCTTGAGAAAAGCGTTTTGAGCTGTTCAGCCTTTCCTGGTGATTATAACCGCTATGTTCCTGTAAGATTTGTGACTGAACCTTTATTTTCCTGTTCCTTGTGAGTGATGAAAGTAGCAGAAACAGTTCCGGACCTGTGAGGGGTTTCGCTTGCTGTATTAATATTTAGAAATCCATTCCCACCCTCACACACACTGTGAAATTGATGTAAAACTGAAGGGAAGGAGTGAGTGAGCACCCACAGAATCATATGTATCTGAGTTGAATGAACCTGGCATGAGGAAAATGGGACAACAATCACAACTAGTTGGTATCTCAGAATCCACTGGGTGCAGAAAGAGTCTATTCGGCTCATCGAGTCTGCAATGACCTGCTCACCCACCCTACCCAGATAACCCTACATTAAACATGGCTAGCCCAACCCATCTAAATTGCACACTGCGCCCATGTTAGCATAGCTAATCCAGTAACGTTACACATCTGTGGGAGGGTCACAAATTCCATCCAAATGCTCGGAATTGTGGATGAAGACTCACAAATACTTGACTCTGAAACAAATGCACTGCTTTTTAAAATAAAATCTGGGAGAAACTGCACCTGGAAAGATTTCTGATTATCGAAGGAGGAAGAGAATTCAAACTCGCGCCATTGACCCAGGGGACGTAGTGAAAGTTACAGACGTCTGGGAACCAACAGAAATGTAACAGGTTGCGAGCAAGGTGGGGCTGAGACAAGGACAAAAAGACAGTCTGTCAAACGTGGGAAGGCAGGAGAGATTAAACAGCAGAAATGGTCGTCCCGCAAGGCCACGGGGAATGGCATTAGGGCTGGGAAAGAAACCAGGAAACAAGGTGTGCAGCTGTCAAAGAAATACATTTATAAAACTGATTATAAAAGTATATTTGGCAGAGATCACAGTCTGAAATTGTTGCTTTCAATGGTGAGTACAAAAAGCTGTAAAGCCTGGGGAGTTCTATTACAGCCAACACATACAGGATGGGACAAGTGGCCTCGATCTGTGCTGTAACATCTTGATAATTTTTTTTCTGACATTTGTAGTTCAATACTGATGATGCTAATAACTTTTCAAATTGTACTGGAGTTTAATATTCTGGAGAAATGTCAAATAAATCACATTGATCACATTCTGCAGATCTTAGTCCATAACACTGCATGTTCCAGCATTTCAGTTGCATCCATGTCCTGCCGGTGGGACAGGACATACAGGGATAGTGACGGTGGTGTCTAGGACATTGTAAGCTATGATGCTGTGTGTATGACTGTGTCAGGTTGTTGCTTGACTCGTCTGCATTCCAGCTCACGCAATAAGATGTTAGCAGGGTGAGACACTACAGTTGGAGCTCCTCTGCTCGCCAGTTCCTTTCCTTTCTGCTTTTTAAAAAATTCTTTCTCTCTCACTCTCCCCTTTGCAGACTCTGACACAAGTGTCTCAAAATTGAATCATAACAAAACTTTTGAAAAAAATATCCCTACAAGAAAATCAATGGAGGAAAATATATTATTGTTGCATCAACTGCATTGTTAAACAAAAACAATCCTGTTCAATAAACACTCTCATTTTTTTCCTTCAATTCTATCAAGCGAGCTATTATATTTTGTCCCTCAGTTTACCGATCTTAATAAATATCCAATCAATTTCAGAGCAACATGCTGACAAAGTATTGAACCAATTTATCTGTTTAGGTTTTAGCATTAGTTATTAAGTCATTACCATTATAATAATTGCATAATTATTGGTCTGGGTAACAAGTATACTGAGGTTCACAATTTAATTTATTGAATGTTTGAAAAAATGGTACAATATATCTTTTTTTCAGAATTCTAACAGTAATTATTAAGGCATTTGCATGATAATAATTATTATATGCTTTTGTTTAGCCTTGCGAACAACTACAGTGAATTTTATATCTGAATTTAATCCAATCTTTCCTAGTACCTATACAGTAATATAAAAATCAATTTTATTTCCAATCAACACACCTACAAAAGAATCCATTATTTCTGATGCAACACGCACTGTTAAAAACATGACATTTGCTCATTTGAATGATCTGTGTAATCCCAGCCTTATAAATTTAGAAAAACCTCATTACTTTTCCCTGCAACAATTCCTGTTCATTTTTGCAGATAGCAGTCAAATAGCAAGATCAAATTTCTCTTTATGCTTAAGTATGTGAAGAGAATTTTGAAAATCTATATTGCTAATATATAATTCTTCATTTCAGTCCATAGACTATAGAACAGTATAGCACAGTACAGGCCCTTTGGCCATGATGTTGTTCCGACCTTTTATCCTACTCTAAGATCAAACTAACCAACATGCCCTTCATTTACTGTCATCCATGTGCGTTTCCAAGAGTCGCTTAGATGTCTCTGATGGATCTGGATCTACTACCACCACTGGCAGTACATTCCACGCACCCACTACTATCTGTAAAGAAACTATCTCTGACATCTCCCCACAACTTCCCCATTCTTCTTAAAATTATGCCACTTTGTGGGGAAAAGTCTTTTATTATCCACTCTATTTATGCCTCTCATCATCTTACACAAAGCTATCAAATAAACTCTCATCCTCTTTCACTGCAATGAACAAAGCCCCAGCTCCCTCAACCTTTTTTCATAAGACATGCCTTCCAATCCAGATAGCATCTTGATAAATCTTATCTGCACCCTCTCTAAAGCTTCCCCGTCCGACGTACAATGAGGTGATCAGAACCGAACACAATATTCCAAGTGTCGTCTCACCAGGGATCCATAGAGCTGCAGTATAACCTCGTGGCTCTTAAATTCAATCTCCCTGCTAATGAAAGCCAACACACCATACACCGCCTTAATAACCCTATCACCTTGGATGTCTGTTATGAGGGATCTATGGACGTGGACTCCGAGAAGCCTCTGTTCCTCCACATTGTAAAGAATCCTGCATTTAATCCGAAAATATGCATTAAAATTTGAAATTCCAAAATGAATAACTTCAAACTTTCCCAGGTTGAACTCCATCTGCCATTTCTCAGCCCAGCTCTGCATCCTGTCAATGTCCTCCAGCAACCTACATAAGCCCTCCGTACTATTCACAACTCCACCAACCGTCGTGTCATTGGCAAACTTCGTAACCCACTCTTCCACTTCCTCATGCAAGTCATTTATTAAAAGCACAAAGAGCAGAGGCCCAGAACTGATCGCTTCAGAACACCATTGGTCATCGTGCTCCAAGCTGAAAACTATCTATATAATCTCACCCTGTCTTCTATGGGCCAGCCAATTTATTATCTAAACAAGCTGGTTTCTCTATATCCCATTCCTCATTACTTTCTAAATGAGCCTACCATGGGGAACCTTATCAAATACATTGCTAAAATCCAGATACACCACATCCACTGCTGTGTCCTTACCAATGGGTTTGTCACATCCTCAAATAATTCAATAAGGTTTGTGAGGCATAATCTGCCGCTCCCAAAGCCATGATAACCATCTCTAAGCAATCTATGAATTTCCAAATAATCATCAATCCTGTCTCTCAGAATCCTCTCCAATAATTTGCCCACAACTGATGTAAGACTGACTCATCGATGATTCCCAGGATTATCTCAATTGCCTTTCTTGAATAAGGGAATAACGTTTGCCACCCTCCAATCATCTGGTATGACTCTATTGGACAGTGAGGATGTAAAGATCATTCCCAAAACACAGTAATCCCTTGCCTCCCTTCCCATAACAACCTAAGTTATATCCTTTCTGGCTCAGGGGACTTATCTATCCCCATGATTTTTCAATATTTTCAGCACATTCTCAGCTTTAACATCGACCTATTCGACCATATCAGCCTGTTTCACGCTGTCTTCACAAAGGACAAGGTCCCACTCACTCATGAATACTGAAGCAAAGTACTCATTAACGACCTCCCTACCTGCTCTCACTCCTGGCACAAGTTTGCTTCACTATACGGGATATAAATGTGGAATTATGTCTCAGCACTGAATTAATGTAAAGATATTGCAGTGTACAATCACTCGATTACTTTGAATATTGAACTGTATTTTAACTGAGAAAACACAGTTGAATTGATTTGATTATATTTCACTTCATGCTAACATTTATTGTATTTCGAACCACAATAAGAGATTCCTTTTTATGTATATAAAACATACTTAAAGTTCATCGCACGTTTATGTGCAGAAAATAGAATTAACATCTGCTTGTTCCTTCCTTTATCGATGGCCGTTCAGTTTGAATTTGTGGAAGTTGTACATTGTTGAAAGGAAGGGAAATTGTCTTCAACTGAATATTCACATTGAATGACTGATGCATTTTTTAAAATCAAAGTACAATGAGCACGCAGTTTTGTCAATTTGTCTTTCAAAGAATTGTCATGAGATTCCTGTTTATTTAAGACCACCATTCCTTTATTCTATTGTTATTGTAAAATATTGTTTAATTTCCAGTCCATTACACACAGAAAGTGCCTAATTAATTCCCATTCAAATTACTACAATAAACAGCTGATTAGTTTTCATTTGAGTAACCACATTAAACATAATATTACAGTCCTGCCCGTCGTGAGTGGGGAAATTATGAAAGGAGCTTGAGTAGCTGTGGTAGTGTTTCTATGACGAGACCCGAGGGAAGGTTTCAAATCACACCTTCAACAGAAATATATCAAGAGCCGCACTGAATGTTAATTAGAAAGTACCTAAACACAGATTGAATTGCTTATTAATCCAACATTAGGTATGCTTCCATCTATTATATCAATAATCACAAAATCTGATACTTATTCGTGTCAGGTTACCAAGAAATATATGTACAGGTATTCCCCCACTCTTGGAATTTTCGATTTCGCCATTTTTCTTTTACAAAAGACTTGCATTTGTCCCCATTTTCTCGAACTGAAAGGAATCTGAAGAGAATTTTCACTTTTATGGAGAAAGGGGAGATGTTTCCCATATAAATTAGTGCTTCTTCGATTTACGCATTTTCAGCTTATGAAAAGCTTTACTTTCGCATAGTGTGGATACCTGTAACTAATTTTGTTGCTTATAAATTCCTGAAGAATATTTGAAAATGTTGCAGAATTAAAGATTACAATGTCTAAGTAATGAGATTGATTTTTTTTTGTTGCAAAGGGGCAAGTCCAAACAATTGAAACAGATGAAACATTATTCCCTCGTGCTATAAATTTGAAATAAAGTTGATATCTTCTTCAGTAAACTAATAAATACAGTAAACTAATGAGTGCCATGCTTCTAGGAATTCCCTGGCTGTTCTTTGTTTCACTTGCCCTATAATGGTAGTGTTGTCCCAGTCAAATTCATGTTGTTTGTCGTCTGCGTGTGTGGCTACAAGGGATAGCTGGTCGTGTCGTTTCGTGGCTAGTTGATGTTCGTGGATGCGGATCGTTAGCTGTCTTCCTCTTTGTCCTATATAGTGTTTTGTGCAGTCCTTGCATGGCATTTTGTACACTACATTAGTTTTGCTCATGCTGGGTATCGGGTCATTCGTTCTGGTGAGTTGTTGTCTGAGAGTGGCTGTTGGTTTGTGTGCTGTTATAAGTCCTAGTGGTCGCAGTACTCTGGCTGTCATTTCAGAGATCTTCTTGATGTATGGTAGTGTGGCTAGTCCTTTGGGTTGCGGCATGTCCTCGTTCTGTTGTCTTTCCCTTAGGCATCTGCTGATGAAATTGCGAGGATATCCGTTTTTGGCGAATATCTTGTATAGGTGTTCCTCTTCCTCTTTTTGCAGTTCTGGTGTGCTGCAGTGTGTTGTGTCCCTTTTGAATAGTGTCTTGATGCAACTTCGTTTGTGTGTATTGGGGTGGTTGCTTTCATAGTTCAGGACTTGGTCTGTGTGTGTGTCTTTCCTGTGTACCTTAATGGTGAATTCTCCATTTGGTGTTCTCTGTACCCTCACGTCTAGGAATGGGGAGTTGGTTGTCCTTTTCTTCCTCTCTCGTGAATCGGATTCCTGTGACTGTGGCGTTGATGATCCGGGGTGTTTTCTCTATATCCGTGTTTTTAATGATTACAAAGGTGTCATCAACGTATCTGACCCAGAGTTTGGTTGGATTTGTCGTAAGACTGTTTGTTCTAACCTTTGCATTACTGCTTCTGCTATGAGTCTCGAGATCGGTGAGCCCATGGGTGTTCCATTGATTTGTTCGTATATCTGGCTTTTGAATGTGAAGTGTGTTGTGAGGCACAATTCCAGTAGTCGCCACACACGCAGACGATAAACAACATGAATTTGACTGGGACAACACTACCATTATAGGGCAAGCGAAACAAAGCACAGCCAGGGAATTCCTAGAAGCATGGCACTCATCCACAAACTCCATCAACAAACACGTTGACCTGGACCCAATATACCGGCCACTACAGCGGACAGCTGAAAATGGCAACCGGAAGCAGCAGGGACAGGCCACTATAAATGCCGGAGAAAACACCACAGAAGCGCTTCACAGGAAGCTCCAAAGCACTGAGGATGTCACCTAGACAGGGGACGAAACGTTTGCAACAAAAACTTTCAGCTCGGCGAACAGAACCACAGCAACAATAAGATTTTTTCTGTGATTATCCCACTGAACAGTAATTAGATCGTCATGAAGATCTTTGTGTGGCTTTCTGTGCTGTGTTTTGTTTGAACATTGATTTCAGTAACATTGAGATAGTTTACAAGATTGACAATTGACAGTTAAAGATAAGTTTTAAAGGTAACATTTTTTTAAAAATGTCAGTTTTGTTTAATGAAACACAATTCTAAGTTTACGGAATCCCGACTGTGTGGAAGCAGACCATTTGGCCCATCAAGCCTACAATGACCTTTCAAAGAATAATCCACTCAGAACCATTCTGCTCTCAAATTACTGGACATTTACTCCTGACTAATGCACCCAGCCTGCACATCGCTGAACAGAACATGGCCAATTTACCTAAACTGCTCATCTTTGGTTTGTGGGAGAAAACCAGAACATGCAAACTCCACACAGACATGTGACCGAGGATGGAATTGAATCCCAATGCATAACGCTGCAAGACAGGATTGCTAACCACTGATCATCTGTTCTCAAACCCCAGCCCCCATGCAAGAAGTGAGATAAGTGAGAGACGTGCAAGGTCAAATTTCAAATGAACACTCTCTGATATTGCCAACGCGTCTTAATCTTACATTCAATATGAATAGGTGAATAGAAAACAAAAAAAAACTCCCTGACAAATCATGAATGAACAATAATTAGAAAATTAATATAGTCAAAGGACACAACAATATTCAGGAAAATTGCATTGTTTAACAACAAATTTGGGAAAGAGCTAACTAATGAATAACGGCAAGTGGCATTTGTTTATTTTACTGATGAAGCAATTGACTTGCTTTTCATCTTAGTAACACTACAGAATAGAGATTTATGTGTCTAATATGTTTGAATCACGTTCTTTCCAATAAAAAAATCAGTACAATCACATAGACTGCTTCATCTTTAAGACTGCAACACTCTCAAATACTTTCCAGGAATTTAGAACCAACAGAATTAGTTAATTTGGTTTATTGGGAACTCGAAGAGAATAAACCGCAGATTCTGTGAATTAGTCATTCAATGCGATTATTCAGCTGAAGACAACATCACTTCTTTGCAAAAATTGTCAACTTTGAAAAATTCAAAATGCATTATCATTGTTTAATGAAACAATACAGATATGTTAATTATTTTTCATTTGACTTAACAAAACTCAGGAATTTTACATGATTTTGTTGCATGCAAAATGCTTAGATCTTATTGTAATTAAAAATACAATCAGTGTTCGCATCGAAGTGAAGTGTATTGAAATGAATTCAACTATGTTTCCACGGGTAAAATAAGAATTAATATTAACAATGATTGAGAGATTGTACACTACAATATATTTAGTTATTCATATAACGAGCCGAAATTCCACATGTACGGCACGTACTGGATCGAATAATTGTTACGTATGAGCAACAACTGGATTATAAAATTCGATCAATGAATTTAGAAATAATGAGTAATCTCGTTTTGCTATGTGACTGAGGAATATGTGCAAACAAACAGGAATTATTGCAGTGAAAAGTAATTGCTGGTCTGTGAATTTAAAGACTGTGATTATAGTGATCATTCAGGTAAGCAACAATTAGACATTTACAATTAATGTTGGATGGGAAGTCCTTGGATCCATTGTGGGATACTTGACCTGAAAAAAAAGTTTCATATTGCAGTGTTGGTACTCAGAAACAATTGGTTAAATTAAAATGTGAATCTCATTTTACTTGTTCAAAAGACTTTCTTAAATAATTGCTCAATTATTGTCATGACAGTGACTTGATAATTAATGTTGTAATATTGGCTGGAATGCTAAATGTCTTCAAGGCAGAAATTGATAAATTCTTGATGTCACAAGGAATGCGGGGAGAATGCGGGTAAGTGGAGTTGAAATGCCCATCAGCCATGATTGAATGGCGGACTGGACTTAATGGGCCGAATGGCCTTACTTCCGCTCCAATATCTTATGGTCTTGTGGTCTTATGAGCAATTAAAATGATTCAACATTTCAAAAACACTTTGCTGTGATGTTGATTGGATATTTATTAAAATTGGTAAATTGTGGAATAAAATATAGTCACTAGCTTTATGAGTTGAAGAAAAAGTGAGCCATTCAGTGATTATAGAACAATGTTTTCTTTCTTTACTAAAGAATACAGATAACACAAGAAATATGAATTTGCATCAAATGGTTTCTTCACAGAGACATGTTATTTTAATTTAGATAATTAATATTATGATCAGAGTTCAGAAATGTAAATTTGGAAGAAAATTAATAGATAATGAAAGTGAGTATGAAAGTGAACAAATGATGCAATGATATTTGGTATATAAAGAAATTATAATAATTGTGTCATTATTGTCCAATGATGAATAATGTTGGAATAGAAAAGACAAAAAAAAAATCAATATGTTCAAATCAGTTCTTTCCTTACAATGAAACCAATAATCATTTTGCAGAGAGCATGATTTGAAAATAAAACAGTCATTTTATGTGTTATATAAACTGAAGACTACTTCCATTTTGCAAAAATGGATACTTCCACAAATTCAAAATTTAGGTTTGCTGAATTATGCAACAAAAATGGTTGTAATTTGAAATATCTCTTGCACACAAATTTAAAATAAGTACACTTAAAGATTTTTAGAATGACAAAACGTTTGTTGTATACATGATTGTAATACAGTCAATATCTGTGATAAAGTAGAAGCATTGTTTTAAGCAACATCGTCATCTTTAACTACTGAACTGAAATAGAAGATATCAATTGCTCTTGTTGCGTGGAATAGTAAACAAATGCTTGTCATTGGTTTCAGGAGCAATAAGGATCATACTCAGGTTATTCTACTGAACAATAATCAGATGGCGATGAAAGTCTTTGTGTAGCTCTATGTGTATTGTTTAGCGTGAACATTGGTTTCAATAAAATTGAGATATTTACATGAATTAGGAACAGATTGATAATTGGGTGTGAATGAAATGATTAAAAAGCAGACAGTTTTTTATATTTACTAGGATTGCTGAGTGAAACTTTCTTAAACCATCATGCAATCAATGGGATAAGTGAGAGTTTGCAAATCCAACTTTCAAATGAACACAACCTGATATTTTCACACCATTTCAATGTCACATTCAATATAAATAGATGACTGGAAAGCTAAAATCAAATCTCACACAATTCATAAACTGACCAGTAATTTAAAAAATGATAAATAATATCAAGTGGCATTTGTTTATTTTACTGAAGAAGTAATTGATCTTTTCTCATATTTATAGCACTGGGACATAAAATTCTATGTGTTGTTTTAACTAAGATCTACAGAACAAGAGAAAATTAGTGACTATCATGACTTTGTATATTTCAGCTTTATGACTGCAACATTCCTAATATTTTCCGAGGACTATTGATTGAATGGAATTAGTGTCCAGAAGAAAGTGTATAGCAGATACTGTGATTATTGGAATGAACGATGATACCTCCATATAATCTCTTGATATTGTGATTGGATATACAGTAAATGTCAGCATCGAAATAAGTTATAATCAAATCAATTTAAAATTTTTCCATGTTTAAAGTAAAATAAATACAATATTCACAATGATTGAGAGATTGTAATTTGCAATGTCCTTGCAGTATTTATTGTACGGAAGCATAATTCCACATTTGTATCCCTTACTGGATTGCAAAATTATTATAAATAAGATATATTAGCAACAAAGGGATTTTAAAAATCATATTCATGAATTTGAGAATAATGAGATATCTCATCTTGATATTAGACTGAGTAATATATAGAAATGAAGAGTAATATTGCAGGGAAACATATTTGGAGCTCTCTGAATTTGAAAGGGTGAGATAATTGTTATCTTTCAAATGAGCAAAAATCAGATATTTACAAAGAATTTTGCAAGGGATATTATTGGTCGTTTTGTATTTGGATTGGCCTGAACAAATAGGTATTAATATCGTAGCGTTGATAATATGAAATAATGAAAGAAATTTTAAAAATCACTGCATTTTTACAAAGTCTAAGTTAAATTGTTGTGTAATTATTGTATTTGATAAATGTCTTTATAATCCTGATAGATAAATAGACTTAATATTTTGAAAGCACTTTGCTTTGATTTTGATTAGATATTCATTAAAATTAAGAAACTGGGTAAGGAAAAAGCCTCCGGGAAAACAAAAGAAGAAAAAAACAATTGAAATGGAGGCGGGGTCCCTTACAACATTCCTCCTGAAAGCCCTTAGGGCAGGATTTTGTGGAATTGGAGAAATAATACTTGTACAAGGGAGAATGATGTTTAAATATTGTTGCTTTGTATGGACTAAGGAATCCATTCTTCGTCCCGATGTCTTCTGGCCAAAGTACAGGTCGGACGAAGACTGGGTTTGTAAATATCTGAATTTATATGTCACTGAATGAGAGAGAGAGAGAATGCAAAGAGCTGTACAGCTGGTAGAAAGTTTAACCCTTTTGTGATTTGGTTTGAATGAACATTTGTTTGTTGGTAATTGAATGTTTGCGTTTTATTCCCTGGAGCTTGACTTCCAGGACTGTTTTAAATCTGATTTTTATTATGGTAACTTAACATGATTTCTTTTAAGGTTAAGGATTCTATCGAGATTATGAAGAAAAAAGAATAACTCCTGTTCTTTTTATAGATCATGACTGCCTTACTATCAGTTTCTAACTAATCTCTTTTATCATTACATAAAAGCGATTTATGGAGGACAGTTGAAGTTTCAATTCCACATTAGACTGTAGTAAAAACAAAATTCTATGGTTAATATCTGTGGCCTTGGATTCGGTAATTATTCATGCATTAGGAGTTTTTTTTTAAACTTGAATAGACAAATTCTTTTAAGGCAGCTCTGATGATTTCACGACCTATATTATTGTAATTGAGCAATGATTGGTCAGGACTACTTAAGAAAACTAATCTTGGATTTAAATTAAGGGACTAAAACTGGGTGATTACAGTGGATTTCAAAATTGGGAACTGTGTGCATTTTACATTTTAAATATTAAATACTGAATAAATGAACATAAATATATCAATCTATTTACAAGTTAGGAACAGGCTTTAAAGTTAGTCAAGCATGAATTGATGAAATGGTGGTTGAAGTTATGGGGAGCTAGAAATATTGCAAGATTTCTTTAAGAGAGAAAAAAGGGAAGAACGTAACGACTTATCCCCTTCGGGAGGTACCAATAGGGGATAAAGAGATTGGGTTTGTGAGTGCCTCCCTCACCAGTGTGGAGGTCAGAACATTTAAAAAGGAAATGAAGTTCCTGGTTGAGGATCCGATGGGGTTGTCTGAAGAACTTGATCAATTTATGGGGCCCAGTCTGTCGAAGTGGGCTGAGTTAATGTCTATTTTGAATATCCTATTTACTGGGGAAGAAAGGGGACGTATACGAGGAGCTGCCATTAAAATATGGGACAGGGAACACCCGATTGGAGATGGGGATGCTGGACAGGGAGAGGTGAAGTTTCCCCTCAGAGACCCCCAGTGGGAAAACCAAAACCCGGAACATACAGAAGAAATGAGGGAATTGAAAGATCTGATTCTAAAAGGGAGAAGAGAGGCAGTTCCGAAGTCGCAGTATCTGACGAAAGCCTTTGAAGTTAGACAGGAGAAAGATGAGACTCCCTCAGCTTTCTTGCAAAGATTAAGAGACTCAATGCAGAAATATTCTGGAATGAACCAGGGTCATTTGAAAGTACATTTTGTGACAAAGGCATGGCCCGACATACAGAGAAAGATACAGAAGATAGAAGGGTGGAGTGAAAAACAATTAGATGAAATGTTAAGAGAGGCACAGAAAGTGTTTGTAGAGAGGGAGGATGAGAGACAAAAACAGAAGGTGAAAATGATGGTAGCTACGGTTGATGAGGTAGTTAAGGAAAAGAATTGAACCAATAGTGAGCAACTGGAGTGGCGGGTGGCAGCATGTCGGACAGAGAGGAAAGGGGACATTGTCTGTGAACGACAATACTCTATTTCCATAAGTTAAACAAGGACTGCAGCCAGTAATTGAGTGATTGATTAGAGATTAAGTAAGATCCCTCATGATCATAAATGGTTTAGAGTAATAGATTTAAAGGATGCCTTTTGGGCTTGACCTCCTCTTTATTTTTCCTCAGAAAACAGGGTCTATTGGCACAGACTTCAGCCCTTGAATTCACCGTTCACCCCATCTGGCCAGGTGATTGGATCTTAGTAAAATCATGGACAGAGACTAAATTTCAGCCGGACTGGGAAGGGCCGTATCAGGCTCTTTTGACTACCGAAACAGCAATAAGGACGGCGGAGAAAGGCTGGACTCATTACACTCGGATCAAACGGCCAGTGGACCCTCCAGTTGAGGAAGAAGTATGGACAGCTGAATCAACGCAAGACCCGCTGAAACTCAGGCTAAAGAGACTTTGAGTAACTGACTATACAGTGGCGGCGCGAGCGCGGGATTATTTCTGTAAGATTGTATATTAAGCCTTTTTGTGCTTCAGCACGATGATTAGAATACTGGGAATGTTTAGAGTTATGATGCTAACCCTCTTAGTATTGGGATTTTGTCAAATATCATTTTCATATGTATTATTAACGGTTCCGGAGTCTGATAATCCACAAGTAATAGACGCTGATGCATGCAGCTTAATAAATTGTGGGGATGTAGATAATCAGACACAGTACCGCAGCTCTGAGATACATCTTAAATCCTATGGGGATGGTACTTGGTATAATGGTCTCGTCACAGTATAGTGGGCTCCTTTCGACCAGCTCGCGATTGTCTCGATAAAAAGTGTAACCCAATATACCTAACAATAAGGAAAACCACATGGCATGAAGCAAGTCTGGGGGTGGGGGGCACCTATGAGATACAATTAAATGAATCATTTCGGATCGAAACGAAAGCAAATGGGAAGGATTTCTTGGGCTGTTATTTTCGAATTAGCATAGGACAGGGTAAACGGGTAGAATTACTGGGTAATAAGATATAACCTTTCACCCCTCCTGATGATCCTAAAGTTGTAAAAATTATAGAGGTAAAGCACTTGAAACAGACCATCGAAATAGAAATTGGGTACTGGGATGCAAATGCCTGGGTTGAATGGGTAAAGTATACTGTAAAACGTCTGAACAAAAGCATTTGCTGTGCATGTGCCTCCGGTAGGCCAGTGGCCCAGGTGGTTCCCTTTCCACTCGGGTGGAAGCGAGACAGGAAGGGCATGGAATGTATGATAGCCATGTCTCAGGATGAAACTGCATGGAGTGATAGGAATTGTACCTCCCTATCTCTGATGTTCCCTCCCTTGGAGAAGAAAGATGCACAAGATCCCCCCCACACACACACATTTTACACCGCAGATGGAAATCACACGTCGTGTGTGCATAGACGAGGTACAAGTCGTTCGAGAGATTTAGGGGAACTGAAATTATGTACAGAGATTAAGAATGTTACCGAAACGGAGAAGGGAAGGAACTACTCAGCACTAAAGGCTCCCCAAGCGGATCTGTGGTGGTACTGTGGAGGCAAAATATTGAGACCCATGCTACCTCCAGATTGGAGAGGGATATGTGTAATTGTACAATTGGCAATTTCATTTACCCTGGCATTTGAGAAGGAAAATATAGTCGGGAAAAAGGGAAGGGGTAAGAGATTACTGTTAGACACTTCTTTCGATGCCAGGATTTATCTTGATTCGGTAGGAGTCCCTAAGGGAGTACCTGATGAATTCAAAGCTCGTAACCAAATTGGAGCAGGCTTTGAGTCAGCTCTCTTTTGGTGGGTAACAATTAATAAAAATGTAGATTGGATAAATTACAGCTTCTATAATCAACAGCGGTTTATAAATTATACAAGAGATGCGGTTAAAGAAATTTCAGAACAGCTTGATGCGACAAGTAGGATGGCATGGGAAAACAAATAGCCCTTGATATGATTTTAGCAGAAAAAGGGTGTGCCTGTGTGATGTTAGAAGGAAGCTGTTGTACCTTTACTCCTAATAACACTGCACCTGATGGTTCAATTACTCGGGCCTTAAGGGGAATGACTACCTTAGGAGAGGAACTGGCTGAGAATTCAGGAGTAGACACATCTCTCACGGGGCTGCTTGCATCCTGGTTTGGAAAATGGAAAGGGGTGGTGATTTCTATCCTTACTTCCCTGATAGTAGTAGTCGGGGTATTGGTGGCCATTGGCTGTTGTGTCATACCCTGTATACGAGGACTCAGCCAAAGACTGATTTAAACAGCCTTGATGATACAGATGCCCCTAAAAGGGAATCAGACAGAGGAACTTTATTGACTAAATAATGAGGAGATGAGTGAAAACAAGATGGACGAAATCTCCGGAATGATGCTTGCGAATTTCGGGGGCGATGTTTAAAAAAAATTGCAGAAGATAACAAATAATACTTAAAGAAAAAGGGAAAATTGTGGGATGTGGGTGAAATAATGTTACTTCTGCTATTCCATTTACTTATACAAAGTAAATGAACTCACACCAGTGTGTAATTGATTTAGCCAAGAGCTGAGTCAACAAGAATGGAAACTGTATGGAGGAAATACATATTTTTTTTGTATTAGATAAAATTGTATGCCAGCATGAAACGTGATTGCAAAACAATCGTAGATATTATGGGCAAATAGATAAGATGTTGTGAGGGGATGAAGTTAAGCTAGATACGTCTGTACAAACAGTAGGTATAAACATCTGTTTCCCACTTTTACGGAGACACAGGAACAAACCCCAATTAAAGAGGTCATAGGTCATGACCTCGGGAGAGGCCCAGATGGAGAGAGTAGATACTGAAGAAGAAAGAATATGCCGAACAATCACCTGCAGCGGGATGAGGTCAAATGGCCTTGTGAGGGCAGAAAAAAACATTTTGTCACAGACAAGGCAGGATAAACAGGAGTAATCGGGCCAGTCTTATGGAAGGGGAGAATGTAAACAGGGGAGGTGCAATGTAAAACAAAAGAAATCAAATGATATAAATATTGTAGTTGAATTGAATTTGGTGTGTATGTCCTCTGCCTTATAGGCACTGGGCATCACACCCACTTGCAAGTGTAAAATAAAGGACACAATTGATTCAGATTTTGTCTCGGACTGCAATTATTGAAGTCTGTGGGCTTTGTTCGTCAGAGTTATAATATCCCAGTCCCCAGAGCCAATCCATGCTTTGAGCTCGTCTGCCTTACCTGTCCAACCTTGTGTGTCAAAATAAATGTACTTTAAACCAGAAGACTTTTCCCTCCCTTGACTGTGCCCCTGGATAACCTGGATAGAAAACATGCTTTTGATAGATGATGCATTTTTCCCTTGACTGATCAATGGGCCCTCTCTTACTCAGAATCCAAAACCCTGCCAAACTACTTTAAACCCTCCGGGGTAAGACAAACAAATCTCCTTCCAGGGATACTGGCGTCTCTCTGGTTCAAGTTCAACCCGCCCCCTTTTTTCAGGTCACCTCTACCCCAGAAGAGATCCCAATGATGCAAGAACTGAAAACCCTGCCCCCTCCACCAGCTCCTCAGCCACGTATCCATCTGACCGATCTTTCTATTTCTACCCTCATTGGCTTGTGGCACTGGGAGTATTCTGGAGATCAGCCCTTGAGGGATTACTTTGTAACTTCTTTCCGCACTCCTTGTACGTATTTCACAGGATCCCATCCCTTTGACTAACTATGTCATGTGTACCGATGTGAAAATGACCTCTGGGTATTTATCCTGCCACTTCAGAATGTTCTGTAACTGCTCAGAGACATCCTTGACCCTGATACCCGGCAGGCAGCACACCATCCTGGGGTCTCTTCTGCAGCCACACAGTCTCCTGCCTGTCCCCCACTATTGAGTCTCCTATCAGTATCACTATTAATACAGAGGATCTGACAAACAGAGACTGGGTGGACTATCTGCAGTTGGATCTATATTTGGAAAGTGGGAGAATGTTAACATGATACAGTGAGAATTCAGGGCCAGTGTGCTCCTGACGAAAGAAAACTAAAGGCAGCATATCCAGCGAATACTGATCAAGTGATATTGTGAGTTTGCAAAGAAAATACAGTGCAATAAACTCCAGTGAAGCCATTAGAATGTATTGGGAGTGCAAGGGGATTCTTGAAAAATGAAGGACAAACAATGGTCATTAAATATCCTTGGTAGAGAGTGTTAAGGAAAAGCCACAAAGTATTTTAGCAGTATAGTTAGAATAAGAGATTTACTGGGGAAAGAATGGAGCCTGTTAGAATCTAAAAGGACAATCTGTGCACGGAGCCAGAGGAAGTAGGTGAGGTCTTCAACGAATACTTCCCATGTGTATTCACACAGGAGAAAGACATTATCGCTGGGGATGTCAGTTGGGATGGCGAGTTTCTCAAACATGTTAAGATCAATAAGGCGGAAGTATTGAATTTTTTCACATGCATAAAGTTGGAGAAATCCACAGTGGGCAACGAAATGCTTCCCAGGCTGCTATGGGAGGTAAGGGAGGAGATTGCTGGGGCATTGGCGGATATGCTTAATAGTTTGCTGGACACAGATGAAGTGCCGAATGACTGGAGGATCACTAATGTGGTTCCTTTGTTCAGGAAGGGCAGCAGGGATAGGCCAAATAATTACAGAGCAGATAGTCTGACAGCAGGGTCAGGGAAATTATTGGACACAATTCTGAGGGACAGGATGAAACAACATTTGGAAAGGCAGAAACTGATTAGGGCTACTCATCATGGATTTGGTAGAGTAAGATGCTCTACCAAATTAAGCTGAGCTTTTTGCTTGAATTTACGATTGAGGATTTTGATGAGGGCAGTGCGGAAGATGTGGGTTACATGGAGTTCATTCAGGCGCTTGACAAGGACCCTCACGGAACGCTGTTCCAACAGACCAATGGGATCCAAGGCAATTTGGCTGCCTGGATCCACAAACGTGGAGGTATGGTTTGTGCTTGAAATTCTTTCACCAGCGGGTGTACTACAGCGGGAATCTGTGCAGCAACCATTGCTGTTTATTATAGAACGTAGAAAAGTACAGCACAGAACAGGTCCTTAGGCCCACAATATTGTGCCGAGACTTAATCCTAATGTAAAATATAGTAACTTAACCTACGCAACCCTCAACTCACTGCTATCCATGTGCATGGCCAGTAGTTGCTTACATGTCCACAATGACTTCATTTCCACTAGCACCATTCCAGACATTCACAACTCACTGCGTAAAGAACGTACCTCTGATGTCTCCTTTATACCTTCCTCCTAATATCTTCACACTATGACTCCTCGTACCAGTCAATCCTGCTTGGGGAAAAGTCTCTGGCCAATTTCCCTATGTATTCCTCTCATTACTTTGTGCAGTATTATGTACATTTATGAGTTGGATGTGAAAGCAGAAGGTATCATTAGTAAGTTTGCAGATGACATGAAAGGTGAGGGTGTTGGTCTCAGGCTACAGTCTGAAGGTTGAGTCTGGGACAGAATTTCAAGACAGCAATTTAAATAGAGGCAAGACAGATCAATTAAAGTACATTTATTTCAAAGTAAAAGGCCTAACAGTTAAGGCAGATGAACTCAGTGCATGGATGGGAACATGGGACTGGGGCACCATAGCATGACAGAAACACAGCTGAGGGAGGGACATGACTGGGAGTTCAATGTTCCAGGGTACAGATTCTACAAGAAGGAAAGAACAGGAGGTGATAGAGGAGGAAGAGTGGATTTTTTGACCAGTGAAAACATTACAGCAGGATTTATAGAGGATATTCCTGGGAACGCCCAGTGAAGGTGCAACTGAGAAATGAGAATGGGTCATCAGTTTGATATGACTTTACTACAGGCCCTCAACAGTCGGTAGGAATTTGAGCAGTAAATATGTCGGAAGATCTCAGAGATCTGTAAGAATGATAGGGATGGACTGGTCGGGGATTTTAACTTTCCAAACCTAGACTCGGAGTGCTAGAGTGTTCAGAGCTTGGATGCGAGGAATTTATTAGTCGTTTTTAAGAAAACTGTCTCACTTAGAATGTAGATGGTCGGACTGCAGAAAGGGGTAAAACCTGACCTCCCCTTGGGAAACAAAGAAGGGAAAGGGACTGAGTTATTAGTGGGGCAACACTTTCGCAAAGTGATCACGATTCTACTAGTTTGAAAATAGCATGGAAAAGGACAAGGTCCACAAGTTAAAGATCAAAACTGGCCTTGCTTCAATTCAGAAGGTATTACTCAAGAACTCTTAACAATTGATTGAGGAGGCTAGTTCCAGGTAAAGGGACGTCAGGCAGGTGGGAAACTTTAAAAGAGAGATAAAATGAGAGGTCAGGGCCTGTTAGTGTGGATTACAATGCTGACACAAGTAAGGAACATTAGATAAGCGGGGGGGGGGGGGGGGGTATTGAGGCTCTGGTCAACAAAAGGGGGCACATGTCACTTATGGCCAGCTGGATTAAGGGAATCCATTGAAGAACATTGCGGATGGAGTAATACATTTAAGAGGGAAATCAGGATGGCCAAAAGGAGACCATAGGAAGCTTTGGCAGATCAGGCTGAGCAGAATCCAAAGAGATTCAACATGTATGTTAACAACACAAGATTAACGAGGGGCAGAATATGGCTCCTTGAAGATGAATGGGGCCATCCACAGGAGATGGGTGAAATACTAAGCGGAAATGTCACATTTGAACTTACTGTGAAGGAAAACTGGGGACGTTGGGGGGGAAAAATGTGACGTCTTCAAAAGACTCCACATAAAAGAAGGTACTGGAGGTATTAAAATGCATATAAGGGAGACAAGTCCTTGGGAAATAATAAAGTATATCTCAGGATATTGTGGGAACCTCAGGAAGAAATTGAGGAGTCCCATATAGTGATTTCTCTATCACTGATAGCCAGAGATTATCAGTGTCTCCAGAGAGCCTGGAGAGGGGCTAATGTTGTGCCAGTGCTAAGAAAAGGCTACGAGGGAAAGCCAGGGACATCAACACCAATTGGCTTGATGTCAGTGGTGCATTCGTTGTTGGAAGCAGGTCCTCGGGACAGTAGTTATATGTATTTCCAAAGACAAGGATTGATTAGGGATAGTCAGCACAGCTTTAGTGTACTGCGTAGAATTCTGATCAGCCTGATTTAGGAAGCATTTTCTGAAACTGTAAATGCTGCAAGGATTGACGAAGATGTTACTGATACTAGAGGGTGTGACATAAACGGAGAGGCTGGATAAGCTGGAAAGCAACATGCGGGTGAGGACATAAGATTGTTTTGGCAAATAAGGTAAAGGAAAATGCAAAGAATTTTCTACAGCACAAAAGTACAAAAAACAATTGGACAGACACTGGGGCCCCTCAAAGATCAGTGAGTCCATCGATGTGTGGAACCACAGGAGATGGGCAAGAGCCTAAATGAGCATTTCATGTCAGAACAGACTGTGGACAAAGACTAGGAAACAAGCGAAATAAACAGTGATGGCTTATAAAGAGTCCCTATTACAGAAGAGGTGGTGCTGGAGGTCTTAAAACACAAAGGTAGAGAAAGCTCTCGGTCCTAAACAAGCGTATCCCAGAACATTTTTACAATGTAGTAGCAGGGACACGAGCTGGGATATTTATATCATTGTCTTTCTCATTTCCATTGTGTGTAGGTGGCTGAGGGGTGACTTTACAAAGGTTTAGAAAACCATGAGGGGTACAGGTAAGTTGATTAGCCAACATCTTTATTGCTAGAGCATGTATCAAAAAACTCAGCTAATGTTCAGTGGAGACAGGTTTGAATCCCACGTTCAGAACGGGGGGAATTTTAAATCAATCAATACAAAAAAATGCAACTAACAATTCATGAATAAGTATGAAACCGTTGCTGATGTCCAAAATAATCTTTGTTCATCAAAAAGACACTGGTTCTTTTGAAAATGACATCTGCCTATCCTCACGTGGTCTGCACGACATACCCACAGCAAAGTGTTTGCCTCTTAGTTACCCTCTGAAAGGGCCGAGCAAGTTACTCAGTTCAAGGGCAGCTAGGGCTGGGCAAGAAAGGCTGGTCAGCCAGAGACACCCTGGTAGGTTTATAGACAGAGCTTTAAACTGACAGAGAGGATGCAGCGACAGGATTCAAGTGAAAGGAGCATTCCAAATCCAAAGAGAAAGAGGGAAGCATCAGAACAGCATGAAGACAAGCAGAAAGGAGCAGGGTGGAAAAAGTTTAACTAAAACTGTACATCAGTGAATAGGTTTGTGATAGGAGATTCTGGGAAAGATTAAATTATGTTTTATTTTGGATTGGACAAAATATTTTCAATATGGTAAATGGATTTGTGACACAGGGATAAATGGGATTTAGGCAGTAGAGAGACATGGTTATAGGACGAACAAAAGGTGGAACGTAAATATTCAATGGTTCACAATCTTGCAGGGTCTAAGGCAGAATGGGAAAGGACAGTTGGGTAATACTGACAGAAATGGGTAACAAAGGCATTACAGAGAAAGCATTTGGCCATAGATCATGAAGTAGAGTCAGTCTGAATGTAAATTCTGGCTACTACTTGCCAAGGACACAAGCAGCAGAACAGTTTTTGCCACCGAACAGCATTTCATTGCTCATCACTGCATTAAACAGGAATTCATTGGAATTTTTAACAAAGGCATTGTGATAATTTTGGGAAACTTCAATATTCGCATAATCTGGGACAATCACACTGACAACAGTGATATTCAAAGACGAGAACTATTTTTTCCTCAGATATCACATCGAATATCACATTGTGCAACTGGCAACGGAGGCAGCTATCTCAGAGCGACTGTTGTCTGATGAAGCTAAGTGAATGAGTAATGTCACACAGACAGATCCTCTGTGAAACTGGGATAAATTGAAATTTGATTAAGTCTAAAGCTTTAGCGTGAATCACAGAATGGACAAGATACAACTGGAAACAAATTAACCCATTTACATGGGTTTGAGAAGAGAACTGACCAAGGATTAACAGGATGAACAGACTGAAATGTGTATCTGTAAATGAACAGTTGAAAAACACTTGAAGAATGGTGGAAAACACTCAACAAAAGGACATTCCATTTTAATTTCCATCAAAACCTCAACAACGAATTCCTACCTGTCCCTCACTCAGGACAAAATGGATCTTATTAGATTATCAGGCTTAGAAGATCACCAAAAAGTACTAACAATTCTAAAGTGAGAGAGTGTTTATGCAGGAAGTGTTAGAGAGATTGCGAACTGTCTGCTAGCAGGAGGGGTGCAGTGAGAAGGGAAATCATTATCAGGGTTTTATGAGATGATAGGAACAGGGAGAGGTGAAGGTGCTGGAGGTGGTGAGAGTGTTACAGAGAGTGATCAGGGCCTGAACGGTGTTACAAAGCCAGTACGGATTGCTGCAGCTGGAGGGGTTTACAGAGGTATGGAGGGACATATGTATTTTAATTTAATCATTCAAGGGCTGTGGGTGTCACTACCGGAACCAGCATTCTTTGCCCCACTGCTAATTACCCAGAGGGCAGTTCCGAATCAGCCATACTGCTGTGGGTCTGGAGTCACATGACAGCCAGACCCGTTTAGAATGTCAGATCGCCTTCCCTAAAGGATGTAAGTGAACCAGATGTCTTTTTCCTACTGATCAACAATGCTTTTATGGTGGCCTCACCAGTGTCCACCACAACATGACATCCCAACTCCTACTCTCAATGCTCTGACCAATGAAGGTAACCATCCCAAACGCCTGCTTCACCAGCCTGTCTACCTGTGACACCACGCTCAAAGAACTGTGTACCTGCATCCCTGGGTCACTGACTGACAACACTACCCAGGGCTCGAACATTAACTGTACAAGTCCCTCCATTGTTTGTTTTACCAAAATGGAACACTTCATATTTATCTAATTAAACTCCATCTGCTATCCTTCAGCCCATTATCCCAGCAGTATTGTCCATCCTGTTTTATCACAGTTAACCTTCTTCACTGTCCAGTATATCACCAATTTTAGTGCCACCCACAAACGTATTTACCAGGAAACTAATATTCTCAGCCAAATCAATTATCCAAATGACAAACACCTCCAGTCAGAAAAATAAAATGACTCCAACTGCCCTCTGTCTTATACCATGAGGTAAATTGCATATCCAGTTGACTAGCTCGTCCTGGGTGCCATATCCTTTTTTCTTGATCGGAACGTATTACCCAGTTTTCCATCCGGAAGGAGAACATAAAACAGTACAGTATAAGGCCCTTGGGCCCTCAATGTTATGCCGACCTTTTATCCTCCTCCAAGATCAAACTAACCTGCATACATTTCATTTTACTACCATCCATGTGCCTTTCCAAGAGTCTATTAAATGCCCCTAATGTATCTAACTCTACTAACACCACTGCAGTACATTCGACGCACCCACCACTCTTTGGAGAACCAAACTCTGAAATCTCCCCTAAACCTTCTTCCAGTCACCTTATTATTATACTCCCTTGTGACAGCCATTTCTGCCATGAGAAAAAAAAAGTCTTTCACCGTTCACTGTGTCTGTGCCTCTTATTATCTTGTTCACCTCTACCAAGGCGTCCCTCATCCTTCTCCACTCCAATGTGGAAAGCCTTACCTCCCTCAACCTTTATTCATAATACCTGTTCTCCAGTACAGGCAGCATCCTTGTAAATCTTCTTTTTACCATCTCTAAAGCTTCCACATCTTTCCTGTAATGAGAGAACCAGAACTGAATGTAATATCTAAGTGTGGTCTGAGCAGAGCTCTATATAGCTGCAGCATAGCCTCACGGCTCTGAAACTTAATCCCCCAGCTAATGAAAGCCAACACAACGTATTCCTTCTCAACAACCCTATAAGCTTGGGTGGCAACTTTGAGGGATCTATGGAGGTGGAACCCAACATCCCACTGTTACTCCACACTGCCAAGAATCCTATTTTTAACCCAATATACTGAATTCAAGTTCGACCTTCCAAAACGAATCACTTCACACTTTTCCAGATTGTACCCTTTCCGCCACCTCTCAGCCCAGCTCCCCATCATGTCAATGCCCCGTTGCAACCAGCAACAGATATCCACACTATCCACTACTCCAACAATCTTTGTGTCATTGGCAAACTTACGAACCCAATCTTCCACTCCCATATCCAAGTCATTTATAAAAATCACAAAGAGCCTGGTTCCGGGAACTGATCCCGGCTGAACACGGCTGGTCACCGAACTCCAGGCTGAATGTTTTCCATCTATCATCACTCTCTGTCTTCTATAGGCCAGGAATTCTGTATCCAGACAGTTAGGTTTCCTTGTATCCTATGCCTCCTTACTTTCTGAATAGCTGGAAGTAATGAGGTGCTGTATGAAAGGATTGAGAAGGGCTGGGGGACTGGAGAAGGTTGCAGTGATATCATGTGCTGGAGACGCTGGATGTTACAGACAGAGTGGGTTGGAGGTGCTGGACAGGATGACAGACATTAGGATATTTGTGGCGTTTTGGGGATAGTGGACACAACACTAAGTGTCAAAGTCATTTTGGAAGGAGATAAGGATAGTGCAGAAGTGAAGGTGCCAAATTTGTAGCAGCCCCCTAATCATTAGAATGTTACTGTGACTGGGGGCATTGTCATTATCACGAGACAGGAGCTGGCAAACACAGACTGGGAGGAAGTATTTGCAGTTGGGTTCATATTCGGATCAAGGAAGAAATATAAAGTGATACAGTGAGAATTTAGGGCTAGTGTCCTCCCAGAAGAGAAGAGTGAAATACAACGGCAGTAACTCCAGTGAATACTGGTCAAGCGATATCGTGAGCTGGATAAAGGAAGTACAGTGCGATGAAAACAGGCGAAGCACTTCAAAAGTATAGAGAGTGCAAGGGGTCCTTAAAAATGAGGAGCAAAGAATGGGTTTGAAATACCCTTGGGATATACTGTTAAGAAAAGGCCACAAGGTGTTTTATCAATACAGTTAGAGGAAGAAGATTACTAGTTAAATAGTTGTGCCTGTTAGAAACCAAAGGGATAATCTGTGCATGGAGCCAGAGGAAGTAGATGAGGTCTCCAATGAATACTTCCCATCTGTATTCACACAGGAGAAAGACATTGTAGCTGGAGATTTCAGTTGGGATGCTCAGGTTCTACAACATGTTAAGATCAATAAGGAGCAAGTATTAAATGTCTTCACAGGCATAAAGGTGGAGAAATCCCCAGTGCCCAATGAAATGTATCGCAGGCTGCTATGGGAGGTAAGAGAGGAGATTACTGGGGTCCTAGTGGATATATTTCATACTTTGCTGGCCACAGGTGAAGTGCCGAATGACTGGAGGATCGCTAATGTGGTTCCTTTGTTCAAGAAGGGCAGCAGGGATAGGCCAGGTAATTACATACCAGATAGTCTGACAGCAGGTGAAGGGAAATTTCTGGAAACAATTCTGAGGATGAATAAACGCTTGAAAAGGCAGGGATCAACTCGGCTGAGTCATCACGGATTTGGCAGAGGAAGATCCTGTCTGAGGAATTCAGTTGCGTTTTCTTTTTAAATGATCTCTCAAAATATTGATGAGGGCAGTGCAGATGATGTGGTTTACGTGGACCTGAATAAGGCCTTTGACAAGGTCCCACATGGAAGGCTGGTCCAAAAGGGAAGAGCCACTGGGATTCAAGGCAAGTTGGTAAATTGGATAAGAAATTCGTGGATAAACCTCTTCGTGTTGAAATTCATTCACCAGCGGGTGTACCACAGGGATCTGTGCAGGAACCATCGCTGGTCAGTCTGTCGAATAATAACTTCGATGTGAAAGCAAAAGTAATCATTAGTAGGTTTGCAGACGACATGAAAGATGAACATGTTGTTCACAGTGAGGTGGCTGGTCTCTCGCTACAGTCTGATGACGATCAGATGATAATCTGAGCAGAGTTCAGTTCTGATCAATGTGAGGTCATACCCTGTGGGAGGTACGATAAGCGAAGCGCAGACATAATGAATGGTTGGTACTTGCCAACTACTGAGGAACACAGCGACCTGAGTGGACAATCCAAATATCCCTAAAGGTGTCAGCACAGGTGGACTGGGAGTAGAAGGCACCTGAACTGGGAGTGCGTGGGGGACCCACATCCTGGTGGGGTGAATTGTTAGATCTGCTTGAGAGGATATAATCTAATCTGGCAGGGTGCTGCACCTTAAACAGTCACAAAGTCAGAAAGAAGATTGAGACTGTTGCACAAGTTAAAGACAGCAATTTCAACAGACAAGGCAGGCAAGAACATAGCAGGGAATGGGGAAAACTGATGATTAAACTGCATTTATTTCATTGCAAGGGGCCTGACAGATAAGGAACATGAACTCAGGGCATGGATTGGAACATGGAACTGAGAGATTATAGTTATTACAGAAACACAGCTGAGGGAGGGGCAGGACTGGCAGTTCATTGTTTCAAGGTAGAGATGCTACAGGAAGCATCGAAGGGGAGGCAAGACAGGACACGTGGTAGTGGGCTTCGATTGCAAGAATCATCACAGCAGTACTGAGAGAGGATATTCCTGTGGGATCGCCCAGTGAAGCTATGTTAGTGGAACTGAGAAATAAGAATGGATCATCACTCTGGACACGATTGTCCTATTGACCCCGAATAATCCGTGGCAGACAGAGAAACAAATATGTCAGGAGATCTCAAATATCGATCACAATAATAGGGCTGTTATGGCAGGGGTTTTTAAACTTTCCAAACTGAGACTGGGACTGCCAGTGTTCAGTGTTTGCAAGGGGAGAATTTGGTAATTGCGTTTCATAAAACTCCCAATCAATATGTAAATAGACTGAAAACAGAAATGGGCAAAACCTGACCTCCACTTGGGAAACAAGGTCGGGAAAGGGACCGAGGTACTTATATTAGTTTGAAAATGGCTACGGAAGAGGGCCATTTTACAATTGAAGTTGTAAAATGGGGCCAGACTAATATTGATCGTATCAGCCAGGAACTTTCAAAAGGTAATTGGAGAGTCTATTTACAGGGAAAGCGAAATCTGGCAAGTGAGAATATATTAAAAATGAGATAAATTGAGCGTTCAGTGCCAGCATGTTCCTATTTGCGTTCAGGTCAATGCTGAATGCATTTTGAAACATTGGTTGAGGATCTGGTCAAGGAAAAGGGGGCACATGTCAGGTATAGCCAGGTAGATCAAGAGAATCCACGAGAATCACAGGGGCTTTGGGAATACACTTTGGGTGGAAATCAGGAATGCAGAAAGGGTACATGAAATAGCCTCGGCAGAGAAGCATAAGGAGAATCCAAAAGTGATTGTATAAATATATTAAGAGAAAAAGAGTAACAAGAGACAAAATAAGGGCCCTGAAAGATCATTGAGGCAATTGATGGTTGGAACTGCAGGATATTTCCTAAGACCCTATTCAACTTTTTCACTCCAGAACTTACTGTGGAGAAAGACTGGGAAACTCAGGGAACAAGAGTAATATGTTAGACCGCAATTGGGGTTCTCTGCAATTCCAGTATCCCTGCTATAGGAATGATGTTGTGAAATTTGAAAGTGCTCAGAAAGTATTTACAAGATGTTGCCAGGATAGTTGCTGAATAAGCTGGGGTTATATTCTCTGGAGCATCAGAGACTGAGGTGTGACCTGACAGACGTTTATATAAACATGGTGAGTATGGATTGCGTAAACATTCAAGGTCTTTTCCCATGGGTTGAGGAGTCCAAAACTAGAGGGCATAGGTTTAAGGTTAGAGGGGAAAGGTTTCAAGGGACTGAAGGGACAGCTTTTTCATGCACATGGTGATACGTGTATGAAATGAACTGAGATAGAAAGTAACATAGACTAATACAATTACAACATTTAAAAGGTATCTGGTTGGGTATATCAATAACAAGTGTTTTGAGGTACTTGGGCCAAATGCTGGTAAATGGGATGGATGCATTTAGATCTCTGGTCAGCATAGATCAGTTGAACCGAAGGCTCTGCTTCCATGCTATCCATCTCTATGACTTGAAAATAGTGCATGTTAAAGAAAAGGTGGTGCTGGAGGTTTTAAAACATAAAGGTATGGACAGCCCCAGGACCTCATTATGCGTATCATAGGACATTGTGGGATGTTAGGCAAGAAATTGTGGAGCACCGAGCAAAGATATTTGTACAATTGACAGCCATGTGTGATGTGCTGCAAGACTGGAGGGTGGAATCGTGGACTGTGAAGGAGGTTTGCTAAAATGGATGACAAAGGGATCTTGATAATATGAGTAAATGGGCTGAAAAATCGTGGATGGAATTCAATCTGAATAAATGCGAGATAGAGCACTTGGCAAAACAAACAAGGGTAGAGCTTATACAATTAATGTTCGGGCCTCGGTTAGTGTTTTAGAGCAGAGAGCCCTCTGGGTTCAGTTACATAATTCTTGAAGTTTGCATCACAGGATGGATAAGACAGTGTTTGGCATCCTTGACTATTGCTCAGTACATTGAGTGTAGGATTTGGGACATCATGTTGAGATTGTATAGACATTGGTGAGGCCTGTTCTGCAATACTCTGTCCAGTTCTTGTCACCCAGTTATAGGGAGGATATTATTAAGCTGCAGGGGGTTCAGAAGAGATTTACCAGAATGTGGCTTGGTATGGAAGTCTTTAGTTCTGAAAAAAAGCCTATCCAGCCAGTCTTTTTTTTTTCACTGGAGCCTGGAGGATGAGAGATGGCCTGATGGAAGTTTATGAAAAAGATGAGGTATATAGATAGAGTTAATGGCAGTTGCCTTTCCCTCAGGTTGGGGGAGTCTCAAGTGGAAGGGCCACAGTTTAAGGTGAGAAGAGGGATATGTTAAAAAATAGACATGGGGGCTAATTGTTGCACAGAGGGTGGTTTGGGAGTGGAATGAACTTCCTGAGGAAGGGGGGAATGAGGGTACAAATGCAGTGTTTGAAACACATTTGATCAAGTACAGGAATAGGGAGGGGTTAGAGGGATATGGGCCAGCAACAGGCAGCTGGGATGTGTTTAGTTTTAGGTCATTTTTGGTACCAACTGAAGGGTCAGTTTCCATGCTGTATGGCTCTATGACAAGAATATAGTTTTAGTCCATTATTTAAGAAAGGCTGCAATGGAAAGCCAGGGAACTAAAGACCAATTAGCCCAATGTCAGTGGTGGGTAAGTTGTGAAAGTGATTCTGCCAGACAGGAGTCACGTTCATTTGGAAAAGCAAAGATTGATGAAAGATAGTCAGCAGGGCATTGTGCATACAAAGTCAGGGCTCACTAACTTGATTGCTTTCGTTGAAGTTGTGACCATACATTGTATACACCAACGTCAGAAGTGTCTTTGATATGGTTTAGCATGATATACTGGTTCGTGAGGTTAGATCACATGGGATCAGGGAGAGCTCGCCAACTGGATACAAAATTGGCTTGACAGTAAGAGCCAGAGGGAGGTGGGAGAGGATTGTTGTTCAGTCTGGAAGCCTGTGACCAGCGGTGTGCTATAAGGATCAAGGCTGGGTCCACTGATGTGAATCATCTTCATAAACGATTTGGTGAGAATATAGGAGCCATTGTTTGTAATTTTATGGATGATCAAATTAATGTTGTAGTGGGCAGTGAAATCGGTTATCAAAGGGGGTCTCGACCAACTGGGGCTTTGGACCAAGGAATGAAAGATGGAGTTGAATTCAGATGTTGGATTTTGTAAAGAGAAACCAGGGAGGACTAACACAGTTAATGGCAGGGCCCTGGGCAGTGTTGTCGAACAGAGAGAGACTAAGAGCTACAGTTACATTGTTCCTTGGAAATGGCAATCACAGGTGGACAGCTTGGAGAAAGCAGCATTTGCTACACTTGCCCTCATTGGCCAGCACTTTGACATATGAGTAGGAGATATTTGCAACATTGTCCTCAATATTTCCCATGGGCAGAGGCTATGGGGTGAATTTATCAAGGTTTACAAAATCTTGCGGGCGCTGAGTAAGGAGAATAGCCAAGGGTAGGTTAGTCCAAAACTAGAGGGTATAAATGGGAGGTGTGAGAGCAAGGATTTAAAGAAGGAGCTGAGGAGCAACATTATCTACAGAGTGTCGTGCATAGACGGAACGAACCTCCAGGGGCACATGGAGAAACAAGAACAATTGCAACATGGAAAAGACATTTGGGCAGGTACATGGAGAGGAGAAGGTTTAAGCGGATATGGGCCAAACAGAGGATGAAGCGATTCGTTCAGTTTGGTAAACCTGGTCAGCACGGACTAGTCGGACCGAAGGTTATGTTTCCCTGCTGCATGCCTCTGTCTCCAGTTATTGGAGGAGGAGACTACTGAGATAAGGCATGTTTTAGACACTGAAGCAAGTTACAGAGACAGGGATGGTAGGCTGGAATGCAGTACATTTCAAATATGTGGAGGGACGAAAGGGGAGGGGGGAGGTTACAGGGACTGGAACTGATGTAGGGGTTACACAAGGTTGAAGACACTGGTCAAGGAGATATGACATAGATACAGTGTTGGAGAGGGAGCGCAGAACAGAATGACCCCAGGCAGCAGTGCCACCCTCTCGTAGGAGGCCTGCTTTCCCCTTTGTTATACTGATGCTCACTAAGCCAGCACAGACCTGGATCGATAACCGTGACACAGTACAAAGTAAGTTACAATAGGAGCGGTGATTGAGCCTGGGGTGTGTCTGTACTGTGCTCCCCCTCCAGCACTGTATCTATATCATGTCTTGTTAGCCGATGTTTGGAGCCCTCTCATTGCTCTCTGCTCTGTGCACTGTGAGTGATCTTAACACACTGCAGGATTTATTGAAGGCTCCAGATCTCCCTTCACTTTGTCTCTCTGGCTGACCAAACATCTTCAATGTGGTGATGGACGAAACACCCAGCAACTGGGAAATCTTCTGAGTCATTTACTTCCTGAGTACGTATAGGAGACTGAAAGATAGATACAATACGAAATTAGACAGAAGCAGTGAGGGTTACATAGGGAGAATGATACTGTGACCCACAGAGATCTGGAAAATCCCAGTCTCCATACCTGGCCTGTGCTGCTGTATCCTTATGGAGTGGACAATTCTGTTGGCTCAGGATGTGGAGTAGCTGCAAGAGTGAGAGATGCTGACAGAGGCAGCAATTAGACCCACACAGTGAAGGATACCACATGGAGAGAGACTGAGTGATATCACCAGAGTTCAGGATGATTTTAGCTTCATGACGCACTTCATGATGGGTCAGTGCTCAGGGTTGAGCAACCGGTGAGCAGGTGAAGTGCTGGCCTGGTATTATTGCTGGAGCATGTATGCCGATCCTCAGCGAATGTTCTGTGGAGGCAGGTTTAAATCCCACCATGAGAAATGGAGAAATTTGAAATCAATACCCAAAACAAATGGTAATTAACAATCCATAAATACATATGAAAACATTGCTGATGTACAAAAAAAGCACAAACACTTGTCTTTTAGAGAAGGACATCTGCCCATCCTCATGTGGTCTGCAAGTCATCCCCACAGCAAAGTGTTTGCCTCTCAATGACCCTCTGAAATGGCCAAGCAAGTTAATCAGCTCAAGGGCAGCTGGGGCTGGGCAAGAAAGGCTGGTCAGCCAGGGACACCCACATCCCATACCTGATTTAAAATAATTCATTAGGATGGTCCCACTGGAACTGTGCTGGGACCAGTGTCCTGGCCAATCATGTCGGTAGGTTTATGGACAGGGCTTCAAACTGACAGAGAGGATGCAGGGACAGGGTTCAGGTGAAAGGAGCTTTCCAAATCCACAGAGAAAAAGTGAAGTATGGGAGAAGCATGGGAATGTGACTGAAGACAAGCAGAAAGGAACAGGATGGGACAGAGTTTAACTAAAACTGTGCATCAGGGAATCGGTTTGTGAGAGGAAACTATGGGAAAGAGTAAATTATGTTTTTTTTTGAATGGATAATGTCTCTTCAATAAGGTAGATTCATTTGTGACACAGAGATAAAAGAGATTTAGAAACCAGAGAGACCGTGGTTACAGGACGAACAAAAGGTGGACATAAATACTCAATGGATTACAACCTTGCGGAAACTCACGCAAAATGGGCAACGCTAACAATAATGGGTAACAAAGGCCTTAGAGAGAAAGCATTTGACCTCAGATCATGAAGTAGAGTCAGTCTGGATGTAAATTCTGGCTACTACTTGCCAAGGACACAAGCAGCAGAACAGTTTTTGCCACCGAACAGCATTTCATTGCTCATCACTGCATTAAACAGGAACTCATTGGAATTTTTTAACAAACACATTATGATAATTTTGGGAAACTTCAATATTCCCATAATCTGGGACAGTCACTCTGACAACAGTGATATTGAAAGTGTAGTTCAGATAACTTTTTTCAGTGTTGCTTTGAATAACAAATTGTGCAACTGGCTAGGAACATAACGATCCAGAGCGATCGTTGTGTGATAAACTTAGTGAATAAGTAATGTCACCTGTAGATATCCTTTGGGAAATTGTGATAAAGTGCAGTTTAAAGAAAAATAAAGTTTTAAAGTGAATCACAGAAAGGACACGCTACAACTAGAAACAAAAACAGCCAATTACATGAGCTTGAGAGGAGAACGGACCAAGTCAAACAGGCTAAACAGACTGAAACATGTGCCTGTAAATGAACAGTGGAAACCATTTGAAGGAACACTGTAAATCACTCAACGAAAAAACATTCCACTGAAGCAGACTGCGTGAAATTCCCACCGGCCCCTCACTCAGGACAAAATGTATCATATTAGATTATGAGGATGAGAAGATCATCACAAAGTACTTAAAATCTTAAAATGAGAGCGTGTTGATGGAGTAAGTGTTAAAGGGACTGCAAAGGGTCTGCTAGCAGGGGGAAGGCAATGGGAAGGGGAATCATTGTCAGGGTTTAATGTCACAAAATGAACAGGGAAAGGTGAAGGTGCTGGAGGTGGTAAGAGTGTTACAGAGAGTGGTCAGGGCATGAACGGTGTTACAAAGTCAGTATGAATTGTTGCAGCTGGAGATGTTTGCAGAGGTAGGGAGGGACATATGTATTTTTATTTATTCATTCATGGGATGTGGGTGTCTTGTTAATTACCCAGAGGACAGCTCAGAGTCAGCCATATTGCAGTGGGTCTGGAGTCACATGTTAGTCAGACCAGGTTAGAATGTCAGATGTCTTCCCTAAAGGAGCAGATGAGTTCTTCCCACTGATCAACAATGCTTTTATGGTGGCCTCACCAATATCTTGTTCAGATACAACATGATGTCCCAACTCCAACTCTTAATGCTCTGGCCAATGAAGGAAACCATCCCAATCGCCTGCTTCACCAGCGTGTCTACTTGCGACACTACTTTCAAAGAACTGTGTACCTGCATCCCTGGGTCACTGATTGACAACACTACCCAGGGCCCAAACATTAACTGTACAATCCCGCCCTGGTTTGTTTCACCAAAATGGAGCACTTCACCTTTATCTAATTAAACTCCATCTGCTATTCTTCAGCCCACTATCCAAGCAGTACTGTTCATCCTGTTGTATCACAGATAACGTTCATCACTGTCCACTTTACCACCAATTTCAGTGTCACCCAAACAGCTTACTTAACGGGAAACCAATATTCCCATCCAAAACATTTATCCAAATGACAAACAACAGGGGACCCACTACACCGCTGGTCACATGCCTCCTGTCAGAAAAAACAACATGTCTCCCATCACCCTCTGTCTCCTACCATCAAGCCCAATTTTCTGTCCAGTTGACTAGCTTCTCCTGAATGCCATATCCTTTTACACTGATCTGAGCTTTTTACCCAGTTTAAGATACTACAGGTAGAACACAGAACAGTACAGAACAAGACCCTTCGGCCATGGTGACATGCCAATCCTTTATCCGACCGTAAGATTAAAAAAAGAGTGACAGATAAAGTTTAACTCAGATAAATGGGAGGTGCTCCATTTTAGTAAAGTACATCTTAACAGGACTCAAACACTTAATGGTAAGGTCCAAGGCAATGTTGCTGAACAAAGAGACCTTGGGGTGCAGGTTCATAGCACCTTGAAAGTGGAATCGTAGGCAGATAGGATAGTGAAGAAGGCGTTTGGTATGCTTTCCTTTATTGGTCAGAGTACCGAGTACAGGAGTTGGGAGGTCATGTTGCGACTATACAGCACATTAGTTAGGCCATTGTTGGAATATTGCGTGCAATTCTGATCTCCTTACTATCAGAAAGGTGTTGGGAAACTTGAAAGGGTTCAGAAAAGATTTACAAGAATTTTGCCAGGGTAAGAGGATTTGAGCTACAGGGAGCGTGTCAGAGGCTGAGGGGTGACCTTATAGAGGTTTACAAAATTATGAGGGGCATGGATAGGGTAAATAAACAAAATCTTTTCCATAGGGTGGGGGAGTCCAGAACTAGAGGGCATAGGTTTAGGGTGAGAGGGGAAAGATATGAAAGAGACCTAAGGGGCAACATTTTCATGCTGAGAACGGTACTTGTAAGGAATGAGCTGCCAGAAGAAGTGGTGGAGGCTGGTACAATGGCAACGTTTAAGAGGTATTTGGATGTGTATAGGAATTGGAGGGGTTTGGAGGGATATGGGCCGAGAGCTGGCAAGTGGGACTCGATTGGGTTGGGATATCTGGTCGGCATGGACGGGTTGGACTAAAGTGTCTGTTTCCATGCTGTACATCTCTATGACTCTAACTTCCATACCCTTCATTTTATTATCATCCATGTGCTCATCCAGAAGTATATAAAATGTCCCTAATGCATCTAATTTTACTGCCACCACTGGCAGTGCATTCCACTCAGCCACACGAGCCTACCTCTGAAATCTCCCCTTAACCACCCGCTAATCACCCGAAAATTATACTCCCTTGTAATATCTATTTATGTCAGGGTAAAAAAATCTCTCTCTATTCGCTCTATCTATGACTCTCATCCCCTTGTTCACCTCTGCCAAGTCACCCCTCACCCTTCTTCACTCCAATGAGAAAGCCTTAGCTTACTCAACCTTTCTTCATAAGACATGCCCTTCAGTACAGGCAGCAACCTGGTAAATGTCCTCTTTACCGTGTCTAAAGCTTCCACATCCTTCCTGTAATGTAAAGACCAGAACTGAACACAATATTCCGAGTGGGGTCTAACCAGGGCTCTATAGAGCTGCAGCATAACCTCACAGCTTTAAAACTCAATTCTCAAACTAATGAAATCCAACACAATATATTCCTTCTTAACAAGTGTATCAGCTTTGGTGGCAACCTTGAGGGATCTATGGACTTGGAACCCAAGATCCTTCTGTTTCTCCTCACACCTAAGGATCCTACCTTTAACCCTGTATCCTGCATTCAAATTCAATCTGCAAAATGAATGACTCCACACTTTTCCAGATTGAACTCTATCTGCCACTTCCAGCCCAGCTCTACATCCTGTCATTGCCCCATTGCAACCTACAACAGCCCTCCACATTATCCACCACTCCAACATCCTCCTTGTCTTTGGCAAACTTATTGACCAACTCTTCCACTCACACATCCAACTTATTCATAAAATCACAAAGAGCAGAGGTCTTGTAACAACTCCCTGCAGAAAACCACAGGTCACTCAGCTCCAGGATGAATTGTTTCTGTCTACCATCACCCTCTGTCTTGTGTGGGCCAGTAATCCCGTATCCAGACAGACAGGTTTCCCTGTATCCCATGTCTCCGTACTTTCTGAATGAGCCATAAGGGTGTTTCATCACATTCTCAAAAGATTCAATAAGACTTGTAAGGCATGAACTGCCCATTACACAACCATACTGACTACCTCTAATCAAACTATAGTTTCCCAAGGAATAATAAATCCTGTCTCTCAGACTCCTCTCCAATAATTTGCACACCACAGACATAAGACTGACAGGTATGAAATTCCCAGGATTATCCCTATTCCCTTTCCTGAACAAGGGACTAATGTTTTCCTGCCTCCAATCATCTGGTAAGATTCCAGTGGACAGTGAGTGTGCAAAGGTCATCACCAGGTGTGCAGCAATCCATTCCCTCGCTTCTTGTACTAACTTTGGACGCATCTCGTCTGGTTCAGCGACTTATCTGTCCTTATCTTTTACGAAATTCTCAGCATATCGTCCTTCTTAACATCCACCTGTTCACGTACATCAGCCTGTTTCACGCTGCCCTCACAAACGACAAGACCCTTCTCAGCAGTGAGTACTGAGACATAGTATCCATTAAGGACCTCTCATTAAGGAGCTCCTTTCTCTCAGAATCTCCTCTAACAACTTCCCCATCACTGGGCTCATGGGGCTGTAATTTCCTGGCTTTTCCCTGCAGCCCTTAAGTGACGGAACAGCATTAGCAACCCTCCAGTCTTCTGACACCTCACTGTGTCTGCTGATAATATAAATATCTTTGTGAGGAACACTGCAATCTCTTCCTTAGCTTCCCACAATATTCTAGCACAGACCTAATGAGCTCCTGAGGATTGATCTACCTTTATTTGTTTTAAGATTCAAGCACTTTCTCTTCTCTGGTGAGGATTCTTTCCATAACATCACTATTTATTTCCCCAAGTTCCTGAGCTTCCATGTCTTTCTCCACAGTAAATATTGTAAAGTCTATTTTGTATTATATCTCACCCACCTCCTCTGGTTCCACACATGGGTGACCTTATTGATCTTTCTGGGGACCTATTCTCTACCAAGTTGCTCATTAGCCCTTATTGAAACTTGTGTAAAGGTTTCTGATAATTCAAATACACGATATCCCCTAAACCACAACGCCCCTCCTACACCCTTACAATTCTGCCATTTATATTCACACCAACAAATTAAATCCAACAGGCTTAAAAACAAATTATTTTATCAAATGTGTTTCTAAGTGGCCAGTTATTGTCTCTTGACATTTCATTTCTAACAATTTCAGTATGCTGGGGCAGATGCTGGGAAGTTAGAAAACTTAAGAGTGCAGCAAAGAAACAGGCCATTCGGCCCACCAGGTCTATGCTGTCCATGATGTTATTCTAAACGAGTCCCATCTGCCTGCACATAGTCCATATCCCTCTATTCTAAACTAGTCCCATCTACCTGCACATGGTCCATATCTCTCTATTCTAAACTAGTCCCATCTACCTGCACATGGTCCATATCCCTCTATTCTAAACTAGCCCCATCTACCTGCACATGGTCCATATTCCGCTATTCTAAACCAGTCCCATCTATCTGCACATGGTCCATATCCCTCTGTTCTAAACTAGTCCCATCTACCAGCACATGGTCCATATCCCTCTATTCGAAACGAGTCCCATCTACCTGCACATGGTCCATATCTCTCTAGTCTAAACTAGTCCCAACAACCTGCACATGGTCCATATCCCTCTATTCTAGACTAGTCCCATCTACCTGCACATGGTCCATATCCCACTATACTGAACTAGTCCCAACTACCTGCACATGGTCCATATCCTTCTATTCTAAACTAGTCCCATCTACATGCACATGGTCCATATCCCTCTATACTGAACTAGTCCCAACTACCTGCACATGGTCCATATCCCTCTATTCTAAACTAGTCCCATCTACATGCACATGGTCCATATCCCTCTATTCTAAACTAGTCCCATCTACCTGCACATGGTCCATATCCCTCTATTCTAAACTAGTCCCATCTACCTGCACATGGGCTATATCCCTTTATTCTAAACTAGTCCCATCTACCTGCACATGGTCCACATCCCTCTATTCTAAACTAGTCCCATCTACCTGCACATGGTCCATATCCTTCTATTATAAACTAGTCCCATCTACCTGCACATGGTCCATATCCCTCTATTCTAAACTAGTCCCATCTACCTGCACATGGTCCATATCCCTCTATTCTAAACTAAATCCCATCTACCTGCACATGATCCATATCCCTCTATTCTAAACTGGTCCCAACTACCTGCACATGGTCCATATCCCTCTATTCTAGACTAGTCCCACCTACCTGCACATGATACATATACCTCTATTCTAAACTAGTCCCATCTATCTGCACATGGTCCTTATCCTTCTATTCTAGACTAGTCCCATCTACCTGCACATGGTGCATATCCCTCTATTCTAAACTAGTCCGATCTACCTGCACATGGTCATATCCCTCTATTCTAAACTAGTCCCATCTACCTGCACATGATCCATATCCCTCTATTCTAAACTAGTCCCAACTACCTGCACATGGTCCATATCCCTCTATTCTAGACTAGTCCCATCTACCTGCACATGGTCCATATCCCTCTATTCTAAACTAGTCCCATCTACCTGCACATGGTCCATATCCCTCTATTCTAAACTAAATCCCATCTACCTGCACATGATCCATATCCCTCTATTCTAAACTGGTCCCAACTACCTGCACATGGTCCAAATCCTTCTATTCTAGACTAGTCCCATCTACCTGCACATGGTGCATATCCCTCTATTCTAAACTAGTCCCATCTACCTGGACATGGTACATATACCTCTATTCTAAACTAGTCCCATCTGCCTGCACATGGTCCATATCCCTGTATTCTAAACTAGTCCCATCTACCTGCACATGATCCATATCCCTCTATTCTAAACTAGTCCCATCTACCAGCACATGGTCCATATCCCTCTATTCGAAACGAGTCCCATCTACCTGCACATGGTCCATATCTCTCTATTCTAAACTAGTCCCAACAACCTGCACATGGTCCATATCCCTCTATTCTAGACTAGTCCCATCTACCTGCACATGGTCCATATCCCACTATACTGAACTAGTCCCAACTACCTGCACATGGTCCATATCCTTCTATTCTAAACTAGTCCCATCTACATGCACATGGTCCATATCCCTCTATACTGAACTAGTCCCAACTACCTGCACATGGTCCATATCCCTCTATTCTAAACTAGTCCCATCTACATGCACATGGTCCATATCCCTCTATTCTAAACTAGTCCCATCTACCTGCACATGGTCCATATCCCTCTATTCTAAACTAGTCCCATCTACCTGCACATGGGCTATATCCCTTTATTCTAAACTAGTCCCATCTACCTGCACATGGTCCACATCCCTCTATTCTAAACTAGTCCCATCTACCTGCACATGGTCCATATCCTTCTATTATAAACTAGTCCCATCTACCTGCACATGGTCCATATCCCTCTATTCTAAACTAGTCCCATCTACCTGCACATGGTCCATATCCCTCTATTCTAAACTAAATCCCATCTACCTGCACATGATCCATATCCCTCTATTCTAAACTGGTCCCAACTACCTGCACATGGTCCATATCCCTCTATTCTAGACTAGTCCCACCTACCTGCACATGATACATATACCTCTATTCTAAACTAGTCCCATCTATCTGCACATGGTCCTTATCCTTCTATTCTAGACTAGTCCCATCTACCTGCACATGGTGCATATCCCTCTATTCTAAACTAGTCCGATCTACCTGCACATGGTCATATCCCTCTATTCTAAACTAGTCCCATCTACCTGCACATGATCCATATCCCTCTATTCTAAACTAGTCCCAACTACCTGCACATGGTCCATATCCCTCTATTCTAGACTAGTCCCATCTACCTGCACATGGTCCATATCCCTCTATTCTAAACTAGTCCCATCTACCTGCACATGGTCCATATCCCTCTATTCTAAACTAAATCCCATCTACCTGCACATGATCCATATCCCTCTATTCTAAACTGGTCCCAACTACCTGCACATGGTCCAAATCCTTCTATTCTAGACTAGTCCCATCTACCTGCACATGGTGCATATCCCTCTATTCTAAACTAGTCCCATCTACCTGGACATGGTACATATACCTCTATTCTAAACTAGTCCCATCTGCCTGCACATGGTCCATATCCCTGTATTCTAAACTAGTCCCATCTACCTGCACATGATCCATATCCCGCTATTCTAAACTAGTCCCATCTATCTGCACATGGTCCATATCCCTCTATTCTAAACTAGTCCCATCTACCTGCACATGGTCCATATCCCTGTATTCTAAACTAGTCCCATCTACCTGCACATGGTCCATATCTCTCTATTCTAAACTAGTCCCATCTACCTGCACATGATCCATATCTCTCTATTCTAAACTAGTCCCAACTGCCTGCACATGGTCAATATCCCTCTATTCTAGACTAGTCCCACCTACCTGCACATGGTACATATACCTCTATTCTAAACTAGTCCCATCTACCTGCACATGGTCCATATCCCTCTATTCTAAACTAGTCCCATCTACCTGCACATGGTCCATATCCCTCTATTCTAAACTAGTCCCATCTACCTGCACATGATCCATATCCCTCTATTCTAAACTGGTCCCAACTGCCTGCACATGGTCAATATCCCTCTATTCTAGACTAGTCCCACCTACCTGCACATGGTACATATACCTCTATTCTAAACTAGTCCCATCTACCTGCACATGGTCCATATCCTTCTATTCTAGACTAGTCCCATCTACCTGCACATGGTCCATATCCCTCTATTCTAAACTAGTCCCATCTACCTGCACATGGTCCATATCCCTCTATACTAAACTAGTCCCAACTACCTGCACATGGTCCATATCCCTCTATTCTAAACTAGTCCCATCTACATGCACATGGTCTATATCCCTCGATTCTAAACGAGTCCCATCTGCCTGCACATGGTCCATATCCCTCTATTCTAAACTAGTCCCATCTACCAGCACATGGTCCACACCCCTCTATTCTAAACTAGTCCCATCTACCTGCAGATGGCCCATATCCCTCTATTATAAACTAGCCCCATCTACCTGCACATGGTCTATATCCCTCTATTCTAAACTATTCCCATCTACCTGCACATGGTCCATATCCCTCTATTCTAAACTAGTCCCATCTACCTGCACATGGTCCATATCCCTCTATTCTAAACTAGTCCCAACTACCTGCACATGGTCAATATCCCTCTATTCTAGACTAGTCCCACCTACCTGCACATGGTACATATACCTCTATTCTAAACTAGTCCCATCTACCTGCACATGGTCCATATCCTTCTATTCTAGACTAGTCCCATCTACCTGCACATGGTGCATATCCCTCTATTCTAAACTAGTCCCATCTACCTGCACATGGTCCATATCCCTCTATACTAAACTAGTCCCAACTACCTGCACATGGTCCATATCCCTCTATTCTAAACTAGTCCCATCTACATGCACATGGTCTATATCCCTCGATTCTAAACGAGTCCCATCTGCCTGCACATGGTCCATATCCCTCTATTCTAAACTAGTCCCATCTACCAGCACATGGTCCACATCCCTCTATTCTAAACTAGTCCCATCTACCTGCACATGGCCCATATCCCTCTATTATAAACTAGCCCCATCTACCTGCACATGGTCTATATCCCTCTATTCTAAACTATTCCCATCTACCTGCACATGGTCCATATCCCTCTATTCTAAACTAGTCCCATCTACCTGCACATGGTCCATATCCCTCTATTCTAAACTAGTCCCAACTACCTGCACATGGTCAATATCCCTCTATTCTAGACTAGTCCCACCTACCTGCACATGGTACATATACCTCTATTCTAAACGAGTCCCATCTGCCTGCACATGGTCCATATCCCTCTATTCTAAACTAGTCCCATCTACCAGCACATGGTCCACATCCCTCTATTCTAAACTAGTCCCATCTACCTGCACATGGCCCATATCCCTCTATTATAAACTAGCCCCATCTACCTGCACATGGTCCATATCCCTCTATTCTAAACTAGTCCCATCTACCTGCACTTGGTCTATATCCCTGTATTCTAAACTAGTCCCATCTACCTGCACATGGTCCATATCTCTCTATTCTAAACTAGTCCCATCTACCTGCACATGATCCATATCCCTCTATTCTAAACTAGTCCCAACTGCCTGCACATGGTCAATATCCCTCTATTCTAGACTAGTCCCACCTACCTGCACATGGTACATATACCTCTATTCTAAACTAGTCCCATCTACCTGCACATGGTCCATATCCCTCTATTCTAAACTAGTCCCTTCTACCTGCACATGGTCCATATCCCTCTATTCTAAACTAGTCCCATCTACCTGCACATGATCCATATCCCTCTATTCTAAACTGGTCCCAACTGCCTGCACATGGTCAATATCCCTCTATTCTAGACTAGTCCCACCTACCTGCACATGGTACATATACCTCTATTCTAAACTAGTCCCATCTACCTGCACATGGTCCATATCCTTCTATTCTAGACTAGTCCCATCTACCTGCACATGGTGCATATCCCTCTATTCTAAACTAGTCCCATCTACCTGCACATGGTCCATATCCCTCTATACTAAGCTAGTCCCATCTACCTGCACATGGTCCATATCCCTCTATTCTAAACTAAATCCCATCTACCTGCACATGATCCATATCCCTCTATTCTAAACTGGTCCCAACTACCTGCACATGGTCCAAATCCTTCTATTCTAGACTAGTCCCATCTACCTGCACATGGTGCATATCCCTCTATTCTAAACTAGTCCCATCTACCTGGACATGGTACATATACCTCTATTCTAAACTAGTCCCATCTGCCTGCACATGGTCCATATCCCTGTATTCTAAACTAGTCCCATCTACCTGCACATGATCCATATCCCGCTATTCTAAACTAGTCCCATCTATCTGCACATGGTCCATATCCCTCTATTCTAAACTAGTCCCATCTACCTGCACATGGTCCATATCCCTGTATTCTAAACTAGTCCCATCTACCTGCACATGGTCCATATCTCTCTATTCTAAACTAGTCCCATCTACCTGCACATGATCCATATCTCTCTATTCTAAACTAGTCCCAACTGCCTGCACATGGTCAATATCCCTCTATTCTAGACTAGTCCCACCTACCTGCACATGGTACATATACCTCTATTCTAAACTAGTCCCATCTACCTGCACATGGTCCATATCCCTCTATTCTAAACTAGTCCCATCTACCTGCACATGGTCCATATCCCTCTATTCTAAACTAGTCCCATCTACCTGCACATGATCCATATCCCTCTATTCTAAACTGGTCCCAACTGCCTGCACATGGTCAATATCCCTCTATTCTAGACTAGTCCCACCTACCTGCACATGGTACATATACCTCTATTCTAAACTAGTCCCATCTACCTGCACATGGTCCATATCCTTCTATTCTAGACTAGTCCCATCTACCTGCACATGGTCCATATCCCTCTATTCTAAACTAGTCCCATCTACCTGCACATGGTCCATATCCCTCTATACTAAACTAGTCCCAACTACCTGCACATGGTCCATATCCCTCTATTCTAAACTAGTCCCATCTACATGCACATGGTCTATATCCCTCGATTCTAAACGAGTCCCATCTGCCTGCACATGGTCCATATCCCTCTATTCTAAACTAGTCCCATCTACCAGCACATGGTCCACACCCCTCTATTCTAAACTAGTCCCATCTACCTGCAGATGGCCCATATCCCTCTATTATAAACTAGCCCCATCTACCTGCACATGGTCTATATCCCTCTATTCTAAACTATTCCCATCTACCTGCACATGGTCCATATCCCTCTATTCTAAACTAGTCCCATCTACCTGCACATGGTCCATATCCCTCTATTCTAAACTAGTCCCAACTACCTGCACATGGTCAATATCCCTCTATTCTAGACTAGTCCCACCTACCTGCACATGGTACATATACCTCTATTCTAAACTAGTCCCATCTACCTGCACATGGTCCATATCCTTCTATTCTAGACTAGTCCCATCTACGTGCACATGGTGCATATCCCTCTATTCTAAACTAGTCCCATCTACCTGCACATGGTCCATATCCCTCTATACTAAACTAGTCCCAACTACCTGCACATGGTCCATATCCCTCTATTCTAAACTAGTCCCATCTACATGCACATGGTCTATATCCCTCGATTCTAAACGAGTCCCATCTGCCTGCACATGGTCCATATCCCTCTATTCTAAACTAGTCCCATCTACCAGCACATGGTCCACATCCCTCTATTCTAAACTAGTCCCATCTACCTGCACATGGCCCATATCCCTCTATTATAAACTAGCCCCATCTACCTGCACATGGTCTATATCCCTCTATTCTAAACTATTCCCATCTACCTGCACATGGTCCATATCCCTCTATTCTAAACTAGTCCCATCTACCTGCACATGGTCCATATCCCTCTATTCTAAACTAGTCCCAACTACCTGCACATGGTCAATATCCCTCTATTCTAGACTAGTCCCACCTACCTGCACATGGTACATATACCTCTATTCTAAACGAGTCCCATCTGCCTGCACATGGTCCATATCCCTCTATTCTAAACTAGTCCCATCTACCTGCACATGGCCCATATCCCTCTATTATAAACTAGCCCCATCTACCTGCACATGGTCCATATCCCTCTATTCTAAACTAGTCCCATCTACCTGCACTTGGTCTATATCCCTGTATTCTAAACTAGTCCCATCTACCTGCACATGGTCCATATCTCTCTATTCTAAACTAGTCCCATCTACCTGCACATGATCCATATCCCTCTATTCTAAACTAGTCCCAACTGCCTGCACATGGTCAATATCCCTCTATTCTAGACTAGTCCCACCTACCTGCACATGGTACATATACCTCTATTCTAAACTAGTCCCATCTACCTGCACATGGTCCATATCCCTCTATTCTAAACTAGTCCCTTCTACCTGCACATGGTCCATATCCCTCTATTCTAAACTAGTCCCATCTACCTGCACATGATCCATATCCCTCTATTCTAAACTGGTCCCAACTGCCTGCACATGGTCAATATCCCTCTATTCTAGACTAGTCCCACCTACCTGCACATGGTACATATACCTCTATTCTAAACTAGTCCCATCTACCTGCACATGGTCCATATCCTTCTATTCTAGACTAGTCCCATCTACCTGCACATGGTGCATATCCCTCTATTCTAAACTAGTCCCATCTACCTGCACATGGTCCATATCCCTCTATACTAAACTAGTCCCAACTACCTGCACATGGTCCATATCCCTCTATTCTAAACTAGTCCCATCTACATGCACATGGTCTATATCCCTCGATTCTAAACGAGTCCCATCTGCCTGCACATGGTCCATATCCCTCTATTCTAAACTAGTCCCATCTACCAGCACATGGCCCATATCCCTCTATTATAAACTAGCCCCATCTACCTGCACATGGTCTATATCCCTCTATTCTAAACTATTCCCATCTACCTGCACATGGTCCATATCCCTCTATTCTAAACTAGTCCCATCTACCTGCACATGGTCCATATCCCTCTATTCTAAACTAGTCCCATCTACCTGCACATGATCCATATCCCTCTATTCTAAACTAGTCCCAACTACCTGCACATGGTCAATATCCCTCTATTCTAGACTAGTCCCACCTACCTGCACATGGTACATATACCTCTATTCTAAACTAGTCCCATCTACCTGCACATGGTCCATATCCTTCTATTCTAGACTAGTCCTATCTACCTGCACATGGTGCATATCCCTCTATTCTAAACTAGTCCCATCTACCTGCACATGGTCCATATCCCTCTATTCTAAACTAGTCCCATCTACCTGCACTTGATCTATATCCCTCTATTCTAAACTAGTCCCATCTACCTGCACATGGTCATATCCCTCTATTCTAAACTCGTCCCATCTACATGCACATGGTCCATATCCCTCTATTCTAAACCCTTTTCAAATCTTCCACATCCTTCTTATAAGGCGGTGATCAGAACTGTACACACTACTCCAAGTGCGACCGCACTAGTGTTTTGTACAGCTGTAGCATAACCTCATGTTTCCAGAACTGATCCCTCGATTAACAAAAGCTAAAACACAGTATCCATTCTTGACAACCCTGTCAACCTGGGTGGTAACTTTCTAGGATCTGAGTACCTGGACACCGAGATCTCTCTGCTCATCTACACGATCAAGAATCTTACCAATAGCCCAGTACTTTGCATTCCGGTTACTCTGACCAAAGTGAATCACCTCACACTTTTCCGCATTAAACTCCATTTGCCACCGGTCAGCCCAGCTCTGCAGCTTATCAATGTCTCTCTGCAACCTACAAGACCCTTCGTCACTATCCACAACTGCACTAACATAGTGTTGTCTGTAAACATAACAGCATTGTGATCGCTATCACCAACGTGCTCACCTACTTTCAAGTCTAATATCTATCAAGAGAAGAGTAAGGGGACTCGGGAATCAGTATTCCCTCTGGTACTCAACGGTTCTCTGTATTGCATTGAATGGATCCATGAACCCCTCTGACTCTACAGAGAAAGCGAAAATTTTGTGGACATTTTAAATTCCCCGATCGATATTGTTTGTTTTTTGGTTTTTTACATGTTTAGTTTTGGAACGTTTTGAGTTCTTGTCCGTTGTTATATTTTTAGTTTGTGTAGTTTTTAAGCTCTATGAGACTTTGTTTTTTCTGATCAGTAATTCGAGTTCCTCCTCTCTCAGATGTTGCTACAGTGTGATCTGGATATTGATGTGCTTAAATGGTGTACCTGGAATATTAAGGGGAGCCATTGCCCAGTCAAGAGGAAAAATTTACTTTCTCGTCTTAAAAGAGAGAGGGTGGATGTTGCCCTGTTCCAGGAGATGACAAGGAACAGTTGACATTACAGCAGGGTGGGTTTGATCGGGTTCATTTCTCGTCTTTTAATACTAGGAGTAGGGGAGAAGCCATACTGGATAAGAAAAATCTTCCATTTAAATTACTAGATTGTATTTGAAACTAACGGGAGGATCATAATCCCCAAAGCCTTGAATTATGGTAAATAATCCAATATTTTGAATGGTAATTGAGACCCCCCCAATCCCCCCCCCCTACACCAACCCCCCCCCCCCCACCCTCCCCCCCCCCCCCCCCCCATCCACACACACACACACACCTGCACCCGGCACACCCTCTTAAAATCCTGGTAGATGCATGATCCAAATTCAGTTATCTTGCAACATGGCACATTATCGGATAAGGAGATTTCAACTGCCTTATGGACCCCATGGTTGACAGAATGTCCAAAGGTCCCCCAATACTCTCGTTGTAATGCAAGCAATTAGTGGATTTGTGTGCAGAACTAGAGCTGGTGGATGTCTGGAGGCAGGTCTATCTCACAAGTAGGGATTGTATTTTCTGTTGTGGTTGTGTTCGCCGAGCTGGAAATTTGTCTTGCAAACCTTTCGTCCTTGTCTAGGTGACATCATCAGTGCTTGGGAGCTTCCTGTGAAGCGCTTCTGTGATGTTTCCTCCGGCATCACAGAAGCGCTTCACAGGAAGCTCCCAAGCACTGATGATGTCACCTAGACAGGGACGAAACTTTTGCAAGACAAATTTCCAGCTCGGCGAACAGAACCACAACAACGAGCACCCGAGCTACAAATCTTCTCACAAACTTTGAATTTTATTTTCTCCTTTAACCCGCAGAAATGCCACACAAGGATTGATCTCTTCCACATCCCTGCATCAATCTTAGATTTGGTGGCATCCTGCACAATTGGGAATATTAGCATTTCTGACCATACTTATTGATTAACATTAAGTGCAATATGACAGATTTGAGATACTGGCGGATGTATCCCTTTATTCTTAAGGTTAGTTAGATCATTGAGTATTTCTCTAATGAATTCAGATCTTTCTTAGCTATTAATTCAGATTTAACCAGTAAGCCATCCATTCTATGGGAAATTGTTCAGGCTTATGCCAGGGCAATAATTATTCCTTAGGATGCGGCAGAAGCTGGAGCAGGAACACTGGCTTGAGACACAGCTGAGGGCAGCCGAGAGGGCATACTTTAATTGACCCACAGTGGCTAAGCTGCAGAGCATCACAATTCTTCGGTCTACAGTGAATTCCACGCTCACACAGACAGCCAAGAAGGTACTTACTTTTGCAAATAAAAGGGTGTTTGGACATAGTGATAAGCCAGGCAAGTATTTAGCCTATCTTGCCAGGAAATCGAGCGCCCCTCTCCAGCCATTACCTCAATTAGGGAAGGTACTGAGATCCTTACCTTCGAATCGAAAAAGATTAATGCAGCCTGTCAGAGATTTTTCTCAGAATTATTTCAGCCTGAACATTTTGAGGATAGCTGGATTAAGATGGAGTCATTTTTCAACAATCTGGGTCTTCCAGGAGTAACCCCTGAATAAGTGTTGTGTCTTAATGCACCATTGTCAGCGCAGGAGGGTGTGAAGCAGCTTCAGAATGTAAAGGCGCACTATCCTAACGGATTTCCGAGTGAATTTTTAAAATAATTTATAAAGCTATTGTCAGGGTTGATGTATAACACGTTCCACCAAACATACAATCACTAACACCTCTCTCAATCCTTAAGAGAGGCTCATATCTCTCTGATGCTGAAGAAAGGAAGACCCTGGAGGATTGTGCTTCTTACACGCCAATCTCACTTTTAAATGTTTGTCTCAAAAACCTGTCTGAGATCCGTGCATTTAGGCTGGATACTTTGCTGCCTTCCGCTGTCAAAGAAGACCAAACAGGCTTTATAAAGGGCCACAGATCTTCCTACACTGTTAAGAGGTTACACAATATGATCCAAGAGTGTCAACAACAATCTGTCCAGGGATTATTGATTCCTTTAGATGAGCGAAGGCACTTGATTGGGTTGAGTGACTGGGTCTCTCTTCTGTACATTAGAACGGTTTGGCCTACGCAAATTCTTTATCAAGTGGGTGAGGGTCCTTTACCGTGATCCTCTGGCTGCGGTTCTCACAAATGGTGTGCCAACCAGTAACATTAATATTTCTCCAGGCAGCCGACAAGTTTGACACGTTTTGCCATTGTTGTTTACTTTGGTGATTGAGCCACTTGAGGAGGCCATCTGTCGGGATGCCATCGTATCTGACCCAGAAGTGGGATAGACGTCACGTAACATTACATTGTATGCAGATGAGGGTCTTTTTTTGTCAAATCCCGCAATTTCGGTAGTTCATGTGATACAATGCATTAATTCGCTTGTTGCCTTTCTGGGTGATAAGATTAATTTTACAAAGTTGGAGGCCATACCAATGGGAGGTCTTAGGGAAATACCTGATACTGAGGGCAAATCCTGGTTTCCTTTTAAATGGACGCGAGGGTGGTTTCCCTATTTCAGTATATTCATTCCATCTGTCTTTGATCATTTATTTAACGTGAACTGTGTCCATTTGTTTAAAAAAATTAAACAAGACCTTCAAAGATGGGAGGCATTTCCAATATCCTGGCTAGGTCGGATAGCTGTTATTAAAATGAATGTCCTTCCTCATTTCCTAGCACCCGTGCGAATGCTTAGGATACTTAGGAAACATAATGGCGGGTTTAGCTCTTTTATTTGGTACCACACGTGATTCTTTATCAAGCTAACAAAATTGCAGCTGCCCCACTGATTGTTGGGGGTAAATCTCCCCGATTAAAAGCTATCAATTAAGCTCTTTTGTCATCCTATGTTAGTGCCTGGACCGCTGAGGACTCGGCATCAATACGGCTAGACATTGAGCCCTCTCAGATGAAGTGAAACCTTAACAGTCTCCTATTCTTAGATAAAATGACAATATTTATGGAGCATTGTCAAAAACTAATGATTATCAATACTGTTAAAACTTGAAGGACAATGCGTCAGATCGAGGACAATACAGCAAAAACTATGTTTCTTACCCGCTTAATTGGTATACCAGGTTTTCAACCTGGGATAATGGATTCCAGGTTTAAACTGTGGGCAGCAAGGGGGGGTACCTTGTTTGGGTGATTTAGAATGAGTAGAATCCCGACAGTGTGGAAACAGTTCCTTGGGCCCAGCAAGCCCACTTCGATCCTCTGAAGAGTAACCCACCCAGACCCATTCCCCTACCATCCTATATTTACCCTGACTAATGTCCCAACTTACAGATCCTGGAACACTGTGAGCGATTTAGCAATGGCTAATTCATCTAACCTGCACATGTTTGTGACTGTGGGAGAAAACCTACGCAGACACAGTTGAGAATATACTAACTTCACACAGCCAGTCACCCAAGGCTGGAACCAAACCCGTGACCCTGGTGCTGTGAGTCAGTGCAAACCACTGAGCCATCACGTGTTACTTGAGGGAGAAACAATGATATCATTTGATCAAATAACTGGTAAGTATGGACTACCTAGTAGAGACTTCATTTTTTTTTCAAATTAGAGATTTGATTAAAAAAAACTTTTAACACACTCTTTCAGATCCGATAGAGAGAAGCGGTTGCTTATTGTTAAGAATACACTCTCTGGCAGCACCCTTTATCATTAGTTGGATAGTGACCCCTCACAAAAGATTGTGCAGCTTCATGACATCTTTGCGAGAGAGTTGGGGATTCAGATCTCTTCGGAGACATGGGAGGATATTTGTGAAAATGCTCAAAGGATTTTGATCGGTAATAGAAACCATTCCATGCAGTTGTAAATTCTTCATAGGGTCTATCTGACACCAGAGTTTCTCTCAAAATTCGAAGTGGGATAATTTCAGCATGTCCTAAATGCAGAATGAGTACAAACACTCTTACTCATTGTATGTGGTCCTGCTGCAGGCTTCGTATATATTGGAGCACAGTGTTAGGTGTGGTAGAATGAGTCTTGGGGACCGAATTGGAGATGGACCCGATGTCACTTTCCTGGGCATGCCCAGAGCATCTTCCGCAGATGCATATGTGAAAACAAAATCCTTACTTTCTGGATAGGAAAAATAATCTGTTGTGTTGGATGTCTGAAAACTCCCCGGGTCTGTTGGGTCTTTGTGAGCTCATCATGGGAATATCCCTTTGGACTTTCTCACCAGCATGTTGCACCAAAAACAGAGATTAATATAAGTCATAGAGTCATAGAGTCAGAGATGTACAGCATGGAAACAGACTCTTCGGTCCAACCCTTCCATGCCGACCAGATATCCCAAGCCAATCTAGTCCCACCTGCCAGCACCTGGCCCATATCCCTCCAAACCCTTCTTATTCATTCAACCAACTAAATGCCTCTTGAATATTGCACTTGTATCAACCTCCCCGACATCACCTGGCAGTTCAATCCATACACGTACCATTCTCTGTGTGAAATAGTTGCCCGTAGTTCTCTATTATATCTTTCCCCGCTCACCCTAAACCTATATCCTCTCGTTCTGACTCCCCGACCCCAGGGAAAAGACTTTACCTACTTACCCGATCCATGCCCCTCATAATTTTGTAAACCTCGATAATGTCAGCCCTCAGCCTCCGACGCTCCAGGGAAAACAGCCCCAGTCTGTTCAGCCTCTCTCTATAGCTCAAATCCTCCAACACTGGCAACATCCTTGAAATCTTTTCTGAACCCTTTCAAGTTTCACAACATCTTTTCGATAGGAAGGAGACCAGAATTGCACGTAATATTCCAATACTGGCCTAACTAGTGTCCTGTACAGCCGCAACATGATCTTACAACTCCTGCACTCAATATTCTGACCAAAAAAGGAAACACCTTCTACCTATCTACCTGCGTCTCCCCTTTCAAGGAGCTATGAACATGAACTGCAAGTTCTCTTTGTTCAGCAACACTCCCCGCGACCTTACCATTAAGTGTATAAGTCCTGCTAAGATTTTCTTTCCCAAAATGCACCACCTCGCATTTATCTGAATTAAACTCCTTCTGCCACTTCTCAACCCATTGGCTATTTGGTCAATGTGAGGTGACCCTCTTCGCTCTCCACTACACCTCCAATTTTGGTGTCATCTGCAAACTTACTAATTGTACCTCTTATGCTCACATCCAAATCATTTATGTCAATGACAAAAAGTAGTGGATCCAGCAGCGATCCTTGTTGCACTGCACTTGTCACAGGCCTCCAGTCTGAAAAACAAACCTCCACCACCACTCTCTGTCTTCTACCTTTGAGCCAGTTCTGTCTCCAAATGGCTAGTCCTCCTGTATTCCATGAGATCTAACCATGTCATTCAATCTCCCATGGGGAACCGTATTAAACCCTTACTGAAGTCCATATAGATCACATCTACCCCTCTGCCCTCATCAATTCTCTTTGTTACTTCCTCAAAAACTCAATCAAGTTTGTGAGGCATGATTTCTCACGCACAAAGCCATGTTGACTATCCGTAATCAGTCCTTGCCTTTCCAAATGCATGCACATCCTGTCCCTCACGATTCGCTCCAACAATATGCCCACCACCAACGTCAGGCTCACTGGTCTATAGCTCCCTGGCTTGTCCTTAACACCCTTCTTGTACAATGGCACAACGTTAGCCAACCTCCAGTCTTCCGGCACCTCACCTGTTACTTTCCATATTACAAATATCTCAGCAAAAATCCCAGCAATCATTTCTCTAGCTTCCCACAGAGTTCTAAGGTACACTTGATCAGGTCCTGGGGACTTATCCACCTTTACCCGTTTTAAGGCATCCAGCACTTCCTCCTCTGTAATATCAACATTTTGCAAGGTCTCGCCATCTATTTCCCTACAGTTTATATCTTCCATATACTTTTCCACAGTAAATATTGATGCACAATACTCCTTTAGTATCTCCCCCATACTTCCTGTGCTAGGAAAAATATTATTTTGTGTTGGATGTCTGAACCCCCCCCCCCCAACCCCGGGTCTGTTAGGTGGTTGTAAGCTCTTCATGGAGAATATCCCTTTGGACGTTCTCACCAGTATGGTGCACCAAAAAGCAGAGATTTATATAAGATATGCCAAACGTTTTTGGATTACCGCGATACAGGCTTATCTGCCACTCTAAAAATGGCTTTTATAAAGCCATGACGTTATTGTCTAATGAATCACATATTCAGAATTATGAACGTATGAATGTGTATCAGTTAATGCTCTCGAAGAACGAGAGGTTTCATTTTGTTACGCTGAGCCATATTACTTATTGATTATTTGTTGTTTATTTTTGTTTTTCTTCTGTCCGTTTAGAGACTCTAACTTATTTTGTATATACATGCACGTGGGTGTAATTTTGTTCAGTTATTTGAGTTGTTTTGTTCTTGGTTTAATATAATAATAAAATATATTTTTCAATAAAAAAATTTGCTAAAAAATTAAAATGCTAACATTGCTAGATTAGAGTCCCAAATAACTATCATTAGAGAGACCACTCATGGTGGTTTATGTTGAAGGTCACCACACGGGTGATGGGGTGAGGTTGAGAGAGCATCCCCTTTACGGTAACCTCTGTCAGTGTGGGGAATTGAACCTGCGCTGGTGGCCTCCCTCTGCATCACAAACCAACCATCCAGCCAACTCAGTGGGAGACTGTGTAACTGTTACACACAGAATCAGTCACAGAAAAAGGGCAAGAAAAATTTTAATGTCAAGGAAAAAAGTGTATTTGAGATAAAAATGTTCTCTGCTAGAAATTATGTTTTATAATGAGACAAGTGTTCGGAAGTTGTCCTTGGCTGAATACAATAAGGTGAGACCAGTTTAATAACCAGAATGACTAATTGTGATTGGATATCGATAACCATAAAATAAGTGCATGTTTTTGATTGGTCTGTGGAAAGCCTGCTGACTGTTGCATGAATTTATAAATCAGATGAAATATATTGTTAGGAGAGTCCGTCCCCATGGGAAATGCCTTATGAACACATGCTCGAAGAAACCCGGGGTATGAAGTGTCTGAGAACCGTCTGCTCGGTGACAGGAACCTGGGGGTTGAATGACTGAAAGTTCCTCTAACATGGAGCATAGAAAACCATCAGATCACCCCCGAACGTATTGAATGTTGCAGCATATTTGAAGTACTGAATGGATGGATTTTAATTGTTTGTGATGTGAAAAACGCACATCTCTACTCCATCCTCTTACGTGTTACACACTGGGGCACAGCCGTTTTCCTGAAACTGGGAATAAGTTGGAACAATACCTGGAAAATTCCATAATTGACATTCTCCAGAATATGCTATAACTATGTGGGGAGGGTGGGGAATTAGAAAGGCAAGAGAGAAAGAGAGGGAAGGTGCTGCATGCAGTAGTGTAAGTGGTGGAGCATGAGCCTTGTTCGGGGGTCAGTGTTCTAACAGATGTACAGTGAGTGTGAGGGAGCAGAGAAAATATGGTGACCCTTATCTTGACAGAATGGGGAAGTTTATTGATGCTTGTCCTGGTTTGCTGGACATTTCTTCAGACCGCAGATACTGCACTGAGCTGGGTGGTGAGCTCAGACCATTCTCGGTCGGTCTGGTAGTGTGGCCCCCTCTGGCAAGAGTATGGTCCCCTTTGTGCTAGCCCATCCACCAGGACCTCCGGGTTGCTGTCGGCAAACCACGGTGTAATTTCCCCTTCGCTGCCATGCTCGGGGAAAACGTGCAGGACAGCTCCAAACTGAGAGGCGCAAACGTGAGCCCATTGGCCTTTTAAAGATGGCACCAGTGTCAGGGATCACGGAATATCCAGGGGCATCCGGACGACTGTGAGTACCTCCAGTCATGATGGGTGGGAGAATCGGGCTGGCATTGTATGAGAGGGACACTATGGAGTGGGATGGGTAGTTAATGAGATGAGTTTGTTAAGATAGCACCATGAAACCAGCTCGGCCTCGTGCAGACAACCCCTCTGTCACACTCAATGAAAATGTCACTGCGACAGTTTTTTGTTAGATCCAGCCCTGTGAGGCGAAGACTCTGCTGTCCTCACTCCCAGTTACAAAGCTGCAGAACAAATGCTCATCCAAAAGTCTCCATCGCCTGAACTCACAGCAATATCTCTTTCACTCATAATTCTTCGAAATACTGACCCGTGTTGCATGATACTATCGGAATGAATTTATTTCAACATTCTAAACCTGGGAACATATCCTTCTATGACAATTTATCTCAGTTTACCCGCCCCCCTACACTGTCTCCACCCAAACACACACTGATTTACAGTCATATTGCACGAGACTGCCAGTGTAACTGGCCATTTGGCCCAGCTGGTCCATGGCAACCAAAATGTCCATCCAGACTCACCCCATTTCCCGGCCCTTGTTCTGCATCCCTCTCATCCTTTCCTATCTGTGTATTTGTCCAAATGCCTTTTCAATGTTGTTATTGTACCCACCTCAATCACTTTCACTGACAGCTCAGTCCATATGCGTACTACACTCTATGTTAAAAAGTTACCCCTCAGTTTCGTTTTTACATTTTTTATCCTTTCCAAACATTAATGGATGTCCTCTAGTACTCGATTCACCAACCTTAAGAAAGAAAATTGACATATTCGCCACATGCACGCCTCTCATGATTTTATATGGGCTAGACTTCTATAAGAACCCCCTGGATTTCCTACGCTGTAAAGAAATAAGTTCTAACCTGTCCAACTTCTGCCTATAACTTAGAGCCTTTAGCCCAGGAAACATCTTTGGAAATGTGTTCTACATTTTTCTTGTTCAATAATGTCCTCTCTAGAGCAAGGTGAACAAAACTGAACACAATACTCCAATTGCAGCCTAACCAACATCCTGTACAACTATAACATAACGTCCCACCTAACTTCTATACTCAATGCGCTGATGAAGGCCAATGTGCCAACAGCCTTCTTCACTGTCCTGTGTATCTGCGACTCAAATTTCAGACAACCGTGCACCTGATCTCCAACGGCCTTTTGTTCCACTACATGCCTTAAGGCACTATCATTCGTCATTAAACTCCTACCTGGATTTGACTTTCTTAAATGCAAGACGTCACACTTATCTATATTAAACTCCATTTGCTATTTCTCAGCCCACTTCCCCAGCTGATCAAGATACTGCTGCAATTTCTGATAACGTTCCTCACTGTAAACGATGCCTCCTATTTTAGTGTCATCTGCAAACTTACTAACGTTGCATTGTGCACTCTGGTCCAAATCATAGATATAGATAACAAACAGCAATGGGCCCAGTACCGACCCCTGAGGCACTCCACTAGCCACAGGCCTCCAGTCCGACAAGCATCCGTCCACAATAGTCATTTGCTTCATAACGTCAAGCCAATTGTGTCGCCAATTTGCCAGTTTACATTGGAGTCCATGTAATCCAACCTTCCAGAGCGGCCTACCATGTGGAAACTTATCCAAGGCCTTACTGAAATCCATATAGACTATGTCCACCACCCTGCCCTCGTCAACCTTCCTGGTCACTTCCTCAAAAACTCTATCAAAATTTGTCGGGCATGATCTGCCAGGCACAAAGCTATGCTGACTGTTCCAAGTCAAACTCTGTCTTCCCAAATGCATGCATATCTTATATCTCAGAACCTTCTCAAGTGGTTTCCGGAAAGAGATGTGAAGCTGACGGGTCTTTGCACGCTTTTCTTTGCAGCCCTTCTGAATAAGGGCACGACGTTTGCTACTGCCCAGTCTTCTGGGTCCTTGCCCCTGAACTATCTTCTCTTGCCTCGTGCAGTGCTCTTAGATATATCTAGTCAGGACCAAGAGATTTATCTGACTCTATGCATTCTAATATGTCCAACAGCACCTCTACTGTGATATGAACTGTACCAAGATATCGCAACTAACCTCCCAAAGATCACAGATCTTCATGTCTTTCGTCATGATAAACACAGAGGGGAAATTGAGGACCTCACCCATCTCTTGAAGGTTTACACATGCATGCCCATTTTGGATTTTAAGGCGTCGTATTCTCTCTCTAGTTGTTCTTTTTCTTTACTACACTGAATTTAGATTCATCCTAAACTGCTCAGTCAAGGCTATCTCATACACCACTTTAGCCCTGTTGATTTCCTTCTTCAGTAAACTCCTGTATCCCCTGTGTACCTCCAGAGATTCCCTTGGTTCCAACTGCCTGTACCTGAGCGACGCCTCCTTTTTTTCTGGTCAGAACCTCAATATCTCTTGTCATCCAGGGTTCTCTCTTCCAGCCTCACATTCCCTTCACCCTCACAGGAACATATCAACCGTAAACTCGAGATATCTCACTTTTGAAGCCCTCCCACTTTCCCGGCATCCTTTTACCTGGAAACACACTACTCCAATCAAACCCTGCAATCCCCTGCCTAATTCCAACAAAATTCGCCTTGCCCCAATTTAGAACTTGAATCTGTGGACCAATTTTGTTCCGACCATACCTATTTTAATATTAATACAGCTCTGGTCACTTTTCCCAAAATGCTCCCCAACTTTACCTCCGTCACCTATCCATCCCTATTTCCCAACAGTAGGTCCAGTTTGTCCCTTCCCAAGTAGGATACTCTATATATTGCTTGTGGAAACTTTCCTGAACACACGTAGCAAATTACGTTCCATATAAGTTCTTAACCCTCTGGAAGTCGCCGTGTATGTTAGGATAATTAAAATCACCGATTATGACAACCCTATTGCTCCTGCAAGTCTCGCCAGTCTCCCTGAATATTTGTTCTTCTAATTCCCATTGATTATTTGAAGGCGTATAGTACAACCACCATAACATCACCATCCCCCTCCTACTTGTTTGCATCAGTTACAAAATCTCATTGGATATTATCTCAGTTATTTCATCTTTAAATACTAGAGTGACATGCGCCTTAATCAGAACTATTGGTATTTAAATTGTTTCCATTTACATCTCTTCCTTGCAGTGACTCTCACATTCGCAGCACCCCTTGTCAAGGCACAGTGGAGATATGGAGCTGTAAATGAATGGGAGCTGCACATCCTGTCAGTTCCAAAATTGGCTGCAAGTTGCCCCTCACTGAGCTGCGATCTAACACAATGTTACCGAACAATGCAACAGCCTGGGTTTATATATGAATGAACCAGTGCGGACTGCACAGCTCCCCAAGCTGGACACTTAGCCCAGGATTATAGATCCAGCATTGGTGTGGGCTGCACAGAGTTCCACTCTGGACATAGCTGGGTTGCATTCAGCAGTACACTAGCCGGATCTACACAGTGCTCCATCCTGAAAGTATAATGAATGAGCTGGTTATGTGAGTTGAATTGCGAATGTGAGAGAACTAAACATCTGGTAATACCTTTATTTTGTGTTTTCATTCTTGTGATTGAACTCTTCAAATCCTGACTCATCCGGTTTGACCGATCCCTCTGCATGAGTGATGGTGAGTGTTGTTACAGCATCTGTGTCGGCAACATGACCAAAAAATGGAGCAGAGGTTGCAGAGAGGACAGTCTCCGTAAAATGGAATGAGGGGATCACCATCAGATCAGCCGTGATCTTAGTGAATGTTGGGGCAGGATTGAATGGACCACTAATGCAACTTATCATATATTTCTGTTTGTTCCAAGCAAACTCCCCTTCTCTCCCAGTGTCCCATACTGGTGGGGACTGAATCACCTCCTCCTGTTCCTGTGTAACAGGATCCTCTGGCCTCACTAGCCTCCAGTTGAGTGACTGCCTCCTGTTCCTGTGTCTCAGTCTCGAACAGTTGAGTCTCCTGTTCCTGTGTCCAGTTTCAAGCAGTTGAATGACTCCCTCCTGATCCCAAGTTTGTGAAAATACATGTCATCCTCCTGCTCCTGAGTAACAGGTTCCAATAGCTCTGTGCTCACCTGCTGTTTCTTTGGAATTGAGGTGAGGGACTGAATGGCCTCTTCACATTCTTTTCAGCTTTTCTTGGCTAAAGGCCTTTCTCCTGTTTTTGTAAAACACCATCATATTCTGAATGATGTATTTTTGTGTTTGACTCTCAGTAATTGAGCAAACAAGCCGACTGGCAGTATTCAGATGCTGAATAGCCTCCTCCTGTTCCAGTGTTATACACTGAAGAGTCAATAGACTCTCAGAGATGTACAGCAAGGAAAAAGATCGTTCGGTCTGGTCATCCATATCAACCAAATATCCTAAATTAATCTCGTCCGCCTTGCCAGCAGGTGGCCCATCTCCCTCTACACACTTCCCATGCATATATCCATCCAAATGCCTTTTAAATGGTGTAACTGTACCTGACTCCACCACCTCTTTTGGCTGTTCAATTCATACACACAGCAGTCTCTGTGTGAAAATGTTGTCCCTCATGTCCCTTTTTAAATCTTTCTCCTCTCACCTTAAACCTTTGTCTTCTAATTTTGGACTCGTCTATCCTGGGAAAAGACATTGACTGTTTGCCTTATCTATGCCCCTCATGATTTTATAAACCTCTTTAAGGTCACCCCTCAGCCTCAACACTTGAAAATAGTCCCAGTCTATTCACACTCTCCCTGCAACTCTAACCCTCTAACACCTGCAATATTCTTTTAAATCTCTACTGCACCCTTTCAAGTTTGACAACGCCTTTCCGACAGCAGGGAGACCAGGATTAAAGGCAATATTACAAAATTGGCCAAACCAATGTCCTGTACATATTTAACATGTCATGCAAATGTTTCGACTCAAAGCACGCACCAATAAAGGGAAGATCACCAAGTGCCTTCTTCACTGCGCTATCTACCTGTGACAGCACTTCCAAGGAACAGAGAACCTGGATCACTAGTCTAGCTTTGCTGCCTCACAGGGCAGCGACCTGGGTTTAATTCCATCCTTGAATAACTGACTGTGTGGAGTTTGTACATTCTCCCCGTGTCTGCGTGAGTTTCCTGCGGGTGCTATGTTTTACTCCGACAGTATAAAGATATACAGGTAAGGGTAGATTGGCCATGCTAATTTGCGCACCGTACCCAGGGTTGTGTTGGGGAGGTGGATTAGCCATGGGAAA